>NC_090312.1:65313394-65930894 GCF_039906515.1 Pseudorca crassidens
CTGATATAACCGAAAGACAACTTGCACAAGAAACACATTAAAACAGGTTTCCTTTTCCCATCGCTAACACAACCATCGAATTTGGACAAGTCCACATTGTTGGGGACATCTTTGGACACACAGGAGTTTTTGGCTGAGCCATCACTGGTTAGATAGTCTTTCTCTCTCTTGTGTCGGAGATCATAGACACGGAAACTGTGCAACACAGGACCAACTCCTGCTAGTGCTGAGGTATTTGGGAAAGCCTGATCGGCCGTATATGGTTTCCCGAGGGATGAAGCGATATGAAAAGTGTTGATGATCTGTGGGTAGAACGACAGAGGTGCAGAAGCAGAATGATCACTCTTCTCTCCAGCCGACGCCAGGGAGTCCAGAAACATCGCTGTTGAAAAGAGTTTGCTATTTGCCCCAGTCTGTGCATTCTGCCCACTTTCTTTGGAGTCCTCAATTATATAAGCTGACCCATCAGGCTGGTAAACGATCTCCCCGGTTAGATTTTCCACGTCACTGTCCTCTAACTCGCTGATCTCGCTCTCGTTGTCATCCTTCAGGGCCGGAAGGCGGGCATTCGGGCAGTGGTGTTCCATGTATTTCTGTAAACTGGGAAAAGAAGTAGCACATTCGTTGCACGGTATCTCCTTGGCTGAGGTAACCTGAGTGGCAGCTGCATTCTCGACGCTGAAACCCAGCAAGACTTCACTTTTGCGCTCATCGGTTTTCAGGTTGTCATCTGTGGAGCTGTTTTCCCTGTCAGGCTCCATCCCTGTAACTTTCTCTGGCACCTCATTATCAAGTTGTGCCGTTCCACATAGCTTTGATGTGCTCTGCCCATTTTCCTGCCTTGAGATAGGAGGGGAGTCACAGGTTTCCATGGCAATTGCTACATGGGGATCTCATTTCATCCAGCCTGTCAGGGACCTGGATAAAAAATAAGGTGAGAGGAGCCATTTTTATTAAATAATGACACAGCTCACTAATAGCCCATCACTAATTTACAGCTGCTGTAAACTCATACTATCTAAAAAGGTGAGGGGAAAAACTTAAAACCAGCATACCTATCTATCACAGACAGACTTTGTATAAATGTAGCAAAATAATGTAGATAGCTATCACAGGCATGCCTAGACATCCAAAGTGTTTTTGAAATCACTATGAGCATTCATCACAAATCTAAAATTCATATCAGTAAGCCGTATTTTTTTTTCATTCCTGTTTTCTGAAAACGGAGAGAACATACGTAAATGCTTTAACACCCCCTTTAATAGAAATCTAAACGGCTTTCATAGATGATAGCAGGAATAAAAGGACAACACAAATAACTTGTAATTTTTTAAATTTACCTTTTACTTTATCAGGCAGTGACTAGAAGGGGGGATGCGCGTGGGAGGGAGACCAACAATAAAGGAGCCTTAAAATGAGAAATATTACAGTCACAGGCAGCACGAACCAAACTCTTCTCTGGTTTTCATTTTGCCGGTAAATCAGCTTACTACAAATCTTCCTTGTGCAAAAGCTCTCAGCAGGTATCTGGCTGGCTCTGATTAAGCACCAATCACAATTCTTCCCCACACTTCAGTCGCCTCAATAGGCACCAGAACAGAAATTAATATTTACTGCAACCAGTCCTATCATCCTAGGGGACAAATCGTATTCACTTTTTTTTTTTTTTTTCCACTGCAATACGTAATGAACACCATTCCAAATACCATTTTGATGTTATCAATCCTGGTGAGTTGCCCATCTCTCAACCGCTGCCTCAATCAACATCTCCTTTGGCTTAACAAATCATACCCAGGCACTACTGATGAAAACACTTCAATCTTTTTTTTTTTTTCAGCTTTCTCCAGGCAAGCATCTTAGGCCATAAACTCCCTTTGTTGAGAATAAGACGCACTCTACAAAGCCATATCAGTTTCTGGTAGCATGGCAAGGTACCAGGGGAAAGTTGGGCATAAGTTGGTAATAATGCGTTCCCCTTCTGTGTGTGAATATGTATGTGTGTGCCCACTTGTGTGTGTACCTGCAAACCTCAGCTGCTGGAATAGCAGCTTAATTAGGGCTTAAGCTTCTCTGAGTCCCTGCAGGTCTCTCCATTTCCAGAATGATTCCACTATACACGAGAGCTGAGTGGTCTCAAACTTTAGTGCTTGTTTTCATTCTGTGACCCAGGCACCATCTTGATTTTATGAAACAGGTAACCCATCTTCTTTCAAATTTCCAAACAGAAGGGACTAAGAACTTCAAAGCAAAAAGCACTGTAATGTAAAAGTATCAACACTTTCTCGCACGCTGACAATTTCTGAAATAAGGAAGGTTGACGCGGCTATACTGCATTACATGTTCTATTGGGGACCTGGCTATACTGCATTATGTATTATATTGGGGAGGATGGACATGCGATGACTCACCCTGGATGCCCCTCCCACCTCTACATTCTATTGTGTAGACTTCACAGTGGCAGAGAGCTTAAGAAGAAAAACATAACTCTGGACTCATCAATATTACTAGGCATTTTAGAAATTCCTTTTCAAAAGTTCTTCTATAAGAAAGACATCTTTGAAGGTCACTGGCATATTAAGTATGAAGAATAACTTCTTCATACTCTCTTTACTGTAATCAAATTTCATCTTAGCTAAATCAGAGAGGAAGTCATCAGTTTCAAATACATCAAAAGATCTGCATAGATTGAAAATAAAATCAAAATTCGTTTTGGTATCTAAGATGGTTAAAATGACATTCTAATTGCTCACGAATCAAACATCACAAAGCTTAGTGTGTAATTTTAATCATTGAAGAGCTCCAGGTTAATTATCCTCACGGCATGCATGCAGCTTGTAAAACTCTCTGAAATAATCTGATAAACCCCCAAAAGCGTGAAAACCTAATAATTTTCTAATTAGTCCACAAACATTAATGTTTACCTTTGCATTTACCAAATCTGTACAAGGTATACATACTGAAGGCAGCCAAAATGTCTAAAATAGAATCCCTTGATGGACTAAAAGATATGAGGAAGACAGGAAGAAACTGGAGAGTTGGAGTGGAAGCAAGGTGGTAAATAATACTAAATTAATGATCCTAGATTAAAATGTAAAGTTCCAGGACCCAAAGTAGTTATTTTTTTTTCTTTCCTATGATAACTTCGGCAGATATGTGGAAGAAAATTCACCTTAATTACAAGAGTGAGGAAAGTTCTCAAACACTTTACAGCTTCGTAAAGAAGCTTCTGAGCTATTTTTATTATTTGAATTCTCTTTTACCTCCACGCCTACAACAGTTCTCAGCCTACAAAAACACTTACTAGAATTATTACACACATGCTGAATGCTCCCCAAATGAGTTATATGTAATGTGCAGTTAACAATTTTGGCCAGATGCCGAATGGATTCTGCAATATTTCTCTATATGAAATACTGCAGAGTCCATTCATGGACTCATGTCAATATTTCTCTATATGAAGTAGATCCTCTCTTTTTATTTTATCTTAACAGAGCCAGAAGTAACTTTCAAAAATGTAATGACATTATTGCTATGTGAAAAAAAAATTATGAAAACTATATTACAGTGTCCATCACAGATCACAGCAATGTGGTAGGATATATTTTGTTACAATACTCCCACATAAACTTTACACAAAATTGCCTATCAAGTTCTTCTCACAAGCTACACATTAATCAGAAACTAAGTCAAATACATAGTAAGTCTTCTCTGCAATTAAATTTACATTTAATTCCAAAAGCAACAGTAACAAAACTATCTGAACTGATAGAGCTAGTAATAGATTTACCTGATTTTTAAATTTGTAGCCATAGACTATGACCATGGCAGTGTTTACCAGCATGTTTGGATGGAATCGCTTTAGTTTGTGCGGTTAAAGTTATTTAGATCAATATGTACCGTGACACTGAATATGATGCTAAGTGATTTCACTGTCACCAGTGTCAGACAAGATCTTTCTTTTATCAACGTGTCCCACTTAGGAAATTTACACTAAAGTTTATAAGTCCCAGTTAAAAGACCACAAAGACAACCATTTAACTTAAACCACAGAATTCATTCCACAATGACTGCATAACAAGTAAACTCACTGTAAAAGTTGCTTCACCGTTTAAACTGCTTTCTATTTAGTCTTCACCAATTTCTATTCTCTACTGCCATACATTCTATTTAAAAAAAAAATCACCCAAGTCCTCAAGAAATCTCAAAGAGAAAACCTAATATAATTTTAATGCTAAATTCAGAACAATACATACCTGCTGGTCTGCTTAGAATACATGTACACAGTTTTGGGTATTCTCAGTAATTCACAAGATCAGTGACTTTGATCATGTAAATCCCTTTTTCGGAACTAATGGACAACATGCAGAAAAGAACTTTTATTGCTTGTTCTGCCTTGCTTTCGTCCTGCAGTCACTGCTGCCTAAACTCTTCTCTGCTAAATGACCAAACCCACCTACCAGGAGGCTGGCTAATGAAAGGGGGTGCTTTCTGAACAACAGAAGAATTCCTTTGCATTCAGAAAGCAGAGTTCCCATTAGAACCCAAAATCAGGCCAGTTTTACCTCTGTTTTTTAATTGAGATTGTCCCAGCCCTCCTCTGTAGCACAGTGAGACAGTGTTTGTGAAATGATTAAAAAGAACGTGATCTGATCAAGAGGACAGAATAATGGGAAAGGAATGCTAGGTTAGCCACTCTGCTAAGTGCTGGGAAAGAAGACCACTGTGCCCCTTTGCCTATTGTTTTTATTCTCATCTGCTCTTTAGCCAACTCATAACACTTTGAGTTGCAATTCCATTTTAAATGGGTTAAAAGTTGTCCACTTACAAGGGAATTTGATAACAAGTTACAAATCCTAAATATATATATATATATGTATATATGTATATATATAGAAAATAAATAAAAATCCTTGAATTATATCAAGTTTCCAAAAGGTCATCACTGTCTCTGCTGTGGCCTTTTCCCCATCCCAAATCCTCTATCAATATGTCATAGTGAGTTAGGCAAAGACAAAAGAGAGGCGCAGTGTGAAAACGGCACATATATCTAATCCTGACAAAGCAATGAATAGACCTTCACAAGTATAATTATACTTGTTTATTTGTTGCCACGTACAGAGAACTGATGAAAAAAATCCATCAAAGTGGTATTATGCAGACACCAAGAGCTTCTTTTCTTCGGTTGCTAAAGCCACATTGAAGCTTAAATTCCTTATTGTTAAATTCAGAAGAAAGAAAAAAAAAAAGATTTTTGGCTGGACTGTTTTTTTTTTTTTTTTTTTTTGCATCATTTGCTGACAGATCTTTTGTGTCCTAGGCTGTATTAGCTCACACTGCTACCTCATTTTTACCCATGCTGGAATTCATAATTACAAACTACTGTACAGAAGCTTTTAGAAGGGTGTGGTGTGCTGACCAAGACGAGAGGGTAGTGAAATCTGGCTTTTGATGTATATCAAAACACAGGTAAAGTACCTGTGTGGAAGCACCAGTTACATCAGAATACATATTTGATCTCAGTCTTTTAAGTTGGTTGCTGGTGGTTTTCTTTACTCAGCTTTGTCTGCAATTTGCTTATTTTAGTATATGTTTAGTATCCCATTAAAGATCGCATAACTTCTTCCCCATTGCAGTATTAAAAACGTTAGCAATAAAGAAGCAAATACAAGGATGTCAAAGGATTGAAAATATTGAGCAAAAAGATTTCAAACCAAAGTATTAAGGGACTATTATGTTCCAATAGACACTAAATTATGTAACTTAACAAAAGCACATTTTTACAGATGGGGGCGGGGCAAATAAGCTTTTTTTTTTCTCTTGCAGGATAGAAATATATCAAAGTAAAAGCAATCTGCATAGTTAATGTTTGTGAGCTTTACAATTTAAAACAGAAAAGCTGTAATTTTTCTTTGCTGGCAATCTGGAAACACTCTGGAGTTAATTACAGCTGATTCGGAGTGAACCACACAAACAAAGACCAGTCTATGTCCAGACAATTATACTGCATTAACCAGCTTAGAGCTTCCTGCTGATGTTTCAGGGGTCTTCTGTTACACCCTTCTACCTTCCCAGCACGAGAGAAAATGCTTCTGCAAGAAGGAATTAATGAACAGAGCTGCAAAAGAATGTGTGACGACCTCTCCTGACACGGCAAAAACTTTCCACCCATGTCACGACAAAGGGGAGAAGGTAATTAAGTTTGAATAGAAGGATGTAACCAAATATAGTAAGCACCTAAACCAAGCACATTTTTAAAACGGGAAAGTTGACAAAGACAAACATGAGTGTGTAAGTCAATGAAGTCATTTTCCCCTGTTTACCTCTCATTTTTCTCATTAAAACCTAAATTAGCTATTCAGTGCAGATTTATTTCCTTCTCATAAACAGGACCTTTATAATCGATGCTTCTGCCTCTCGTTTTTTCTTCCTCTTCCTCTCCCTCTCTTTCCAGCCTCATTTTCCCTCATTCTCTCTCTCGTCTCTAAACCTCCATGGACTTTAAATGACAATTACATGTCATTAAACACATGTGTTGGAAAACTAAAGAGGAAAAGTACTCTTTGCCAATGGGTCCGATAGTTCTTAATTTGATTAATTGTTGTGGGAAATAGGAATTTTACTCAGTTTTCTTCGCAACTTTAATCAAACTCCAGCTACTTTCCTTAGAGAGAAATCAATAATCTCTCCTTAACCAAATTACACCAATATATGACTCATTTTATTTGTTTGCTTCAGGAAAATTTCATAATCAGTGAGCAAAATGGACCTAATACTTTAGCTATCCTCTGTAAACAAACTTTGGTCCTTTTAACCAATCTAGTTGATTTCTAATTTTCTTATTCATTCTAATTGAAAATGAATAGTTTGCATTGGTGTGAGAAAGGACATGAACTGTAATTATGTTCAGTGCCTCTCTCTGATTCTTTCTTTGATACTGTTTTGCCAGTATTCCAGCTGACATTGGGGCTTTGTAGTGATTGCTTCATTAAAGGGTAAGGATGTCCTAATCAGCTAAAGCATTACTAGAAAGCTGTTGTTTGCCAATACTGTGAGAATATACCAACTTTTTTTTTTTTTTTTTGGCTTTTGATTTCTTTATAGAAGAAAAAGGTACCTCTGGATGCCATTACCCAGCCATACTTAAGTATTAATCATCTTCCCTTTGTCTCATCTATGCAAAGTAGGATTAGAGTTAAATGACTCTATGATCCTTTTAATTTTTTTCCCTAAATAAATATTAATCTACAAATCAATTAGTTGGTGTTATATTAAAACACATATAAATATACTCTCTGGAAACACTAAAAGGTTGTGTAAACGACCCTCATTTTACAAAGCATCTCAATGACGGACAGAATCATTTTCCCTTCTCAGACCCCTCTCCCTCAATCCCTACTATATTTGAAATTTCAAGTAAATAAAACTTTGAAATAGAAAGTCTAAACATGGAAACCTTTAGTTTTCCTTGGAAAGGCATGTACTGAATTAATCATTTTTAAAATTTATAAATCATATTTGCCATGTTTTTTATATGATTTCTAGTCTCTAAAACGTAATTGACTAATCTCTCTGGCATACACCCAGTTTAAGAGTGTTTAGTTGATAATGCTTTTAAGTTGTCACATAGGAACATTTAAAAAATTCATCTTAATTGGTTTCATCAAGGTAAATATAACTATAGAATATTTGGCTTCAGGAACGGATTTACCAGACTAGTGAAAACCATTTCACACATACATTTTTCTCATATACAATGTGAAGACAATATATCCTAACATATACATGCATTTTTTTCTTCTTTGTCTATTAATATATAAAATTCATTATTGAAATACTGACAACTAAATATTTAAATGAGGAAACAATTGTATAATTATTTGTATTTCATGAGTCCCACAATATGATCTCATAACCAATATAGCATAAGCATAGTAGTATATTATTATTATTTTTTTGAAAAATGTCATTCTTTGCAGGCTAAACCTACCATAATTATCTTCATAAAATTAATCACAGGTCAGGTATTCCAGCAAACAATCCTATTCCCAGGGCAATGATTTCAAACAATTCAAAATAGTTTTAATGAAGAAAGTTATATGCATAATTTCTTAAATCACTACCAAGTGCCCTCTTACTATCCAAGACTCTTAGTCTATCAAATGCAAGTCTCTTTTTATATCCCATGTAGATATTTTAAATTATTTTATATTAGAAACCTAAGTGGACTAACATAGAGACTAACATAGAGAACCTAAGTGGAATGAAATGTTTCTTCTGGATGAAATATTGGCAAATTTATGTTTGAGCACTCAGATTTGTTGGTTATTTTATTTCTATTATGAAGAGCCTCTTGTTTGCTTTTTGTGTATGTGTGTGGTTTGTTTGTTTGTTTGTTTGGCCTGAAAGTTAATTTGACTGCTGTCCATAAGTGAAGTGTGCAATTCAGTAATTAACTTTTGTGTTTTAAATGTATGCACGTTAATTAAATTGCATTATAAACAAACAAACGTCAACCATAATTATAAGCTCCTTGGTTTACCCACATATTATCCCTTTTCAAACAAACTTGATGTCAGACAAATTAAAATCAAGCAGCCAGCAATTTTGAGTTGAATTTTACATGATCTGCTGGTAACCTGATTACTTTAACTTCAATATCATTACAGGAAAAGTATTTCAGGAAAAATAATGACAAGAATTCCAACAGGAGACAAGGTTAATTGTATTGATTCAAAAGATGCATGTTCATAGGAACCATGTTGAAGGAATAATGTTATCTCAAATCTACAGTTTCTATTAAAATGAAGTTGTCCAGCATGAAAGAGGCAATTAAGATTAGTGTCTGCAGAACTAGAGATACTAAACTAACTAACTAATTATCTGGGCCCAATTATCTTATACTTTAAGTAGCAAAATATCAGTGTGGAGCAACTACAAGGCATAAGGTTTGCAGGTTTATTTACTGACTGGTGTATCTATTAGGACCAAGAACAAGTGGAGCTGTCAGGACATAATGAAGGTAAATGATTAGTTAGCACCAAGCCTGAACTCTTCTTCAATGCAATAAGAGTTAATTAAAGTTTACCACCAAACATCAACCAAAGAAGGATGTTGATCAGGTTTCAGCATTAAGTGCAAACAGACAATAGTTGGCAGCAATTAGTGCAGCTATCAAATGACATGCAATGATAATTATACATTTAAAACTGCTAAAGAGCTGGGGGAAAAAAAAACTAATCAGCCTCTTTGACGACAAATACTCAAAGGGCAGGAAACAGGTATCAGATTATTTCACTTTAACACTGTAAATCAATAGAATTAAACAAGAAAAGGCTGTATGGGTACATTATCTGAAAGAGAAGAGTTCACTGGATCCAAAATGAAATAAATCTGCTAGTACTGGTCTCTCAAAGATAAGAACTTCTGGAGCTAAAGAAAATCAGTTACTTTTCAATTAAAGTTTCAGAGTGAAGTCTGTGTAAAGAAAGTTTAGCTTCTGGGTTTTGTGTAAACCCAACAATGCAACAAGTATTCCAGCATAATTACTGTTATTTAAATTAAGTATTAACTTCCACTCTAAAGGTACTGTCAAAAGTGCTTTATGCCTGAATATTATCTTTGTGCGCTCGAATACTACCTCCCTGAAACATGTTTAGATGTTAGGGTCAAAATTCTTTTAATACAGCTAAATTTAAAACAAAAGCCATGTATACATATTTAGTGTACATTATGGCAGGTCTTCCCTTGATGCCATTCAAATCTACGACTTCAATCTTCCCGGAATCAATGAGACTGCATACAACACATGCCTGAAAATACTTTTAATAAATCATCTCATTCTTTACCATGGTTTCTGGCCTGCAGCCTAGAGCATGTCTCCAGAAATGTGCCCATCCTCATGACCCCCACCTCTCCATTTTCCCAACTAATTCTGTTATGCTAAGGATTTGTACACAGTGTTGGCTAATCCCAATATTTCCCTGGAGCTAAATCTAAGCCATGGCCGACTCCCAGCACAAAAATATCTTTCTCCAAAAGCCCTTTCGCCCCCTTCAGCACTCATACACTCATTGGTCCTGACATTTTCACTTCAGCCATGACAAATGAGCTGATGACTCTGATGTGATTGCACGGGAGGATGGCTTTATCTAAAGATATATCATTAACTCTCATCACCATCTCCTAATATGGCTCTTCTGGGTTAATGTGTTGTGAAAATTTGAGGAAATTTTTGTGTAAATATATGCACTTTAAGGAGTAAGAGACCAACTTCATCAAAAGGAGAAAAGGGAAGCCAGAGTGGACAGGATCAGGGAAGGGAAAAAAAAAAAAAAGACTAGCATTAACTAAATGTTGCTCTGGGGATTTAAGTAACTCGACTCAACCTCTGCCCCAGCAAACCAGCCATCTGACTGTCTCTTAAAGGCCCCTTCCCCTCCAGAGGGGCGGCTGGAGCAGAGCATAATCTGTGAAGTGGCACAAATGAAGCTTCTCAGATAAACACGGCTAATCAATCTGCAAGCCCATTTCTTTGTTTCTACCCCACTCCCGTGTAGGACGGATTTTACTCTCGAACTCTTAATTCCCTACGTTACTAAATCTCTCTAAATTCATTTTAATGGAAAAAGGGATTGCCAAAACCCATTTCCTTCCAAGGGCATTGTCTTCTTCAATTAGAAAGGAGCAATCTTTTTCTGACCATTATTAAATGTGAAACTCTTCAAGCTTTAAAAAGAGGGGAAAGGGAAACTTTTCCATTTAGCATGAATGTCACAACCTTTAGGTTAAGTTAGAGCCCAAGTTCCAGCTACACAGCTCTCCTTATATATACTATGGAGTTTACAGAGTAGATAACTGTTATAACCTCTTCTGTCAATTCATCTGAGAACGCTCAGCCAATCAGAGTCGACTGTAGCATAACAGACCTCGGGAAAGGAGGTCAGGCTTTGAGGTAAAGTGCTATTCACTACTGGACCATGCAAGTAGCTCTTTATTCCTGTTCTTATTGGCATCAGTCCCCCTCACTAGAGCAAGAACAAAGCCAAGTGCTCGTGTGAGGTTTATGAATAAATCAGAGGTGAGCCACTTTAAGTGCTGCCCATGACTTCCTTGTTGACAGTGAGCCCTTAAACAGGCTTCTATGACCAGCAACTTCTGGCAAACCACAATGATTCCTAATCTGCAACCTGTTTCATTTCAAGAACTAAGTGGCCCACCCCATTTTTCCTGCAAGTTTTCACCTTTCAGGCAGTTCTTGTTCTATCTCGAGCAGTTTAGCTTTACAATCCCAGAGCAGTCAGCCGGCTCTACGGTCATCATAGAAATTGTACCAACTGAAACTCTTCCTTTGCTTGGAAAAATTCCACAGATGAAAACATCTCCAGCATAACAGAAATGATTCTCATATTAATATTATAGAATCTTTGGATATGGGAGGAGCACAACCAACTAGGTTGAAAAATGTTAAATGATTTGCTGAAGGAGACATACACACACACACACACACACACACACACACACACACACACACTAGATTCTCATTGGCTGTGCCCTGTAGTTGTGTGATATTTCCTGGAAATTTCTCTGAGCTTCAGTTTCCTTATGGGTTAAACCAGGGGATTGTGCTATATCCCTTCCGACTTCAACAAGCTATGGTTCTAATACAAAAACCCATTTAGATTGTGCTGGAAGATAGTTTTCCCTGTGGAATTTTCCAAGACAGACCCAGATGTTTTTAAGGTCGCATTTTTTTTCAATACCCAGATTTCAAGAGGAGAGGCAGATTCCAGTAGTATAGTAAACTGAAGTGTTTTATTTATGTTTTTAATTAACAATCAGATTTTTTCATGTACTCATGTATTTATTGAGGATATTTACCAAGGATTTGCCAATATTGTCCATCACTGTGAATACAGGGATTAAACAGACATGGGTGCTGCCCTCATGGAGACTGAAATTTATTTGAGGAGGAACTTAACCAAGCATCATGAAAAATGCTAAGATGCTAATTATTTTCTTCCAATGAAATATATCCTACCCTATCAGTATTCAGTAAATGCTTAGCCTTAAATAAATGTGCTTCAAATGAATGGTTAAGTCCAGGGCCACTTATAAATGACCAGAACGTAGGCAAGGCACACACTTTTATTTTTAAGAAAAACTTGAGCAAAGATTGTGAACTAAATATATATTATAAATGTCAAACGAAAACCAAACTCAAATCTGGGAAATTACTATCCAAAATACACTTATATTTTCCACAAAAATATAAAGAATAATTTTAAGTGTGTATCTTACATGCAACACAATGGGAAATTATTATGAATTTAAAAATCAAAAAGAAAAAAACATCAGAGAAATAGATTTTAGTTTAGAGGATCGAAAAATTGTGTTTATAAATTTATTAACCCTTATCGTGAATCTTATCACCTTTGAACCTGGGTCGTCCTCCTCTGAATAATGCACTCCTATAGAAAGATAAAGGACTGCGATGTCCTCCATGAGATAAGCCAAGAGGAAACTCATAACTTGGCTATAAAATTCCCACAAGAAAGGCTTCCCTGGTGGCGCAGTGGTTGAGAGTCCGCCTGCCGATTCAGGGTACACGGGTTCGTGCCCCGGTCCAGGAAGATCCCACATGCCGCGGAGCGGCTGGGCCTGTGGGCCATGGCCGCTGAGCCTGCACGTCCGGAGCCTGTGCTCCGCAACGGGAGAGGCCACAGCAGTGAGAGGCCTGCGAACCGCAAAAAAAAAAAAAAAATTCCCACAAGAAAATTTAAGGGTTTTATAATATTACTGGGTTATTAAGAACTGGATCTTTTCTCTAGGTTGGTATAAATTTTGGTCAGCAGGGTGCCATGTAAACAGTATTTATTCTTCTTTCATGGCATATCAAAATATCATAACATCAAGTATATAAAAAGGTATTGCTATGATATCTAATCCAGTTTGGGGAAAACCTCTAATTCAAAGGCTTTCAAACAGGTAGGGTCAGCTTCAATACTGAAATAAGCTTTGTGGTCTCTTCTATTATTGTATATAATGGACAGTCTGGAATCTTGAGTTCCTATAGATAGACTAAAGTCTGAATTACTTTAAAACTGTTTCTGTTCTAATTTGTTTCTTATAAAAAAGATCCCAGAGATGCATTAAAATCTAGAAACCCCTCAAAACCAAAGCAACCTGTGATGATGGTGTAGCAAATATTGAGGTGGAGGCGTATCCACCTAGATGTCATCTAGGTATCCGTCAATGAGAAGACATGAGAAGGAGACTACCCTTTGGTCCTACCTCTTAGGCATCCCCCTTGACTAATTCCTATCTCCCTCCCTTGTCAGGGAGAGGGGCATCTCTCTTCAAAAGGTCTATGTAGATTTGCTTTATCAAGTACTCTTCAGGAGAGCATTATATCAAAACCAGCTATTGACAATAAAGAAGAGGGGAATGAAGGATATCGGGCCCTATCCACATTCACTTATTTTAATATGTTCATAACAGTTTAGCCTAAGGTAAGCTCTACAGCAGCTCTGAGACACAAACGAGGGACCTGAGGCTCAAAAAGATTAAATAACTTTGATAAGGTCATCTATAACAAGAATTTAACCCAAGTGTCTTACGGATCTAATAAGATTTCTATTGGTCATTGAGTTGTCAAAAAATTGGAGTAGATTTTCAAATATCTAAGACTTAAGTTAAACAAACTCATTTAAAAAGGAAAAAGGAATCCAAAGTAAACAGAATCAAAAGAATGTCTGGTTTTAAACTAAGTGTCATTCTTTCTCTACACTATGCTCCCTCTAAAACATCACAGCTTTGTCTTTACTTTCCCTCCACAAAATAGAAACCTTTCTTCTTCACACTGTGTTCATCGTTATTAAGAATACATTTTAAGTCACTGAGATCATTAGTACTTTTATGAATCGTAGACTCATCTTGACCATTCAAAGTACCTAGCCTAACCTCCTACTTAACACAAAAACATGCTTCCAGTCACAGTGGTAAGAGGCCATCCAGATTCTACTGGTCTCCTTTCAGTAACAGAGAACTCACGCTCTCAGAGGAGACAACATCACTGTTGGATTACCATTGCACATTTTCCTTTTCTTCTCTTCCCCATTTCCACCACATTTGTATTCATTCACGGAACAAACCCTTTTCTAAGCAGCCAATATAGTTGAGTGGCCATTGGTCCTAGAGCTGGGACAGCTGAGTTCTTGTCCTGACATGTTCCTACCTTGCTGGCTGACTCAACGTTTACTTCTCCAGAATTCAGTATGCCATATTTTAAAATGAGTTGGTTGAACTGAAGAACTATAAGGAAGTTTCCAGGATTTAGCCCTTTGATAGTTTCCAGTTGTCTTACCACCCTACCTGCTCTTTTTCTGTTGCAATCGTGTTGGCCACTTCTTAGAAAATGAAAGAAATTTAGTCTACAGAGGAACACCACACAGGCTACCCCTATAAACACATCTAAAGAGGAAAGAGAGACATTAACATGGAAAAAGGGTAGGGGTGGGTGTGTGTGTCTGCATACACACTCCTAGTTTGTATCTATTAAACCAAAGGAGATGACTCATTCTCCATTCATTAGTGGGCTCAGGAAATTTTAAGTATGAATTGCTTTATTGCTAAATGTATGGGGGAAAAGTACTACGAACTATATATTAGAAAATCTACATTAGTAAAGCCTTTCAGGTTTAATAAAGGTACTTTGGGATATGATTGGGCTTCTTCAATTTATTCTTCCAATCAGGCAAATTTTAAGATTCTTTATAAACTTCCTTCTTAGAAAGTTTTGTTTTGTTATTAACAGTACAACCAGGTGGCATACACCAGCTCACATGTTTTTATATTTTAACATTGTTAAAGCTATGGATTTCCTTTCTTCTTTACAGTGAAGGAAAAGAATTTTATGGACAGTTATAAAATGCATATTTTAACCCAAAAGTCGATTTTCCCTGGTTAAAATGATTTAGATCCGAGTAAATGCCTGCAGAACGCTTTCTGTTTTTACAGCTAGAACACAATGGAACCCATAAACTTTGTCCTAGAGGTACGTGCTATAATGTGTACCATTCAAAAATTATCAACTGTGCACTGTCGTCTCCCCAGGACAAGCAAACATTAGAAATGATCAATCATCTAAATATATGATGCTAGTGTGTGAACCCCTGACCCGAATGACTAAAACACCTACTCAGGACTTGTCTTGGACCATCAGGGCATTATGACACATTAACTAAGTCAAGCTGCCCAAATTCTTAAATTGTATTTGTTTATTTTTTCAATCTCTAGAATGTTAAAGTGGCTAATTATACCAGAGACAAGCTGCTTGCCAAATATGACTTTAGTGTCAAGCCATTTTTAGGTTGTGTGCGTACATTCAAAAGTGCCTCAAAATGGCAAATATTTTAGTTCACTCACAAACCTTGAAAAAAGTAGGGGAGTGGGAAGCAGCCATTCCTGGACTGAGGATTGTATGTCAAACGTGAAACCGTATCAAACTTTCAGGGCAACTTGTGAACCTCTGAAACGAGGGAATTAACAGAACATCAAATCCAGCAAGATCACAGGGGGAACAATCCATATACAAGAAAATAATGCCATTGAGCCCTCATTAAAAGACCATTTTGTCCTTAGCCATCAAAGACTGTGAGTGCACTAAGATCTTGGTTATATCATCAGGGATAACTAAAACAAGTGCCAAGAGAAATTGTGCACTTTTAGTTCTCACATGTGTCCATCTGTTCACATATAAACATATATTCTGCTTTCTGTCTGATTCCTAAAAATCTTGATATCAGAATACCCTGGGCTTTTGCCCATTTCCTAAGAATGCAGACATCACATAAGCTACTATTAACCCATGTGTGATCCACTTCCATGGTGGCTGGAAAGCTGCCAGTTACAACACATGGTGCTTGGTTAACAATGTCTTAAAATATAAATGAATTTATTTTTTAAATTAACACATTTTTCTTATGGAAATACCTTAATAAGCCCTGCTTCATGTAAAAGAATAGCTTCCATGTGGATTTTTTTGTTCTTTTAAGATTTTTGCGCTTGCATATCCATAAAGTTAACCAGAAAAGTTTCTGAAACAATCCAGAATTTCTTGACAATTTTTCTAGAGGGCTCTAGTAAAGAATTTTGGTGACTTTATATAACAAAGATCAAACACTTTTCCCTTACAATGTTCTGTACTCAAGAGGCAACCCTTACACTTTAATTTATGTGAAAACACTTCTGATTCCGCACGTTTCCATGTAACCATCTTAACAGTACTGAATAGCAACTGAACAGTTAAAGTGATGAGGCAAATAGAAGTTCTACAATCTAGAAACAAAACAAGTTAGGTTAATATCTGGCGGAATCTTTCAATCCTGCTCTGGGGTAGCCTTCAATGGCTCATTTGTGGTGACCCCAAACCGGAAAGAGCTTGTTTAAAATGTATACATATAAATAATTATCCACACTGTATTTGATTTACATATGTACAAAAGAACCAATTCCCACCTTTGAAAGTGTCTTAACACTTATGGTATTTTAACTGCCCTAATTATGGTTGAAGAAACATCATTAAGAGCCCTGATCACGTCAACTGATAACCAGTTACAGCCCTAACTAGTGACAAGGGAAAACCCTACTGCAAATGTCTCCAAGAGTACTTAGACACTTTCAAAAAGACTTATCTCTAAGTGAAATACACAATACTCCTACAAAGCAACACGAAGATGAATTAAATCCTAAGAAAATAACTCTGTATCCTCTTCCACCAGCCCCTCCCAGCCCGAAAAGCTGAAAGGCCACTTAAAACACTTAACATTGCCAAAAAATCAGAATACACAACTCTTTCCCAAGTGAAGTGTTCTACCAACTGGGACAACTATTTATAGCCGATAGGGTAGGGGATGGGGGAGGGAGCATCATATATTCCATTATTAACTACATGAGATATCCACACCATACTACTGGCCTCTTCTGAAATAACTGTTTTTGCCAGCAAAGTGCTGGGAATTCTTGATACCCAATAGTCAATATTTGGCTAGCCTAGCATGTTTCTGAAAACTCTTCTATATACAAACCTCTGTTTTTCGTCCTCTAGCTGCACTACTGCCATACATATTACTTCCCAGTGATGATGAAAACTCAGGGCATCTTAGAAAGTTGCTGAAATCTGAGCCCCTGCTTGTTTTCTCAAGTCTTGGACAAACATAACTTTAGAGCGAGCAGAGCATAGGCATAAAGAAAGAGGAGCCTGCATTTTCATCTTCCTTTCATCTCGGTCATTCAGTCAGCCATTCAGAACCCTATTCAACAGAGCTTTTCATTATGCAAAAAAATGCTAATCCTTTTCCGATGCTTTCACACTTGTATAAACCCCCATTCCTTCAACTGAAAAGCAATTATATCAGTTTACCTTTCTGTCAAAAACAGGATTAATATTCCAATAACAGAATTTCCTTTCTTCTCCTATCTTTCTGCTTTAGGAAACTAGAGATTATTAGTAGAGGCATTCTTAGAACAAGAATACATTATTTTAAATATGATTATGTGAACCAATGAGCGGGAAAAGGAGAAGAATCATAGGAAGAAAAAGTCCTTCAGTTACAGCAGAAACTCTTTTCTGTGACACAACTGACCTTTCCTTTGCAGATGCCCAAAGATGCGGAGTCTCACTCTGGTCTATTAATCAGAAACAAATTATGAAAGAATGTAGCTGGACTGGTTGACACTATCCCATCTTGGGAGACTCAGTCACAGCCTAGTAACAATGTCCTCTTCATGGGTAATGAACAGCCATGACAAATGGGGCAGAGAAACTATTTATTTGCATATGTAAATTCTCACACAAGGGAAACATGTACAAACAAGTGTCATTGTAAGGTGGATTAGGCAAACAACGCTTTCTTTTTAGGACATTCTGCAGCCCAGAACATTAGTCAGCACAATTAAACCAGTCTCCATGGAGACTAATGAAATTTCACCATGGTATGAGTTAAATTAGATAGCTAGTTATGTGTTTCCACAATCCAACTTGAAATCCATTATTGTTTCAGAACAATACAGCAATTGTGCCTAGCTGATCTTTGCCAGCTCAACAAGCTTCTAAGTTGACAATTTGCATATGTTAATATAATTAAGCACTAATTACATGAAACTTGTACATATTCACATGCACTTTCCCTGGGCGCTTTTCAGTTTGAACCTTGGCAAAGTCTTTAACCCTTAGAATGGTTTGAGAGGAAAAAAAAAAGAAACTCTGCCTGTGGGTACAGCCCCTAGGCAGACACAGAAAGGCTCCTCAATTATAAACACAAAGCTTAACCTGGCTTCTCATATTTCTAGCAACAATGACAGAAAATATTTTGTGAATGTGCTAGGGATGGGGGGGTGGGGGGGTGGATTCATCTTTAAAGACTCATAACTAGTATCTTCTCATAGGTAAGTAATAACACTCATTTCAAGAAAAATGTTAAGGAAGAGTTTGCTGTCGCTGACATTGTCGAACGTTGGGAGATGAAAATGATTTGACAACAGCAAAAACAGCAAGTAGAAAAGGAAAAAGGAACCAGCAGCACCTAATGAGCTTTACATAAATATATGCAGAGGCAATTAAGCAATGTTAATTACTATGACAGCAGTTAATTGAATATAATTAGATATTTTAAGCCACTGAATAAAGCATAGTTAAGATTAATTTTATTGAGATTAATTGTAAATAAGGATAGATTAACTCTGTGTTTTGACAGCCATAAAAAGTAGTTCTGCAAATGAAGCAGGAGCGTGGCCACCAGTCCAAAAATCATATATTATTTTAATGTCACACCTCAGAATCATCTCCTCAATAAACATGACTTTTCAAACCCAAACAGACAGGAATCTTGAAGAAAAACAAACAGCTTGCAGAGATTAAAGAGCCTTTTGTCCTTTTTCATGTGCATTTCTTTTAACAGACTAAATTAAGCGAGTCTGGTGTACGTGTTTTAGGAAGGAACATTTCACACTGAATGGAAAAAATGTTCTATCACATATGAAATTCGTGCAGCTGCGCGGAACTTGGTCCAGATGGTTTTAGACTATAAAACACCCCCAAATGATAGACAGTAGGCCTTCCCAAGATTATGTGATAAAGTCACAATCTTTTATTTTGACCTCCCAAATTTCTGCTTTGTATTATTTCCCATCAGATCACATCTTTTCTTTTACAAATGTGTTTCTCCAAGAGGGTTAAAGAAACGTTGCGCCTACTAAGTGTTAGAAATGAATGTTAAGCGAATGGAAGAAGGCCTCTATGAACAGATACCAGCTAAATCACTCAGCCCCAAAATGCAATGATAGCCATGACGACAATGCAAATGACAATACTTGGTTATTACAATGCTTACTAGAAATATTTCTTGGGAAAAATAGTGCTAGATGAAAATCCCTTCCAAATACTTTCACACCAAGCTAATTCATGCATACTCTTTAAGAAAATGAACACAGTCTTCAAGAATGCTGAACAAATCACTAATAAGAAAGGAACTTCAATTGATTTTGAAATAAATCAATAGGTGATTAACATAATATTTTTAAAGCAGCAGAAAGTATGTGTGTGTATATCTCTATATATTACATAAACATATATATTTCCAACACCTCTTAGCTCTTAATCGAACAAGGGCTTTATGCTGTGGAGCCTGCTCTACATAGCCTCACAACTTCTTTAGGATGCCCTTGGTCTTTATAACAAAAATCCTAAAATGGTCTGTGAAACAAGACTACGACGACAAGCCATTCTGCAGTGAAAGATTTTAAATCATCCAGCCTCTTTTAATAGACTTGAGACTTATTGAGGTAGAAACCATAAAAAATGAAGAAGGGAAATTTAATCCCTGAAATATTGATTTGCACATTAATATCATATAGGCAGAGGGCAATTTGGCTTCGTGGAAATGACACATTGTCGACCCTTGGTGAAGTCAGAGCCAATCTAACTGCTGAACATGTCTGAATCTCAAGAGTTATTAAGGGCTTCCCTTCTTGCCTTTATGACTTTTCTTCAGCCTACCAATGCAATCTTAAATGTATTATCTTTAAGAAATAATTGTAAAACCTCAGGGGTTTTCCAGTTAATGGAAGGGAGGCCAAACCACATCAGATTCTGAAATGCAACATTAAACCCTTGCAATCAACAAAACCACCTCAATTCTCATCCATCCAGTGCAGGATCTAATATTGTTATTAGAGATAATCAAATTTCATTGTGTAAATTTAGGCTCATGGTCAGAATGGAAGCAGTAAATTCTGCAATATTAAACACCGATTTTCTCAGCCTCCTTTATGTTTTCCTTTGCTGGGACAGCATCTTTTAAAATAATCCAACTAGCTCAAAATTAATGGGCAGATCTGGGCTCATCTGCTAAAAACTGCAAAAGATTACAATAAAGCTGAGCGTGTTTCCTTCATTTTTAACTTTAAGTGGCAACTTTCACTTCCTAGACCCAGAGCCCACTCTCCCTGCCTACCTCACAATTGGGTGCTATTGCTTTGACTTACACAGCTGGTTTACCTGACCTTTCTTTGTTCCTTAGGTACATATCACTTTTCAGATTTATGATATTTCCCCCATATTTCATTGACTCTATCTTCATTGACATAAAAATGAAAACAAATGAGTTGACTTTTCAAAATCCAAAAGCAACCAGCTACTGAATAAATACACAGTGATACTCTCTCCCCAGTTTATGCCATAAATATTAGAACAGTTTTTTTTTTTTTAATAGCTGTATAAACCTTATGAGCCCCACACTGAAGCCAGGTGCAAGAGGTTAAAACAGCTGGCTAGCCATCTTTTATTTTTGTGTGCCTTCCTGCTGATTGAAACCGCAAACGTTGAAAACTATCAAATATTCCCTTAAGGATTTTTTTTTTTTAAGAAGAGGAAGGAAAAAAGAAAACCTTCATTTTCTTTAATATGCTTCTCCGTGGAGAAGAAAAACTCTAAAACACAATCAGTCACAGAGATTGTGAAATAATCCCAATCCCTCCTTTCTGTTGTATTTAAACCATCCTTTCCAACAACTTCTAGACACAATTGTTTTTATTCTTCAGTTAGGAAAAAAGAGAGAAAAAAGAAAGAAAGAGAGAAAGTCTGAGCTTGCTCTGTCAGTTTTGCCAGTAAATATAAAGTAAAACAAGTGTTGATGGTACCGAGAGTGTTACATACCCGGGCTGTGTTTTTGCATTGCTCTCAATGGAAGCGATCGATGCCCGTGTCACTGTCGCGTCCCAATCGCAGCCAAGTCTCAGCCTTAATCTAAGCAACATCCGAAAAGGCAGCGGCAGCCGCAGCCTCTCCCTGACTCTTCCATCCATCCACCCAACTAAAAATATAATACTACATATGAGCTTTAACCACTCCACGTTTATAGGGATCAAGCCACTGAAAATCCAGGAGAACACAATAAAAAAAAAAAAAAAAAAGCCCTCCTTCTGTCTCTTGTCTCTCTCTCCTCTCTCTTCCTCTCTCTCTCCTCTCTCTCTGTCTCTCCTTTTGCCATCTACATGATCCTTGATTAAACATGGAACAGAGTTAATAAAAAAAAAAGGGGGGGGAGGACTCAAGGAGAGGAAATGCAACTGTCAGAAATCGGGACCGCCAGATTTCCTGGTGAACCTGCCTCTCTGAGTCAGTGTCAATCCACCATCTTCCGCCAGTGAACTTGTCTTTGGGTTTTTGCTTGGTCTGGGGGGGTTGTTGTTGTTGTGTGTGTGTGCTTTTTTTGGAACGGGGGAGGGGAAAGGCAAGGTGGGGGCTGGCGGTGGGGGGGAGTAGGGAGACCGTGTGTGTCTGTGAGTGTGAGTGTGTATGTGTGTGTAGGGGTCGGGGTGGGGGGGTCCGTGTTCGCGATCTGAACCTTTGGTACCTACAAGGAGGGTGTCTCACCGAACGGTAGCTAAGACCTCACCAGGACCGCGCGGAAGCGAGGAGTCGCGGCCAAAGGCGCCCGCCGGAGCCTCGTCTCTGGGCCGGACCCCAACCCGAGCGGCCGAAAGGAACCCCCCGCCCGGACCACAGGTAACAAAAGAAATACAAACCAGTGCACCGTCTTCGGGACTGGGGGTGGGAGGGGCTGGGTGGGGAGTCCTCTGTAACTTGGGCATCGGCAGAGAAACTTTATACAATTCCATGAGAAATTTTATTATTTATTTTTCCGATAGAAAAGAGCAGAAAGAATGGGGGGAGGGGGAACGAGATAGAAGTAGAAGGAAGGCGAGACCCGACGCATTCCAGCCCCTCTTCCCTTAGCTGCTCCCGGCCGGAAGGCGCACTTGATGCCGGGAGAGGCGAAGAAGGTGAAGTTCGTTTGTAGACCTGGAACCCCTTTGGGGGGTGCCGGGGAATAAATCAGTTCTCACAACCGGTCACAGCCCCCCCCCCCCCACACACACACACCTTGCCCTTCGCCAAAAGGAAAGGAAAAGATTCTTGACCCCGAGCCGCGGGCAGCTCTCCTCCGGTCTAAGACACACCCAGCAGCGAAAGCGCCCCGAGAGAGCTGCGGCCGCCTCCCGGGTCCCTGGCCCCGAGGCCCGGCGATCCCGCCTACTAACGGACCTGTCTGGCGTTCGCCGGCGCCCGGGTCCGCGCCGCCCGCGCCGCCTCCCTCTCCGGCGGGCGGGCGTCTACCTGCAGCCCCAGCCCCGGCTCGCGCCCCAGCCTCTCGGAACCCCCTGCCCACCGCGCACGGAGCCGCGGGCCTCCGCAGCTCCGGCGCGCTAAGCGCCCTTCGTAGAACTTGAGCGAGGGAAGAGGGGTGGTGAGAGGAGGAGAAAACCGAGGCTGAATGGGAGGGGAGGGGAGCAGGGAGAGAAGAGGGAGAGAGGGGCTCCGAGTCCCACCGACCAACGTCCAAACTTTCGGAGGATGGGTGCGAAGGAAGGGTCATCCCGACCGGGGTGAGGGGGCGCGGGGCGACCGGGGGCCCCTGGCAGTGTCCGCGCCGCCGCGGAGCTGACAGCTTCCCCGCGCCTCGAGAAAGCCCCGGGCTCGCGGTGGAGACAGAACCCGAAAAGACAGGCAAAATGAGAGAAAACTGCTCGGCCAAACGTGGATGACCCGCCACTTAATCCAAAAGTTAAATCCCGAAAAACGCACACACACACACACACCCCAAAGAAAGTGGAAAATCAGGTCCTTCAGTGCCCCCTTCCTCCCTCGGCGGAGCAAATCCTGGAGCCAAAAAAGGGGGAAAGAGATAGAAAAGGGGGGGCAGAGCGGAAGAGATGGTCGGGCTGAGGGGATGTGTGCGAGAGCGAGCGGGAGCGAGCGAGCCAGGCGCAGAGAGGGAGAGAGGCGGAGAGGGAGAGAGAGGGAGCGAAATATCAAAGATTGTGCAAGATCAGGCTGGAAAGATAATCGATACTCGACCTAAATTTAACACAAACTACTCAATAAAAGTTAAAGAAAAAACTTACTTTCCATTTCCCCTGCAGTTCCTACTCGATCTTCGCCTCTTTTTTGTTTTGCTTTTATTTTACTTACAGCTGATCACATCCAAGTAAAACGAGAGGGTTCATTAAAAAATAAAAAATTAAAAAAAATTAAAAAAATAATCCTCGAACTTTATTGGGTGAAAATAAAAACGCTGGAGCAGAAAGTGGGGGGCATGGAGCGGTCCTCGGGGGTCCGGGAGGAGTTAAAGCATGTGCCGACCGCGGTCTCGCTGTTTGGTTGTGAAGGGGTTGGGAAAAGGAGGAAAGGAAATGAAAATCCGATATGTCTTTATTCTGCTAATTATTATCGTTTTAGCCCTGTTTAAAAAAATGGCTGATTAAGTTGAGTGCGCATGTCTTTGTGTGTCTATTCCCGATATGCACTCTGGGAATGAGAGAGGAGAGCGAGGGAGAGGGAGAGGGAGAGGGGGGAGAGAGAGGTGTAATTAGTGAGGTGATCAACATTCCCCAGACTGCAAATGACGCGCAAGTCCGGACCCGGAGCAGCCCGGGAGCCTCGCGGCTTCCGAAGCTCGGAGCGCTGCGGCGGGAGTCCGGGACGCGGCGACCACAGAGAGGGCAGGGGATGGGGACCTCCGGGGCTCGCACCCCACGCGCCCCTGCGCGCGCGACTCCCAAACTTCATCAGACACACACACACACACACACACACACACACACACACACACACTCGGCAAGGAGGGGGAGAAAATAAAACATAATACCGCCCAAAACGTGCCCTTTAACCACTCGAAAAAAATTTTGTTTTTTATTTTAATGAGGCAAAGTAATTATAATCGGACCAGAGCTGTGTTTACTAGGAAGCTTTAAGCAGAAAGAGGAGTGAGGGCAATGAAAAGGTTTTCTCTGCTTAGTTTATTCTGCTACGTACAGGAAAGCACTTTAACGGCGAAATGCGGGGTCCTGAGCAAATATGCAGATGTATGTAAATAAAGGGTGCCTGGCTGTGTGCAAATACCGCTCTGCCCAACCTATTTCAAAGGAGGGATTGCACTCTGGATCTGTAGGCACTCAATGTGAACACGTATCTTTCGTTTGTACACGCAGGAAAGAAAACCCAGGGCGTGGAAGATGGAAGCGGTTAGTTTAGTCAAAGTAAACTTTCAAATGAGAATAAGGGATGGTTGCGAGGATGATAGTGAGGGTACGGTTCTAGCCCTTATGTAATATTTTTGAATATTTTATCAGAATTGCATAAGTTCAGTGTAATAGCTTTAAGAAGACTTACGAAGAAAACCTTTCATCTTGCAAGTGTGTTGAATTATCTTTCTTGAAGCACATTATGATGAATTTTAAAACCCCACTACAGATCTCATTAGAATGAAATATACTTGGTATTTTCTGGTGCAAAATTTAAGGTGGCTGATTCTCATTTGAAAATCTAATTATCTCTTTCCAATATTACAGATGTGAATATGAGTGACACTTTCATTAAAAGATAATTAACTAAAACTAGGAATAGACATACTTTTAAATACCCCCTACTGAATATGGACTATACTGAATACGGACTATACTGAATATGGACTATATATATGTATGTATGTATGTGTGTGTGTGTGTGTGTGTGTGTGTGTATATATATCTCCATTGCTCCTCAAAGATAGCATCTTGATACACTGCTATACTGCAGGTCACAAGTAGATACCATCTACGTAATATTTCAAAAATAGGAATTCTAGAGAGAAGGTGAGAGTAACAAATCAAACAAGCTAAAAACAGGAAATACTTGCAATGTCCAGCTTCCTGGACAGGTGAGGCGTCAGCTGCTTTTGAGTTGACAGGCCTTTGAAGTTCTGGATGGCCAGGATCTGCTCCAAAACCTTGTCTTGGGCCTTAAGCACCAAATCTACCAAATACCAACAGAAAGGTTTACTGCACAAGCACTAGGAAAAACAGAGCCTGCAAACACACACACTTCTGGACCTGAAACCTTGCGTTATCAGGAAACATTTGGAAAATCCTAAGACTGATGCAAATAGGATTAAAAAACAAACAAAACACCTGGGAGGATAAAAGCATAGTCCTCAAAAGAGCACACCTAGGCCCTGATCAGGAAAGCTGGTTGCCTACAGCAGCTGGGTAAGGTTACAATGAAAGTGCAGAGGCTTGGAGTGGAGAATAAACCCTAGATATGGTCTTTATTAAGAGAAAAAAGCAAATCACCACCATAAGAATCTAGAGTCAGTCCATGTACTAGTGTATTAGAAACCAGGACTACTAAACATTAACAGAAAGAAAATTATCTACTTCTCCAAAGACTTTATTCCATTTCAAACTTGTTTGGGAAGAAATCTGACCAAAGTGGACAGCTTCCTAAAATTTTTGATTTACTTTCTTTACAGCCCCACCTTTACACACAGCAACTGTATCACCGGTGTGCTAGTGGTTGGTGTCTGATTGCACCTCAGTGGGGTTTATCCATGTGCCTTAAGAAATATACATGCCCACGAGGGTAAAATTTAAATTCTCTGTAACTTGCAAGTGAAGAAGGCGTTTATGTAGCGTTACTGTTTACCGAAAAACACCCCAGAGAGCAAAAATTCTGGCTTTAAGAAACAATTTGAGGTGCGTGTAGGGGGAAGAGGGTGAGGGGAAATGAAGGCAGGGAAACTTTCAGGTTCAGATCAGAAAAGATCAAGCCCTTTTCAGGAGAGGGCTCCATGTACAAGCTCACTGATGGAAAAACCATTTCCTGCGATTTCAGACGGGTAAATGCGTATGATGAAGGAAACACCTGAGAACAATAAGTCTGTTTCAGGCTCAGGTGAAGAAAGGGGTCTATTTCTGGCACTGAAGAATAGGGAAATGATGATCATTTCGTTTTCAAGTTTTCCTTTATTTCTTTTGCCTTTTTTCTGCCTGAAACATCATCAATAATATTAATGTCATTGATGTCAAAACACCAAACGTCAAATCAGGAAAACCATTTAAAAATTTTTGTGGCTATTTCTCCTCTATGCCCTCATCCCCTCTTCCCTGAAAAATACAGCTGTAGTAGTAGTAGTAGTAGTAGTAGTAGTAGTAGTAGTAGTAGTAGTAGTAGTAGTAGTGTGTGTGTGTGTGTGTGTGTGTGTGTGTGTTGGGGAGGGGAGTTATCGAATTCTAAGTAAGAAAACAAAAGGAAGGAGGATTTGTAAGAGGGGCGCCCACTTTTGCAATCCTTTCTGCAAGCGAGTATTCCTCTTCTAGCGTTTGTGTGTGTGTGTGTATGTGTGTGTGTTTTCTTTTGAATCATCTCTTCCTCGTCCTCTTTCACCTCCTTCCTAAGGAGAGAAGCTGGGATGAGGGTCGG
The DNA here is from genome assembly GCF_039906515.1 of Pseudorca crassidens. Classification (NCBI taxonomy): domain Eukaryota; kingdom Metazoa; phylum Chordata; class Mammalia; order Artiodactyla; family Delphinidae; genus Pseudorca; species Pseudorca crassidens. The sequence continues at coordinate 65,340,192 of NC_090312.1, forward strand.
GGGTTAATGGGCTGAGGGGAAGGGGCAGAGAGGAACTAGCACAGAGTCAAGAGTTTCCTCCAGGGCTCGGCCTTGGAGCGCGTCAGCGCGCGAAGGGGAGCTGGGAGCAGCGGCCGCAGGTTTGCAAGGGGTGGGCCCGGAGGCGCGGAGCGCGGCGCCGCGGGCAGGGGCGCGGCGAGGGGAGCGAGCTCGAGCCCAGCCCGCAGGCTGCTCCGGGGCGCGGGCGCGATCCGCCCGGCTCGACCCGGCTGCGCTGCTGCCCCGCGGCCCCTGGCGCCATCCTCCTCGGCCCCTGGCTTCGGGAAACCCAGCTGCTCCTTTCAGGTCTCTGCGGACTCCTCGCCTTCAACCTTTGACCCCACACAACACCCCCACCCCCCATGCCGCTGTCCCTAAACTCTGCACGAACCCACCGCCGCCTTCGCGGAACGTTTGGCTACTTTTAATTTCAAAGTGAAACGAGCAGAGGTTTCCCCGCCGCACCCAGAACTTTCCCTAGACCCTCTTCTGCACTTTCCAGGGCTGCCCCGCCGAGCCAAGCCCACTGCAGAGCACTCGGATCCTGACACCCGGCGCCGAGTTGGGGAAGGACCAGAAAGGGCTACCAGGTGGTTAGGTGTTGAGTGTTGGAAGCAAGGAGTAATTAACATTGAGACAAAAGGTAATTTCCACTCCCAGATTTTCCTCGGCGTATTTTATTTCCCACATCTCTGCGGAGGACACTCAGGGCTTTACAATCGGTTTAATGAGTCTTGAGCTGTATGTTCCCCCCTTCCCCCGCCCTGCCCTCGCTGAGTCACTAATAAATACCCCACCTCCCTCTCCCCCGCTTCCCTCCAGCTCAAGACTAGCCCCAGCCCAAGGGGAAAAGGTTCCCAGTCTTTTGACCGCGCTTCCGGGGTCTATAGATGAGCTCAGTTTGAAACGAGGCATTACAAGTGATTTCAGCGTTAGGAACCCTTTATGTCACCATAGACACTTTCAGATCCTCAGCCCCCCTCCTCTTTCCCTCTTTTTGTTGGGTCTTCTCCTCCCGGGGGCTATTTAACAAAGGCAGTCTGTTAACTAACATTTTTGTTTAACTCAGCAACTCCTTTCCAAAACACACTTAAACCTGATACCAAGGTCTGTTATTTTGTGTGTGTGTGTGGCGGGGGGGGGGGGGGGGGGGAGTATGTATGTATGTAAGGGGGAGACGATGAAGTTGACAGTGAATCGGAAAGTGCAGGGCTTATTGGGGAAAGTGTCACAAGCATTATATTTCTAGTGAAATAATTCAAGAAATAGTGTGGGAGAGCCACTTCCCATTACTATGAAAAAAAGTATATTTTCTTGAGAATTAAAAAAGGGAGGAGGGAGAATGAAAATATGACCTAACATCCAGAATGGACACTCTCTTTGATGGTGAGAGTGAACTAGATGAAATGACATTCAAAGACGAAAGGTATTTTGAGTGTGTATGTACGTGTTTGTGGGCAGTGAAATCCGTCGTTCGCTTATTCCCTACCCTCCCCCAACCTCGTTCTTCTCTCCTCCGTAGTCTCATTTTTTTTTTTTCCCCAACATAAAAATGACCCCCTCCTGATCCCGGGATCTATCTCTGTACTTCCATATCCCCATATATTTCTACCTTTCCAGACTGAAGCCCAGTTTTTGCTTTAACTTCGAAGTAAATCGGTTTTACCTTTTTCCCCCCCTGGAGGTTCAGACCTGGTTGTGTGTGTGTGTGTGTGTGTGTGTGTGTGTGTGTGTGTGTAGGGGGTCATTATGTACAGTTAGACACAGGTAAGGTAAGGAATGGGGAGGGGAGAGGAGTTATAGAGAGTCTGAGGTATAGAGGGTCTGAGGAGGGAAGAATTAAGGGAGGAAGAAAGGAAAGACAGAAAAAGTCAGACACACTCTGGCCTTTCAGAGGTCAGGGCTCAGACAGTACTGTGACCTTCTTTCCCCCTAGGCAACCAGACCAGTGTTTATAAACAAAATCAGGCAGGTCTCTTCCCAAACAATAGCACTTCACTAACTTCACAAGCACTTCTACAGCTCTTATGCAAATTAATGAGGACCACCACGGCCCCCCACACCATACACATGCACACTCACTCCATCCAGGGTCACAAGCACACCCTTCTCACAATACAAGGAGATATTTCCAGCAAGAGTATCCAACGAAAATTTTACACTCCGTCTGGGGAAGAGCTGTAAGAGACAGCGATGCAGATGGGAAAAGATAGACAAGTGAGGAAAAACAAAATAAAGAATAACTGATTTCATTGAATAGAAGATACAGTTGTGATCTTTTTAAACCTAAAACATCTATATTTAGTCAATGAAATGCTGTAGAGACAATATATTAACTCCAGCCACTAAATAGAATTATTTTAAAACAGGACATTACATTCATCCAAACATCCACATTTCCAAGACAAAAAAAAAAAAAAAAAAAAGTCCAGATCTTTATAGTTGAAGAAAAGCCATCACCTCTGTATGTAACATCCCTAAATATTAGACACAAAAGCACCATTAAATCCTACAGCAAACAAACAGCCCATCTGATCTAAGTTACAAAATGTATAATTAAATCCATCTTTAATTACAAAAGGCAGCTAGCAAGCTAAATGAATCAAAGATTTTGAAACAAATGTTGTTTGCCAAGGTACAGAAATGATAGCTTTACATTATATTGTCACCAAAATTCCATTTCAGGAATATAAATTACAAGATAGGAAAAAAAAATGGTGAAAGCAAAAAAAAAAAAAAAAAGAATTAAATGATTTTCAAACTTTTGCTTTAAAATAATTATCAGTGAAAGTCTACCAGAAAAAGGTTAAGGAAAATATACCTCAGAGCAAAAAGATCATCTCCTTTTCTTCTTTGTCTATCAGTCCCCTGTTAAAGCATATGGAAAATGTTTTCAGAATGCCCAGATTTGGCACATTGTCACTGCAAAGAGAGGAGCGCAATGATGCTGTTAGAGAAAATGGGAAATAAATTCAGGATTGGGTGCTGCCTCCTTCAATGCGGATTTATCTAAGTTTAATTTAATATTCCGCAATCACTGAATGATCGCATATAATTCACCAAGATTTTAAAGGGCTTTATTTAAATACCTTGAGCAACAAGAGGATGGAATTTAAACCATTGCGGCCATTGCTTATATATTTTATTTTCCTATTAGAACTTTAAGTGGCAATTTCTAATAATAAAAGAAAAAAAACGATAAAGATTTGTTTTTTTTAAAGGGAGAATGTTAAAGGAAAGCGTTAGTTTTATTAAAATCATTCTGAACGTAAAATCAAAAAGCACAAAATGGTTGTTTGTAAAACACTAAACCTTTAATCGATTTTATTGGCATTCCGATCGATTAGATAAACGGAAATCTATAGCAAACATCAAAGCATTTAAAACATTTTCCCTATCTCATTTATAAACAAAACTTTTCTTTTCAGCAGAAAAAAGTGATTATCAAACGACTAACAGGAAATTCTTCAGATATCAAATTACGATAATAAAATTATTTCCACATGGAAAAGGATAATGACAATGATGATAGTAATTACAATAATGAATAATTCAACAACCCTTTGACATGTATGGAAGAACCTCGAGCAGAACCACTCTTGAAGGGGGCCACTTTAAAATAAATACTTTATTTTTAAAGGAAATCTTTTTAAGAGACAACTCAAGGGGAGTAGCTTAGGTGTGGCTCTCGGACTAGTGTTAATTTCCCTGCAATTGCAAGGGAATCAATTTCTTTACCGGCGTTTTCCTTCCAAATTGAGTTACTTCTTATTAGCAAAAATTAATATGCAAATGTCAGTGAGCCTTACCAGGTCTGCAAACTTGTGTCTGAACCTGTCTTCTACTTATTCTAAAAGGTGATTCCCAAATTATAGGGGGGAGGGGGCGAGGACTGGACTCCCCAAAACTGAATGGAATCACACATTTGATCCTTTAAGTGAAGGAAAATAATTTATTTAGAGATATAAAAACTGCTATCCGGAGAAATGAAACCATCAGAGAGCTTCTGGCATTCTAGCTAGCTGCAGCAAGAGGAAGTGTTGCTGCAACGGGTATTCTGTTTATTTGTTAAAGAAAATCAATGAAAGAGGCTGTAAAGTAGTTAGTGAGGCGTGTGTTTGGGACTCGCGGTGAATCGTGACTCCTTCAGGGTGAACGAGCAGCTCTTCCTCTTGCCAGAAAAGTCCCTGCGTCGCCCCGAGCCGGGGCGCGGGCTGCACGGCACCTGGTTCCAGCTCGCCGGTGCTGCCCCGCGGTGCTCGCGCCAACGCCAGAGTCCGTACAATTCTCTGCCCTTTCTGCCCTCTGTCCTAGCAGTCGCTCCCTCTAGTTGACAACGGGTGCCTTCCCACGCCCTCCCTCAGCAGCACACACCTTTTTCCGCCTTCTCTCTTACTGACTCTAGTCGTTCCCTCCTTCCTTTACGCTACAGGTCTGAACTTCTGCACTTCTTTTCCTTCTACTGGAATCTCACTCTTCTCCATCTCCAAGTCCCTCCGGTGAATCGCCGAATATTTCCTTCCTACCCCGCCCCTCCCCCGTTTCTCTCTCACGCCATTTATTTAGCACCCGGGTCTTCTTACCCTCGCGCTCCTATCCTCTCCTCCAGACATTCCAGAGAGTTCTCATCACACCAGAATGCACTCTCTTTCTCTTCCTCCTCCCCTTGGATTGGAGAGCCGGGGGTGGGTGGGGGTGCGGGCGGGGGGGGGGGATTGCGATTTCAACTCCCAGGGGGTTTATTCTATTCTTTTAACAGCTTTACTTTCCCTTTTCTTCTTTGCGTAACCTTCACCTACCTACTAATTTATAACAGAAGCGGTTTCTTTCCCTTTCATTGCCTAGTTTACGGTTCCGGTCCGGGGTTGTGCGTCCCACGCACTCTCCGCACCTCCCCCTCCCCGCCCCCACCAGCCCGCATCGCCCCCGCCGGCCGTGCTCCCAGGCAACTATTTTCATTTACTCGGTTGCCGTCTAGTTGCACTTTCTCTTCTCGGAATAAGTTAGCTATCCAGATTTAAAGTTCTCTGTATAGCCCCTCTTTAATTTGTCAAATTACTTCGTTGCCCAAGTTAAGGGAGGGGGTTTGGGGAGGCAGTATATCACCCACTTAAGTCCCTTTTAACACCCCAGTCCCACCCCCCGCCCTGGTAATATCTTATGTGAATAATAACGAATTCTGGACGATTTTCCCTCTCAGCGCGTGCAGATTGCTTATGAGTTATTCCTGAGCGGGTCTCAAACTCCTCACTTGCATCTTCTGGCTTCGAGTGGTCATCCTTCCAAACTTCCCCCCTTTCCTCTCCTTCCCTCCCCGGCAGCCCTGGCTGCGAGCGGAGCTCAGTCTAAAGACCTCGTCCTCTCGCTTCTTGTTTCTTGCTGCTGCAGCTGCCGCTGAAATTCGCTGCGGCCGCTGCCTCTTCCCGCTTTAATCCCAGACCTCCAGTCATTGGGCAGCTCCTCAGAGGCAAGAAGTCAACACCATGGCAACCCGACAAGCCTATCAGATCACCGGCTGGTGTGACAGCAGCAACACTGCAGGCTGGAGTGGGCTGGGCAGAAGAGCAGAGTGGCCTCTACGCTCAGGTACACAGTCTGGGAGTGGACAGCAGCTGTCAGCCTCCACGGTCTGGCTACACAGATGTGCACCACTCAGTTCATACCCCTACCCTGTGTCCCCTCGTAGGTCTGGAGGAGGAGAAGGAGGGATACCAGTAGGATTGGAAGGGCTTCGGAAGAGACTTTCAAGCTAAAGTAATCAAAGCCCTAGGTATTGTAAACTAAAGGTGCCTTGTGCCCCAGCATTCCATGAAACCAAATCGCAGTAGCCTCAGAACCAAATTTAAGGGGTTTGCACAAAGGTGTGGGGCTTTTCTTCACCAGTTCTATCACTTGCTTGAACAAAATTAAGGAAACATTCTGTTCTGGAGTTCCAAAAGGATACAAGAAACTGTGGCACTTTTAACTTTTACTGTCTGCTAAGTGTTGGTTGAGCTTTTCTACAAAAGCTCAACATCACTTTCAGCCATGCTAACTGCTTTGGAAATGACCTAAACTTTACCTGAAATGGCCTTTGCCTTGTTCTTTCCTAAAATGTGTGCTGTGTGTAATGTGTGTTCTAGATCTTGATTCTCTAGAGAAGAAACAGAGAAGACTAGGAAATGGGTAACTGGGAAATCTGTGTGTCCCTCTTGGGCCTACCCAGCCTTTGTATTTCCTCCTTTTCCTTAAGAAACTCCCAAGTAGGCAGATGGAAGAAGACAGGACTTTCACTAATATTTTAGAACATCTTGTTAGTTAACATGAAATAGGTAGAAACTGCATTTTTCATTTTTGATTTTAAAAGCACACAATGTTTTTGAGAAACACAACATGTTATTTCTCCATTATAATTATAATTCTGCTGTGAAAACTTTGACAAATAATTGTACAATATGTTATCATTGATCATATAAACCCCTCTATCATTTATCTCGTCGTTGATTTCTAAATTTCAGAACACGCATTTGTCTGTTGAAGTTGGAAAAGACAGAAAGAGAAATCCATTTAATATTGAAGTTAATGTGTCGTATTGAGGAAATCTTGTATGAATTCTAAAATCTACCCTTAAGTCCACTTCACATAAACACAATTCACTAAGTAAACAGCTTTCATATTGATCTAACATTTTAACATTTTTAGGCTCTCAGTGTGTATTTAAATTATCCTTGGCATGCATAAAATCCTAGAGAATTGGAAAGGTTTCTTAAAACAGCAATTGTAATATTAAGAAAGTAGGACAGAGAGCCAATTTTTTTGGCTCTAGAGAAAAATTCAATGAAATCTTGAACTTCATTTCCTTACTTTCTCTATATTTCATTGTTGATGGATCCTAATATTAAAACAGTGCATTTTCAAAATATAATTTATTACAGACCCAAAACGGGTATAATAACGGACATTGGAGAAACAGGTCATGATATACTAGAGAAAACATTTGGACATACTATGATATTCCCTGTAACGAAACTCTAATAACATGCTGGTAACATTTTCTTATTCTGTGCCACTCTGCAGAGTTGTTCAATGAAGAACTGCCAAGCACACAGAACTGAAATTTGGTTAGAGTTTAAATGGTTATTTCAGTGCCAAGTTATTGACATCCTTTAATATTTTTTCCTAATTCATATTACATTTGCCATGTACTGAGTGTTTACAGTGGGAAATGTAGGAAGAAACATAATACCACAATTTTACATTAAAATGCATATATTTAATTCGTTATCTCCCAGAAACAAACTTGTAAATTTAAAATGCTTTTAAAGAGAAGTTAAATAAAGTGTGCAAAAATCTTTCAGTACATTTTGGCTTCAGTAAGAATAAAGGAATACAGGAAATATGATAGCATTAAAAATTTTATTATTTCATTTAATGAATGGTACATCCTCAGTTAGTGGAGTACCTTAGGTTCTATAATACTACTTGTGTACGGGTGTGCGTCTGTATGCTAGTCAAAGATGTGAACAGATACTGCCATTCAAATGTTTATCTATATGTAATATTTCTAATTTTAAAAAATTAAAATAAGATGAAGTTCATAAATTAATATATTACATTTAAATGAAAACAAGTATCTAGATATTCTATTAGATCCTTTGAGTTTCTTAGAAATGATTATTTTTTCTTTATTATTTTTTCTCTGCCATGTATAGATTATCTAAAATTAAACAATTTTTGCATATATTATGCAGATATTTATTTGGTAATCATAAATCAATTTAGTGTCTACCCTTAAAAATACCCTCAGATTATGTGTATATGACCATCTGTTTAAACACAGATTTACATACGTACCACACACATGTTTCTAGTCAGTTCCACATTCAAATCTTTACATTTAAAGCTATTTTCTGTACATTTAGTGTTTTCACCATAGGATGCTGTTGGAAGGAGGGAATTTCTCTTTTTAGCTAATGAATAAGATGGTGGAATTAACTGTAGTTTAAGTGCTAAATTAAAAAAAAAAATCTATGTAAGGATGCCTTGCTCGTTTTCAGCAGAATGGATACCATCTCCATAGAGTTCATTCTTGACCTTACCTGAGTAAGTATTTTAACTTAAAGTATGAGATGCACCTAGAGGGGTAAAACATTGAGCTTAATAGGAAGACAGTTAATAACCTTTTTTCATCCTTGTGCACTATCAATCATGACTGTCACCAGTCTGCTGAATCAAAGCAAAAGTGTTCTTCACAGATGACTGATTAGAAACGCAAAATCACAAGATCCATCTTCATGGTCACTTTTATTATAGTCATTTTTAAACTGACAGCAACATGCTCAGTTTCAGCACACTGGGCATCACAAATAGTGTCACTCAGTGCAGCTAAGCATGAGAGAGGTTGGTTGGATTATACTTAAAAATAATTAGGCCCTCAACCCTTTGTGGAGCCGGGAAAAAAGGTATTTCTCTCTCCATCGCCCATATCCTCCCCCACCTCCATAACTCACTTTGATTCCACTGTATCATTAGTTTATATCATTAATTTACCATCTTGAAAAGAGGTGATCAAGGTATAGTTTTATCCTCGTTAATTATCTAGGAATTAGGGAATGAAAAGTTACAGATAACTTTTTGTCTACCACTTTTTGTCAACTTCATGACAACATCATTGTTACCCTTATAGTTAAATTGGGCTCTTTTTATATAGAAATGTGTTTTTAGACTAAAAGCCTCAGGAATCTAGGTAGTCAGGTACTAGTAAATGATACTTGCTATGAAGTATCACTGAGGACATCTATCTGTTGAAGGCATCTAATAGCATCCCCTGGATGCTGTAGCATTGGAATTACTGGGATTATAACTATTTAAATGCATAATCTTAAAGTGGTCAAGATATTAACTATTAGGTGGCTATGTAAATTCTTGTTTTACCCCCTACATTACTTCCTTTTCAGCCCTAGAATATTGAAGCAATGACAAATTTGAAGAACCAACAAGTAGAAATACATAAAAATCATTAAACTAGGAGGTTTGAAACAGTTATGGCTGAATCAAACGATAAGGAACTTTGTCTTTACTTAGAATCTTGATCTTTATGCTACAAAGATTACCCCTTCAGGTTTATTTCATGCTATTTTTACATTCCTTCAGAATATTTTGTAATATTATAAGGTACTAATGATACAAATATTTATATGGGAAAATTTTAATAGAAATATTTCAAAATATGTTGTGATTCTCGTGCCCATTTTACAAGCTCCTTATTTCATATTTCAGAAAAGAAAACCCAATTGAATTTAAATTTTAATTTAGTAATTTTAACCAAAATATCCATTTGAAATTTCTATACAGTTCTCTTTTCCTTTTATCTCAAATGTTCATTTCCTTGTTAGCAGCCAAATACACTCATGTAGAGAGAGGAAGAAGGAGAGAGAAGAAAAATTATCAATGATATTTCTTTATATAGTATAATGCCTTCATATTCATTTTCAAACACGTTAATATTCTACTTTAACACCTCTCTGTAAATCTACCAATTCTTTTCCTCCGTCTCTACAAGCAGACACACACATACACACATACCTATACTCCTTTATTGCTTTATTCTAGGTTATGAGAATGCTTTTCTTCTCTGCACAAAATACATAGATTGACAAGACATATATAATGATATATCTATACTTATATAGATAGTAATAGGTGCACAAATGTACTCTCTATGTATAAGAAGGCTAACATTAATTTCCTTAAATACTGTACTTTGTTAATACATATTTTTCTGTAAAATGGAGACATTATGAAATATCTCAATTAGCTATTTAGTTTGATTTTACATTCTTAGACGAATGAAATTGTCTTAGAATTTGAATAGATACATGTGTTAGTTGATATTTTAAAATATTTACACTTTATAAAAATCAATGACAATAGTTACTGATCTATTGTTAAATATGTAAAACTAGGATTAAATGAAATGCTTACATATTTTAAAAGCTACATAGTTGCATAGATGACAATGTAATGATCACCTTAATGGCTTCATTTTCAGTTTACTTTAATGACAAAACCGACAAAATTTGTGTGTGTATGTGTGAGTGTGTATGTATGTGTGCTTAGTTTAGATAAATTTATACTTTTAGAAAGGATAGTATCCCACAGAATTCAATATTATTTTTTAAAGTTAATTTTTGTTGTAAAATATCCTTTGTGACTAGGCTATACTAGTCAGAATATTTCTAGAAAAGATTTATTTGAAATAGCTGGACTCACTATAACACATTTAAGCTACTAAAACTAATTCAGTGAAATGATATGCATGATTTTTGCCATCATCTTGGTAATCTGTATGGGCAGTCACTATAGATCTTAAACATTAATCTTTAATATGCATCATAAATATGAACATTCATAATGTTTATAAAGATTATAGATCTGGAATCATGTTTTCCGCTATAGATGGGTCTTAATAAACAGAAAATAAAAATAATTTTCCTTTATATTTTAGGGATATAATCAAAGCTCTTTAAAAATTAGTTTCTTTTGAAAGTTACTATGGAGAATCATTGAGAATTTTATGTTTTGACGTAATTTGAAAACAACATTCACTTACATTTAAAGCATTAATTTAGACATTTTTTTTGGAAAAAAAATGTGTCTTTATTTATTTGAAAAGTTTATCAAACTATTTTGTTGCTGTTAGTTTAAAAACCTATCTTAATTTGTGTGCATTGCTTGTGCTTTCATTTGCTTCATTCAGAATGTTCTTGTGTTTAAGTGAATACATAAAGTATACAATCTTATTTAATAGTAGAATATCATATGACATATGGACTAACAAGAAATCTCATAATTTAGTTGGCAGAGGTATATTTAATATATAAATACATATTCATCAAAGAATATTTTAAACTAAAAAAAGACAAATGAAATGTTTGTGCATTTCATTTGGGGCTGAAATTTATATTTGTGCATTGCATGTAATATATGATATATACATGCATATACACAATTACACCTAAATACTCTCAAATTTAGATTACTGACTTCTTTAAATGGTAAAATGCTGTCACACACAAATAGTACAATTATCTTTGCCAAACTTGGTTTATGCAGCCTGAATATGCAGTTATGGCATTTCTCTCTTTTCTGAGATATGATTTTCCCTTGATACTGGAATTGTTCTTTGTTGAATCTTTGTGATTAAAAAAAAAAAAGAAAGCTGTTATATGAGTGTCAGTTTGCAATAAATGTGTGAAAAAATGTACAGTCAGGATATACTGGCCGTCTTTCAGTGTGTCTTTCCTACCTGGGCTTCAGGGCTCCGTACCAGTGATATTTAAAGAGAAAGGAAATGAAAGCAAAGGTCATACAAAAATCACCTTTAACATTTTATAGTAAAAAAGAGAACATTTTGAAATATTTACAATAATTTATGTAATTTTATTTTAATTTTTTTTCTGTATTAATTTTCAAAATCTACTATTATAACTATAACTCATTTAAAATTGTCATTGTGTTCAACTCTTACTTACAGAAAAAATATTCACCCCTCTAAAACCTTTAAACCTGAAATTATTATTTTCTCTACCATTCATATTCTCCAAAGCTTTCTGCCACTCACCCACTAAAGCTAAATGATGCATTTTATAACAAATGGACTATTTTGATCAGCATGCACTATTTTACCTTGAACTTCAGTTTACAAAGAGATATGCAAATAGATTTAATGACAACTTTTCAGAATACACCCCAAGAGGTTAGTGATGTTTTCAAGTAAAAAATTTAGGACAATATGATATAAAGATCCTTTTTTTTTTGATAGCTAAAGCTTTTATATGTAAACCTTCACTTATGTATTACACAACCACTGAAGAATTTTAATGTATTGCAGTTCATTTTGCAATATTTGCACAAACGATCAGAGTAGTATTATGTTGCTTAGTTATTTCATTATATTATATTTCACATTTAGATTTTCATTCGAATTTTCCCGTTTTCAACATTTGGATATCATCTCATTAGCTATCATAAACCAGTAGTTTAAGGAGGGGTAATTCTGAAATGTAAACACCCCTTCTAGAATTTTACAGCATTGCCATGGCAGCATTACTTTCCCCCAAACATTTCCCTGTTATGATTATAAGAAAAGATCAGATGCTGTGGCAATCTTTTTCATATGTGATCTTTCTTTCGAATTATTTTCAAAGTCAACCGTCCTTAGACCTTATTTTCATCTCCACAAAGCATTAAGTTTTGCTTCTTTGTAAAATACTTCTTCATAACATATCTTAGTTTAATTCACTTTTAGCAAAAGAAACACCCAAGCTCAATCTGGAGACCTCCTTCCAACATAATTTAGCTGGACCTTTTCTTAGTAAAGGTTTTCTGGTTTTCATTTTCACTTCATATTCTCAAATAAAAGATCCTTTGTTGTCTACCATTTGATTGGACTTAATGAAAAACACTCCATTTTAACTTAACAGTATTTCCTTTTGAATTTATTATATTTAAGAACACTGTCAAAAATCAAACATTTAATCTCAGGTTTTTGTATTTCAAAATATATTACTATCACATGGCTCAGAGAGGTGATGTAAAAAGTATACTGAAAAGATTTCAAAAAGAAAAGCAAAAGCGAAAAAAACCAGCTTCATTTTAATATGAAACTAAATACTATGGCTAATGTGCAGATTGGGTGCAGCAGCTGACTGTAAAGTCGAACATGTGACAGGGTGCCAACAGCGGAATTGTGCAGTATTGACTAAATGAGGTTCACTGATTTGTATTGAGGCTAATATCTTCTTTAAACAATTCCGTGTAAATTGTGCGTATAAAGTCATTGGAAGCTATTTCTCAGGACAGCCTCGCTGGCTAGCTACCTGCTGGAGTGAGGAAGATAATCAATAGGGAGAAATAGAGCCGAGCATGAGCCTGGGAAGCTTCAGAGCAGTTAATGCTGATAAAAGTAGATGATGTCAATATTTGGGAATAGCACAACTCTAGGATAATAGACAAAAGAGAAGTGCATATGTTGCAGGGTGTTCAAACAGGGGCAAAATTAAAAGCCTAAGTGGCAGATGATGTCCTAGGCTGTAAAAGACATTATTGATTACAGGTATTGGTAAATTTATCCTGAAATCCAAACAGAGCAAGATGCTATATGAAAAAGGTACCGAACTTTTCTCAGAAGCTTAAATACCCATTTCCATTTCAATGGCCAGAAGGTTTCTGCTCATGATTAGTCTAGGAGAGATTGTCTTCCAAACATTTGGCAGATATATATTTTTACATATGTAATATTTCATGTCTCAGGAAGAAATTGTATTTTTTTAAAATTTTCTAAGTTGTTTCCAAGATACAACAAATAAAATAACTTGTAAAAGATAAATGAAAATAGGCTGTCAGTCAAAGGGTGATACCAAAGAAATAAACGAACCTAATTGCCTTTGCATATACTTGTGATTATAGCAGACGCCTTATTTTTTAAAGGTAGTAGACTTATTGGAAGTGAGGTAATGGTATATTTGTACTAATTTAATACTGAAAATCAGTTTTCCTCTTGCTGTCAGGCGATGAAATTTTGTTCTTCTGTGCTGATCTTTCTGTTGATGTATTATGACATAGTCTGTCAACATGAACAGATATGTGGAAGGAGATTGGGTGACTGAGACATACAACCTGCACAGAACTCTTCTTGAATTTTAAGCATGTTATAGTGTTTGGGTACAACAAGTAAGACTGTGCTTGCTTTAAGATGCTGTATTTTTACATAATTTAGGCCCAAGCAAAACAGGTGGGCTACGTGACAAAGCTTCCAACCTGAATGAGCGAGCTAAATCCAAAACACCTATTTCAGAATACCTTTTTAAAAATCCCTTACACATCATACGTTGGTTCCTTTAAGAAAAAAAAAATTGCAAAATATAAGTTTCTCGACAAAGAGGAGAAATCTATTCATGGACACGTGATTATCAAACATAGCCATTTTCTCTTAAATTAAAGAATTCCACAACTGTTCCATGCTTTTATGTCTCAGATGTTTTTATTGTTTGGTGTTAGATATATATCAACACATAATTCTGAAGTTAGGTAAAACAGCCAAGCTTTGATAGTTTTCACTTAAAATTAAATATAAGAAAGGTTATTAGAAAAGCAAGTTTAAAATCAAAGCAAATTTATCTGGGACCTAACATTGTAAACATTATTTTTACTCATAAAAATACAGAAATAAATAAATTTTACCCCTGATATTCATTTTATGCTTTTATTTTAGGAATAACTCTTTATTTTGAAAAAAAAACTTTTAATTTTTTTTACCAAATCACACATTGGAATTATTAACCCAAGTCACTGGATTCCAATTAAAATAATTTCATATTCCAAATATATAATTTTGTAAGCTTTCCTACAAATAAAATTTGCTTTTAAAAAAATTGCAAGTATGTTGTCATAAATCCTCTCTTTTCATCTTAAATACAGAGAAATAAAAGGTCCTTGGTCATTCTTGAATTCTAAAGAAGGTTTCGTTTCAAATAAAATATGAATTTTGATTTAGAGACACAGAAAAAAATCTTTTAAGATCTATACTTCAACTAATTTGTTAATCTTGTGCCACTTTTAGCATTTGTCACACATATAGACCAGGAAATTGGCTCCATCTCATTCTAGCTCTGTATTGAATTAAAAACCTCCACTGCAAAGAAGAGCATGATGTGGGGAAAGAATAAATTTAGTTCTTTCTTTAGTAATGCACATATATTTCCATACATTTCACATCCTCAGGGAGCCTATGAATGCATTCAATAAATACAAAACTATAAACTGTAATTCCAGAAAAGGGAAAGGTTTAAACAGTTTTCTGATTTTAATATACCATTTTAAGTTTGAAGGATGAAAATTCAATAATTTCATACATTTTATTTTACTTTTTTTTAGGAGACACCTTCAGTATTAGAAATAAATCTAAAATAATGAATCTTAGTTGTTCCTTCCACTTGGATAACGTTAGCAGTTTTAGATCAAAGCAAATTAAATATCAGCAGTGACAAATTGAGAAAAATGTTTTATACCAGTTGAATCTATGTTTGCATTCAATCCACCAAAGTCCACCCTGGCTAATTTAGTAGACATTGTATACAAACCATTTATGTACAGACATTAAAAGGAGTGTCCATTCCTATTTCATGTTTCTAGGCTGACAGAAAAGGTAGTTTTCCATAAAGTGTGATAATAATGGATAGATTTTAAGCGCGATGGGTGCATTTCTCTGACAATTTTGTTGAAATATGCCCCACAGGTGAAGGAGATTACTAACTCTGATATAGACTCGTTGAAGGTATAGTTCACTATACTTTCAAGCATTTGAATCTGTGACTGTGTTCTGAGGAGACCGTGCAGTGTGGTAGATTTATGATGGCCTCATGGAAACCGGAAACAGAGCTAGCAAAGATGATGGCATACTTGTTCAGAAAAACGGTGAACTGAAGGTCCCTGATTTACACTGACATGTATCTTGATGAAACCATAGTTTGCAAATTGCCTTGAGTAGTCATCATTTATTAAGTGCTTAGCTACATAAATGTACATATCTATTTTAAAATATATCGAGAATGCTGATACTGTATTTGCAAGAATTTTCTTTCAGATCTGAGGTTAAAAATATTTTACTTACCTATTTCTATTTTCTAAATACCTTAGAAATTAATATTCAGTAAAGAAATCATGTCAGTTAAGAAATACATTCCCTAATATCAATAGTGAAAAACGAAAAACTCCAGTAATATGAAGAATTCTGAAAAATTTCACAGTATATCTGCATATTAATTAAGAGGTTTAAAGTCTTTAAGGTTTTATGTTTTTCACATTTATGTTATTATTCAAGGATAAAGAAAAGACTGAGCTTCAATTGTCAACTTAAAATCCATCACTCCCTGACTCATTCCTGTTTCAAGTGTTTAACCGACATGGTCTTCGTTTGAAGGATATAGCTGTTTCTCCCTTATTTTGTGAGGCCAGTGAAGATAGTCCCTGCCTAATTCAGGAATGAAATTGTGCACATATATGCTCATAGACTTTTTTTTCCCTACGGGAAGTCTTATCTGTGTATGATTAGAAATGACAGAATGCATGACACACACTTGTAATCATTCTGCTATGCATTTCCAATTCCTGAGAACTTTATTCCTCGCCATCCCTTTTTATTTTTATAATAGTCGATAGTGTCACTATTTCAATTTAGAAGAAACACAATTTTTTCCTCAGGTCTCACAATACCAATTTAGATGCTCCTACTTAATCTGAGAAATTAATGTTTGGGAAAACACGAAGTGTTACGTGATTAAAAGCTTTGAAATTGTTGAAACCACAGTCCTTTTAAAATCCTCATTCTATTGGTGCCATTCTCCTTGTATTTTACAGCTGAGGGGTTTGGATGCTTAATGCTGGTATTGTGTGAAGTGGGTGTTCCTGGAAGTCACACTTATGAATTATTATGTGCCCCAACTGCTTCCGGGCATAAAATTTCTCTAACAGACAGCAGCTGACAGATTGGGAGAATCTGGCACAAAGTGTCAGATAACGTCTAACTGTAATGTAAGTTTTGAAAGTATCTTTTGGGTCTCTTTTCTTAGGGATTTAGCAAAAACAAATGGAATATATAGAAAGCACATATTTTTGTTATTGGCCTAACCTCTTTAGCACAGCTCAGCATCTCAGGATACCTTTTTTTTTATGGTAAAAAACACATAACATGAGATTTACCCTCTTATCAAAATTTTGTGTACAGTATTCAACTATAGGTGCAAGACTGTACAGCCAATCTCTAGAATTTTTTCATCTTATATAGCTGAAACTTTCTCCCGTTGCGGAGCACAGGCTCCAGACACGCAGGCTCAGCGGCCATGGCTCACGGGCCCAGCCGCTCCGCGGCATGTGGGATCTTCCCGGACCGGGTCACAAACCCATGTCCCCTGCATCGGCAGGCCGACTCTCAACAACTGCGCCACCAGGGAAGCCCTAACTGAAACTTTTTACCTAACTCCTTATGTCCATGTTCCCAAAGCCCTGCAACCATTTTACTCTCTGTTTTTATGAATTTGACCATTTAGATATTTCACATAAGTGGAATCATTTAGTATTTGTCTTTCTGTGACTGCCTTATTTCACTTAGCATAATGTCCTCAGGGGGCATCAGGATACCTTTCCGGGTCTAGCCTTATTCTCCCTTTCCTTGGGGGGTCACAGAGAAGGGGCTTAGTTGGAATGTTCGCCATGGAATAAAACAGTTCACTTACTAGGAGACTGCCGTGGGAGGGGAGTCAGAACAGAAAGGCTGGTGGATTCTTACAGGAAACAGGTACAATGAGACTCGTAGCCACCATTTTCGTCATTGATGATGGTTGGGAAGTGAGGTGAATGTTAATTGCGTGTTCACAGTGGGATAAGGGCTTTACTTACATTGTCACATTCATCCATTCAAGTCCCCACTGAGGTAGATACTGTTATATCCCCACTTTGCAGATGAAGGAAATTAAAGCAGAGAGGTGAAATAACTTGCGCAAGTTGATAGAGCACTTAAGTACTAGACATGGGACTCAGCCTTCCCCTGAGCACTGTTATGCTGCTTCCCTAGTAGTCGCTTAGTAAAAACCGGTCTTTGAATCCAAGAAAGTAAAAATGTAGTCTGTATCAATGGAGGAGAAACAGCTCTTCCATCTTTTCTCCTAGCTAAGAAATAAGGAGAAAGAATCCTTGGCCAAGGTCTGCTGACTTTTTCTAGCTATTTTGTCCTAGGGTAAACAGAGTAAACATATCAGAGTTAGATGTATTAATACATCCTAGGGTACAGACGTCAGAATGTTCAGTGTGGCAGCTTTAATCTTCTAGGCTTCTTTGGTGGTTTGATGTCCAGACCCCAACTATTCTCAGTGGTGTGACTTTACTGATGGGTTTGTAGAGGATGCACAAATTTAGTAAAATCCAAGTATTCCATGTGAGTGGATCTGTTTTCAATTACGTGTTTCTGTAACATTAATAGGAGTTATCGATGGTTTCCACAACTGTATTCTTTGGTTCTAGTTGTTGCATTTACATGCTATTGTATGCGATCAAGTATAAACTTATGGTTCAGTGGGAGAATTTATTTTTTTTTACTCCTTAGATAGGATTTAGTGCTTAACTTTCTATATTCTCATCAATGATTGCTTTTATTATTTCTTCTGCATTCACTTTTGTTCAAAAAGACATTCACTAAAAATTACTTGTTTTATTTACTCATGAGTTGCAGATGATGTGAAAATTGTTGATACCCATCACGCCAAATCCTATTACAGGTGTATAGTCTGTTGAGGTAATATATATATATATTGCTTCATTAAAAATTATAACATTTACTTATGTGTACAGGATGCTTTGTAAACAGTAGGTGCTCAATATGTGTTAAGCAAGAAAATACATATTTGCTTTGATTAAAATATGATTTAAAAGGACCACAGGCCTTTGATCTCAACATTGGTTATTCAGGTTTGTTAAAGATTACTTTTTTCCCCTCTTAGGCAACCATGAGGATGAGGATATAGGCAAATACAGGGAGCTGGCACCTATAATGTTGGAGACAGGGAATGTCAGAGGTGCACAATTATTATTCAGCAAACAATAGAGCGAAGTACATAAGAGCGGAAGCATTGGAATCAGTGAAGAGAGGGTTAGAATTCTAGCTCTAGTTAATATGGTGTTGTGATCCTAGACCAGTTATTAACCTCTTCAGACCTAGTTTGCCTTTTCTATAAAGTGGGTATTATAATAACAGGGAGAGATGCCTCAAGAGATGGTTTTTAAATATTCTGTGGAATAGCACAGAGCCTGGCATTGTGTAAGTACTCAGTAAACTTTACCTGCCCCTATTAATATATAGGATATTTTGATGGCTGTAAATATATATTGGTTTGCTATTTGAAAATTTCTGGTTTTGGTATGTTACACAAATGAGTGATCTTTCAAATCAAAAACTTGTTTTCTTTTGAGGATTCTCTTAAGAATCAAAGCAGACTCAAATCCAAGAGGAAACTCTTTAAAAACAGAGTTGTAATTCAGAATATTATGGTTCTATAAACTTGTTGAGTTCAAAACATGAAACTTGAATAATTTGGTCTTATATGTGGTAGAAATAACCTATAAAAATTTTAAATTAAGTAGAATTTTCCTTTCATAGTTGGCATGGGATTCACATTTTTTTTAAACATCTTTATTGGAGTATAATTGCTTACAATGGTGTGTTTCTGCTGTATAACAAAGTGAATCAGCTATACGTATACATATATACCTATATCCCTTCCCTCTTGCATCTCCCTCCCACCCTCCCTATCCACCCCCCCATCCCATCCCTCTAGGTGGACACAAAGCACCGAGCTGATATCCCTGTGTTATGCAGCTGCTTCCCACTATCTATCTATTTTACATTTGGGATTCACATTTTTGAACTGTGCTGTGGCTACAATGATGAATGAGTTACTGTCTCTATATTTTAAAAACTTGAAGCTCGATGGCATGTTTAATGACCAAAATTATGATGTAAGAGCATTAAGGTAAATATTAATTCCCTGAGACTAATTTAAGAGTGTAAAGTCAGGATTTAATGTATGTTGTGGGCTACTGAGAATGCCATGTTTTTTCAAACGTTCTAAAGCTCTACATCTGTCACTATTGTGTATGTATGCACGTGCGTGTGTGTGTGTGTGTGTGCACGTGCGTGTGTGTTCATGAACTGAGAAAACAAAATTTTAAAAACTCGTCTTTTAATCCGGCTTTCATTGCCATGTTTGTAGGAAAAGAAATAGTGTTTTCCTCTCTCACTCTTAAGTGAAGAATCTATTTCCCTGAAGGAATAGTTACGTGCATGCATAAACTGGCAGACAAGGCTTCTGTTACACAGTCATGTAAACAGTGAAGTCGTTATAAATAGCAAAATTTCTTCAACAGAAGTAGTAATATTTATGATGTTTTCCACATTCCTTCATTTTTAAGTTTTCTGCTTTCTTTCAAAGTCTGCTGGGCAGTGCCATACATAACTTTTGAGGAAGAAAGGCAAAGCTCTTTCCCTTTATCACTGACAGGAATAACAAATATCCCATCTCTTCCTGTCCTTTGACTTGGGTGACTTGTGCCCTCGTGTATGACCACAAGGCACCGTTTCTGTTGACAGTTACAAGCAAAGTAGAGATGCTCTGTTGGACTGTATGCACAGTCCAAATAAGCCAGGATGTTAAGGATGATCTGGGCACCAAAAGTGTAGGTGTTTGAAGCACGGTATACCCATCTTTCTGGACACGTAGACAAAACAGACAAAAGGACAGAGATTGAGCATTCCTAAATTTTCGACCATATTTCATTCATAAATGAAATGAATTAGATGACTTAGGGTTTTCTAACTGCTAGAGACAAAAACATTTCTCAACATTAGATTGTTGAAATTAAACCCACTTTTCAGAGTCTATAAGATGTATTTGGTAAATTTTCTCTTTTTTTCCCGAGAAAGATAGGCATTATTTTCTATTCTAATTTGGTATTAACATTAAAAGCATGTCTGACTGCCATCTATTATCACAGGTGTCATCAGATGGAAATCTAGTTCTTGAGCTTAACTCTGATATTCTGTGTGCCAAGACAAGTGGGAACCAAATACATCTCTAATGCTGATTTCCTCACCTGGACTGTTGCTCTCTCAATGTAACCTCATGATAGAATTGAAGTGATATATATTCCAAATCTTTTGGAAATCATTTGCTTTTAACCCAAAAGCCCAAGAGTAAAGAATGCCTACATGCCAACAAGAGAAAGGAAAACAACTAACTGGCAGAAAAAGAGATAAACAACATGAGCAAAGCTTTGTTAATCTTTAGTCTTTTCATTAGAGATTTACTCAGTCATATAACTAATATATCTTGGGTGCTCACAGGGTGCCTGAAGAAGAGGCATTGTAGAACTGGAGGTGCAGAGTACAAACAAGACTAGAATTCCTACCTATTAAATGGGAGTGAGATGAACATTTAGTACTGGTACAATGTAATGAAGCAGGCACAGTTTCTTAGAAGGGCTAACTTCCACATTGCAATTTGATGCATAGACATCATATCATAAACATATTTCCATCATATTGTAGATTTATTATTTTTTATGGCTAGATGTATTATATTTTAACTCCTCATACATTAAACTTTTAGATTGTTTCTGAACTTTTTCTATCATTGACATTATTATTTAGAAATTTGAAGATTGCCTCAATGTCCAATAATAAAGAAATGAGGGAATAAATCATGACATAGATGTGCAATGGAGGACTATACAACATTAAAATGACTCTTGCCAACACTCTTTAAGGATTTTACAATGAAAAAGTAGAGCAAAAACTGAATTATATACACACATTTATATATTAAGAGCTCAATCATGTTTATAGATTGAGCTCAATTTTGTATACATACGAAACTATCAAGGAAATTTTACCAAACTTTTACATGTGGTAAATTTTGTATGTGGGGTTATAGTTAATTACTAATGATTTTTCTTTTTATTCTTTGCTTTTATAAAGTTTTTCTCTAAAGACTGTCTTTTTTTCAGAATCAGACAACATCTATATGCCTAAAGTTTCAAGTGATCTGATTTTCAATCAAAAGTAAATAATTTATAGTTTTGAAAGATATTTCTAGTTTTTTTCTGGATGACTTTTATCAACTTAAACAGGCACCAAGAATATTAGTGATACTAACACTCAGTCAAAATAAAAGAAAAAAAATTTGCCTTCTTTAATAAGTAAAAATATCTCATTGCTATTTGCATTTTTTGATTAGAATATATGATGATTATTTTTCTCTGATTTCTAATTTCTAAAAGGTATTTCTTTTTGTCTGAATTACATATAATGTCCTTTGTCCATAGTTCTAGTTTCTTTTTCCCTTTTTAAGAATGTTTTATTTTACATTAACATTTGCTGCAAATATTCCCCTTTGGCTGCATTTTTTAAATTTTATATTGTTTACTCTTCAGCAGTTTTATTTATTTTTATTTTTTTAAAAAATTTTATTTAATATTGGCGCATAGTTGATTAACAATGTTGTATTAGTTTCAGGTGTACAGCAAAGTGATTCAGTTATACATGTATATGTATCTATTCTTTTTCAAATTCTTTTCCCACTTAGGTTATTACAGAATATTGAGCAACATTCCCTGTGCTATACAGTAGGTCCTTGTTGGTTATCTGTTTTAAATATAGCAGTGAGTACATGTCAGTAGTTTTAAATGACCAAATTTTTAAATATTTTCTGTTGTGACTTTACTTATAATCTCACATTTTAAAAGGTTTTAGTCCTCCAGAATTTTATAAATATTAAATTATTTTTGGTGGTTTTGCTATTGTTTGGCTAGTTCTCTGTAGTTTTTAACTGAACATTTAAAATTAGCATTTATAGAGTATTGTTTGTTGTATTGACCTACAGTTTTTTGGAATGCTAATAAATGGTCCCAACACCACTATTTACATTTTTAATGATACTTCCTTTAATTATATATACTCACATACATATGAATACATAGATATGTATAGAATAGGTATATATGAATATGTATGCATAGTATATTAGTATTGAATCTATTTTTTTTAGTTTGTACACATGTATAGAAGTTTGTACATCTGTCTCAAATACATATTTTAATTAACCTTGCTTTAATCTTAATGAATTGTAATAGTTTATGTTTGTAACACATTTCTTTTTTGTACATTTTAAAATATTCTTGCCTCTTTACTTTCCTAGATTAATCTTACTACCAATTTCTGCCACGCTCCAAGAAAAAAATCTATTTCAGGTTATTTAAGGTTGAGAATTATATTAAATGTACAAATTAATTTAGAAAATTGAATAATTATGAAGAATTTAATTATTTATTTGAACTCAATTGAATTTTCTGACTCCTTGTAGCAAGAGAAACTAATAATTCCTGCAGAGGCATAAATGGAGACACAATCCCCAAAACTTCTGTATCCTTGCCTTTTCCCTCAAAAGGCTCTGGGAAGCAACACCCCAAACCTAACAAAACTCACCTTCTCTGTGCTGCTAATGGTTACCAATGAATGTTCCAGGACTCATGGGAGTAGTTCCTGAAAACATTAAAATATTTAGCCAATTGAAGATTACTTAGGTTAACAAACATCTTGAGGAGAAGACATTAACCCTAAAAGTCCTTATCTCATGAACAATTGTGAGATCAGATTTCCTTATACCTGAAATTTCAGAATAAGGGTGTTGATAAGAAAGGAACAGTAATTCTGGGTTGCAGGTTGGTTGTGGGAAAAATAGATCTAATCTGTATCATAAGTTTAGAAGCTTGGATAACAGAGGAAACCAGAGTGCCTGTGGAGAGAGGTCCGTGGAAGTGTTGTTAGCAGGCGTCATTTTTCTGTTGCAATTTTGTATGAGCCCAAGTGTTTGTAGGGTAGGTGCTTATATTTGACCCATGATATCAGTTCATGCCTGATTCCCGGTTTTCTTTTTATTCCAGTTAAGATCTCTGATATCCACTGCCCTATATCTTAGTTCCAACTCACATCTTGAGACCATCTTATCAGAGCCATGGTTGTCAGCATCTTTCTCCATAGCTTTCATTATACCACCCATACATTTTGCACCAAGTTCTGGGTTGCATATTTTATATTTTTTATTTTAATTATTCCCCCAAACAAATACGAAAAGTACATATTATTCTGGATTCCCACCTAATTTTTACTAGTACTATTTTTTTCCCATATCCCTCAGAACTTGCAATTTTGCTGTACGTGGACATGTTTTCAGGTGATCTGTATAGCTCCATGGAACTCCAGAACCTGTGTTCCATCACGAGATTCTACCTGCTGGCATTGCCAACTGACTGACTCAGTGAGCTTTAAATGAACTGGTGTTCTCTCCATGGTCAGCACCTGGGTCTAAGTCAGGTGTCTCTTCCCCACCCCCAACCCCCCAGATCTGTTAATAGTCTTCTATCTTGTCTTGTCTTGTCTGTCTATCCATTTGCCATCATTTTATTTAACGTATTGTCAAGGATAAGCAAAGGAATTCTATTTCTAAAGCTTTCAAAGACCCATAAGGAGACAGCCCTTAAATTCAGTGTTGATACTAACAGTGAAAAATGTGACCCCTTACTAGTGCTCAATAGTTAGATATTCTTGGCCAAAATGACAACTAGTTAGATGCATGCCTGTTGTTCCTATATACCTATGAATTTAGCTGGGTACAGTGTCAATACATTACAATGGGCTGTAGGCCCTCAATAGTAACCATAGATGGATGTTACCAAGGGCAAGCCATTTAGGAGGGAGTAGGAGAAAACTGAACAGCAGGAAAAAGAATACTAGACCTTGAGTAAGAGACCATAATTTAAGTTCTGGCTATTTTAGATATTAGCTGAGTGTCTGGGAAAGTTTATTAAACCTTCTGAGTCTTTGTTTCTTTATGTGTAAAATATGGATTACATTATCAGTATACTTATTCATAAGATTCAACAAAACAACATGTAGAAAAGACTGTGAATTCTGCCACAGAGTTGCAGATTTGATCTATCAGGAAATAGATGGCACATTCAATGCGATAATTGATGAGATTTATTGAAGAATTTATTTATAAGGTATGGACAAAACTAAGAGAAAGTGAGAAGGAGCGAGCTGTTACTTAAAGAATTCTACCTGTAGGACAGGGCTTCCTGTAGAGGGTGTCTGGCTTAGGTAAATAAGCAGCAACTTCAGGCTTATAATAAAATTGGTTTAATTAATGTGTTTTTTGTTTGTTTGTTTGTTTTTGGGTTTTTTTGCGGTACGCCGGCCTCTTACTGTTGTGGCCTCTCCCGTTGCAGAGCACAGGCTCCGGACGCACAGGCTCAGCGGCCATGGCTCACGGGCCCAGCCGCTCCGCGGCATGTTGGATCTTCCCAGACCGGGGCACAAACCCGTGTCCCCTGCATCGGCAGGCAGACTCTCAACCACTGCGCCACCAGGGAAGCCCCTAAGTGGTCTTTTTACTGAGACAATTATTGTTGATGGAATTTTTGGTTAAGGACAAATTATGGGGCATTTTGACTTATATTCAAGTCTCATCCTCACCGTGTGGATTTAAATGTTTCAAATGGGTTGTGTCAATTGAAGTTCATGTGAGTATTTCCTAATAGGGGAGATGTCTGATCTAGAGAGCCATGTGGTTGTGTTATAAATTGTATAAAGTCCTATGCCATTTTCGACATTATTATATACACATGAAGAGAAATGAAAATGTATAATCCAATGATACAACTCCTACAACTATTTTGGAAAAATTAGCCCTACCTAAGAGCAAATAGAATCATACTGGACTGATCATTTTAATCCAGAGAATCTGATCAGTATCAGAAATGGGCCCTGTTTTTCCTTGTCTTCCAGACTTTTTCCTATTTTCCTCATGTAAATTAATCCCAGTGTTGTTGTGGTATTGGTTGCGTGTGGGTACAGTGGCGATGGTTGGTTTGTCCTGGGAAACAAACTATGTAGCTGCTGATGCTCTTCGACAGCATCTCCGTGTAGATGATGGGGATAATGACCTGACATATGGACATGAGCAGGTGTTTCCTTAATTGTCCACCACGTGGTGCCCTCCAAATTTTCCCAGCTTTTGTGTTTTTGATCACGTAAACAATGTAAAATGAAAATATCCTGAGAGAGGAATTGAACAGTCAGTTGCTAATATGCTTGCTCCAAGGTTTTATTGTGTATTGATACTTAGAAAGAAGGTAAAAAGGAGAAAAGAGACACTGAGAAATTTTCTGTAAGCTAATGAGAGTAACAAGAACGGGGTCTTGGACAGGTAGCTGAATAGGTAGTAGCAGCTGAGTGACAGAAGCACCACCAACTAAAATGGGACAAGTGTAATGGAAGGAAGAAGAAAGAGAGCACGAAACTAACAATATTAGTATAATAAGTATATTAACCTTAAAGATGGTGGTGAAAATGCATGGGTTCTAGATATAATCTAAATAGTGGATCAATACTTGAAAGGTCTTTTTGAGATTGAGCATTTTAAATTTCTGCTCTTTATGTGTTTGTATAAGACAATATTTACATTCTACTTAGAAAATAAGCCAAATGTAGATACTGTTTTGTCTTATGCCCTTTGACATTATTCACAGCGACACAATGATACCATCATTTTTATGTGACTCATATGCAAAATGAAATACATTAATCTCTGAGGTCTGCTGATGGGAAATAAAATCAGATATTTCACTTCTAACTCTATCAGGCAAAAGAAAAATCAGTTGTGATTCCAAGAAGGGATGAACTCTTGGTAAGGAAATATTTGTTTTACAATTTTCAGAAAGAATTATCAATAACATACTGTAAAAAAAAGAGTCGAATGCCTTAGCATATTCTTTCTTTCTTTCTTTCTTTTTTAACAAAACCATAAGTGGCACATGAAGGAACATATTCATATTTGAGGAAGATGCAATTGCATAAATATTTAAATTTCCCTCTGTGTTTCTGTGTTCATAAAAAATAAAATTCAGGTGTCATTGAAAAACACCTCATACTTAGAGCTCTACATTAGCAAGCTGTCAACTTCTTGAAGACAAAAAGGATAGTTTAGCTTTTGCTTTCATGTGCTTTTTTGAGCTTACTTGATCTTGTTGGTTCTAAAATAGTATATAGGTAGAGTCTTGAATCATTTGTTGTTTATTTTAATTTCTAGACTTAAATTCTGTAATCTATCAATAAAAGTATGTGACAACTTGTAAAGGTTTTTTTTTCAATTTCTGTTTTCCTGGTACAAGTATATTTTGTGACAAGATGGCATTGGACCTGCATAAGTTTAATTGCCACAATTATTTGATTAAATATTTGATTTGGGGATTCGTCAGTGGGATTGAGAAGTCAGCCATGAGAATTTTATATTAAAACTAATTTAGTAGAAAGGTGTTGCTTCTATTTGCTTCTGCTAGTCAACAATGGAGTGAAATCTGAAGTCTTTCAAGCATCGGGCGGCAAGATGAAAATATCAGTACTACTCTTAGATGTCTCTAAATGGTTGTATGTTAAATATTGTAGATAAAGCCTCTCTATATGTCCTCACAAAAAGCTTTACTTTGGATGGCAAGTCTAGAAATTCAGCAACACTGAGTATAAGGTTAAAGGTACATTCACACAGTGCTATGTAGAAATTTGGCATTTAATGTTTTGGGACGGATAATTGAAATCATTAATGTATAAGTTCCTTACATTTCCCTTGGGCTCAGAGGTTTTTGTAAACTGGTTTTCAAGAAAGAGGTAAGACCTAAAAGAGGAAAATTCAATATATTGTTTAGCATGCATATTTGACACTCAGGTTTATTGATATGTTCTGCCTTTTATAAGATGAGTACTATGACAAATGACAGAGAAGAGATTGCGCGTCACTATCTCTGTTCTATCTATGTACTGCCAGTGGGCAAAGATTTCTCATTTCATACATCATTTACAACTTCCTACAGTAATTTTACACGGTTCATATCCTCGATACAAGGCATAGCAATTATCTATACATTTATATGCATGCAGGCATACTGAATATGAAAATCATGCAGTCCTAAAAAGAGTTCCAAAGTTCACACACTCCAACCAATAAAAGTTGGTAAAGCCAGTAAGTTCTTCAATTCAAAAATTTTCCTATTTTAACTTATGTCCCACTGTTACCTCTGAAACAGGTTTTTTTCAGGAGATCTTCTTTTAAAGTACTGTTCGTAAGAGTGAAATATTTTCAGTTTTCCCAATTGCTTTTGTATTCTAAAATTATGTTAAAAATCATATTCTATTTTCTATCCACTTTTACTCTTCTGCCTCTAAATGGAATAAGAAAAATACAATATTGCATTTTGGACTAGGTAAAAAAAAAAACCTAAAATGTACAGATTTTCAATTTTAAATGTGAATATACATAAAAGGTTGGCAATGCTTGGTTATTTTGGACTTTCTAAAATTATTTTTAAGTTATCATGGTTGCTCTACTTTTTCATCTAATATATAACACATAACTTTGAGAAAGATTGTAATTTGCTAAATTGATATATAATTTATAATCTTCAGAAGTGAATTCTGAACTCTTTCATGTGTTATCAATAGTCTATAATTAGTTTTTAATTTTTGAATTTCTAATATTTTTCCAAATTTCATTCTTCATATTCTGGCTTTCATTATATGTGTTTAGAACAATGAATGGTAACTATATGCTTTCAGAAGTACAGAAAGCAATGATTCAGATTCAAGAAACACAGTGAATCCCACCCTTTATCAATGAATTAATATTCTACCTCTTTTCAAAAATTATTCAGTGTGTTGACATGATATTCCTATTCCTCCACAGCCATGATTTCTTAAGATTCTTTCCTTTCTTTTGGGAAATTTTTGCTTCAAATTCACTTGTATTAGCCTTCTTTGGTATCTAGAATGCATCTGAAAGCATAAATCTATATATAGAAACTAAGGTTTCTATATTTAGGTCCTTGTATTCTAAGATAAGACAGGAACATATAATTGGTATATTCTACTTGACTGTTTTGGTTAATAATTTTGATAAATGTACAAAAAATTAGTGGTCTTTGTTCATTAGTTAGTTTCAGGGAAAGAGATTTCCAGTGCTATTCTGTCACTGATAACTTTCTTTTTGGTCTCTCTCTGAACTTCAATATCTTCATATGTAAAATGAAGCAAAGTGAACGATTTTAAATTTTCTTAATATAGGTAAGATTTGTTTTCTTATTAGCCATGACACCAGAATGTTATGTGTCTGAAAACAAAACAATTTATTTTATGTGTACAAAATGAAGGCTTTTTAAATTCAAGACTGTTTTAATGGCTACTGTATTTAACTTCATTTGCCTATATTCCTAGTAATGTTATAGTCAACGACAAATAGTAACTGTAGAAATGGTTCCATTATATCTTAATTTTACACAGTCACATTTAAAAAATAGGTGAGCAGTTTTATAAGCACTCAACTCTACATATGTGTTTTTCATAGCTAGTTTTTTCTTGAATTTTATTTATTTTTTTATACAGCAGGTTCTTATTAGTTATCTATTTTATACATATTAGTGTATATATGTCAATCCCAATCTCCCAGTTCATCCCACCACCCCCACCCACCACCACTTTCCCCCCTTGGTGTCCATATGTTTGTTCTCTACATCTGTGTCTCTATTTCTGCCCTGCAAACTGGTTCATCTGTACTATTTTTCTAGGTTCCACATATATGCATTAATATATGATATTTGTTTTTCTTGCTGATTTCACTCTGTATGACAGTCTCTAGCTCCATCCATGTCTCTACAAATGACCCAGTTTTGTTCCTTTTTATGGCTGAGTAATATTCCATTGTATATATGTACCACATCTTCTTTATCCATTCATCTGTCAATGGACACTTAGGTTGCTTCCATGACCTGGCTATTGCAAATAGTGCTGCAATGAACATTGGGGTGCATGTGTCTTTTTGAATTATGGTTTTCTCTGGGTATATGCCCAGTAGTGGGATTGCTGGGTCATATGGTAATTCTATTTTTATTTTTTTAAAGCTAGCTGGTTTTTGAAGACTTTTTACTAGGCATTATAGAATGCCTGAATAACAGGGATAAAGTAAATGTCCATTTAAGTGTGATTTAGAGTTTTTGCAAAGGAGAATGTAGTCAAAAGCAGTTCTTTTAATGAACTTAAACATAGAAATGATTGTTTAAAAGCCACACTGATGAATTCTTTATAACACTTATCCTGAAGTAACACGAGAAGCTATAATAGCATCGTACATACCACATGTGTAGAGAAGTCACATTAGAAAATTTCTAGAGGCTAAGTCATTTTTTCCTTTCTAAGTTTGAGCTTCAAACCAAAGCTGTTTTGACTGCAACTCCATCTCTACATACACACAGATAAAAGAATAAGTGGTATTATCAGGCAATAAACATTGTTTTAAAGTTATAATCATAGTAATACCATGATCAGATGTCACTTCTTCCTTGTTGATGTTATACTAGAGATATTATATCATTCTTTCATTTAACAGATATTTATTGGGGTCCTCCTATTACATTAAATGTAACTAAACCTTGCCTAGCTAAACCTTATTTAGTCTAAATTCAGTGTCAGATTCTTGTCATAATAAGGATGACTACATATACTAGTTTTTTTATTGTTGTATAAGAAATTACCTTTAAGTAGTGGCTTAAAACAACAGACATTTTTTATCTAAAAATTTCTGTGGATCAGGAGTCTGAACACAGATTAGCTGTGTTCTCTGAAAACTGAGGTCAAGGCTTTCTTCAGGATTGGGTTCTCATCTGAATACTCAACCAGGGAAGGATCCATTTGCAAATTCACTTAGGTTCTGTCACTGCCATAATTCATTTCCTTGTGGTTGTGGGACTGAGGGCCTCATTTTCTTGCTGGCTGTCAGGCTATTGTCTGCAAGCTCCTCTCAGTTCCTAGAAGCTACTCCCAGTTTCTTACCACATGAGTCTCCCAACACCACTGCTTGCTTCATCAAAGTCAGCAAGAGCAAGAGAGATTCCTGCTAAATGGGAGCTATGATCTTACGAGCATAATCACATACATGCAATTATGTATATTCCTTTGCCTTTGTTGTATTTTATTGGTTAAAAGCAAGTCACATGTCTTATTCATACTCAAGGAAAGGAAGTCACACAAGGCCATGGACATCAGGAGGTAGGGGTGATAAGAGACACTTTAAGAGTCTGTCTGCCATACTATGTAAAACTAACAATCTAGGTATGAGCAATTCATTTGCAAATAAATACATGAACAAAAATAAAAACAGTAGGTGTAGTTCAAATATTCTTGCCTGTAAATTAGGAAATTTGGCCTACTGTATGGCTTTCAGTAACCTGAGACACCTCTTTGGACCCATACGGGATTGAGTTCACATCTGAAAATTGGACTAGAATGATTGCTAAAATCCTTTTCAGCTTTAGACTTCTACAAGGCCTAGAATATTTGGAATGCATAGAATTATTCAATGAACTATATATTTTACTTTTTTAACCCAGATATTTATTCAGAAGTTTAAGTCTTCTTAATAGTTTACAACAAAAAGACCAAATCTGTCAGGATTTCAATTTAATTTAAATGCATTTTTGAATGTCTACTCTAAACAGGTCATGGAACTTAGTAAAATTAATGATTAAGAAGGTAGTTTCTAGGGACTTCCCAGGCAGTCCAGTGGTTGAGAATCTGCCTTCCAATGCAGGGAACACGGGTTTGATCTCTGGTCGGGGAACTAAGATCCCACCTGCCGCGGGACAACTGAGTGCAGGCACCACAACTAGAGAGCCCATGCACCACAACTAGAGAGAAACCCGTGCGCCACAACGAAAGATCCTGCATGCTGCAACTAAGACCTAACGCAGCCCCAAATAAATAAATAAATAAATAAATAAAAGAAGGTAGGTTCTAGAGTTAGATGCTTGAGTTCAAATCCCAGGCTCTTCCTCTCATCAGCTGAGTGACACTGGGCAAAATATTTAATCTCTCTTCATTGATAACATGAAATGACAATAATACCTAGCTTATAAGATTGTTGCTTCACAAATATTAATTATTTAAATATTAGCTGTTGTAGATTTTATTATCATTAAAATATAATATGCCATTTATGTTAGGCAAGAGAAATACATGCAAGGTGAATAATAAAGTTTCTCTGCCTTGAAGGAACTCACAGAAATGGTGCTTTGTTGAAATATTTTCCCTTCTAGGTAGAATATGTCATTATAAAAATGTTTTATCTCTCTTGAGATTTATCAGTAATCAGGATATAGTTAAAATTCTTGTTTAATTTGATAAATATGGTTATATTAATAATTAATATCTGTTGGATTTTATCCAACATTCTCAACAAGAATTAATCAGGGCAAGTTTTTTTTTAATGTAAAAATAATATCGGCCTTATGAAATGTTCATTTTGATTCTATATATTCTGTTCTTTTGTGAACAGATTTCCAGGTATAACACTTCATGGTTATTAATAAATGGGCCATACATAAATTATGCATTAAGAAAAAATGAAAGGCAAAAGCACTGAGCATCCCTTTTGCTAGTTACGGGAAACAATTTCACTGTCTGACACCAAAGACAAGACAGTTAGTGTAATTTCATACAATTACAAGCAGCCAGGTTCATACCCCACTTCATCTTTCACTCTCTTTTGTTCTCTACACAAAAAAATCACATGGAATGAGAAATAACCATGAAGGGATAGCTATTTTGATCTGCAAGAGAATCCTTAACTGTACACATTTTCTGAAATTGTTTTTACCACCTGGTCTGAGTTTTTCAGGCTTTTAACTTCTCCTATGACACAGGGACAAACTCAAAAGACCCAAAACTACAACAGTCAGATACTTAAAAACTCTAGTGAAAGTGAACATCTTTGCTGTCTCATAAACACATAATATGAAAGGAATGAAGCAAGGCAAATATTGATGTGTTTCATGAATCTGTGAATATGTGGGTGTCTTTTGAGGGTACTTGACCAATGAGAGATGGTAGAAAGGTGGGTCTACTGGTAAGTGTCTCTGTATTTATTTTATTTTTATTTTTTGGTCACGCCACACAGCCTGCAGGATTCTTGTTCTCTGACCAGGGACCGGGCCCAGGCCCTCAGCAGTGAAAGTGCAGAGTCCTAACCACTGGACCACCAGGGAATCCCCTCTGTTTATGTTAACTACAAGGAGAGAAAAGGAGATATCAAAGGAGTTGAGAAGAGAAATACTAGCAAATAGCTACATTCTCAGTTGGTGAAAATCATACCGAATCTTTTTGCATATGAACCACAATCTGAAATTGTCTTTTTTCTTTACTTATTTCTTTGTTTTATCTCCCTATTTAGAATATCAGATCCATGATGGCAAGGCTCTTCTATGTTTTGTTCATCACTTTAATCCAATTCCTACAACTGTGTTAGGCTAATGTAGGTGCTCAATAAAAAATTGCTCTATGAATGAACGAGGAATCAAGAGATTTGGATTCTAGTTTTCCTTACAACTAAGTAGCTGAGAGACCTTAGGATTATCATTTAACCTCTTGAAGGATTAGTTTCTTCACCTTTAAAATGATGGAGTAGACTAGATGGCTAATGTTTCTTGCAGCACTAATAGTCACTGATGGCATGCATGTTTCATGGGTTTGTATGATAACCAACCAATATTTTTACAAGAAACTTCACTTATGTAACAGACTGGACTTGATCAATCTCTTTTTGTTTTCCTGAAACTTTGATCCAAGTTGAAATTATTTATGTTGTTAATTATCAGTTCATTAATGTCTACTTTTTATTCCTGATTAAACAAAGTTATTTTGGTCTGATAAATCCAGTTTTGGTTATTTACATACCCAAATAACGTAAAATGAAAGATTATCACAACTTACACTGAGGGTTCTTTTAAAAACTTTTTAAAGTGAATGTTTTAAATGGTGAATTTCTAGAAAATTGTAAATACAGATAGATCTATTTGATGAAGGAAAGAGAAAGTTGAGGGATATTTAGTCGTTTCCAAATTTTGTAGTGCTATCAACATCTTGAATGAGTGGACATTAGAAGAATCTTCATTTATCTCTTTTTGTATTCTGTATTGTGAATGTAAAGTTAATATTAAATTAAACTCTTTTGAGTGGATTTGTTAACTGATCATAACTTCACCACGTAGTCAGGTGATCGAATCCATAATTGTGGAAAGGTACTGCTGGTAAAGAACATTTAGGTTCCTTTTGCCCCTCATGAGGATGCTTTAATTTTCTTTTTTACATCTTTATTAGAGTATAATTGCTTTACAATAGTGTGTTAGTTTCTGCTTTATAACAAAGTGAATCAGTTATACATATACATATGTTCCCATATCTCTTCCCTTTTGCATCTCCCTCTCTCCCACCCTCCCTATCCCACCCCTCCAGGTGGTCACAAAGCACCGAGCTGATCTCCCTGTGCTATGCGGCTGCTTCCCACTAGCTATCTACCTTACGTTTGGTAGTGTATATATGTCCACGCCTCTCTCTCGCTTTGTCACAGCTCACCCTTCCCCCTCCCCATATCCTCAAGTCCATCCTCTAGTAGGTCTGTGTCTTTATTCCCGTCTTACCCCTAGGTTCTTCATGACATTTTTTTTTTCTTAAATTCCATATATATGTGTTAGCATACGGTATTTGTCTTTCTCTTTCTGACTTACTTCACTCTGTATGACAGACTCTAGGTCTATCCACCTCATTACAAATAGGATGCTTTAATTTTTAATTGTCCATGTGTTTCTTTCTCATCAGTGCCTAAGTGTGGTATATAATATTTTAATAAGACCAATATGTAGAATTCCAAATACATTTCATTTCAAATACAAACACCTAAATGTAGTAATAGGAAGGTATTTAATTTCACATTTATTATACTGAAAATACTTTTAAAGTTTTCGATTTTGCTATTGTAATCTCAAATAGGAATGTGAAAAATGAATAATCACTAGGGGATAAATAATGCTACAATATTCATGTTTAAAGAATATTGTTATTTTCATATCTAAAAGCTATGTCTTTTGTTTAGTTGAATTTACTTGCTAATTAAATCTCAAATTCTATTTAAGCATCGTTTGCAAATTTCTAACTTCTGGGCAAATGTATAGAAAATGTGATCTTATAAAACTTGGAAAACATTTATGTTAAGCATTTTTATTGACATGTCTTCCCTCTAGACCATTAGAAAGTAAAGTTAGTCAAAACTGAAGTTCTGAAGAGGAAAAATGAAACTAATAAACTCTACTGACGTTCCACTTCCTAAGAATTTCAGCATACAATTTGCCCATACAAGTTCCATTAAAGTTAATGGGAGTCGTGTGACTAATTCTCTCTGTAGGGTACTAAAAATGTACCCTGCTGTATTAAAAAGTCTGAACCTAATTTTTACTTTCTCTTACTCTTGATTATGTTACACTAAAGATAGATACTTACATATGTTACACTAAAGATAGATACTTACATTATCACACACATATATAGTAATATTTGTATAAAGATTTGAAAATAATCTATTTGAGGGAGAGGCGGAATTTATATGGGTCAGAGAAGAATTTTAATTAGTGTTGCAAATATGAGTACTGCTTTCATTATAATGATAAAACAAGCATAAGTATCTGTAATTTACCCTCTAGCAATACAAATGAGAACTTAAACCTCAATGAATTCAATAAATGAAACATTTTCAGAACACTTACTTAAAATCAGGTCTACTTTTTAATCAGTCATGTTTTAAGTGAATGCTTATTAATAGAGCATTAATAAAACATGCTTATGGAATGAGATTTCAAGAAAGCAGTGAAATGAACAAAAGACAAAGAAAATGAAAAGATTTAGTGGATAATTTTTAATTTTCTAAAAACAATTTAGTTTTAGTTTAGTTTAGTTTAGTTTAGAAAATATTTATTTCAAATTAAAGAGTAGATTTTAAATCTTTTTTTCCAGTTATATGTGAAGATAAAACACTACAGATAATATTGCCTATGAATTCACGACCCTTTTACACTGCCCAAGTTCCCTCTACTTTGACATTTAAACTAAAATATTAATCTCATTTTTTCCTTTAAATAATTTCTGCCTGACTTCTGTCACTACCTAGGGGAGGGAAGTTATAAGGTTTTACTTTTAAAGAATGCACAAAGAAAAAGAAAACTACATACATGAATAAATATCCCACCATCCATTTTTCACTGAAATCAGCAGCTATGCTGCAAAAAAGGACATGCACAAGATATTTCCTAAGCACAAAGGAAACTGGGAAAAAGGCAGGTGGTATTGCAGAACAATAAATAAAGCAGCACACTCCCCAAGGGTCCAGAATTTGGTTTAGATAAGCTTCCGAATTCTTACCCAACACCAACATAAACTGCAATTAGGACTGATCTTTTTATGTTATACATTTATCTTCTTCTCTGGATTTTTATTTTAAGATTCTCTGTGTCTAAATTACACAGAATCTCATGAGTGTGGGTAGGTCTGGGGAGAATAATTACTATTACAAGTAAATTCACAGTTTCCAATTTATCGAACTTGTTGTCAGATACTTAGCTATTGAACTTCATCAGATTTCTAGAGGACTTCCAGCTCAAGATCCCATTACTTAGAATTACCTTTGAAGCTTGTAACCTTTTCAGTTTTGTGCTGCAGCTTGCCTCCCTGATCTGTAGGCTTCCGCTGAAAAGCTGTAAGCATCCAAACTTCGAAGAGCTCTTTGGACCCGTTGGACTCCGGCTTTCCTGGCTCATCTGTGGCATTGACTTCAAGGCGACAGAGGCAGAAGACTGTTTTTGTTTTTTTTTGTTTGTTTGTTTTGTATTTTTGCAGTACGCGGTCCTCTCACCGTTGCGGCCTCTCCCGTTGCGGAGCACAGGCTCCGGACGCGCAGGCTCAGCGGCCATGGCTCACGGGCCCAGCCGCTCCTCGGCATGTGGGATCTTTCCGGACCGGGGCACGAACCTGTGTCCCCTGTATCGGCAGGCGGACTCTCAACCACTGCGCCACCAGGGAAGCCCCAGAAGATTTTTTAACCTTCATTATTTATAAGTTTACTCTTGAAAGTGAATGAAAAAGTTAAATGTGGCTTCTTGGAGGTGTGCTTGGCAATCTGGGCTATAGATTAGCTAACCAAGCCACGTGACTCTCATAAGGTTTAGCACAGTTCCGACCTGAATTGTTCTGATCCTTGGGCTATCTTGATAAAGCACCACTCTTTTTCCCCTTTTAAAGACATAATAGGGTGTTCCTTGGATTAAAAATAATTTTCCTATACAAATACCTGATTTTTTTAATTTCAAAAAGAATGAAAATCATGTTTAAGATTTTAGAATGCCCTTTGAGATACTAGAAATACCCTAGGATGCTGGGATGATTTGTCACTACTTAAAAAAATAAAAAAAGTGATACTCAGCAGGATGAGTTGAGAGGACTGCAGCTCAGACTCTGAATTAAGTACAAGGTACCAAGAATATGCAGTGGCCTGAAATGTTACACCAAAGAGCGTGTGTGTTGATGTTTAGCAGAAGGACAAATCCTTTCTCATTATGAAGGACAGTGTGTCTACTGTGAGCTTGGGTCTGATACTCTTCTTTTCATCACTTGAATTCTGTGGCTCCACTTCTATTTCTCACTCTGATGCATATCCACATGGGCCCGTGTTGGTTCAGGATTATTTGGTCCTTCTTTTGTATCAGGCTGGAAAAGTGCTCTTCTTTTTCTCCCATAGCACCCCAATTCTACTGAAATTATTATTATTTTTGTTTTGCGGTACGTGGGCCTCTCGCTGTTGTGGCCTCTCCCATTGCGGAGCACAGCCTCCAGACGTGCAGGCCCAGCGGCCTTGGCTCATGGGCCCAGCTGCTCCGCGGCATGTGGGATCTTCTCAGACCGGGGCACGAACCTGCGTCCCCTGTATCGGCAGGCGGACTGTCAACCACTGCGCCACCAGGGAAGCCCCTGAAATTATTTTTCTTAGGAGCCTGTCTCTTTCCTTAAAATGTAAGTACCCTAAGGATAGGGACCATGTTTTGCCAATGTTTACAGCCTGTCTCCTAATGGGTGCTCAAACATTACTTAGTGGAATAGCATGGCATGCACGCTTCCAAAAGTTCTCAGTCTTTCAACTTGTAATTGCTACACATTGAATTTTTTAATAGAGAGACTTCTATCAGGGATATTTCTTTCAGTTTAGCTATTTCTGCCCCAATTTGCTATCCCATCTTTCTGTACTAGGTTTAAAGGTGAGGCTCTGCCCCCATGACATGAGAGTGTGCTCTACTAAAGCCTTCTGCAAAACATGTCCTCCAAGACGCTTGCCGATGCGGACCATCTCTGGATTCTCCTACCTTTGTGCATGTTCCAAATATGTTATGGGAGTAGAAGCCAGAGACCCTGGCACAAAGGGCTCCCTTTACAGCCTTCCTTGTGGCAGGGACGGCTAGGTCTGCATTACCATGTGTTATGTGATGATTCACTTCACCCCAATTTGCCCTTTGGGAACTGCTGTGAAAACTTCTTTTGTACAGTAAATCATGACAGCATTTGGCCTTCATTTGGGGGTGAATGCATGGTTTATATATTAAAGCCATTTCTTTTTTCCCTTTAGAAATACCATGTGGCATCAATTTGTTTGTAAGCACAAATCAAATGGCAGTTTGGGATACTCCAGATGATCCAGAATACGCTGTATTAAGTTTTTAAAGGTGATCAGAGCAGCAAAAACCTAGCATCGAACATAAATGTTAGAGACGACTTGAATCCCCAAGAATACATTCATATACCCACAGAGTTTCTCAGATGCTTAGAGAAAATCTGTCCTGAAACTTTCAAATTAGGGCGTTAATAATATAGGTCACAAGTTAATATACTATTTAGAAATATACATTTTCCACGCGCGTGTGTGTGCGTGTGTGTATGTGGGGGTGGTGCGTGTGTGTGTATCTGCCGGCTGAACTCCGTTTGTTCCACCCAGTCAGCAGAATTTTATACTATTGATCTTCAGCCACAGGTGAGACTAGGGTATAGCACAAGAAGCATCGTCATTTTCATAGCTTCAACTTTTGAAATGTGTCAGATATGGACAAATATGGTAATTCCCTGAGTAACAGCTCACTGCTCTACCTCTAGCCCCAGGGAATAATCCAGGCTCTGTGCTATGGGTTTCCAAATTCATCCAACCAGCCATACTTGTGGCTCTTGTGGTTGGTCTGTGGCCTGAAGCTTAACTTGCCCAGCAGTTCTGTTTCCCAAAATAAGCTCAGGAAGTTTGTGACCATGTTTGATTTGTTCCAAAGGGGCTGCCATATATTTAATGAGGTTGTGAACATACACTAAGATTTGTATATGGCTCATCAAATAAAATACATCTTCAACCCTCTTTTCACTTCAGTACGTGGTTTGGAGTGGGCTGTTTTACAAGCACATGTGTTTATCATATGGCTTTATTTGGGGACAAACATCACTTCTTATATTTAGGATACAATTTCTGAGTAGCTGAACGCTGCTTCATTCCTCCCTACTAGAGAAAAAACATTAAGCTGGATAGTCCTTTCCCCTTACTTTTGGCAGATTTCTTTGGATGCGGAGGTGTTTTATTTAATTCAAATGTGCCCTTCTTTCATGGTAGGGGAAGAAAAAACCCTGTGGCTTAAAGTCCCTTTTCACCCAGAAAAGCGTATAATGAATGTTTTCCTGTGTGCAAACAGGAATAGGGAACCTCTTATCAATTACATGCATTGATGAGAGCAATGTGTTCCACTGGTTTGTGTGCCAGATTAGGAGCTAGGAGACCTTAATCTCCCTCTGCTGCTCAACCTTTCTAGGACATTAGGCAAGTCATTTACCTTTTAGGTCACTGGCTTTTATTTTTCTACAAAATATCTGTCCCTCGTACAATAAAAGGAGGAATTGTGACTAATACTGATAATTGCTATAAAATGCATTTTGCTTTTCTGAGTCTCTATGATAACATATAGAGCAACAGAGGTGGTCTTTTACTAAATGAAACTTGGCAAGTGGTTAAATGACTCACCCAGTATCTTCCGGTTTACTATATAATGTAATAAACCACATTCTATGAATAAACCAAATAGATAAAGTGTCTTTCATTTGATGGTTCAGACCCAATCCAATAAAGCAGAATATTTCATGGAGTTTATTTCCTGTAATTGCAGGAGATAAAATTGATTTCCCCACTTTTTTCCTCATTTTTAATTTTTCTCCCAGCTTTTGCTACTGTTACTGATTGTGAAAGAAGACTAGAAATAGAATTTGTCATGAAATTTAAAACTTCACAAGCCTCATGGTTATTTTTTTGAAAAAAAATGTTAAGTTGGTAGTCTGTATGAAATTCTGATGTGGACTCCTTCCTTAGAACTTTACAAGGAAAGAAGAAATGTGTGAAATGGAAATTGTACCATCTTGTCTTGAAGCAGAAGACTCATCTGGAAGCTCCTGGCATTCCTCAATAAAATTCAAATGATATTGAAAAGTTAATGTGGTCCCTTTGGCTTCTCCTTGGTCTGGGTCAAGGATTCAGCCAGTGCAGCCACTGCGCTTAGGGGGTAGGGAGAAGGATTTGGCTGGCGCTGCTGGTGAGTTGGGCAGGTAATTTACATGAGCAAGTAAGTGTGCTGAGGATAATGAGAGCCAGGTACTATCCTTGAAACTTTTCTGTAAAACTGTATGTATTTCAAAATAAAAAGTAGAATAAATTAGTTAATGTGGTTAAGGATCTTAGTTTTACCAGAAGAACAGCTTACTTTATATTTATCTCATGTAGAACATTATATATATACATATATAATATATGTACATACATATATATGCTCTATATTTTCTTTTTCTTTTCTTTTCTTTTTTTTTTTTTTTTTTTTGTGGTACGCAGGCCTCTCACTACTGTGGCCTCTCCCGTTGCGGAGCACAGGTTCTGGACGCGCAGGCTCAGCGGCCATGGCTCACGGGCCCAACCGCTCCTCGGCATGTGGGATTCTCCCGGACTGGGGCACGAACCCGTGTTCCCTGCATCGGCAGGCGGACTCTCAACCACTGCGCCACCAGGGAACCTCTATATTTTCTTTATGTTTTTCATGTATGCATACCTTTATGGGTATATTCTTATTGTTCCGGTTACTCTAAGATTCTGATACATTTCAGAGCAAAAGAATATACTTAACAAAGCAGTTCAGCAAGACAATAAAAAGGAAGACTTTTGGATGTGTAAAAGATTTATTCAAGTCTTAACAGGTATAATATATTGATCTAAATGAACCATCAGGATGGATTTGAGTACTAAATTAGGATTAAGTGAAAAGAGAAATATATTCGTTTGTTCTGATTTTTGAAATATCACTCAATTAAAACTTTCTCTAATGAAAATGAGTGCATTACATAAGTCTGCTTAAGAGAAAGTCTGATTTGTTTCCTGGCTATTAATGAATGCTTTATGTGACTATTTACTCTTCTATGAAATAAAAAGAGATGTTCCCACAGCAACCACAACCGTAGACGTTGATATTTTTCTCATTTTTCTGACAGAGGATTTAATGCGCACCTTATACTCCTCTTTTAAGTGATCAGAAACAGACTTTGGAAATTTTTTAGGGAAAGTATTTCCGTTCACATTTTCCCCTCAAGTTAATTTCATCTACTCAGAAACTCAAAGTACTGCATCTAAGCTAGTTTTCCTTCTTAAAATTCGATTTTAAATAAATGAAGCGGTACCTAAAGTGTTTCTGACGTAACTCATGACACATGATGATCTTCACTTGGCCACAAAAACATAGTAAGGTCCCTGTGGTGAGGTGACACCCTTTTTGAGCAGATGTACCCTGTACAAGCTGATTTAAAATAAGGTATTGCTGCTATTAGCTTGAAGGTTCTATTTTGAAAAGGAGGAAGGAAGTTCTATTTAAAAAAAAAAAAAAAATAGGTAGAATGGGGCTTCCCTGGTGGCGCAGTGGTTGAGAGTCCGCCTGCCGATGCAGGGGATATGGGTTCGTGCCCCGGTCCGGGAAGATCCCACATGCCGCGGAGCGGCTGGGCCCGTGAGCCATGGCCGCTGAGCCTGCGCATCTGGAGCCTGTGCTCCGCAACGGGAGAGGCCACAACAGTGAGAGGCCCGTGTACCGCAAAAAAAAAAAAAAAAGTAGAATGATCCTTAAAAACAGCACAATGTATTTTGTGAGATGTAAGCTCTGAGCTGGAGTACTGCATGAGCACTGTACTTAGTAGTCGGCAAAGATGCTACTGTTCTGCAAAACAGATAAAACCCTTTTTCATATGGAAGTTGAAAGAGTTTTTAAGATACAGTGTTTAAAGGACTGTTTGTCTCTGACAAATTAATGAAATGGTGAAAGCGGTGTTAGCATGAGGTATCCACTCCAAAATCTTCACCTTAGCATGGCATTGTGTGCAAAAACAGCTCTTAAGGCAAAAATACCTTTTGAAAACCCACTCTTCCCCTTCCAAGCTCATCTTCAATGACAATGTGGTTACTACAAAATAAAGGACTGTTATCTTCTCTTCATTCAGACCTGCGCAGCCGCTGACGCCCAGCCCCATAGCTCATCAATGTCTACAGTATTTACTGAATTCAATGGGGAGGAAGGTGACAGGAGTGGCATAAAGCTAATTGGAAACAAATTTTATCAAACTACCCAGAAGTATATATTTTAATCGGAAGACCAAGTGAATTCTTCAGTTTGAATGTCAGACTAATTTATTTGTGTTTTTATAGTTCAAATAAAATATAAGGGAATATCTCTGTTCCCCTTACTACATACTTACTTTGTCCTTTCTAAAATCTTACTATGGCTACCATCAAAAGTCTACAAATAACAAATGTTGGAGAGGATGTGAAGAAAAGGAAATCCTCTTACAAATGTTTGTGGGAATGTGAACTGGAACAGCCACTCTGGAGACCAGTATGGAATTTCCTCAAAAAACTACGAATGGGACTATTATATGACCCAGCAATTCCACTCCTGGGTATATATCCTGAGAAAAATGACAACACAAATTTGAAAAGATACATGCACCCCGATGTTCATAACAGCACTGTTTACAATAACCAAGGTATGAAAGCAACCCAAGTGTCTATCAACAGAAGAATGGATAAAGATGTGATATACAATAGAATGTTACTCAGCCATAAAACAAAGAATGAAATTCTTCCACTTGCAGCAATGTGGATGGACCTAGAGATTATTATACCTAGTGAAATAAGTCAGACAAAGACAAATATTGTGTGATATCACGTATGTGGAATTTAAAAAATATACATGCAAAACAGAAACAGACTCACGGATATAGAACATAAATAGTGGTTTATTTTCACCAGTGAGGAGAGGGAAGAGGGGACGGGCAAGATCGGGGTATGGGATTAAGAGACACAAACTGCTATATATAAAATAGATAAGCAACAAGGATATGTTGTACAGCAGAGGGAATTATAGTATTACCTTGTGATAACTTTTAATGGAATATAATCCGTAAAATATTGAATCACTATGCTGTACACCTGAAACTAATGTGATATTGTAAATCAACTATACTTCAATAAAAAGTCTGTTCAGGTACAAAAAATAAAATCTTTTTTTTTTTTTTTGGCCACTCCATGCAGCATGTGGGACCTTAGTTCCCCGACCAGGGATCGAACCCACACCCCCTGCACTGGAAGTGTGGAGTCTTAACCACTGGACTGCCAGGGAAGTCCCCCCAAATAAAATCTTAATAACAAGATTTTTGGATTCAGAATTATTAGAAAATTTATTCTTCAAGGTGTTCTCTCTATAGTAGTTCTATGTGAAAAAAGGCATATGTATCTATAACTAGATACAGATCTATCTATATATGCATATATAAAACAATTCTCAATTGTAATACTCTGTAATGCAAATAAAAATATGACCATTTTATTATGAAATATTCTAATAGCAAGGAGTGATCTAATGATCTCTCCTCTAATGATCTCTCCCCTAAATGCACTCCCATATACTATTTTGTCAACAGATTGACTATTGTTCCTATATACAAGACTCTTATTTTGCAGGTATTTTTAAATGTAACTCAAGGGACTTTTTGTAGACGAAAAGATTTCACGCAGGGTCTTCATAAACCTATTCTTCAGACTCCCTCAAGGGATGTAGGTTGTGCTATCATTTTGGGTCACTAGAATCCCTAGTGAGATCAGGCAGCGGCCTGATTCTTGTAGAAAATTCCACCCTTGAGAGATCACCTACTTAGGAATTTCTGGAGGAAATCCCATAGGATTTCTCTTAGGTTAGATTTCCTTACACAAAACCTGGTCCTCCAGTGGAGAACTTGACAGGGAGGCTAGCACTTCTAGTCTGAAGAATGGGAATGGGTGAGAAGGAAAGGGGTGGCAATTTTCTTCATGGACAGTGATTTCTGCTGCCTTAACTCGGTGCCAAAGAGCCACGCAGATATTCAACGAGGTTGTGAACAATAGCAGAGGTCCTATATTTAAGAGAATCCCACAATGCTGGCTCTGAGAAGCAGCTGAGAAGCAGGCGGCTCTCTCAGTCAACACTCTAAGTATGTAAGTCAGGTTGATGTAAAAAGATAAAATCCCCAAGGTCACACCAGCCCAGATGGTGTACTGCAAAATGATATAAGGGCAACTGGAAAGCCAGTCTCTTCCCTTGATGAACCTGTATGCAACTAATGTCTCAAGGCATTAAAAACTAAGCAAGCAGGTCATAGTTATAGGCAACAATGGAAAAACTGCTTTAAAGAAAGGTGGTGAATGTGGGAGTTAGGCGTGTGGTCAAGTAGGTATTAGGAAAGCTGCAGAGCTGCTATTGGACATTTATCATGCACATT
The DNA here is from genome assembly GCF_039906515.1 of Pseudorca crassidens. NCBI lineage: Eukaryota > Metazoa > Chordata > Mammalia > Artiodactyla > Delphinidae > Pseudorca > Pseudorca crassidens. Next base: position 65,384,632 of record NC_090312.1, read on the forward strand.
AACATATGAATGAAATTGAGAATGCTCTTTTAATTTGTCCTGCATTTCCCAAACTTCTTTCACCACATAACCTGTTCTTTTTATATAAAGGGAAACACCCAGGAAAACCATAATATATTAGGGAACCCTAATATAAAGCCATACAAACAATAGCTATATATCAAGTACTAGGTGAATCCGTAAAGCTGGAAGGGACACAGAGTAAGAGAATGATTAAAAATGGCCTAAATTCCAATTTGTTGATTATATACTGTGTGTCATGCACAGTGGATATTTTTATACATAATAAGAAAGATATATTGAGTACTTACTGTATGTCAGGCACTGTTACAAGCAATTTACATTCATTATTTGATTCAATATGTATTCATCCCTATGAGGTGTAGGCCATTAATATTCCCACATTATGCACAAGAAAGTGAGGCTTAAAGAAGATAAATGACACGTCCTTAGTAAGAAGGTAGCAACTTGATTCCATCGTATCAGCCGTATTTACAACTAACCATTACACAAGGTGTTAAGACCAATACTAATATTATGAACAAAGACCAAAAAAGTAAAGTTCTTCATTTAACTGATGGAAGGGTTATGTCACAGAAAAGATATTGGTGGATGGTCACAGAGTTAACAGCTATAATTATACATGACCTGCTGGAAGATGGGGAAAGGGTAACAAAAATACCACCATTTCTTCTGGAGACCGTTCACAGGAGAATTTGGGAAAGTTGCTTTCTTATTCATTTGAGAAGGTTGTTATTATTCTTCAACTTGTAAGACAAACAAAACGGGAATAATCAGATATTGTTGTTGTTTTCTGAAAAAATAGACTATATTCAAAATAAGTATCACCTGACCATGTCAAAATGATTGCACGCTGTTTTCAAATGTTGGCTCCTAATACAAAGATTGTAAGGATTCAGTCCATTGGATGAGATGTTGTTTTTAGAAATGATCTGCCTTCTCTGTTCATTCATATCCAAGTCGAGAAAGAGGAAATTATTCTGGAATCTTTTTTCTCATTATGGTCTTGATGTGAAATTCATTTCGTGGTTACTGAGCATCTTGAAAATACAGTGGATGGTTGCAACTACATATTCCTCTCTGGCGATTTTACTACAAATGCTCAAATAACAAACGATAAAATGTTTTAGATTGCATGTTACTTATTTTACTTGTCTTAATGTGAATTTACTTAGAGTTTTCAGCAGAAATTGTGTTGTAGAATGTAAAAATAGTATTCTAAAATTCTATAAAATTCAGAAATAAAAAATCTATAAAAATTCATAAACATGGCTTGAATGTATAATAATAAAAATACATAAAAGATGATTTTTATAATTTCTCCTCTATTTAATCTTCTCTGCCCCCACAAAATAGCATACCTTGAGGTAGACAGAAATAAATTAACTATGTTTAGGTTATCATTTTAAAGAGGCCAGGACCTAGTAGAAAATAATATTTGAACAGGAAATAGAATTGTGACTTCCAGATTTCCATTTTAAGGCCTTAGAGGCTAGGAGGTAACTGTAATTAATGATTAGAATAACAATCATAAATCAAATCCATTCCAAAGAGAAGTTGATTTTTTCTGACTTAGGCAGGCTTTCTTCCAAAGTTTGAAAGGTTTTTAAAAGTTACTTTACCTGGAAAAATATTTTTATTAGACGGCAACAATTTTACTCATACTCTCTATAGATTTCCATATTTAAATTGTGATTCTTCTTAAAGCAGAATTCAAAACATATACTTTAGGACATTATTTGCATTTTTATTGATATATGAACATCTCCAGAATAATTTATTTCAGGCCTGTCTAGCATTAGTTTGGGTCTAGAAAGGAGGGGCAAGACGGATGACATGCTCCAGGTAAATCTAGTCCTGAAAATATAGATCCTGAAATACTTTGCACTAGTTTTCAGTTAAAACACTGCAATACACGGTCTTGGATAAATATATGCATTTTCCAACTCATGGTAAACTAATTGCTCCTCGTACATAAAATGTAACAATATTAGCAGTTGTCTTATAATGTGTTGACTTAAATTTCTGCAGAAAAGAAGATGCTGGCTGGCTAGTAATATTGCGTTGGAACACCCTGGAGTATGCAGATCGTCCTGGCATAGTCTCTAGCGGCAGACTACCCAGCCCTCACCTTATCCTCATCTGTTCAACACAAAAAGTGAAGGTGTGTCTTTCTGATTTACAGATGACCCCAGACTGAGAGACACAGAGATAAAGGAGAGAGAGAGAGAGAGAGAGAGAGAGAGAGAGAGAGAGAGTGAGAGTGCACAAGAGAATGTCGTTGGAAGACCGAATTAGAACTAAAGCATATCACAGCTGTTTTCTGGGTTAAATATAAAAGCTTGAGTGGAAGCTTGAGAAGGGAGTGTACATTGAAAGGCTGTAGGAAATTTACATAGAAGAACATCACGGTAAAGATGAATGAGGGTTTTTTTGTTGGCAGCAAACTCAATAAACCAACAATAAAATGAGGGGATCCAGTTGCTTGCTTTTTCTGCTGTTAATGTTTTGTTTGTTAATGTTACTGTTGTTAATATTAACAGGGGAAGCATGCCAAAAGAAAAGAAAATGATCATGTCTTGGGAAAACACATTTGGTGCGTGGTCTGTGGTTCTTGTCAGCAGAGGTTTATAGCAAGAAGTACACACTGGAGCATATCAAGGAGAGATTGCTGCCATGGGGGAGGGTTCTAGAAGCAATACTCTACTGGTTTAAAAAGGTGAGACACTTGTTTAAAAAAGCAAAGACTGAGGATATAACAGCTGTCTTCAAATATCTGAAAAATTCTTTCTAGAGAAGAGATTAGGCACATTGCTTATAGTGCTTTAAAAAAGCAATAGGAATAATATGCAAGAGTTGTAGAGAGGGACGTTTTGACAACCCCCTGGGAAGTTTTTTCCCCTAATTATCATTGCCATGTATCAATGGAAGAGTTTGTCTTACAAGGAGGATATAAGTTTTGCGTTACTAGAAATATTCTACATACCTTTACAATTTTGCTTCATTTTTTAAAAATACAGAACTCCTTTCTAAGATGATGTAGTTTGAAAGTAGAGAGTCTCATATAACATGACTGAAATAGGCCTAAAGAGAGGCATGCTATGGTGTTGCTCTGCTTTTCGTTATCTGGATATAACGACAGTATTGAGAGGAGAGGAAAGATGCAACAGTCTAGTCTCAGGGAGGTTCTGGCGGGATGCAATGCCTGAAGTGGGATTCCTTGCTTTGGTTACATAAAATAAGACGTATTAAACCTTAATCATCCGGGAGGCTGCACCTGTCGTCATGTACTAGGGAACATTGTGTATCTTCACTCTCCAGGTAGAACTTTCTGTTGTAAGTATCTGACATGGAAACTCTCTCAAGTATTATTATTGGCTGTATTTTTTAAATTTATTTTTGTTCTATTGTATAAAGTCTGTGCTCTTACTTTTAGTGAAAAAGCAATTTTCTGTGGTTCTCAGGAATACCTTATAATACAGTATTCCAAGGCCACTGTTGTCATTGGATTTTCATACTGTTTGATTATTGCGTCTTCCTTTACTTCATATTAGCTTGATGACTATATTCTGATTCTTTAAAGCAATGTAAATCTAAGCAGTAAATGCAATGTGTTGTCTTACTGGATTCCCTGTACATTAGGTTGAATAACCCTAGGAATTTTGTTGCAATCGTGTCAAGCCTAATGATGACCTATTCAGCCCTTGTGAACATCATTCAATTACTCATTTCAGCATTGATTTTTCTCATGTTTTTCTTCATGGCATTTAAATGGCTCTCACATCTTTTCTTTTACTGATGCAGAATGCTATATAATGGCAGAGATGCTTTGCTTCCCGATTCATAATGCTACACTCTGCTTCAAATTCTTTTGGAAACAAATTGGGGTATCAATACATAAATAATGCTATACTTCTTTTTAATTGAAATTGCTGCCTTCAGAGAAATGGTATATCAAAAGAATTTTTACTGAAAAATATTTTGAATGACCTTGTACAATAGAAAAAGATTACCAATGCTCTATATCAAGAATAAAATTTACCCCAACTTTTCTATAGAAGTATAATGATTAATGGGAAAACAATAAATACACGTAATTTCAAGATCTAACCTTAAAAATAGAAATCATATACCAGTTTCTTAAGAAGAAATTATATTCACACACACTGTGTTTATGAAAGTTGTTTTGGAATAAAAATTCTTTCAACTAAGATCGAATTCATTTACTCACAACAACTACATTTTTTTTCAACTGAATGTGGCATTATACTCTTCAGTAATCTATTTTGCCTTCACTTAAGTAGAGGCAAATCTAGTTTTTCCCCAGAGCATTACCATTTTTCTCCTACCTCTCTTTAGCACACCTCCATTTTACATGAGATATGCATCTTAATATTTTCTTCTCCATGTTATAAAAACTGCCAGAAATGACATTTAAAAAATTACACTGGCCCATTTAACTTCACCTCCACAAATTGTAAGAAATTACACAAAGAACTATAGTTGTTACTCTGGAGAAACGTGGAACTTTTAACTCACTGGATTTGGTTTCATAAATACTAATAATACTTTAAAAAACATTATTAGAACATTTAATCCATCTCCTTTGTAGTACACTTTTTCTCCCTTTTTAAACTAGGCTTCATACAGTCTCATTTTTAATGTCTCAGTTGAAGGGGCTTTCATAAGCCCTTAAAAGACATCCTGATTTGAATTACTCTTGCTTAGAAAATTATTTCTGATGTTTAACTTACATTCTCCTTTATTCAATTGTAGCTCTTCAGACTATCTTAGAAAATTAATTTTTCTCATAATTCCCCCTTTAAGTCATTCTAGGTAATCTCAATATTTCATCTTTCTTAAGCACACAGTGCTCTTTAAATTTGCAGAATATCTAAAGGTGACTAAGATTTCCTTTAATTTTTCAATTTTGACGAAATGATGCAGATGTTTTCATTTAAGTATTATATTTTAATCTCATAAAAGGGTAAGAAGAACCCCGTAGGACTTTAGAATTTGTAAATTTCCCTGTTAATTTGATATTTCCATTTGGTGTCTAAAACACATCTCAGCGTATGGTGCTCAGAATGGAGCAGTGGATCTTCTTCTCTAAGCATGATCCAAAAATAGAAACCTGGACATCACCCTTTCACCTATGCCTTTCCTCAGCCACCTCACACATTCATTCTAACATAAATCCTGGTGTTTGTAACTGCAAAATGTAATCTGAATTCACCCAGATCTTTTCATCTTGACTGACACCACTGGTTCAGGCCACCACTATTTCTTGTCTTAATTTTCACAGTAGTCTCCTATCTGGTCTCTTTGTTTCCATTCTCAAACTCTTTCTAACTGATTTTTCACAAAGCAGTTGAGTGAGCTTTTTGTAACCTGTGAGTCAGGTCATGTCACTACCCACGTTAAATCTTTCCAAGACTTCCCCTTTGCACCCAGAATAAAATTGGAATTGCTTGGTTTACCAGCTCATGCCTATTTTTCCAACCTCGTCTAACATCAGATTCACATTCTCCTCCACATACCCCGGCACCCACTCCCCACCACTCCCTAGTAGTGCACAGTACTCTGCTCCAGCAAAACACTTTCCATCTAAGAGTCTTCTTCTTTCTGTTCTTTATGCCTAGAATTCTTTCCCCATAATCTCCACATGGCTGACCTTTTTTCCTTCTTTGGGTCTCAGGTTCTTACTCAGTGAGTCCTTTTCTATCCACCATAACAAAAGTTGACCTCTCTTATTGTCATATCCTTATTTCATTATAACACCTCTCACAATCTAGAATTACCTTGCATAATTTCCTTATCTCTTATTTATTTATGATTTTTTTTTTTTTTGCGGTACGCGGGCCTCTCACTGTTGTGGCCTCTCCTGTTGCAGAGCACAGGCTCCAGATGCGCAGGCTCAGCGGCCATGGCTCACGGGCCCAGCCGCTCCGCGGCATGTGGGATCTTCCCGGACCGGGGCACAAACCTGTGTCCCCTGCATCGGCAGGCGGACTCTCAACCACTGCACCACCGGGGAAGCCCTATCTCTTATTTATTTTTACTGCTCTCAGTAGAATATAAGCTTCAGTGCCCAAACCAGCCATTTCTCCAAGGACCCCTGGCTTCTTGTAGTAGGAAATGGTATTTAGAAACCAAGATCTGTGTGCTAGGTGTGCACACGGTTACTGGAGTATCGTTATTCAGAGTCCCTCTCAGTGGCTACAGCCACTGTCTATGTAGATCCATGTATATCATATTTACCTCTCTCTTTGTTATTCACAGCCATGGTCTGTATTCTTCAAAAATGTCAAGATCATCTATGACAAATAATGACTGAGGAAATATTCCAGATTAAAGGAGATTAAAAAGACATCATGTCTAAAGGTAATGTGTCCTCTTAGAATGGATCCTGGATTGGTAAAAGCTTACAGTTTTTATATATGGTTATTTACTTTTTTGCAGACTTGACACGCTTTAAATATGGATTGTGGATTAGATAATAATATTGTACACGTGTTAAATATCTTGATTTTGCATCATGGTTATGCATGAGAATGTCCTAGTTCTCAGGAAATATACACTGAAACATTAGGGATAAAATGTCCCCATGTCTGCAACTTACTCTCAAATGAAATGCACACACATCTCACTCCTCTCTCCTCCCCCTGCATCTCTCATCTATCAATAGAGAGAACTAGAGAAAGAGAATAAATTACTAGCAAATGGGGCAAGTTGTAAATAATTACATCTGAGTAAAGGGTATATGAGAGGTCTTGGTTTTACATCCTTTTCAATAAGTTTCTACAAAAGTAAAAATTTACAAAAAAATTTCAAAATACTCAATATGGTTGCATATTTTTATTTTTTCTATTGACACTGCCTGGAATGATTGAAGTTTGAAACTGCATCTTTTCCCTTTACCAAGTAAAAAGTAAATCAGATAGCTTGAAGTGAATAACAGTACGTGAAACATGCAAAACTGAATTTTTCTCAGAGGACAAATGATAACAAGATTTGTTAATGCCATTTTTTTTTTTTTTTTTTTTTTGCTGTACGCGGGCCTCTCACTGTTGTGGCCTCTCCCGTTGCGGAGCACAGGTTCTGGACGCGCAGGCTCAGCGGCCATGGCTCACGGGCCCAGCCGCTCCGCGGCATGTGGGATCTTCCTGGACCAGGGCACGAACCGTGTCCCCTGCAACGGCAGGCGGACTCCCAACCACTGTGCCACCAGGGAAGCCCTGTTAATGCCATTTTTTAATAATTAAATGGATTTTGTGATTGCTTTACTCAACCATTAGTAGCTTATCAGGTACAAAACCACCTAGAAGAATACTGATGCTTAGTTTTATTTCTTTTCTTTTACAAAGAGAAAATCTTCTAAACAGCTGAAACATGCCTAAAACAATTTCAAGATGACCCAACTCTCCCCAAGTGACTTCTCAAATTCTTAAGCTATTATCTTTTTGTTAAAACCACTTTTCTAACTTTCTCCCAATTATAACAGCCATATAATTGCTAAGCTAAGATTCCTATAGACTATCTCTGTCAAAGCATCAGGATAGGGAATGATAAACCTCTTAACAAGAACTTAATTCTGATTCTTTTCTGAGATTAATGTATCTTAGCAACCTATGAAACATTTTATCTGCTGATCCCATCATTTTGAGCACTTTGTTGAACCCTTGAATTGACCTTATACCTGTGTTTCCCCTCTTGTTGGTTTTGTTGGTCCAGGTTATATAAAATGAGATTGGCAAACAAAAAGCAGTGTGACCACACATGTCTAAATGTATTTAGCCTTTAACACGACAGTGGATTGTTTATAAACTTATGAACCAGAATGTTTATTTCTATTCTTTGTCTCCTGGGAATTACACATCCAGGAGCTCTGCTCAATGGGTGGCAGGGATGATGAATAAGAGCTTGGTTTTAGCTAAAACAAGGATTTGAGATGAATGAAGGGTCAAAGCTAAACACAGCCCGAGTTGCTCTTGCTGAGGCAGCCTGAGCAGTGAAGCATGCTTTGCAGTCTAACTTTCAAGAGAATGTTCCCGGTTGTATTACGCCAAGATGGGTGACTAATTCTAAGAGCATCCAACTTCTCTAAACAAGTTCAAGTATTCTGGCATTGAGTGCTAGGAATACTGGCTGATGGGATCAAAACAGTACTGTCAATGGTATTAAGAAATTGCTTGTGATACAAATAATTTCACTCACGGTTACTTTCTTCCTATTACCTTCTAGATGTTAGCAAGTGTGGGAGTTTTGCTCATTCTGTCTTTCATCCTTTCTTCTCTATCTCTTCTCATTCAAGGTGACCACATCCACTCCTGTGGCCTTAAATAACACCCATCCTCTGGACAGCCTCAGTTTTTTTTCTGTAGCCCAGACCTCTCCAGACTTGAATTCTAGACCCCTATGCAGAAACTTTCTCATAGTTTCCAGGTGGAATATGTAATAGGCATCCAAAACTCAGTATGTCCAAAATGAACTCCTGATTTTAAGTCTTAAAATCTGTGATTCCTTCCACAGATTCCCAGCTTTAATAATGGGTAACTCCATTCTTCCTGTTATCCAGGACAAAGTCATTCTTGATGATTTTCTTTTTCTCACATCCTACATGTAATACCACTGCAAATACAGAGGCATTGCTTTCAAAATATCTGAAAATCAGAGCGCTTTTCATCGTCATCATCATTATCACTCTAGTCTGGATAACATGAAGTCTTGCCTGGATTATTGCAGTAGCTACTCACTGATCTCCCTTATTCTACCCTTGCTCCTACAGTTCACGTTGACCACAGCAGCCAGAGTGAGCCTTTTAAAATATGGGTTAGATCATGTGACTCCTTTGTTCAAGTCCCTCTGATGGTTAATCCGTATTTTATCTCATTGCTTAGAAGTCCCTGCCTGCTGTAGTCCCCCGCCTATCTGACCTATCTACTACCCCAACCACAACTCCGTCATTCACTCCACCCTCGTCTCACTTTTTTGCTGTTCCTTAAGCAACGCAAGCATGCTTCTGCTTTGGCACCTTTGAATTTGCTAATCCCACTGCCTGGGATGCAGCAGATTCTCAGCTTCTACATGTTTCTGCCCAGATGGCGGCTTATCAAAGAGTTTTCCCAACCACTCTTATTTAAAGGATCATCACTTCCATCAATTCTTTATTTTCTATTTCTTTTTTATTGAATTTTATTTTTTTATACAGCAGGTTCTTGTTAGTTATCTATTTTATACATATTAGTGTATATATGTCAATCCCAATTTCTCACTTCCATCAATTCTTTTTTTTTTTTTTTACATCTTTATTGGAGTATAATTGCTTTACAATGGTGTGTTAGTTTCTGCTTTATAACAAAGTGAATCAGTTATACATATACATATGTTCCCATATTTTCTTTTTTTTTGAATTTTATTTTTTTATACAGCAGGTTCTTACTAATTATCTATTTTATACATATTAGTATATATATGTCAATCCCAATCTCCCAATGCATCCCACCCACCCCACCCCCTTTCCTCCCTTGGTGTCCATATGTTTGTTCTGTACGTCTGTGTCTCCATTTCTGCCTTGCAAACCAGTTCATCTGTACCATTTTTCTAGATTCCACATATATTTGTTAATATATGATATTTTTCTCTTTTTTATTAGCTATCATCATTTGTCATTTTTATTTATTTTTTTCTTGCTTTCAATTCCACTCAAATACCTATGAGAACATGCACAGACCTTTGTTTGCTGCTTTCCTCTATACCCTAGGGCAACGTCAGGCATAAGTAGATGCTCATTGAATTAATTTTTCTATGTGGAGGAAGTAGATGTAATAAACTACAAACCTTTGCATATTCTAGGTAATATTCTAGAGTGGGTAATTGAAATAAAGATCTGCAATTATTGAGGAAAATATATGAATTACTTGTTATTTGTGTGGCCTTTTTAAAGCTCATCTGTAAAATGGGGACAGTGATACCTTCTTAAACTACTACAAAGGGTTTCTACGAGCATTAAATGAGATAATCTCTGGGAAGCATTTGGATTCTACCTCATATTATAACATCCAGTCTTTATATGACCACCTTGTGCATGAAAAGTCCTTTGTGCTTCACTGAATTTTAGATGTCTTATTTTGCCTACATTTTTCCGATCAGTAAAAGATGAATTAACATAAATTTGGAAGTTTCCTTTTACGAAAACATCACTATTTGCTTTGTCCTATTAGCATTATTATCAATAACCTAGATGAAAAATTTGAAAGTGTGTTACATGTCATAGAGGCTGAAATCTGGGAGGAAGAGCTAATTCACTGAATTATAAAATTATCGATGAAAGATGTTGATGAACTTGACCATGGACAAAGATAACATGCTGCCCCAAACAGAAGATATCTATACTTTTGACATCATGTTGGTTAGTTTACATATGTTATTTTTTTGAGTCTAACAACAAAACTAAACCTCTAGACATTATCATACTCTTATTGAAACACTGAAACTGAGTTTCAGAGAGGTTAAGTAACTTTCTTAAGGTCACAGGGCTAATATATGATGTAAACTGGATGCATACGGGTTATTTTCTAACTTTGATGTTCATTCATTTTCCATTGTGCTATTAAGATTCACTTTTAAGGTGCAAAAAAGAAAAGTCAGATTCAAAATGAGGGTTAAGTAGCAACACAGGTAAAAACTGACATTACCCTTAAGCCATTTGATATGGCTGTCGAAGAACGACTAAACCAAAACTTAGATTATGTTACTTGATTGATGTATCCATAGAGATTGGGGTGATAACCCAGATCTACACTGTGCTGTTCAAAGCATTTCAGAACTTATGGGTGAATCTGGGCATCATACTTTGAAGGTTATAGAAAGACTGAAAATTATTCCAAGGAATGTAATCAGGATCACTAAAATCCTCACAAAACGTCCTGAGAGAAATGGTTGATGGAATTTGGAATGTGTTAACTAGAGTAGGAGGGGGGAAGAGTCAGAAGTTACTGACAGTCATATAGACCAGAAACTTCAATCATTCAATATGGATCCAAAAAATAAAAATATGATTATGAGTAGAAGCCAAGTTTCTTAGGTGAAATATACTGCTTCAGGTGTTACTGAGTTCTATGCTACTGGAAGAGTTCAGGGGAAAAAAACCCCAGATGATCACAGTAGGGAAGTTTTAAGAGGAATTCAAGTATCAAAGGGAAAATTGAGCTAGATAAACTTTGGGTGTCTTCTGACAGTTGCATCTCATGCTGTTAGAAAAGACTCATTCTGCATCCACTTGTGGGAGGATTTAGGGCCAGCAGTCAGATATCTATCCCATTCTACTTAATAACAATAAATATATACTTAATTAAAATGTTATATGGATCTCAGCTGAGGCCTTCCTGCTCCCCAAGAGCAAGCTAAAATAGACTTGAACCCCAAATTCTATGCCCTGAGAAAATTCTAAATACAATGTAACATGAATTACTGGAGTGGAAGGTGAGTCAGGAGAAGATGTTTGCATTCTTTTTACTTCCAGGTTTCTGAGCTAGCAGAGAATTGAAACTAAGTTTGTTTGTTTTTTCCCCCCCAAAAGAAAACAAAAAACACTCCTGCAAACATTAATGAATTTAGTAAGATGTAATAAAATTTAAAGAGAGGCAGGTGGAGAGAGGGCAGAGTTTATACTGCAGCAAAGTAACAAAATTGCACAAAGGGTGTGGCTAATTAAAACCACAAGGTCCTACCAATCACACGGGACTAACTGGCCCTTTAATCCATGTTGGCCCACCCTCATAAAACTCAGTGGCCCTTCTCTCTTCTCCTTCTTCCCCAATCTCATCTCTCCTCCTCATTTCCTACCTCAGAATTGCCCTCAGAAGCTCCAATTTTTTTCCACTCTTGAAGGTCAGCTTTCCCCAGCTCTCAAACTCTCAAGGAGTCCCTTTTCTCCACATCCTTACCAACACTTGTTATTTGTTTTCTTTTTGATACTAGCCATGCTGACAGATGAGAGGTGATATCTCATTGTGGTTTGACTTGCATTTCCCTGATGATTAGTGATGCTGAACATTTTTTCACGTTTCTGTTGGCCATCAGTATGTCTTCTTTGAGAAAAAAAAATGTCTATTCATGTCCTCTGCCCATTTTTTGATCAGGTTATTTTTCTTTTAAATGTAGAGTTGTATCAGTTCTTTATATATTTTGGATATTAACCCCTTGTAAGATATCTTGTTTGTAAATATTTTCTCCCATTCTGTAGGCTGCCTTTTTGTTTTGTTGATAATTTCCTTCCCTGTGCAAAGCTTTCCAGTTTGATGTAGTCCAATTAGTTTATTTTTGCTTTTGTTTCCCTTGCTTGAGGAGACATATTCAAAAAAACACTGCTAAGTCAAATGTAAAAGAGCATACTGCCTATGGTTTCTTCTAGAATTTTTTTGCTTTCTGGTCTTCATTTAAGTCTTTAATCCATTTTGAATTTATTTCTGTGCATGGGTGAGAGAGTAGCCCAGTTTGATTCTTTTGCATTTAACTGTTCAGTTTTCCAAAAACCATTTATTGAAGAAATTATCTTTTCCCCATGGTATATTCTTCCTTCCTTTGTTGTGGATTAATTGACTATATAAGCATGGGTTTATTTCTGGGCTCTTTAGTCTGTTCCATTGACCTATATGTCTGTCTTTTGTGCAAGTACCATACTGATTTGATTTGCAGTGTAGTTTGTAATCAGGGAGCATGATACTTCCAGCTTTGTTCTTCTCTATCAAGATTGTGTTGCCTATTTGGGGTCTTTCACATTTCCATACAAATTTTAGAATTATTTGTTCTACTTCTGTGAAAAATACAATTGGTATTTTGATAGGAAATGCATTGGGTCTGTGGTTTGCTTTGGCAAGTATGGTCATTTAAAAATAGTAATTCTTCCAAACCATCTTTGAAAAGATAAACAAAACTGATAAACCTTTAGCAAGACTCATCAAGCAAAAAAGAGAGAGGGCCCAAATTAGTAAAATCAGAAATAAAAAAGGAGAAGTTACAACTGAAAACACAGAAATATAAAGGAACATAAGAAATTACTATGAACAATTATGTACCAATAAAATGGACAGCCTAGGATAAATGGATAAAGTCTAAGAAAGGTACAATCTCCCAGGACTGAAATAGGGAGAAGTAGAATATATGAACAGACTGATTACCAGTAATAGAATTGAATCTGTAATTTAAAATTAAAAAAGAAAAAAGAAAGAAACTATCAACAAACAATAATCCAGGATCAGATGGCTTCACGGGTGAATTCTACCAAACATTTAAATGAGTTAAAACGTATCCTTGGGCTTCCCTGGTGGCGCAGTGGTTGAGAGTCCGCCTGCCAATGCAGGGGACACGGGTTCGTGCCCCGGTGCGGGAAGATCCCACATGCCGCAGAGCGGCTGGGCCCGTGAGCCATGGCCACTGAGCCTGCGCATCTGGAGCCTGTGCTCCACAACGGGAGAGGTCACAGCAGTGAGAGGCCTGCGTACAGCAAAAAAACAAAACAAAACAAAAAAAGTATCCTTCTCAAATATTCCAAAAAAACTGCAGAGAAAGAAATGCTTCTGAATTAATTTTACAAGGCTAGCATCACCTTGATACAAAAACCAGACAGAGAACCACAGAAAAAAGGAAATTATAGGCCAATATCACTGATGAACATAGATGTAAAAATCGTGAACAAAATATTAGCAAACTGAATTCAATAATACAATTATCCTCCCCTTTGTGTGTTGCTTACCTAAAAGAGTGGGCCTTAACTAAACTCATCTCTGTCCCTCCTACCCATCTTGTTGTGATTTCTTTTTTATCCCTTTAGTTGTGAAAAATCTATCCTGCTAGTCTTCAGGTCATTCTCATCAATAGTTGTTCTGTAAATAGTTGTTTGTGTAGGTTTGCCTGCCACTTTGTGTAGGTTTCTTAACTTCCCTGATTTTCAATTCTCTTATCTCAAAGTGTGATTAATAACAATGCATTTCTAATGGTGTTGTCTGGATTAAATTAAATAACACATGTAGAATACTTAACGTGCTCCTTGTCATGTAGTTGGTGTTCCATAACCGTGTTAACTACCATTACTAATAAAGTTTCCTCATTCAAAAATCTTTTTCAATTTTAAAAACTCAATAAAATTTTCAATGTCCACTGAAAATTTATCTTGAAAGACTTTGAAGAGTGTAGTAAGGATATTTACCACCAATATATTTTCTTCTGCCTATCATTTGCCAAACTGTCACTAAGATTTCTTGAAAATACACTTCAATGGTTTCTGTATTGAAGGTAATTTATTTGACTGGCAGTGTGATAGAGGAACTATTAGTAAAATACATTTTACCAATTTTACAACTCTCTCTGGTAGCATGATATCAAGATTTGATACTGTGATCTTAAATAACAAAGCTGACCTTTGGAAAATTGTAAATTAGAAATTGTATAATTTACTTTCTTTTTGCTAAATCCTTCTTCCAGCCTTAGGCAGAGCTGCAGCCCTGTGCTATTGGCTAAGGTAGCCACTGTCACATGTGTCTTATATAGGTTAAAATTAAAATTAATTAAAATTAAAGAAAATTTAAAATTCAGTTACTCAGTTGGACTAGCCACATTTCAAGGGCTGAAAAGCCATGGGACCAGTGACTACTATATTGGAGAGTGTGCAAATAAAACATTTCTATCATTGAAGAACATTCTATTGGCCAGTGCTGTCCAAGACGCAAATAACTTGTATCCTTTCTTCGTCTGGAGCCATCAAAACTGCTTCCTGTTCAATGTTATCACTCTAATGCCTTCTTTCTCTGAGATTTCCCTGTCCTTTGTATACTATAAACTAATGGAAAGTCAGGTGCTGAAATGTTAACAGGGAGAGAACTCAGGTTAAGGATTGGCTAACCTTTCATCTTCTACAGCAGTATTTTTCAGAGTGAGGTCCTAGGATAACTGGTATCATAATCAACTGGGATGACTATTTAAATTTCAAATTCTTGGGCCCCTTGTTAAATCTTCTGAATCTGCATTTTAATCCAGCTTCCTCATTCACTGTTATGAAATGTTGAAGTCTGAGAACCTTTGCTGAGAAGAACAAAGGTTCTTGGTATTGGAATCCAATTACCAAGAACCTCATAGTTGAATATTATCTGCATAGGAATAGGGAGCAATGCCAAGTTTAGGTATCGAAGGAGATATTTTTGGAAAAAGATTATTTTTGTTGCTTCTCAAATCATACAATAGAAAGCCATCTGTACATAGGCTCATTGTGGACTTATTGACTAACATGATTCAATGTAATAAAGCCCACTTGCCCACCAGGAGAATTTTTTAAAAATTGCTCTTGACATGAGGCATTTTCTTTATTACTATTTTGGAATCATGTTTACTTTTTTGCTTTCATTTCATTATTTTATTTTGCTTTCATTTCATTATTTTATTGGGTATAATTGACAAAATCAAAAGATATTTAAAGTGTACAATGTGATGATTTGATATATAAATATATAAATATATATATATATATATAGTGAAAGAAGAAATCATGTTCACCTTCGTAATTTGATTTTATATTTTTTTATAATTTAATTTTAAGTCATTTAAAAATTTCCCCTTAGAAGGAAGGAAGGTATTTCTAAGAGAATTTTTTAAAGTTAAAAATTAATGAAAATGGAAAAAACAGAGAAAAACAGATAAAAATAGACATTAAATGAAATTGAAAAGTGTTTTATTGACTAGACTAAAAAGCAAAAAGTCAAAACCAGAAGCAAAACTAAACAATGGAAAATCCTCCAGCAAGTTTCATCAAGGTAAAAAGAGAGTATTATTAAATAATACTAAAAATAAGAAGGGAAAATATATATGTGGATACAGACAATACTTAGATGACTAAAAATAAGACAATCTGGTAGAAAAATAAACAAAGTTTTGTTTTACAAGTTATGTAAAAATATCTTAAGCAAACCTTTTATTTTACCAATTATGAAGACTTACAATAATGCTATAATAATTAAAGGAGTGCAATTTGCCACAAATAGACTAGAAGAATAGAATAGAGAACTTAGCAACAAGCCTTCAAAGATGAGGGAGCTTCCTCTAGGACAAAGGTGGCATTGCTAAGTATCAGGGAAAATATGGTATGGAAACAGGTAACTGTCTACCTGGACAAATATAACAGGTGATCCCCTAACTTGAACCATAACATAATTCCAGATGAATTAAAATCCTAAATATGAAAAATCAAGTCAGTAAAACAGTGAAAGAAACTAGAAGCAGTTAGAAGAACTACTTTATTTTCCCTTCACCAAACCTATCAACTTGTCTATTTTTGTATCCTGTATTCTGGCTAAATGGATAAGGTCTTCTTTTTTCAAAGTCCAAGCCATTATTTAGTTGTGCAGTGGATTTCCCCCTCCTCCTGCTAGTCAAGTCTGAATCTCCTCTCTCTTGCCTATCCCACCAATTTCTTACCAATGTGATGAGACACAATAGGCTGAATAGCAGTCAGCTAAGAAAAATAAACCCATTCCAGATCTCCTGGTTCCCATCAGGTTTCTTTCTTTCTTTAAAACAAAATTCATCAAGTTGTCTCCACTTATTCAAACCCCATTCTCTCCCCAAACTCTCCACTCAGATTCTTATTTCCACTTTTCTTTGGAAGCCACTCTTGACAAAATCACCAAAACGCTCATCTGGCCAAGTTCAATGGCATCCTTCAGTCCTTTTTCTCTGTTCTCTCAGCAGCATTTGACATCAATTGATCACTCTTTACATTGTGTAACACTTTCTTCACCTGGCTCCAGAAGTGGATTTACCTTGGAAGAATAAAGCCTAGACTGCAAAGAATTATGCATTTGTAACTTAAAAAAGAGTTAAACACACATAAATCAATAGCTTTCTTATAATCTAGGAGTAACCACTAAGAAAAAGTAATTTAAATAATGAAAAAGGTAAAATATATGGAAAACACTAAACCTATAGGTACTAAAATTGTCGTTATTGAAAGATAAAAGAGAATATGTTAATAAATGAACAGTTATACCCCGTCTTGAAGGGTAAAACATAATAGTGCAGAGATGCTAATTCTCCTGAATATTAGTCTATAAATTCTAACTAGTGAGTTGACTCTCAGTTTCTCTTGAAAAAGACTCAAGAAAATTTGGTAATATAATAATAATGAAAAGAGACTTGCTTTGTCAGACATCAAAATATATTCTAAGTAACAGCGATTAAATTATATAGTCAAGTACAGGCAAAAGAGACCCAGAAACACATGCACTTCTAGATGATAATTCAGTATCTAATAAAAGTGGTGCTTTGAATCAGTGGAAGGGAAAAACTTTGCAAGAATAGTGATAGTTAGCTATGTATTTGGGAGCAAATAGAATTAGGACATTATATTATATCACATTTTTTAAAAAAAGTCTGTAAGAAATAAAATTATAAAAATACTTAAAAAATAGGGGATGAGAACTGTCTGAGTATAACGTGAATGTCAGGAAAGCAGAAGAGAAAAAATATTGACAAATTGTCAAAATTGAAAAGTGCCTACTCTGTAAAAGATCCTATAAACAAAATCTAAAAAAAATTAAAGACAATTTTATCTCAGATATATGAATATCCATATATTCATTTTTGATGTTTATTTAAGTATTTAATACATATTTAATTATAATATTTATAGGTGTATGAATATAAAATAATGAGATAGATAACATCTATTATAAATATATATTATGTAAGTTGGAAAAGTATATTCTACATATATTTTATAAACTCTTACTCTCTCTTATACAGAAATAACTCCTATCTATAGAATAACAAAATATATAAAAATGAGAAAAAAATAGAAGTGATTCACTGCAGAGAGATATTAAAGGCTGAAAAAACATGGAAAAACCTTTAAACTCATAATGACGGATGTATGTTAATAAAACAATACTAAGGTAACTTTTTTGTACATTAAATTGACAAAACATTAAAATTCTGATAATATAGAATGTTAATAAAAGCAGGGAGAAATGTGTAATAATACAGAACATTAGGAAATTCTCAAAGCTAACACAATTTAAAATATTCAATCCATTGGTATAGTAATTTCACTTCTAGAAATCCTACAGGTAGAAATACACAATGCAACCATACTTGCAAAAGCAGACATTAGAGATAATCTAAATGTTTACCAATAAGGAAATGGCTAAATAAATAATTGTATGTCCATCACAAAATACTATTTAACTATGAAACAGAATAGACTTCATGGAAAGATCTCCAGAATGATTGAAAAACCAATGCATAGAAAAATAAGGCACAGTATGATCCCTTTTCTGTTACGAAAAATGAACTACATCCCCAAATTTTCCTCATGTTTTGGAGACCATCCCAACAGACATCTCAGATATATTTGAAGCATCTTTTCTTTGTATCTATTTAAATCGTATTCCAAACCCTATCCTGTTTATTTTATGAACAATTCAGCCACAGCTGCATTGAGGTCCTGGTCCACCTTCACTGGTTACTGCCCCACATGTAGCAGAAAGATCTAATCTTCAGTCCATCACTGTCAACACTGATCACTTATATTCCAAGCCAGGAATAAACATTTGAAACTGGTGTATTTCTGCTTCCCTTGCACATGTAGGGTAGAGGAATTCATGTAGAATTACAAGAAGTATGGAGCTCTTGTTTAAAGCCCTGTTTTCTTAGGTAAACTCATGCAGTTACCCTGGGAAGTCTTGGCACTGAGCTTGGAAGGTAGGAATTCCCCTCTTCACTCTCACAAATTCCCCAGATTTCCATCCTTTAGTTTGGGGTAGAATTGTGCTCTCTCATTTAATGGACCTCAAAAATTCTCTCTTTTTCGCTAGTTTTTTCAAAGGTACCTAGATAACTTGGTTTTTTTTGTTTTTGTTTTTGTTTTTTGCGGTACGCGGGCCTCTCACTGTTGTGGCCTCTCCCGTTGCGGAGCACAGGCTCTGGACGCGCAGGCTCAGCGGCCATGGCTCACGGGCGCATCCGCTCCGCGGCATGTGGGATCTTCCCGGACCGGGGCACGAACCCGTGTCCCCTGCATCGGCAGGCGGACTCTCAACCACTGCGCCACCAAGGAAGCCCCTTATATGAGTTAAAATTAGTATAAAAGACTAAAGGAAACTGTCTTAGGGCCATTTATTTTATCCTTGACACACACACACACACACACACACACACACACACACAATTTCCTGAAGAAAAAGACCATGAAATATGCATAACTGGCTGAATTGAGAGGTAGGGTATGGGAAGGGGCTATAGGATGAAGGAGGGGAAAATAGGAAAGATAAACAAATTTGTAAGGAATATATCCTCATATTCGGATTGATTATGTGCATAGGAAGAGATCTAGAACAATACCAAATAATTTTAAAAGAGTTACTTTTGAGTCATGAGATTGGGGGTGCAGAAAATACCTCTACTTTTAACTTTATATATAACTGTGATATCTGAAATATTTACGAGAATTTGCTACTTTTGTGAATTAGAAAAAAAATTAACTCAAGAAGCAAAATAGATCAAACAAGATGTCTATAAAAATTCAGTTTATGATTCTTAGAGTTATAACCAAGTTAAGGAAACTTCCTAAACTCTAAAATACTGTGCTCACTTAGGTGACGGAGATACAGAGACAAAAGTTTGGATGTTTATTTAAAATAAATTCTTTATTATAATTTGAACTATTTGAAAACTAAAACTCCAGTTATGGAAAAATAACAATATAACACATATATTTCCAAAGAGTACAATTTTTGGAGAGTTTGAAGACCTGGGGCAGGGGAAAAAGCTCAGGCAAAGATCTAGTTCTTTGACAAAAAAATTAATATGCTTTGGGACACTGAGAATTGTATTGAGCCATCTACGTGTTGCTTATTAGTCTGGAAATCGTTAGAGACACAACCAAGCAGGATTCTTGCAAGCTAGTCTTGATTTAATTTGGAACAATTTCTTCTTGTGCAGTAGAATAATGGACTTATAATTTGAGAGATAGACAGAAGGACATATGCTTGCCTGTGAATCCTGACGTTCTTTGTTCTAGGAACTAGAAGAGGCAAAGAGCCAAGTAACCAGAGACATTCCCATAAAAGGAGTTGCTCCAGCGGTGGGTAGGGATTTTACAGGTCCTAAACCAAGGACCTGGAACCTCCATGACACTCGGGAACCTGAATCTTAGATATTTTGTTTAGGAAAATACATTTTGTCTCTTAACGTCAAGCAAGTTCATGCCATCCAGTTGGACCATAAGAAGATAAAGCTAAGAACTAAAACCTTGTTTTTAAAGCCCCAGCTGACGGTAGTTGAGCAACTGAGTCACCAGCAGCAACAAAGGAGAACAGAGATATACATGACTGACCATGAGTTAACTCAAGTGAATTATTGTCATCAAAATTAAATCAGAAAATTTCATCATTTCAAAAGGAACAAAATAGTAGGATAGTGTAGTTGTATTAACAAAACGCTATCAGATTCCTACTTTTCCAAATACTCGTTTTGCTGCCTAAACTAAGAACAAAACAAAATTGTTGGCTCTGGGCTCTGCCTCCCTCAGGTCACAATCTGCCTATGAAATGTCGCTTCTCAAAACAACAACAAAATTCAAATGTCACTGCATATTTGAATCTCTGCTTGTTGAAAGTTATTTCATAATTAAAAATGCCCAGTTTCCTGGTTCTTAGTATGAGCACTAACATTAACTGAGCATGTCACTGTGTTAAGTCCTTTCTCACTCAGCATTCCAAAAGAAAAGTGTGGTTTTTATCCCTGTAATACAGATGAGAAAACTGAGGAAAGCTAGGAAATTGTCAGTGAAGAGTAAAACTCTGTCTTCTTAACCAGTATTCTATACTAATTCCCCTGAAGTAGTATATAAGTTCGGCTGAGATGTACATAAATGAAGATCCTTTGTAAACCTATATATTAAAAAAAAAAAAAAAAAAAAACTTCTAGGGTTTTCTTGCAATGGTTGGCATAGGGTTTTGCTCATTCTCAATATAGAAGAATTCCTTGTCAGTGTACACACACACACATACACACACACACACACACACACACACACACACACACACACTGGAGTACTATCCATGTTTTCCCCCAAAGCTATAAAAAGGTTACCTGATCTAAAAATAGATATTCAGCTTCACATCTTATGAGATCTTATATAGTTTTAATATCTGTCCTGCCCTGCAGCTATCTCCCAACAATAAACTATACGTAGGAATGATAGTGTAAGGGGAAAATAAAGATATATAGTGACACCAATATGTGAAAGGAAAACATCTGGAAATTCAGTGAAAATATTAATAAGCTCAGTGAAAAATTCAGTCAAACTTTTTGATATTATGTAGACAAAAGTAAATGAATAGTTAGCTCAGTTGAATAGATGTTTTGGCATTATTTGAAAATAAAATGTCTTAAAGTATTTTCACTATTGTTTCCAGATTATTCTTTTGTGAATCTGGCCATTTAATAATTTTAGTCTTAGGTCTGTTTACACATAGGTGGGGTATAAATAAATGCTGAAATTTTTGCTCAGTGGATTGTATTCTTCTCAGAGGAACAAGGAATTCCCTCTATATTACCAAGGTTTTCATTCCAAGAGGTATATTTTAGAAGATTGGTCTGGGAATGATGTATGTTTGTAAGATGTTTCTGTGTGGTGGTCAATAACTCAAATCGCCTGATCATATTAAACAAGTAGATTCCTCTCAAAATACTTTCTTCTACTCCTATAAGTGAAATAGAACCAGCCCAAGGAAATTTTAGCATGTGGCCTCGAGATAAAGAAGTTGGTCAAAGTCAGAAGGACATCCCAGAGTTGGATCCCGAGAATTCGAAACTGTTGGCCTTGAAAAGAAGTGACGGTGGGAATTCGTCTGGAGGATCCTGTGGACAGGGTGGCAAGCTCCCACTGAAAGAGAAGGGAAAGACGTGTGCCTCCATTCTTTTCTTGTTTTTTGATTTTTTTTATTTTGATAAAATACATATAATGTATAATTTACCATTTTAACCATTTTTAGATGTACAATTCAGTGGCACTAATTATATTCACATTATTGGGCAACCATTACCACTATCAGTCTCCAGAAATTTTTCATCATCTCAGACTCAAACTCCATACCTGTTAAGTAATAATTTCCATTCCTCTCTCCCCTCAGCCCCTGGTCAACACTATTCTACTTTCTGTCTCTATGAATTTGACAACCATAGGTATGTCATGCCATAGACTGAATGTTTTTGTTGCCACCCCCCAGGATTCATATGTTGAAATTCTCATCCCCAATGTGATGTTATTAAGAGGTGGGCCTTTGGTAGGTGATTAGGTCATAAGGGCTCTGCCTGCATGGACTGGATTAGTGCCCTCATAAAAGGGACTCCAGAGAGCTCCTTTGTCCCTTCTGCCATGTGCAGACACAGCAAGAAGACAACTATGAACATCAGACACTGAATTTTCTAGCACCTTGATACTGGACTTCCTAGCCTCCAGAACTGTGAGAAATTAATGTTTGTTGTTTATAAGCCACCAAGTTGATGGTATTTTGTCATAGAAGTCAGAATTGACTAAGGCATCATAAAAATGGAAACATACGATATATCTCCTTTTGTGTTTGGCTTATTTCACTTAGTGTAACGTTTTCAAGTTTCTTCCCTGGTGTAGCATGTATCAGAATATCATTCCTTTTTAAGGCTGAATAATATTCCATTGTGTGGATATACCACATTTTGTTTTTGTTTTTGTTTCTTGCGGTACGTGGGCCTCTCACTGTTTTGGCCTACTCCTGTTGCGGAGCACAGGCTCCAGACGTGCAGGCTCAGCGGCCATGGCTCACGGGCCCAGCCGCTCCACAACATGTGGGATCTTCCCGGACCAGGACACGAACCCGTGTCCCCTGCATCGGCAGGTGGACTCTCAACCGCTGCGCCACCAGGGAAGCCCCACATTTTGTTTATCCATTCATCTGTCAATGGACATTTAGGTTGTTTCCCTCTTTTGGTTATTGTGAATAATGCTACTATAAACACAGGTGTACAAATATCTATTTGAATCCTTGCTTTCAACTCTTTTCAGTATATACCCAGTGTGGTGTTTTTAAATTTTAGAAATTTTAATTGAGATAAACAAATAGAATGGCACACAAATCATGTGTACAGCTTAATGAATTGTCCTTAAGCAAACATACTCATGTGATCAGAAGGCAGATAAAGAAATGGAACCTTACCAGCACCACAAACCCCACCTCTTTCCAGTTCCTGTCCTTCCTCAAGGGTGCCCAACCTCCTGACTTTCAGATCAGTCTTGTCTAATTCTGAACTTTATACAAATGGAACCATACAACTTGTACTCATTTTTTTCACTCAGCATTATGTTTGTGAGATACAATGTTTCTGAGGTTAACATTAGGTTTGTGAGATCTCAAAAAAATCCATATTGATACATAATATTCCATTATGTGAATATTACACAATTTATATGCTCATCCATGATTGATGAGAATAGTGCTTCCATTCTTAACTCTTTTATTCTCACAAAACACATAAGTGGTTGAGAGTCCTTATAGAGGAAATCAGGGTGTTGGGCTTCAGGTCCTGCCACTTTACTTCTTGTACTATAAGAGAATTTAATGAGGCAACTACATACTTTGTCTTTGAAAAAAGCCATCAATTACCATTGAATTTTCAATCCATATTTGGGGTTCTTTTGATTTGCCAGTACTGCCATTCAGCTGGAGGTTCCTGATGACTAGAAAAATTCTCTTCCCGTATTTTATCCTTCTCTTAGGGATACTTACCTGGACAATCTAGAAATTGTTCTTTTCCCCTCAGGATTAAAGGGTAATACAGGGCTTCCCTGGTGGCACAGTGGTTGAGAGTCCGCCTGCCAATGCAGGGGACGTGGGTTCGTGCCCCTGTCCAGGAAGCTGGGCCCGTGAGCCATGGCCGCTGAGCCTGCACGTCTGGAGCCTGTGCTCCACAACGGGAGAGGCCACAGAAGTGACAGGCCTGCGTACCGCAAAAACAAAAAACAAAAAACAAACAGGTGATCCAATATTAGTCATTCTATATTTTAATGTCAATGTGGTTTAGAGGTCCTGCCACTGGAGTCGAGGTCCAAAAACAGAGGTGCGGGGGGCAGAGAAGTATTGGGAAGAAGACCAGGTACCCAGCCTGAGTGGGCATCTCTTGCTTCTTCCATCACAGCCACAGGATTTGTAGTTCTTGGCATATTCAGTGGGCTCCTTTTGACTCAACACTTCCTCCAAACCTCTTCTCCACTCTATCAGCACCAGACCACCACATTCCCAGGTGATCCGCCACCTTTTCCTACACGATCATCCACGTAGGTATTCTAGCCTGTTACTCTAGTTTCTGCTGTCCCTTCTCCCAACCCCCATGGCTATGTTGAAGAGCTAGACATTTTCAAACTCATCGTCCAGAATGTCTTCTGCCTTAAATTATTTGTCCCTTAGGGTGCTCCTCTTGGATGGGTAGCACATGACACAGACCTACTGTTTGCTTTACCAACAGCTATTTTATATTATGGATGATCAAGAAACTCTAGTAATAAGGGATGGAATAAAGGGAGAATGGCTAAAAAGACTCACGCTTTGGGGAAAATTAGATCCATAGTTTCTGCTCTTAAGGACTTTACCAGTGGACCCTGTTCACGTTGGTTCATCTTGTGTTGATGGCAGTGAGATTCAGCACAAAGAACATGAATGCCATGGACTGAATTGTATCCCCTCTCAAATTCATTTGTCAAAGCCCTACACTCAGTGTGACTGTATTTGGAGATAGGGCTTTTAGGAGGTAATTAAGTTTAAATAAGATCATAAGAATGGGGCTCTAGTATTTGTGGCTTTATAAAAAGAGGAAGAAAGAGATCTGTCTCTTGTCACCATGAGAGGGCATAGCAAGAAGGTGAACATCTGCAAGCCAAGAAGGGAGCCCTCCCTGGGATCAAAATCTACCAGCACCTAATCTTGGACTTCCAAGCCTCCAGAACTGTGATAAATACTTTTTTGTTGCTTAAGCCACTCAGTCTATGGCATTTTGCTATGGCAGTCACAGATGTTTCATCCAATGCATCTTAAAACTGGAGCTCTATGCCCTTGAATGAGTCACTTACACTCTTTGAGACTCAGTTTTCTAATGTGTAAATTGGCATTAACAATCCTTATTCCACCGGAGTGGCTGGGAGTATCAAGGAGATAACATACCTGAAGTAAGACGAATACAGAGTGAATTCTTAAAAGGTTACTTCCTTTCCCCTTCCATCTGTTTTTCTTATCATCTGATCACAATTGTAAAATGTGAAGGGAATCATAATGCCACCCCCACTTTCCATCAGACATAATAACAATAGCTAAAAAGTACTGAGTACTTATTATGGATGAGACACTGTACCTAACACTTTATTTGCATTATCTTGTTGAGTCCTCACAGAACAATTTAAAATAAATATTGTTATTCCTCTTAACAGATAAGGAAACTGAGGCTCAGAGGAGACAAGCAAATTCTTGAGTACATAGTTATTATATAGTGGAGCTGGGATTCATATCCACATCTGTCTTACTCCCTGGGCTGTGTTCTTTATTTATTTATTTTTTAACATTTTTATTGGAGTATAATTGCCTTACAATTGTGTGTTAGTTTCTGCTTTATAACAAAGTGAATCAGTTATACATATACATATGTTCCCATATCTCTTCCCTCTGGTGTCTCCCTCCCTCCCACCCTCTCTATCCCACCCCTCTAGGTGGTCCCAAAGCACTGAGCTGATCTCCCTGTGCTATGTGTCTACTTCCCACTAGCTATCTATTTTATATTTGGTAGTGTATATATGTCCATATATACACCACCACTCTCTCACTTTGTCACAGCTTACCCTTCCCCCTCCCTGTGTCCTCAAGTCCATTCTCTAGTAGGTCTGCATCTTTATTCCTGTCTTGCCCCTAGGTTCTTCATGACCATTTTTTTTTTTTAGATTCCATATATATGTGTGCTATAGGGTATGGTATTTGTTTTTCTCTTTCTGACTTACTTCACTCTGTATGACAGACTCTAAGTCCATCCACCTCACTACAAATAACTCAATTTCGTTTCTTTTTATGGCTGAGTAATATTCCATTGTATATATGTGCCACACCTTCTTTATCCATTCATCTGTTGATGGACACTTAGGTTGCTTCCATGTCCTGGTGATTGTAAATAGAGCTGCAATGAACATTGTGATACATGACTCTTTCTGAATTATGGTTTTCTCAGGGTATATGCCCAGTAGTGGGATTGCTGGTTCGTATGGCAGTTTGATTTTTAGTTTTTTTCAGGAACCTCCATACTGTTCTCCATAGTGGCTGTAACAATTTACTTTCCCATCAACAGTGTATGAGGGTTCCCTTTTCTCCACACCCTCTCCAGCATTTATTGTTTGTAGACTTTTGATAATGGCCATTCTGAGCTGTGTGAGATGATATCTCATTGTAGTATTGATTTGCATTTCTCTAATGATTAATGATGTTCAGCATTCTTTCATGAGTTTGTTGGCAATCTGTATATCTTCTTTGGAGAAATGTCTATTTAGGTCTTCTGCTCATTTTTGGTTGGGGTTGTTTCTTTTTTTTGATATTGAGCTGCATGAGCTGCTTATACATTTTGGAGATTAATCTTTTGTTAGTTGTTGCATTTGCAAATATTTTCTCCCATTCTGAGGGTTGTCTTTTCATCTTGTTTATGGTTTCCCTTGCTGTGCAACAGCTTTTAAGTTTCATTAGGTCCCATTTGTTTATTTTTGGTTTTATTTCCATTTCTCTAGGGGGTTGGTCAAAAAGGATCTTGCTGTGATTTATGTCATAGAGTGTTCTGCCTATGTTTTCCTCTAAGAGTTTTATAGCGTCTCACCTTACATTTAGGTCTTTAATCCATTTTGAGCTTATTTTTGTGTATGGTGTTAGGGACTGTTCTAATTTCATTCTTTTACATGAAGCTGTCCAGTTTTCCCACCACCATTTATTGAAGAGGCTGTCTTTTCTCCATTGTATATTCTTGCATCCTTTATCAAAGATAAGGTGACCATATGTACAAGGGTTTATCTCTGGGCTTTCTATCCTGTTCCATTGATCTATATATCTGTTTTTGTGCCAGTACCATACTGTCTTGATTACTGTAGCTTTGTAGTATAGTCTGAAGTCAGGGAGCCTGATTCCTCCAGCTCAGTTTTTCTTTCTCAAGATTGCTTTGGCTATTCGGGGTCTTTTGTGTTTCCATACAAATTGTGAAAATTTTTGTTCTAGTTCTGTGAAAAATGCCACTGGTAGTTTGATAGGGATTGCATTGAATCTGTAGATTGTTTTGGGTAGTATAGTCATTTTCACAATGTTGATTCTTCTAATTCAAGAACATGGTATATCTCTCCATCTATTTGAATCATCTTTAATTTCTTTCATCAGTGTCTTATAATTTTCTGCATACAGGTCTTTTTTCTTAGGTAGGTTTATTCCTAGATTTTTTATTATTTTTGTTGCAATGGTAAATGGGAGTGTTTTCTTAATTTCACTTTCAGATTTTTCATCATTAGTGCATAGGAATGCAAGAGACTTCTGTACATTAATTTTGTATCCTGCTACTTTACCAAATACATTGATTAGCTCTAGTAGTTTTCTGGTAGCATTTTTAGGATTCTCTATGTATAGTATTATGTCATCTGCAAACAGTGACAGCAATACTTCTTCTTTTCTGATTTGGCTTCCTTTTATTTCTTTTTAGTTTCTGATTGCTGTGGCTGAAACTTCCAAAACTATGTTGAATAATAGTGGTAAGAATGGGCAACCTTGTGTTGTTCCTGATCTTAGTGGAAATGCTTTCCGTTTTTCACCATTGAGCATGATGTTGGTTGTGGGTTTGTCATATATGGCCTTTATTATGTTGAGGAATGTTCCCTCTATGCTTACTTTCTGGAGACTTTTTATCATAAATTGGTGTTGAATTTTGTCAAAAGCTTTCTTTGCATCTATTGAGATGATCACATGTTTTTTCTCCTTCAATTTGTTAGTATGCTGTATCACATTGATTGATTTGCATATATTGAAGAATCCTTGCATTCCTGAGATAAACCTCACTTGATCATGGTGTATGATCCTTTTAATGTGCTGTTGGATTCTGTTTGCTAGTGTTTTGTTGAGGATCTTTGCATCTATGTTCATCAATGATATTGGTCTGTAGTCTTCTTTCTTTGTGACATCTTTGTCTGGTTTTGGTATCAGGGTGATGGTAGCCTCATAGAATGAGTTTGGGAGTGTTCCGCCCTCTACTATATTTTAGAAGGTTTGAGAAGGATAGGTGTTAGCTCTTCTCTAAATGTTTGATAGAATTTGCCTGTGAAGCCATCTGTTCCTGGGCTTTTTGTTTGTTGGAAGATTTTTAATCACAGTTTCAATTTCAGGGCTTGTGATTTGTCTGTTCATATTTTCTATTTCTTCCTGGTTCAGTCTCGGAAGGTTGTGCATTTCTAAGAATTTGTCCATTTCTTCTAGGTTGTCTATTTTATTGGCATATAATTATTTGTAGTAATCTCTCATGATACTTTGTATTTCTGCAGTGTCAGTTGTTTCTTCCCCTTTTCCATTTCTAATTCTATTGATTTGAGTTCTTCTCCCATTTTTTCTTGATGGGTTTGGCTAACGGTTTATCAATTTTGTTTATCTTCTCAAAGAACGAGCTTTTAGTTTTATTGATCTTTGCTATCATTTCCTTCATGTCTTTTTCATTTATTTCTGATCTGATCTTTATGATTTCTTTCCTTCTGCTAACTTTGGGTTTTTTTGTTTGTTTGTTTGTTTTTTTCTTCTTTCTCTAATTGCTTTAGGTGTAAGGTTAGGTTGTTTATTTGAGATGTTTCTTGTTTCTTAATGTAGGATTGTATTGCTATAAACTTCCCTCTTAGAACTACTTTTCCTGCATCCCATAGGTTTTGGGTCATCGTGTTTTCATTTCATTTGTTTCTAGGTATTTTTTGATTTCCTCTTTAACTTCTCCAGTGATCTCTTTGTTATTAAGTAGTGTATTGATTAGCCTCCATGTGTTTGTAATTTTTACAGATGTTTTTCCTGTAATTGATATCTAGTCTCATAGTGTTGTGGTCAGAAAAGATACTTGATACGGTTTCAATTTTCTTAAATTTACCAAGGCTTGATTTGTGACCCAAGATATGATCTATCCAGGAGACTGATCCATGAGCAGTTGAGAAGAAAGTGTTTTCTGTTGTTTTTGGGTGGAATGTCCTATAAATATTAATTAAGTCCATCTTCTTTAATGTGTCATTTAAAGCTTGTGTTTCCTTATTTATTTTCATTTTGAACGATATGTCCATTGGTGAAAGTGGGGTGTTAAAGTCCCCTACTGTGAATGTTACTGTCGATTTCCCCTTTTATGGTTGTTAGTATTTGCTTTATGTATCGAGGTGCTCCTATGTTGGGTGCATAAATATTTACAGTTGTTACATCTTCTTCTGGGATTGATCCCTTGATCATTATGTAGTGTCCTTCTTTGTCTCTTGTAATAGTCTTTGTTTTAAAGTATATTTTGTCTGATATGAGAATTGTTACTCCAGCTTTCTTCTGATTTCCATTTGCATGGAATATCTTTTTCCATCTCCTCACTTTCAGTCTGTGTATGTGTCCTTAGGTCTGAAGTGGGTCCCTTGTAGACAGCATATATATGGGTCTTGTTTTTGTATCCATTCAGCCAGTCTATGTCTTTTGGTTGGAGCATTTAATCCACTTATGTTTAAGGTAAATTACGTATGTTCCTATTACCATTTTCTTAATTGTTTTGGGTTTGTTATTGTAGGTCTTTTCCTTCTCCGGTGTTTCCTGCCTAGAGAAGTTCCTTTAGCATTTGTTGTAAAGCTGGTTTGGCGGTGCTGAATTCTCTTAGTTTTTGCTAAGAGAATTAATCAAATCTGAATGAGATCCTTGCTGGGTAGAGTAATCTTGGTTGTAGGTTTTTCCCTTTCATCACTTTAAATATGTCCTGCCACTCTCTTCTGGCTTGCAGAGTTTCTGCTGAAAGATCAGCTGTTAACCTTATGGGGATTCCCTTTTATATTATTTGTTGTTTTTCCCTTGCTACTTTTAATTTTTTGTCTTTAATTTTTGATAGTTTTATTAATATGTGTCTTGGCGTGTTTCTCCTTGGATTTATCCTGTATGGGACTCTGTGCTTCCTGGACTTGATTAACTATTTCCTTTCCCATATTAGGGAAGTTTTCAACTATAATCTCTTCAACTATTTTCTCAGTCCCTTTATTTTTCTCTTCTTCTTTGGGACCCCTATAATTCAAATGTTGGTGCCTTTAATATTGTCCCAGAGGTCTCTGAGACTGTCCTCAATTATTTTCATTCTATTTTTTTATTATTATTCTGCTCTGCAGTAGTTATTTCCACTATTTTATCTTCCAGGTCACTTATCCGTTCTTCTGCCTCAGTTATTCTGCTATTGATCCCTTCTAGAGAATTTTTAATTTCATTTATTGTGTTGTTCATGATTGTTTGTTTGCTCTTTAGTTCTTCTAGGCCTTTGTTAAACTTTTCTTGTATTTCCTCCATTCTATTTCCAAGATTTTGGATCATCTTTACTACCATTTTTCTGAATTCTTTTCAGGTAGACTGCTTATTTCCTGTTCATTTGTTAGTTCTGGTGGGTTTTTACCTTGCTCCTTCATCTGCTGTGTGTTTCTCTGTCTTCTCATTTTGCTTAACTTATTGTGTTTGGGGTCTCCTTTTCACAGGCTGCAAGTTCATAGTTCCCATTGTTTTTGGTGTCTGTCCCCAGTGGGTAAGGTTGGTTCAGTGGTTTGTGTAGCCCTCTTGGTGGAGGGGACCAGTGCCTGTGTTCTGGTGGATGAAGCTGAATCTTGTCTTTCTGGTGGGCAGGTCCACGTCTGGTGGTGTGTTTTGGGGTGTCTGTGACCTTATTATGATTTTAGGCAGCCTTTCTGCTAATGGGTGGGGTCGTGTTCCTGTCTTGCTAGTTGTTTGGCATGAGGTGTCCAGCACTGTATCTTCTTTTTTTTTTTTTTTTTTTTTGTGGTGTTCAGGCCTCTCACTGTTGTGGCCTCTCCCATTGTGGAGCACAGGCTCCGGACGCATAGGCCCAGCAGCCATGGCTCACAGGCCCAGCCGCTCCGTGGCATGTGGGATCTTCCCGGACCGGGGCACGAACCCGTGTCCCCTGCATCGGCAGGTGGACTCTCAACCACTGCGCCACAAGGAAAGCCCTAGCACTGTATCTTGCTGGTTGTTGAGTGGAGCTGGGTCTTGGCATTGAGATGGAGATCTCTGGGAGATTTTTGCCATTTTATATTACGTGTGGTCAGGAGGTCTCTGGTGGACCAGTGTCCTGAACTTGGCTCTCCCACCACAGAGGCACAGCCCTGACGCCTGGTTGGAGCACCAAAAGTCTGTCATCCACACGGCTCAGAATAAAAGGAAGAAAAAAAGAAAAAGATAAAATTAAATTAAATTAAAAAGATTAAAATAAAAACAAAAATATAATTATTAAAAAATTTTAAAGTAATTAAAAAAAAGAAAGAAAGAAGAGAACAACCAAACCAAATAAACAAATCCACCAATGATAAGAAGCACTGGAAACTATACTAAAAAAAAAGGACAGAACCCTAGGACAAATGTTAAAAGCAAAGCTATATCGACAAAAATCACACAGAAACATATGCATACACACTCACAAAAAGAGAAAAAGGGGGAACAAATGTATATCGTGGCTCCCAAAGTCCACCTCCTCAATTTGGGATGATTCCTTGTCTATTCAGGAATTCCAGAGATGCAGGGTACATCAACTTGTTTGTGGAGATTTAATCTGCTGCTCCTGAGGCTGCTGGGAGAGATTTCCCTTTCTCTTCTTTGTTCATACTGTTCCGGGGTTCAGCTTTCGATTTGGCCCCGCCTCTGCGCGTAGGTCGACTGAGGGCATCTGTTCTTCGCTCAGACAGGACCAGGTTAAAGGGCTCGCCTCACTCAGGCCGGGGGTGGGGGTGGGGGGGTGGCAGGGAGGGGTTCGGATGCGGGGCGAGCCTGCGGCGGCAGAGGCCAGCGTGACGTTGCACCAGCCTGAGGTGCGCCGTGCCTTCTCCTGGGGAAGTTGTCCCTGGATCACAGGACCCTGGCAGTGGCGGGCTGCACAGGCTCCTGGGAGGGGCGGTGTGGATAGTGACCTGCGCTTGCACACAGGCTTCTTGGTGGCAGCGGCAGCAGCAGCCTTAGCATTTCATGCCCGTCTCTGGGGTCCGCGCTTTTAGCCGCGGCTCGCACCCGTCTCTGGAGCTCCTTTAAGCAGCGCTCTTAATCCCCTCTCCTCGCGCACCAGGAAACAAAGAGGCAAAAATAATTCTCTTGCACTAACCCCATTCAGGCTGTGTTCATGCAGCCAACCTGGGCTGTGTTCTTAATCATTTTCTTATTCTCAAGTATATGATTATTGCTCATTCAACCCGAAGGCCACAGGAGATTCAATCACTACTCTCATGCACCTCACTATCTAGCAGGAAAGGCAGAAGTGAAAATCAATAATTAGTAAGTAGTGTGATAAATGTTAAATTTGCACAGGATGTTATTGAGTACAGAGAACAGATGTCAACTGTCTGAGGAGGGCAGAAAATAGCTCCAGAATCAGTCTTCTGGACTGACAAGGTTGAGAAGGACATTTCAGGCAGAGGGAATAAAGGAATAAGGGAAAGACTCATTGGAGATCTACATGGAGTTCTGGGTGCCTGGAGTCAAGGACACACACTAGGCAAATGCAGTCAGAGAAGCAGGAGAGGTTTGTTGAGTCCAGATTATGAAGAACATTTATGTGACATACAAAGGCATTTAAACCCTCTGCTGCAGAATATAAGCCAATCTTGTACGTGTTCCCCCTTGAGACAGTGTTTCTTCATAGAAAAGTCTGTGTCCTGTTTATCTCTGAGTATCCAAAGCCTAGCAGGGGCAGTTATTCAACAAATATTTGTTGAATGAAAAAGTGAATGAATGAGTAAAAGGATAGCATTAAGCACATGACAATATATACTTTGATTGCAGGGGTATGGGGTTAGAGGGCACCAGGAATGAGGTAATAGGTGACAGTGGAATTATGTAGCAAAGTATAGTGAGCGGGATATTGGAAAGGCATTCAGGAGAGGGACTGTCCTTAACCAATACGGAAAACCCAGAGGGTTGGCTGAGGGCAAGCTGAGGTGAGGTGGTGGAAGGGAGAAGCAGATTTCAAGAGCATGAAGTTGGATTTTGGATATATTGAGCTGGAAATGGTTGGAACCTTCCAAGTTAAGAGTTCTAGTTGTCACTAGGGTTTGGAAGCTAGAACTAAGCGTGATGCTATTAAAATTATGGCAACATCTGTTCACATTGAGAGAGAAATATATACAGGGAGACCAGAGTGAGTTGTGGGGTAGAACCTTAAGGATGAGCAAGTACTTTCCAGAGACAAATGTTATAGAATCTTGTTTTGTCATCAGGGGTTAGAGAAGGAGGAACCTAGAATGTGGGCTCAGGAGGAGTAAGGAATAATATGAATCCCGTGGCTTGAAATCAAAGGAAAATTCAAAAGGGTATGTATTCAACAGGATTAAATTCTACAGAGAAAAGTAAATTTAGCACTACTTGCTACGTGTTGTTCGGCGATATATTTATTGGGAAAATTATATGATGTCTATGGAATTAATTCTAAAACAATTTTGAGGGTCTGCTTGCCTTGGTGCTATATTTTTTCCACGAGTTGGATGCATTTTATATTCAGCAGTAGAAACTGAGCATTTTTAAAAAGTAAATCATACCCGCAAATGACATTTTCATGAAAAAAAAAATGATGGATGTTAATATAGTGTAATACCAAGAGGATATAGTGAATGCAATTGCTAGTTTGCTCAAGACATCATTTAGTAAGCTGTTGGTAGGTGAAAAAAAAGAGACCCAAATGGGAATTTCAGAGCAACTGGTGTGCTGACTTTTCTGGTGGGAAGTACTCTTTAGGATGACTATGTGAATATAATATCTCTTGAATATGTGGGAATAGTTTTAAAGGCTTTGAACAGAATGATCTTATTACAAATAGAAGCATAACTGAAGCTTCAGCATAGCGATTCATTTACAAAAATAAGGATTTTTTTTTTCATGGTTGGAAAAGGACTTAAGAATTTTTAGTTTTTAATTTTTTAGAAATTTAAATTATAATTCAATTTTTTAAAATATTTGTTGAGTCTATGGAATACATGTGCCTAGCCTATGTAAAATATCTGTTCTATGCAAAGGAAAAAGATATCTAGATATAATTAAAACATTTTTAATGGAAGTGCAATATATAAGGGAAAAGTGCATATAAGTGTGAAACTCAATGATTTTTTCACAAACTGAGCACAGCTGTGAAATCTACTCCCAGACCAAGAAACAGAAGATCTGTAGCACCCAAGATGGTTTCTCTGAGTCCCCCTTAAGTCACCAAGAGTAAACACCATCTGCCTTCTACAACATAAAATCTAAATTTTTAAGCACTAGCTTCCCTCAGATTCTCTACCATGTAAACAGATAACAGTTTCTAGAAAATGAGACATTTATTGATTCATTTATTTTCTTCCTTATTTTGGCTCTAGACTCATCCATGGCAAGGATTATGGATTATCTGTTCATCTTTACCTGAGGGGCCTCATGTAGGGTTTGGAATATAGTAGGCATTCAGTAATTAGATTGACTAATAAAAATGGAAAGCAATGGAAGGAAGGAGAACCTGAGGACATTGGAGCCAGAAATTATTCCTGGCGATAAAGGGGTTTTGATCTTGGTGATACTGAAGTACCAACATATACCTGGGACAATTTTCATTCTTAGTATGACTTAGAGCAGGACAGAAAGAGGAGAGTAATTTTCTGGGGCTGGTTTAGGTCTCCCGCAATAGGATATGAGAGAGGAGAGTTGATAACTTCACCATTTCGGATTCTGTTATGACACTAGAATGATTCTGTAATACAATCTGACAAAGTTCTTCTGTAGTAGAGAATGTGGACAAGTTTTTTCCCTTTCATTCACCAGAGAGGTGAAAATAATCACTTTCTGGAGACCACAAGGAGGGTACATTTGAAGGAAATGAATTTCATTAGTAATATTTTATCATTGCTGTTCTTTCTACATATGTTTTAGAGTTTTCTCTCGATCTATTTACTGATAAATATTAGAGACATGTAAAACGACTACAAGAAAGAGAATAGTCAGTCAACTATATATTTTGGGCTCTTTGACTAGAGATTCTAATCCAGGTCTGTCTAACTCTGGAAGCTGGGCTTCTATCTGCTATAAGATACTCAGTATCTTATCAGTTCTGATACTTTGGGCTTTTACCCACTATTAGATCCTCAGAACTGTTTACCAAAGATCTTTTTTTCCTTTTCAACTTAATGACTAAGCAGATATCTCTTAACTAGAAAATAATGCAGCCCTGGTGGTTTTGTCTCTAAAGTGTTGGTAGTCATTCACAGATTTCTGTATCACACTGGGATGGTTGGCTGGGAATTTGAAGCTAGAACATTGAACTAGAAGAGAAAAGTCCCAAGTGTTACACTCAACCTAAAATGAAGTGTAGAAGAGCATCCTTGACAACTCAAAACATAGATACAACACTTGAAACTCTGACCAATTTAGTGACATTTTGGGGTAAAGATGTTGCCTCTGGAGGTTCCAGTTAAACATAAAAGGTTACCTGTTAGTTTCTATGACTATTTTAGCATGAATGAAACTAACAACTTGTGAGAAACTGCACACAGGTTATCATATCTGTGAAAGGCTACCCATCAGCTAGGGATACTCAGGGAGGCGGATGAGTCCCTGAGGGTTGAAAGGAGAGGGTCGTGGTCTTCCCTGGAGATAATGAAAGCCCAAAGTGCCTTCCTGTAATTCTACAGAATAGAGTTGGGAACTAAGATCAGGCTCTCTTCCATATAAAACCTTTCCAGGCTTCCCTTAGGTTAAGTCATCTTCTCTGGCTTGTCACACAGAGACCTTGGTGGCCTAGTCTCCAGCTTTGTTTCACACTTTCCTCCCACTGTGGATTTTCTGACCTCTTTGAACTTCTCCCAAGGTACCTTCAGGCATTTCTTAAAAGTCCTTGAGAACTATTTTGAAAACAGCAAACCAAGGCATACATCTGTGCTTGCTAAATTTTCTAAACTACTAAAGTTCCATGAAACATGGTTTTGGCTGCTATAATCTACAGCTTTCTAACATGTAATTTTAAATACAGCAAGACACCAAATATGTGACAAGGAGGCAGGTAGTAAGAAAAACAAAATTATATATATATATATATATTTTTTTTTTGTGATACGCGGGCCTCTCACTGTTGTGGCCTCTCCCGTTGCGGAGCACAGGCTCCGGATGCGCAGGCTCAGAGGCCATGGCTCACGGGCCTAGCCGCTCCGCTGCATGTGGGATCTTCCCGGACCGGGGCACGAACCGGTGTCCCCTGCATCGGCAGGCGTCGGACTCTCAACCACTGCGCCACCAGGGAAGCCCAAAATAATATTATTTCGTCTTTTAAAAATAAATCATACATCTGAAGAAATAAATCTATTCCTTTAAAATCTAGTAGAGTATTTTAGGCCATATAAAGAGAGAAATGGAATGTGTTTGATTAAAAATGATTGAGGAATGTTATTCTTTACTTTGGAATAGCCGTCACTTTAATTATTTATAATTTTTATTCTCAGCTCAAGAGTAAAAAGACAAATTTTATATAACCGGATAGCTACTATAAAGCTAACCAGGTACCTTTGTCTTTCTTCTTGCTTTTATATTAAGCCCTATAGACTAAGAGCCTGGCTATAAATAAAACTATTGATGTTAAAAGGTCATGGCTGGGACCTTTCACATGTTTCTTCTCCACTGTATCTCTATACACTGTATACTTTACCCAGAGAAGAGATTCTCTATTTAAGAGAGCTTAAACTGTTCAAATTTGTAATGTACTGGGGATTTTGGAATGTCTAGGGGACTTAGTGGATAAAGAACTGACCTTTCATCTCTGAACCCAGACGCAGTCTAACCTCAGATAAGTGAAAAAGTTTTGTGTCAGTTGCCTCTATGATAAACTGGTACTATCCACTATCTTCTAACCCAATTAAGCACTTACTGGCAGATCTGGCCTCAAGAGGCACATGGAGTATAGAAATGGAATTACTTCTACTCCTGGAGTGGGTGTCTGAACCTTCAAGATAGGATTTTAAGGTTATAAGTGGAAAGCATTGGCCAAAGTAGCATCTACAGACAGGAATCCATAGAACTGTGTGAAAGCCACTCCTCACGCCCAGAGTCACATGCAAATTTGAGCTACTGGCATACTTTTCAATATTCATACTTTTACCTTTTATTTGGTATGTCTTCAAATGCAATTTGTAAAATATTTTATTCTATTTCTTTACAGGAAAAAAATAACTTGAATGTACTAGGGAGTAGCAGTTGCATGAAGTAGATAGGAGCATGCAATGCAATTTGTTACAAACAGAGCTAACTTAATGTTCACAGAATCACAGAAAAGTGTGGACTAGAGTTTCTAAAATATTAAATAACATGCACATTTCTGCATTTTATTCTGTAGTATGTGATATGAAGCTGTGACAAGTTTTCATTTTATTATTGAAATTTTACTTACCTAATATTAAAATTAATTCCCTTATCAACTAAACATTGGAAGTAATTAAAAGATGATGTAAACTTCTTGAGGACATGATCACTGTTTTTTTGCTTCTTTGAGTTTTCAAATATACAACCCAACAATGCACAGTAGATGTGCACGATCTACTTTATGATGAATGAATGAGTAATGATCAAATAAGCTGTTATTGCATGGTGGGAGGTCATTTTAAGTTGAAAAAAAACTGTTAAATGTTTCAGTTTTGCAGAAATAATGAGGGTGGGGAGGTTGAACAATTCCTATAAAAATATTCAAATACTTAAAAATTTTAGCAGTGAAAGGTATCAGGTTAAACTTGAAAAAGCTTTCCTCTAACGGAAGGTAATAGAGTGATTAAACATGTTTCTTTTTCTCCCTTAGAGAGAAGACAATGGCTATTGTCACTTAATTTAAGTAGAGCTTTCATTTACATACTACTAAGAACTTTGTAATATGCAGTTCTACATCAACTATTTTAAAATTAACAAAAGAAAAAGAAATAATATTTTTTCCCTACGATATATGACATATGACAAAAAAGAATAAAGTGGTAAAAACTCCTAATTTAATCTGGTTGGTTTGCAGGTTATTTTCACTTACTTTTTAATATTTTTCTATAGTTTTACAGCTGCTAAACAATTAACGTTTATTATGATTTTTTAACCAGGAAAAATTACCTCTGAAACAAATACTGCTCCCTAAATTTGACCTCATTACACCTTTTTCTTTAACCATCACTCATGTGTGAAAAACTAAATATAGTATTCATACTGTAAACCTAAAACTCAGTAAGTCCTTTGGATATTAAAAGGGAGAATACTTCAAAATTTTTATGTCATGAGTAATTTGAGTTGAAAGTTGAGTGAAGGTGAACTCAGTTAAGGTGAAGAATTCAAATTCAAGAACAGAGGCAAGAGTGGCTGGAAAGGAACAAAAATTTGAAAATACTTAAAGTGTCTGTGATTCTGTTTCTGTTTTGTAAATAAGTTCATTTGTATCATTTTTTTAGATTCAACATGTAAGTTGATATCATATGATATTTGTCTTTCTCTGTCAAAAACAAACTTATGGGGCTTCCCTGGTGGCGCAGTTGTTGAGAGTCCGCCTGCCGATGCAGGGGACGCGGGTTCGTGCCCCGGTCCGGGGAGATCCCACATGCCTCGGAGCGGCTGGGCCCGTGAGCCATGGCTGCTGAGCCTGCACGTCCGGAGCCTGTGCTCTGCAACGGGAGAGGCCACAACAGTGAGAGGCCCGCGTACCGCAAAAAAAAAAAAAAAAAAAAAAAACGAACAAAAAACTTATGGTTACCAAAGTAGAAAGGTGGAGGGGGGAGGGATAAATTAGGAGTTTGGGATTAACATATACGCCCTACTATATGTAAAATAGATAATCAACAAGGAGCTACTGTACAGCACAGGGAACTCTACTCAATATTCTTTAATAACCTATATGAGAAAAGAATCTGAAAAAGAATGGATATATGTATAAGTGAATCACTTTTCTATACATTTGAAACTAACACAACATTGTAAATCAACTATACCCCAATATAAAATAAAAACTACATTAAAAAAATTAATTACTTAAAGGAAATTGGGTTGACTGGTTCAAATAAAAAGCAAGCCAGCCTCCTCTGATCTACGTACATAGATGATCTGTATATTTTATATTACTGGATTTGGCCAAAATTGATCAAATAAAACAAGTCATTACCAAAAGAAAAAAAAAAAAAAACATTACCCAGCTGTACTTCAGTGAAGACATGAAATGTGAGTGGCAAAAATATTAGCTAAATAGTAATAACAATATGAAGAAAAGAAGTAAAATCCAGAGGGTAAAAGATTGAAAAGATCAAGATAGGAAATATTGAAACCATTATCAAGTTGGAAGTGAGAAAATGATGCTACACTTTGTCTTCAAAGAGTAGATTAGAAATGTGGGCTGAATATCTGAGAAGGATTGGAGTAGAGTATTGATGTGAGGAAAAATCAAAAGTTAAAATTCAGGTTTTGTGACTAAGGATTTTTAGCTTGATATTTTAAGATATTTTAAGATGGTCTCTTTTCTTCATATGGCTTTTCAAAGGGAGATTGGATGTAACCAGTAAGAACCATTTAGAAATGGCTTATTCTGGAAATAATATCTTCTTTCACTCACTATTTTTCCTACCTAACAGAGAAACTAAATATGAAACTCAGAATTCTGACATCAGCACACAAAGCTTTCAGCTTTTCCACATCTTTGGTTTTTTTTGCTTGTTTTTAGAAAATATAGAAATAAAGCTTTCAGTTACTTTATTTGGGGTAAACCACTGCAGCCTCACAGCAGAGCTATACAACCATAAGTATCTGAAAATATCACATTTATGTGAATTCCATATTTCCATGATTCTTCCCTATGCATCCCTTTTGCAGCATGTATAACCATTTTAGTTGAAATAGCTACATACTCACTTATTAATTTAATATAGGTGTATCTCACTAGACATGAGGACAAGATTATTTCTGCACCACTGCATCTGAAGTGCCTAACTGCATGGCACATAGTAGGTGCTTAATAACTGTTGAATGAACAATTGGATCAATGAATAAATAAAGCACTCTTTGAGCTTTCATTTTGACTTAACTCACATGTAAGAAAACAGATGCCGGCAACTAAGTGGCTTTCAATTACTCAGAAATGATTTTGTTTTGCTATTTGAAGGATAAATAATACTTTTAAATTTCATTGAGCTGGAAATAAGCATTTTTCTAGAAACTAAGCAATAAGTGCATATACAGCCCCAAACTTCACAAAAATATTTAATGAATAAAATACCAATTTAACTAAGCAAATGCAACTCATTGATGATCATTATGCATTTTTTTCTTTAAAATTTATTCATATTTCTCATACATAAATGGTTGTTTAGAGAGGTCATAAATTGTAATTTAAAACCATGTCCACTTGTTCAATGTCTGCAGGTACTCAGTGCCTAGTAAAAGCCAAGAGAAGACCACTTGCTTTAAAGATGATAATGCCTTTGGAATGTTAATAGTGTAAAACTTTCCAAAGGAAAATTATTTCTTTACTGAACAGGGAAAGAGATTGGCTTAGTCCATTTTGCACCTTTGTGCTAGAGAATCTCTAGGTTTAAATTACAGCAGCTTCAGTCTTTGCTTTTCAATCCCTTAATCCTTAAGGAGCATAGGTTTCAGTTCAAGACAACTTCACACAGAACATAAGAAAAGACTCTGTGAGCCTACCTCAAGTATGATGATCTTTTTTTCAGCTGTGATCTTTCACTTGCATCCCATAGTAAAAAATTACTTTGAGGCAAACCAGTGTCAAATAATTAATGCATTTTCAACAGAGGGCTTTTTTCCACTCTGCTATAATGTGATGCATGGAAAGCCATAAATGCTTTCATGTGAACCACTGGTACCTGTGGTTTTCATCACTGTTTCACTGGGATCCCTCCCATTAGAGAACCTTTGGGAGGTACCTGAGCTGAAATGGAAAAAAAAGCTGGCCTGGGAGGGTTTACATCTGGTAGCCTACCCCATTACTTAAACAGTCTACATCTGAAAAAAAAAAAAAGTTA
Source organism: Pseudorca crassidens (assembly GCF_039906515.1). Taxonomy (NCBI): domain Eukaryota; kingdom Metazoa; phylum Chordata; class Mammalia; order Artiodactyla; family Delphinidae; genus Pseudorca; species Pseudorca crassidens. The sequence goes on from NC_090312.1 coordinate 65,425,988, forward strand.
TACAGGTTGAATTGGGGCAATTATGTTCTGATCTAAGACATATATTTGTCAATTATTTCCAGGTGTTTTTAAAAAAACATGTTTCCTTGATCTATAATTAATATTTTGCTAATGGAACTCTAGCAAAATGCCACAAAACCACTCACCATTTCTCCATGCCATAAATGATAAGAACTAGTAGTAACCGTATTAAGATTCGTAGGTTTTTAAGCATTTTCCTAGTTTGTGTCACAACTATTATTTAAAATTATAATATCCAGGTGCTGTATGTGGTATTTGATCAAAGGGAATGGAAATGTAATGAGTTATAAGTTTTCTCCCTGAGGACTCAAACTGTACATAATGGGAGAGGTTGCGCTTTATTTTCTGAGTCATTCTGGAAACAGTTATGAAAACGTTTAGTTAAATGTTGGTAACTGGGGTTATTGAATCTGCTGATGTTTACCACTTACGGGGGGTGGGTTATAGGAGTGCATTTTCTTGAGAAGAAAACCAAACCAAAATGTCTTTAAAAAACTCTACATATCAAAAAGCATTACTATCACCTGCTGATTTTCTAACGAATATTTCCAGACTTTCTATGACATGTTCATAGAATTAAAAAAAAAAAAATCAAGACTTCAAAATTGACCTTTAGAGATAACAAAAAATGACACTCGATTTTTTTTTTGATGGTGATAAATGCATCCACTAAATTACAATGAACAATAGAGCTGTAATTTTATGGGAACATTTCTAATTTTTCTCACATTAACCTTGTGTTGAGAAATGCTGACAACGTTGAATTACAGGGCTAAACCCACTTCCCATTCTTTGCCTTCAGTGAAAATGATCAGTCCTTCCCCTTTAAGCAAATGCAATAAGGAAAGCATCAGAAAAGGGCTGAAGGCTTTTTCTTTTTTTTTTTTATTTTTGATCTTCCTCAAATATTGTTTGACCTTAATCACTGTCTTCCAACAAGCTTAATGTGACATCACCTTGAAACAAAAACACACAGCTCTCAAGTCTGGCTCTGGAATGAAAAAGCCCTGATTATTAGTCCTCTGTGTGATCTTTTCAGATTGCACTGATGAGATGAAGTTTAATCTCGTTTCTCTCCTCTCCAGTACCACAAACCACAGGCAGTTTAAGGCAGCCTGAAAATCTCTTACATCTGGAAGAGCAATAATTCATGGGATTTCTCCTGACAGCCATGACAGGCAGCAGGGCAGCCAGAAACAACCGTCTCTTATGTTGTGCTATTTGCAAAAAATCAGAAAAGGAGGAGTCGGCACAGGACCACATCCTTTAGCATATGTTCGTGCAGAAAACCCTTTTATTTCCTGCCAGATGCTTCATGAATAGGTCCTAAATATTACATAGACAGTAGCTATCACTTCCAAACAGAATTCCTGGGTGTCTGCTAAGCTGCAAAGCATATGAAGGCCCATTGTCTGGCAAAGGGTCATGGTTAAATTTGCACAGATTTTGTAAAATAGATATTTCAGATTCTACATGTGATTTATGGGCATTTGCACACCCTTCTGTGCAGGAATATGATACCATCTTCTGAGTAGGATTATTTCGTGAAATGTATATGGGATTTAGCTATAGCAACTTTTACTGGGCAGCTTAGAATGGCCGGCAAAGTACTAGAATTTACTGCGGCACAGCTTGCGCTGTCAGGCTCAGGGTTGGTGTTTATGATTTCTGCAGAAGCAGAAATAAACAACTTCTCCTTAATGGCCTTCTTTATGTGGAGGCAGCAGTGGTCCTATCTGGTCTCACAACAGTAGCTGGTGCAGCCGTCTGTCCCATTTCACGTGGAACCAATGTCTGAAAATTTGCATTTCTGCTTTTCTGAGTTTTCTGCGACAGTAGCCAGAAACGGGGCGGGGCCGGGGGGAGGACTGCAAATGTTTGAATGGGTTAGCATTCCACTCTACTGTTTTCAGTGCTATAAATACATTGGGGATAGAATGACTCAATTTTAAGACCGATGGAGAGAAGAGAAGGAAACGGCAGGATTTATTTTCAGGTTGTACATTGTCAATATAGCCTGTAAAAATACTCATCAAAGAAAGTTTAAATGACTTCTTTGAGAGGCCTGTTTTCCCAAAGTAAACCATATAGTTAAATCGCCATTCAAGATGCATTTCAAGGTATATTTAAGCCATGTTCAGAATTATATGAGGCGTATGAATATGTTAAATATATTTTTTCCTATTTAGGCAAAAATGAAAAAAGTAATTATCTAAAACTTTCCTGATGTAACAACCGTTTTTCAAGTTCTAAAGAATGTTGACATACGTTGTATATAGGAGCAGGCAGAAAATACATTTTTAAAAAACGAGACAACCGTTTCATGCCAAAGAAAAACAATTCCTTTGCCAAACTACACATTGTTAACTTAAAATGTGTTCCATGTGGAAATAGGAAGACTGATTTTAAGGAAAGGCTAGTGATCTGAAGTCAGCTGGCTCCATGCCTGTCAACTACACGTTTTGGCTTCTAGTTTTACAGCTAGAATTGGAAATATTTATTTCCTCTATTTAAGACTAGTTCTTTTCCTTTGCCTAGTAAACCAATGAATTTGCCTGTAAACATGCATACGGAAAAAAAGACTTCCAGGCAAGACGCAAGGGAAGAATAATTTAAAATCTCTTGTAGGCAGCATATTATAGCTTGGAAAGTTTGTATTTTTTTCTGTTCTCATTTGGTCTGGCCCTTTTGCCAGCATTTTTGTATACTCATCACATTTTCTCAAAGAAATTAAATTAATAAAGCCTTCGGCTCTTGAGTTTGAAAGCTTATGACCACAAGACAGACACATATTTGGAGGACTTATATCTCTACTGATGACAATATTTACCTATCACCACTGTTTAGAATTACCAGCATCAACAAGCCTTCAGATAGCCTGTTACTTGTTTCTTTGATTTCTGGTCATTATACTGTGGTCTTAATGCAGGGTACAGATGGATTCTGAAAGGCAGCATGAATACAGAGTGATGAGCAGTCATTGGAAAGACCTTACAAAGGGAAAGATTCTTGAGATCATTTTTTTTAACTCTAACATTCACTTGATAGTCATATCAAACATATTGGATCACTTAATTTATCATACATTTTTCAGCATTTGATCTTTGCAATAAGGAATATAGGAAAAATGATTCATCAAAAAGCATTTTTATGTTGTTTTATGTAATAAGGAATAATGGGAATTAGAGCTACAAAAAGACATGGAGTTGTAGCATTGATTTCAGTATCACTGTCTAAAAGACAAATCCAGAGGCTTTCGGTAGCCAGATTTTAGTAAGTCTGAGTGGGCAAGAGCTATTTATTGCAATTCTGAGAGCATAAGGTCCTTCTTTTCACACATACCCCTTTGCTGGAATACCCAAGTTTTATTTATGATTTTGGATTTTATTTCACAGCATTCCAGTTTAGTTTAGCATGATGTATTTAATAACCATGTCGACTGTCTTAATTACCCTATAAAGCAGGGTTCCATTGCCATTTGACCCTCCACAGCATTCCAGAGAAACTGCAGGACCATGATAATTACCAACCGCCTGTGAGAAAATTAAACAAAAAGGTCCAACTTTTAAACCACCATTTTAAATGACCTATTACATCTCAGGAATAAATCATTGGTGAAATAGCCTGCTTAACAGGAAAATAGCTATTCCATAGCAAAGAATTTCCCCTTGCATGATCATGAAGAGAATCTTAAATATTCCTCAGCTCAAAAGGTTAGATTTTATGTCTGTCCAATGCCTTTTAATGACACGTTTTAATGTAATTTTACTGTAATCAAAGCCTTTTCCAATAGAGGTTACAGACTGTGGATATTTTGTCAGTCTTAAACACTTTGCTACCCATAGAATATTAAATGCACTTAGATCTGGCCAGAGGAAAGAAAAATCTGTTTATAATTGGAGAGAATTCAAATTAAAAGAAGATCTATGAATAGTTTTATTTCCTTTGATTGGAGAGCCATTTGCTATACATTCTTTGAAAAGTACTAATCAATCACTCTGTGTGATAAGATTGATTTATTAATTGCTGCCGTAGTCCAAAAAACAGTGACCCGCTTTGAAGATCTAAATGTCTGGATTGATTTGAGAGTGGTGCCAATCTGTCATAACTAATCATGATATATCGTTATGTTTAGTTCTATGTAATAGTTCTATCAGTCTGAAGCACAACAAACATAAAGCTTAAATTCTCTCTCCCCTCATTCTCCCCATGGATAAATATTTGTTTTGTGAAAATTGATATTTTACATACGTTTCCTATTATGGTTCCCAGTGTTAAGTCAGAGATAGACTAGATAATTCTTTTCTGATCTCACTATAATCCAGTGATTAAAATCATCACTATTGAAAAAAAATTTGAGTACAACTCAAGTGAGGACAGGAAACTTGCAAGCTTTTGCTCTTTTTTGCAATAATTTTGACTTTCTTCTTAGCACAAAGCAAGATAAGCACATGTGTTTTGAGGTCACATAAGGTCCATTCCCAGGTTTCTGACACTGGTCGCCTTATTTTTTTTTTTTCTTTCTATTGGCAAATTGCCTGGGGCCCAGGGAACCTGGCTAATGGGTACTAGAAATAATTGGGTGAACAAGTGTGCTTTTCTGGCAATGATCTACAAGAGAAAAGACAAGTACTAGGTTTGTTATCAGGCATCCCAGCATCCCTTACTCATTCTGCTGTTTGCCAGCTGTGTGATCTTCCATAAATTACTCAGCTTCTCTGAGTTTCAATTTTTTCACTTGTCAAACAGAAATAATAGTAGCTCTTTCACAAGGTTTGGGGGAGGATTAAATAAGGTTATATATATATATATATATATATATATATATATATATAGTGACTTCCGTAAGGTCTGACTCATAATAGTTACTCAGTTTGTGTTGGATTTGATTTTTTGGCTCTGTCCCCAACTGAGTTCACAGTAATCTGACTAATGCTTTGCTAAATGTTTTCTTATTGAAACCCACTCGGAAGCTCCAAGGTTTAACACTGAAAATAGATTGCCAATTAGCAAGGAGTGGTTGATCAATGAGCCTTAATCTATTTCCTGAACCATTTATGCCACATAAATTACGATGGCTGCCAGTGCCAGTTTCCAGTGCTATGTTCTTCACTACCCTTCAAAAGTTTTGTCCCAATCATAGATGATTTCCTTGGTTGTTTTTAGCACAGCTGAAGAAGGCTGAGGTCTTAAAATAATTTTAAAATACTATGAAAGAAAAAACATAAATAAGTAAAAGTCATAGGTTCTTGAAGTAGAGATTTTGACTCATCAGAGTTAGCTCTCACCAAGGTCGGTCCAGTTTTGGATCTAAACACAAGGGCTTTTCGAAATATGATTTTCACCCAATACATGCCCTGGAGTGGGATTGCTGGATCATATGTCAAAGTCTATTTTTAGTTTTGTAAGAAACCTCCAGAGTGTTCTCCATAGTGGCTGCACCAATTTACATTCCCACCAACAGCATAGGAGGGTTCCCTTTCTCCACACCCTCTTCAGCATTTAATATTCGTAGACTTTTTGATGATGGCCATTCTGACCAATGTGAGGTGATACGTCATTACAGTTTTGATTTTCATTTCTCTGATAATTAGTGATGTTGAGCATCTTTTCATGTGCCTTTTGGCCATCTGCATGTCTTCTTTGGAGAAATGTCTATTTAAATCTTCTGCCCATTTTTTTGATTGGGTTGTTTGTGTGTTTTTTCGATATTGAGCTGTATGAGCTGTTTGTACATTGTGGAAATTAGCCTCTTGTCCATCACATCATTTGCAAATATTTTCTCCTATTCCATAAGTTGTCTATTCATTTTTTTATAGTTTCCTTTGCTTTGCAAAAGAGATTATCGTACTAAGTCAAACAAAGACAAATATCATATGATATCACTTAATTGTGGAATCTAAAAAATGATGCAGATGAACTTATTCACAAAACAGAAATAGACTCACAGACATAGAAAACAAGTTTATGGTTACCAAAGGGTAAAGGGAGGCGGGAAGGGATAAATTAGGAGTTTGGGATTAAAATATACACACTACTATGTATAAAATACATAACCAACAAGGACCTACTGTATAGTACAGGGAACTATACTCAATATCTTGTGATAACCTGTAATGGATAAGAATCTAAAAAAGAATATATATATATATATGTGTGTGTGTGTGTGTGTGTGTATGTATAACTGAATCACTTTGCTGTATACCTGAAACTAATGCAACATTGTAAATCAACTATATTGCGATAAAAATTTAAAAAAAAAACAAAGACAAAAAAAAAACCAAGGACTTTGTCCATGTGCTTCTGGTCTGTGTTTCCACACCCTTGGTTGCCCGTTGAAGTGGGGAGAATGCCTCATCTTCCACCAGAAAAAAATTGTTCTTTTTGACACATTAAGCTCTGGTATTCAGGCTTAGTGCTAAAGATGAGCCTTGCCACCCACTTAGGACGTTTCAACTCAAATTAAAGTGTAGGTCTGAGAAAAAACCTTGTCTCGTTAGAGTGACATCACAAATTATCTCACTCTTCAGGTGAGACATATAAGGAATAACTAGGTCAGTGAAGGCACCCACCCAATATAATGCCAAAGTTGCAGTTACTATAATATTAGTGAAACTGCATTTCTTATGAAAACGAATATCACTATTGGCCCTGGCATAAAATTATCCAGGTGGAGATGGATAGCCCTGATCCAGCAGCTCCTGAAATCCACTTTTAATTAAGGTTCTCTCTATTACCTCACTGACCCTCTAGTGTGGCAGCTCCTGGAGTCCATGGACCCTGCAGTGATCTTTTTTGTGTGTGTGTGGTACGCGTGCCTCTCACTGTTGTGGCCTCTCCCATTGCGGAGCACAGGCTCCGGACACGCAGGCTCAGTGGCCATGGCTCACGGGCCCAGCCGCTCCGAGGCATGTGAGATCTTCCTGGACCGGGGCACGAACCCGCATCCCCTGCATCGGCAGGTGGACTCTCAACCACTGTGCCACCAGGGGAGCCCCCCTGCAGTGATCTTGAACAGGATTTAGAGGGACTGACAACTTGGATGGGAAAGTTATAACTTTATTTTCACTAACCCCAAACTAAAATTTTTAATTTTGTTCAAATTTGAATGCAGACAATAAACCACAGTAATATTACCATAATAATCACTGATTTTTCATATCACATTATGCATGTAGCATATCATTTATACTCATTAATACTTCAAAATTATATGAGGTAGTAGTTAGGTCTGTTACCATATCTTTTTTTTTTTTTAACATCTTTATTGGAGTATAATTGCTTTACAATGGTGTGTTAGTTGCTGCTGTATAACAAAGTGAATCAGCTACACATATACATATATCCCCATATCCCCTCCCCCTTGTGTCTCCCTCTCTCCCACCCTCCTTATCCCACCCCTCTAGGTGGTCACAAAGCAGTGAGCTGATCTCCCTGTGCTACACGGCTGCTTCCCACCAGCTATCTACTTTACATTTGGTAGTGTATATATGTCAATGCTACTCTCTCACTTCATCCCAGCTTACCCCTCTCCTTCCCCGTGTCCTCAAGTCCTTTCTCTATGTCTGTGTCTTTATTCCTGTCTGACCCCTCGGTTCGTCAGAACCATGTTTTTTGTTTTTTTTTTTTTAGATTCCATATATATATGTGTTAGCATACGGTATTTGTTTTTCTCTTTCTGACTTACTTCACTCTGTTACCATATCTTATAATTTAATGCATTCATAATGAAGCACAAATGTCACTTATCATAAGTTATTTTTAAACCATTTCAATGACTACATTTAAGTATCATAGCTTTCCTTTGTAGTCCTTAATGTTACATTTTCTAGGTGTAAATGCATTTTTCTTTTTTCTTTCTTTTTTTTTTTTTTTTTTTTTGCGGTACGCGGGCCTCTCACCATTGTGGCCTCTCCCGTTGCGGAGCACAGGCTCCGGACGTGCAGGCTCAGCGGCCATGGCTCACGGGCCCAGCCGCTCCGAGGCATGTGGGATCTTCCCGGACCGGGGCACGAACCCGTGTCCCCTGCATCGGCAGGCGGACTCTCAACCACTGCGCCACCAGGGAAGCCCTAAATGCATTTTTCTTACTTGGAGTTTTTAGACTTCCCTAGACTGCCAGTGAGGTCTATGGCACAAGAAGTTTGAGAACTTATGCTACTGACTTCATCTTTACCCAGCAAACTTCTATTCTTCAGGTATTAGACTCTACTTCCTTTCTAGATCAAGATAGAAATAAATGATTCAAGCTGGTCAAAAAAAATTTTTTTCCTCCAGATTTTTCAGGCTAGAAATGACAATAAAATTCCCTTTTCTTTTTTTTTAAATTTTATTTATCTTTTATTTTTTTTTAATTTTTTATTGAAGTATAGTTGACGTACAAAGTTGTCTTAGTTTCTGGTGTACAGCAGAGTGATTCAGTTATATACATATATAACTATACAATATAATATGGTATAATATATTATATATATATATTAATATATAATATAATACTGTTTGTATCTGCTAATCCCAAACTCCTAATTTATCCCTCTCTCACCTCTCTTTCCCCTTTGGTACCATAAGTTTGTTTTCTATGTCTATGAGTCTATTTCTGTTTTGTAAATAAATTCATTTGTACCATATTTTAGATTCTAAATATAAGTGATATCATATGATATGTGTCTTTCCCTGTCTGACTTACTTCACTTAGCATGATAATTTCTGGGTCCATCCATGTTGCTGCACATGGCATTATTTCATTCTGTTTTCATGGCTCAGTTACATATCTATATTTCTATATCTCACATCTTTTTCATCCATTCATCTGTTGATGGACGTTTAGGTTGCTTCCTTGTCTTGGCTATTGTAAATAGTGCTGCTATGAGCATTGAGGTGCATGTATCTTTTCAGATTATGGTTTTCTCTGGACATATGCCCAGGAGTGAGATTGCAGGATCACATGGCAATTCTATTTTTTGTTTTTTAAGGAACCTCCAGAATGTTCTCCATAGTGGCTGCACCAATTTACATTCCCACCCACAGTATAGGAGGGTTCCCTTTTTTCCCACACCCTCTTCAGCATTTGTTTTTATAGACTTTTTGATGATGGCCTTCCGACTGGTGTGAGGTGATACGTCGTTGTAGTTTTGATTTGTAAAATGCCCTTTTCTTTTTGATTAAACTGTGGGGATATGGATCTAGGGAGCCATGTTTACCACTGTTGCCGAAAGTGGGGTCCGGCTGCTCACCGCTCTAAAGACAATAAAGAGGCAAGGTTGGTGGAAAGGAAAGTTTGCTTTATTTCTGAGGCCGGCAATGAGAGGGGGGAGTCAAGCGGGGGAGGGTGGATTTGTGTCCAAAGGCTGACTGCCCCCACTGACAATCAGTGGGCAAGAGCTTTTAAAGGTGGAGGGAGGCGACTACATGCAGAAACAGCACCGTCATCTCTACCGGTCATCTTGAACTGGGTCATGTGGTTGTCTAATCAGCATCATTTTTATTGCTTGAAGTACAGTTAATCTTTAGTTCCAAGGTTGGTTTGTTCCCATTTCTTTGAGGCCAGTTCTTGGGAGTGTGGAAGTTTATGTCATGGCTACAGTCTGGTCATCATGTAGTTAACTTCTTCCACCTGCTGAAGGTTTCAGTATCTACAAGACAGTTCAAAGTATATGACTCAGAATATTATCTATTACCCTTGAGGAGGAACTAAAGGTCCTTGACTTTACTTGATGACTGAACTATTATTATTTAGTCTTGCTTGACTATTTTCCTTTGCTTCTACATTTTCCCACTTCTCTGATTAAACTTATTCTTTAGGTAAAGTTTTTCTACAGTCAAAAAGCAGGTGAAGGATATGGGAGGAAAGAAAGACCATAGGGTCTTGCTCCGTTTCACCACTAGGTGAAGGAAGTTCAGTGGTAGAAGAAAATAAAACCAACAAGCAAGATAAGGGGAAGCGGTGGAGAGTAGAAAGTCTTGATGATTGTTCTTATCCCTAGATCCAGTCCCTGAGGCAGCCCCAGTCTTCCATATTTGAGTTATACAAGCCAATGGGTTTCATTTTTGAATTAGTTTAGGATGGATTTCTGGATCTTCTAACAACCATGACAACAACAAAAACATCCTAACTAATAGAAAGAAATATCTTTGTCCCTTTCATCTCTGACTCAGGCAATATCACAAATCTCTTTCCTTAGAAACATCATTATTATGGACATCTATTATTTCTGTTGATTCAGAATCCTTCCCCTCTTCTTTCATAAGAAGTGTACTAGTTTTCCTTGGGATACTGCCTCTCCCTATTCTCAATCTACTCCATAGGGATGAGGCTGACCCACCTTAAGCTGAAAGGGTGAGAATGTGATGCAGGACTCAGCCACTCAGCACATTTTCTGGTCCCGGCCAGGTTCAACAGAAGATAAAATCTGGACTATTGGGAGTCAAGTGCTTTTATGAAACTTGACAAAAGACCTAGCTCTTTCCATTGGGACTGCTGACAACAAGAAGTGGTGCTGGAGGTACCATGCCCTCTCTGTGGAATGCTGAGCAGAGACTTTGAAATGGACCAGACCCTAGTGACTTCATTTGAGCTCCTACATCCAGTCATGTCAATGATGGATTCTTATGCACTCAGCAGTCTTCCTTTAGATTTTGCAATTCTGTAAAGCAGTAAATAGCCTTCACATTTTTTCATCTTAAGTCCATTTGAGTTTGGTTTCTGTCTTGAAGCCAAAAAAGAGTCCTGAATAATATGCCCTTAGTACCCAAGCCAGACCAAAGTCCTCTAAAATCTTTTTTCCTAAATATTGTCATCTAGGGTCTGGTTGTGTGCCTGGGGTTTAACCTTCTCTAGGAATGTATGAGGTGTCTGTAGTCACTAGATCAATAAACTGCCCCCTCTGAAAAAGGAAGGTTTGAGAATATTTTTTACTGTTTTGTTTGAATTATGACCCTGCATGTTTCAAGGTATACTCTTAAGCAGTGATCCCTGATTTCTTGGTGGTCAGACCTGGGACTTTACAGTGGTGGTGTCACTGACTCCATACCATCTCAGAGAAATGTAAGATGCAGTTGGGGCCATTGGGAGTCAAGCCCAGTGCTTTTATGAAACTTGAGAACAGATATAGCTCTTTCTGCTGGGAATGCTGACATCTAGGAGAAGCGACAGAAGAGGAACTGGGGAAAGGTAAGGAGGTGTGCCTCAAATAGTCATGCTCGTTAGAAGCCAGAAACTTTTCATACTTTTCCTGTCTTGTTATGGAACAGAATTCTTTGAAGGACCCAGCTCAGTATCCCCATCCTCTCCCCTCAGCATTTTCACAGTTATACCTCTTCCCTGTTCTCCACATTTTGAATGAATTAACGAGTGAATGAATAAATCAGACCTTTTTAAATTTAACCTGAACTTAGGATTGACCTGCATCACCTGTTTACCTTTGTTCATTTTGCTTTTTACTCACTTCTCTACCCAAGCTCAGCAACTTTCAGCTCCCGATATAGTGTGTCGCCAGGTTTGTAGCACAAGAGTAAATCTCAACCCTCAGATAGAGGATAGAGATGTCAGGTGGGAAAGGATGACAATGGAAGTAAGCGGAGAGAAGACAGTAAGAATAAAAATGTCCCAGGTCCCACAGTTCTCAATAGCTTAGTTGGTCCAATTCATTCATTCGTAGAGCACAACATTTTTCTGAATTATTAACACCTTCATCCCAATGGCTGACATTTTCCTTTGTATTTTGATTTCCTAGTTTTTGGTCTGTCTTTGAACAAATGATACCATCTTATAGACCATTCTACAAAACATCTTGGTTCCTTCAGGGTCAAGAGCCATATTTCCACAGACCCCCATCTGCTCTTTACCTTCACAGGTCTTATATCTCATCTGAGAAGCTCTTCTGCCCCAGCTCATTGTCAGCACAAAATACCTCAACTGTATGTACCTTTTATATCTTCACAGATTCTGTGTACAACCAAGGTATTCCAGGTCTCTTCAGTCTGTGAATAAAAAATGATCTATATGATTATTAATGCCAACATTTCAATTCCAGTTAAATATAAATATGTATCATGCACTTCTCAAGGGCTGGGCGTTATGCCATGTGCTGGGGCTATAACTTTTTAAATGAGACAACATTGTTACTGTCTGCACATCATTAGCCACCTAAAGAGGAAAGCTGGCTTCAGACGAATCATTAGAAACGTGCAGAATATTAAAAAATGTGGTGTTGGGATCTAAGCTAATCTCGGAGGTCAGGAAAGGCTCATCAGATGATGTAACATTGAAGGATGAGTACTTAGTTAAACAAAGAAGCAAGAGAAAGCTTCCCAGACTCAGCAAAGAGAACATCCAAAAGGGACAAGACAAAGGGATTCAAAGTATCAGTGCGGCTAGAGCCTAGCAAAGATAAGAGAGAGCACAGCCCTCAGGGAGACCAGGGAGGTGGGAAGGGGCCAATTCCGGAGAGCCTAGTAAGCCATGTTAAGAATGTTTTTAATTAAAGCAGACTCGAGGAAAACTAGACAGATTTGGAACAGATGCTGGGAAATGGGAAAGAGCTGTTGAGAGAGGAGCAGAGGGATTGCCAGTGTTTGCAAAGGCCCACTGAGATTGGGACATCATGACAACGTAATGAAGGCAGTCAGCACAGCTATTTAATTTTCTCCAATAACCCTCAGCAGCCTGGAAATAGGCATGATGGAAACAGGCAACTAGGGCACCTCGGAATTAGGAACTGACTTGGTATGTGCAAAGGTATGGAAGGAAAGGAAAGGGAAGGAAAGGAAGGGTGCTGGCCTGAGCAGTGGCACTAAGATTGGCCACGAGAGCCAGGTCTTGTGCAAGGAAGGAATATTTGGAAAAGACATACAGCAGGATGAACACCAACACAACGTTGGGAGTCCTGATTGCCTTGTTCACTTCCAGGCTCCACCAGGTTCTGTGAACTTGGGGAAGTTCCTTCAAATGTTTGAGCTGAAATGGGGAGGTTACTAGCCCTTACCTCTTAATTTTGGGGAGAACAAATGGAGAAAATTTAATATAAAGAGTTTAGCCCAGGATCTGACACACAGTAAATACTTGACAAACGTTATTTTCCAGGGAAGAGGGAAAAGTAGGTGTGTGCTGAGCCTAAGATATGGAGAAGAATTGGTACAGGACAGGAAGTACTGGGGGAGTTGAAGCTCCAAGCTTGCAGGACTGAGGAGGTAACAGAGGTAAAAGGATCTTAACAGAAAGTTAGAGACTGACTTGCTGAAGAGAGGGAATGAAAGCCATTTGAGTAGTGAAGATCCAAACACCATGAGAGCAACATTTTATAGGCCATCAACTTGCGACCCATAATGATGACTGAAGGAAAAGGAAAACTGTGACCCAGGGACCAATATCCTCAGTGAAAGGTCTGGTAGAAGGATGTTGTAGCAGCAGGTATGGACATTCCCAGGAAAAAGTTGTTCAATTTCAGGTCTTCACTCCCTTAATTATTGCTGCTTCCTTCTTGGGTCTTCAAGTTCTCCTACTGTTTGGAGTCTTTCCCTGAACTGACTGCTATGTTTCTGCTCTTGTGATAAAACTCTGGTCCATGTCTTATCTGGCTGGGATCCTCAACGGCCCTCTGCTCAGAATGAAGGTTCTGATACACACGTTCTCTACAAGCTCTCTTCCTTCTCCATTGCCTGACCACGCTTTCAACTGGGACACCATCAGGATTCTCTGATCAAAGCTTGGATTCTCAAAATGCCCTACTCTTCACTAAATTGCACACTCTTAATCATAGCCTGCAGTCATTCTGCCACAAACACTCATTTCATCTACCCCAGTCGGGGGTTGTTCCAAGGGCTTGGTCAGAGTCATTGTCATTGACTCTGTAGCTTGGAACACTTGGTGTCCTCCCTTTTGATGACACTGCTCACTGTGACTCTAAATTGTCTAATTTTTCCCACTTCTCATAAGCACTGACTTCTTTAGTGTATCGTTGTCCTCAACCAGTTTCCACAGAATGAATAAGCTTAATGCGCTGTCCTCATTTCCCTGCTCTTCTCTCTACACTCTTACCTGGAAAATGTCATTTAAATCTCATGTATTTAACTATCACTCTGCTACAGGTAACTCTCAAAGTGACAGTCCATTTCTGACCTGGCCCCCAGACTGCATTCCTGATAACTCACCAAAATGAAACTAATAATAAATAATAATAATAATAAAAATAATAAATAAAAATAATAATAAAATAAAAATATAAATAATAATAATTAATAACTAATATTAATAATAATAATAAACCAAAATAAACTAATAATAGGGACTAATATTTGTTCAGTGCTGGTAGAGTTTACAAATTACTCTTGCATAGCTTCCCTTAAGGACACGATGAGATTTATTTGCACACAGGATGATTTACACGTCCCTCCTGCAATGTGCTAATCTAATTTATCTCTTAATTGTAAACTCCAATAACTTCTCAAATTGTTACCTTATTTACTTCTCTGCAGCGGTCCACACACTTGAGTGCACTTCTGGTAGCATCTTTTCACTTTAGTATATAAAACATCACTTTTTCATCACTTTCTAACTATTCTATTAAGTTTATTTTAATCCCTTTTCTTCTTTTATTTTTCCCTTAAAAATTAGATTCCTCCAGAATTCCATCTTCAACCACTTTCTGATTGGAGGCAGTCTCTCAGGGTGGCCCCATCTTCTCAGAAACCTATCCTGAATCCCAGGCCCCTATATTCCACTGCCTAGTAGGCATCTCCACCTGAATATACCAGAGGCATCTTAAACAAAATACGTCCAAATTTCAACATCACAGCTTTGTTCTTCTTTCAGTTCCAAAGTGAATTTGATTGCAAGCTCTGATATAAAAGTAGTAGTAGGGTTCTCTGTCCTACCTCATATAACAAGGTCACCTTCCCACAGTCACTCAAGTCAAAAATCCCAAAGTCATTTTGGACTCATTCTTAAAACCTCATATCAAATATTTCAGAGTTCCTGGATATTTCAAAATCTTATTTCTACAGCATCATTGCTGTTTGATCTCTCATACTTCTTTCTAATCATCCTGACTTATTCATCTCAGGCAAAAGTATTTTACTGTAACAACCTTCAAAATCTCAGTTTTTCTTCAGTTCAAGTTACGTGTTCATCACAGGACACCTTTGGCTCTTACCTCTGGGACTGATTGCTGACATTGAGGCCCAAGAGAGAGAACGAGGGCAGAATTATGTTACAGGCTTTTAAAAGTTTTGCACAGAAGTGGCTAATGTTCTCTTTGCTTACATCTCATTGGCCAAAGAAAATCACAAGGCCCAGATTTACATTAATTAGTCAAGAACTATAATTTTCCCTCCGGGACAGACCTGGAAGGAGTACATTTGGTAGAGATGCAACCAGTAGGAAAAGGCAGGGAATATTTTGAACAAATACTACAATATTCTTTACACTCTAAAAAGATTCTAATGATCCTGTTCTTTATTTACTTGTAATTCTTTCGACTATTTAAGGTGATCTCATCCACACCCATGTCTTCAACAATCACTTACACATTGATGGCAGTCAAATCTGTATCTCTAGGCCAGATACCTCATCCAAGCTTTGGACTTCCATCCCAAATACTATTAGCAAGGTCTATGTAGATTTGCCATAAGCAATTCAATTTCAGTAAATCTCCAACTGAATATACATTCTTTCTCCCAATCTGTTTTACATTTGCTCTTACATTTCTTATTTTGATCAACATTATGTTAAAGCACATGCCACGTGATACTGTAATCGTGTTGTATATTAAACTATTTTCCGCCAACCAACACCCACTCCCACAAGATAGCAAGCTCCTGGAGATTAGGACCGCGTTTTTATTTTTCTACCCCAGTAGAATAATACTTTATGTCTGGTTCCTAACAGACGGCTGGTAAATGCTGCTCTATGGAAGAAATGAACGAGCAAGCACCCTGCTAAGCTGTGTTTCTAGTTGCCCTCCCTCAATTCCTTCTCTACAGTGGCGTTCTATTTCTTGTCTGAAACTCAGAACACATTTAATGTTTCCTACTAAATGGTGAAGAGCCGACTCCTTTGCATGGTAAAGGGATCTCACAGGCTGGGCTTCCCCTTTTGGTGTCATTTCCCACCACTTTTCTCATCTACTGTGGTCCCCATCCACCTACTTGTATTTCCCGAGTATGCTGTTTCTCTGCATCTTCCTACTTCCTTTACCTAAAGTGACTTAAACTCACCCCTCCTCACCATCTCTATTTTTTCCTCCTGCCCCAATTCTAAGCACCTTCAGAGTCAAGTGTCAAGTTACTTAAGAAAAAAATTCTTCCTGACTGGTTTTCCTTACGGCTCTGACAAAATTAATTTTAGTTTCCTTTCACATTTCCCATTTTATTACATGGTTACACCTATTTTTAAGACTTGTTAAAAATTATATTTTACTTTTTTATTATATGGTTTTATTATATGGTTACACCTATTTTTAAGACTTGTTACATAGTCACAATTATTCAGTTGCAGGTGTCTCTCAATAGAGAAGAAATATATATGTGTATGTATATATATACATTTCTGAAAGCCAATTGTGAGACTTTGTCTAAAAATCTCCCCTTCCAAGTAGACTATATGTTAATATGAAGTAAATCATACCTTCTGAGCATCACTACTGATGTTCATTCATAAAAGTCTCACTCATGCCGATAGGCACCAGGTCATTCTGTTCCATACCTCCATATAAATGTGTCTGAGTATAGAGTTATACAGTTTTGATCCCCTAAGGCAAACAAACCTCCTTTGAAGTTTTCTTAAAGTAATTTCTGCTATTGCTATAATTGTCCTTTTAATTCACATTCAGTAACTTATTTGCATATAAAAATTGCCGATGTCTGACAACAATTCCAAATACTCACAAAGTATAATAATGAAGATCAATTTTAGATTTAAAAACAATCTAAATTTCGTGAATAGATTCAGGTAGCAATTATAACGTGAAACGGCATCAATTAAAATACTTAGCATTGGTTCATAATCAATATATATTATAATATGAAAGTGCTGTAATTTCCAGAGTAGCACTGACATTCAGATAGAAGGCTAGTCTGTAAAGCAATTATAAAAAGCACCGTGGGGGCTTCCCTGGTGGCGCAGTGGTTGAGAGTCCGCCTGCCGATGCAGGGGACACGGGTTCGTGCCCCGGTCCGGGAAGATCCCACACGCTGCGGAGCGGCTGGGCCCGTGAGCCATGGCCGCTGAGCCTGCGCGTCCGGAGCCTGTGCTCTGCAACGGGAAAGGCCACAGCAGTGAGAGGACCGCGTACCACAAAAAACCCCCAAAAAACCAAAACAAAAACACCATGGGACTTCAAATAATTCTGTTATGGAAGAAAATTTTTATACTGGGTACAATGTTTGAAATTATACCTAGTTTGCAGTAATAAGAAACAAAACAATGGTGGATCCCAGTTTCCCTGACATGACATAGAAAGTTAAAACAAACAAAACAAAGTAAGACAAACCTAGAATTTAGTAGGGTAAATGATAAATTGTTATTTTTGTTACCAATAATTTTCTTTTTTTCAAAATTCATATGTAGGGGCTTCCCTGGTGGCGCAGTGGTTGAGAATCTGCCTGCCAATGCAGGGGACACGGGTTCGAGCCCTGGTCTGGGAAGATCCCACATGCCGCGGAGCAACTGGGCCCGTGAGCCACAACTACTGAGCCTGCGCGTCTGGAGCCTAAGCTCCGCAACAAGAGAGGCCACGATAGTGAGAGACCCGTGCACCGCGATGAAGAGTAGCCCCAGCTTGCCGCAACTAGAGAAAGCCCTTGCACAGAAACGAAGACCCAACACAGCCATAAATTAAAAAAAAATAATAATAATTAATTTTAAAAAATTCTTATGTAATGTGGTATATATAATTTGGAGATGTAGTTTGGGGGAGAATTTCCTGGGGAAGTCGTGAGGAAGGGAGAGAGGGTGATTAGTCAGTTGGGTTAAGTTAGTACTGGGAAGGCAATCAGAAGCGGAGATGGTTTTATAAAATAGATAACTAATAAGGACTTACTGTATGGCACAGGGAGCTCTACTCAATACTCTGTAATGGCCTATATGGGAAAAGAATCTAAAAAAGAGGAGATATATGTATATATAACTGATTCTCTTTGCTGTACACATTAAACTAACACAGCATTGTAAATCAACTATACTCCAATAAAAAATTTTAAAAAAAGTATTAGCAGAGGGAACACTTGATCAAGAAATAGAAATAAATAGGATGAGGAAGAAAAAACTAAGAAGTGGAGATGGTTTGTGTCATAGCTCCTTACCTACCATGGGACATTGCTTAGCCCACTGCAGAACTCCTTTCTGTAAATCCCCATTCCTTCATCCCACCCCAACACAAAGAAAGGACACAAAATTGGAGCATCAGTTATTTTTATAATAGGGAATTAGTATTATATGACAGAAATAATATTTGTGGATTTGAATTGCTATGGCAGAGATTTTGATGTAACTAGATCAAAGAAGTATTAAAATTTTTTTCCCACATTATCCAATAGCAGATGAGGTTTACTTTAAAAAAAATAAAAAAAAAGATGCTAGCAGATTCATTTAATTTTTCTTTCTCCTTTTCCTACACCTTTATTCTCAAAAGAATCGTAAACTAAAAGGTCTCTTCACATGAATCTAAATTTAATAAGCCAGGAAAAACCTAAGGCTCTTGAAATTAAAACAAATAAAAAAACTTATGAAATCATAAAGGTTTTCCTTAAAATAGTCTTGTATTAAAAGCATAATTTATAATTTGGAAAATTACAAACAACTTATGAATTAATTTTATTCGCTGTGGGTATTTGATGTGGTCAGCTCTTAGGCAGAGACATGCTTTACATACAAACAAATACACAGAAGATCTAACTGCACATTCTTTTTCATTTTGATTTCAGCTAGTTCTTTTACTGCTACTTATAGTAGTTTTTTTTTTTCTTTACCTGATGTGAACCTTCTATTTTCAGATTAAGGAAATATTCATAAGTTTATGAATTGGTCCTCTGTCATGAACATATATAGGGAGAGTAGGAAACATGTATTTCATAAACCTAAACTCATCAACTGAAAATTGAGAATTCTTCAAGAAATTTTGGGAAACCTGGTGAAAATTAGCATATTGACTATAGTATTATTTAGGGTAAGTAGGCCAAAGTGCTGGAACAAATGGATGCAAAATGGGTAATGGCTCAGATACAGTAAAGTATCTCACTGTCTCTTGCAGGACAGTCGTCACTGGGGCTCTTCTCTGCATGATGAATCAAGGCTGGACTCTTACCTCTGTGCCTCTGTCATCACTTGGATTCTTATCATCCTCTGCTTCCTGATGGAAACAGGAGAAAGAGAGTTTGGGAGACAAACCTACTTTTTATACACTGTGTCCAGAGGTAGGATGCAGCCTTCTGTTCACTTTCCAAAGGCACGAAATAAGTCATGTAGCCATGCCTCTCTGCAAGGGACCTGAGGACTGTAGCCCTTGGTGAGGCAGCTACAAGTATTTCCAGCTACAAGTATTCATGTACTATGGATGGAAGAACAGATTTGGGGGAACAGCTAGCATTCTGCCATAAATATCTACTTCTGCATTCAGCCTCTGCTCTGAAAATGTAATGATCTTAATTTGGCAGATTGTTTAATCTCAGTGCTTAAATTTCCATATGTGGGTCATATTTTCATCACTTGCAAATCTTCCATAGTTATAGTGGTTATATCCCATCAATAAATAACAACTAGATTTGACATAGTTAGGGATCACAGTTGATTTCAATAAGCAATTATTTAACTTCTCCTTGGGAATAAAATAGTGATTCAGATGAACTTGTATATATTTAACACTTTTCTGGACACTGATATACAGTAGTGAATAAGAGATATAAAGCTTATATTCTGGTGGGGAGACCACCAATGAAACACATATGAAAATATGGAAATATAAAGAAGCGAATGCCCAGATAGTGATAAGTGCCATGAAAGAGAGAGTGAATGGGAAAGGCAGGCAACGTTAGAGAGCTGGTCAGAGAGACCTCCTGAAAAGGTGGCAGTTACAAGATGATGTGAATGATAAGGTGTCACCTACGCAAATATTCAGGTGGAAATTTTCAAGGTAATGAGGATGGCAAGTGTAAAGAAGGCAAATAACATGAAGTTGGGAGCGTTTATCACAGGTGTCAATGGACAGTGGGTTGAAGAACAGTGATCCAGGGGTATGAGAGGGAGTCAGAAGGACTGTTTGTAGTCCTGAATAAATTCTATTTACTCTGTTTGGAATAAGAAACCACTGAAAGGTTTTAAGCAACATTAAATTGTTGCCACATACAGACTTATAGGGAGATGTGAGACTAGATGTAACTAGAAAAATTCATGGATGTATTAGGATATACACCTAACCCATACTTGAGAAAGACTTGCTCGAGGAGGCGATATATGAGTTTGAGTTTTGAAGGATTAACTATCATTGGATGATTCAGGTGGGTAAACTGGCTGAAGAAGCAGAGCAGAAGGCAGCAAAGAGAGTGTAAGAAATTATCAGTCATTCTGGGGCAGAAGATGAGGTCCAGGAGTATAACCAGAAGTACAGTCATGAGGAGTCTTGTGTATAATACAAAGATATTTGGACTTTATCTTCAAAACAATAGAACATTGGAAGGACCCAAGTACGGGTATAGCATGATTAAATTTCCTTTTAATTTATTACTATTTTTTATTTTACTTTATTACTTTTTTTTTAGGGTTGGTATAAATCATTCTTTTGTTTTTGTTTTTGTTTTTTTGTGGTACATGGGCCTCTCACTGCTGTGGCCTCTCCCGTTGCGGAGCACAGGCTCCGGACACACAGGCTCAGCAGCCATGGCTCACGGGCCCAGCCGCTCTGCGGCATGTGGGATCTTCCCGGACCTGGGCATGAACCCGTGTCCCCTGCATCAGCAGGTGAACCCTCAACCACAGCGCCACCCGGGAAGCCCCATTCTTTTTTTTTTTTTTAACATCTTTATTGGATTATAATTGCTTTACAATGGTGTGTTCGTTTTTGCTTTATAACAAAGTGAATCAGCTATACATATACATATATCTCCATATCTCCTCCCTCTTGCGTCTCCCTCCCTCCCTCCCTATCCCACCCCTGTAGGTGGTCACAGAGCACGGAGCTGATCTCCCTGCGCTAAACTGAAGCATAGATGATTTACGATGTTGTGTTAGTTTCTGTTGTTCAGCAAAGTGATTCAGTTATATACATGTATGTCTATATTCTCTTTCAGATTCTTTTCCATTATAGTTTATTACAAGATATTAAATATAGTGCCCTGTGCTATACAGTAGATCCTTGTTGGTTATCTCTTTTATATATAGTAATTTGTACCTGCTAATCCCAAACTCCTACAAATTTGCGTTTTAGAGTGAGCCTTCCTGATAGCCTGGGGAGGATGGATTGAGTGTGTTTGGCATGGAAAGTAGTTGTCTGCCTGAAAAGAGACAAGCGCTTAAAGCCATAAGCTAAGGCCATGGCTGTATAGTAGACACATTAAACATCAGTGGAGAGAAACAGGAGATGTAGATGTCTAGAATATTTCCCAGTTTTCTGGTGGTTGTTGGCATTTTCCAAGATAGAGAATACAGGAAAAGAAGGAAACATGAGTTGGATGAGGAGAGAAAGAGGCTATAAAAAGGGTAAAGGGCTTACAGTATGAAAGAGAAGTCTCATTTTTAATAAAAAATAAATTTCTAAGAGTGAATAATAGTATGGTAGTTGGAAAGTCGTGCACACTAAAAACTATTGAATTGTTTCTATCAACTTGGAATCTAAATATCTAAATAGTATAGTGTCAGGTACTTATAGTTATTGTATTTATTAAAAAAGTGATTATATCTCATTAACAACATTTACAGAGCTGCATATGAGGGTATTTTAATCAATAAACTAGTTGGCAAAGATTATACCTATTTGTTCAATATTATAATATTAACTTATTTTATTTATAATCACATAGAAAATAGCTAGCATGTATTGAATGCATGACCTGTCAGACACTGTGCTAAGTAATTTACTTATATTATCTCATTTTATCTTAATCTTGATGTAAGAACAAATATTATCCCCATCTATCATATAATGAAGCTGAAGTTCAGAGAGGTTGTGTAATTTGCCCTTGATCACCAGTTAGTAAATGGCAGGGGCAGGAATCCTATCCTTATGGTGAACTACAACACAGCACAACCTCTATCACATTGTTGTCAATGTAACGTAGTGATTCATTGAGCTGTCTTCTTGGGGCCTCTTATCATATGACAGGATGATTTAAGGCAAGCTATTAGCTTTGGAATTTAAAAAGTAAACTTGCTTTTTCATTTTCAGCAAAATCAGCATTGTTTTAATTAAACACCCTAACAAAACAAAAGTCTTCAGGCCTGGTTTCTCTGGTGGAAAGGGCAAGAGTTTCAAAGTCAGCAGGTCTGGATTCAAATCCCGTTCAGCTCTTATTGACTGGTTTATCTCAAGCAAGTTTCTTTTCCTCTTAGAATTCACATCTACAAAATGAGGGCTCTACCCCACATCAGTACTGGTTACAGAGTAGGCCTTCAATAACCATTGTCAATACTTTTATAGATTAAGCACATTAACCATTGAGTTGGAAGCAGAAACATTAGACTGGCACTGTCTTCACCAGAAATGAAGCTAGCATGCTGGTTGCAGAATTTTTCCTTTCCTCTCTGTTTAAATCAAGATAAAGCATTGTCTCTTTTCTGGTCTTGGTAACTTTGCCAGTCTTTTACTTGGTCCTCCTCTCATGCTGTGAAAAACAACTAAATTAATCCAGAGATGATGAGCCCAGGCCTTGAGAATCTTGGGGTGCCAGGGACTGGAATACACCATCTGAGTGCATTCATCCCCAGCTCCTTCTTACTTTCCACTTGGCTTTTTGCCCTTCTTTCCCATGTGTTGGCTGTTCTCATTTCCAGATCAGAGTTGACCTTTTTTGTAAGGTTAAAAAAAGCGTTAAAAGCCTCTGCCTTTTTACTGTCATACATTATTAGCTTTCTCATCCCATCAAATAAAAGAGCTGCATTCTCCGTTATCCAGCTCTTGTGACTGATGTATTCAAAGAAGGGCTTTTTCCCCTCCATTCTGCTATAGTTTACAAAAAAAAATCTAACATCATGAATTAATTTAACAAACATAGTAAAACAACCCTTTATCTCCATACAGAACTCCCCACCAGCCTACTATAACCAAAAATTAACACAGAGTTGACTTTGAGTCAATTACCCTAAAAATGCCAACATAAACACTAGAGCAGGATCTCTTTCATTGTCAAGTACATACAATTTAAATATTGCAGTGTATGTTGAAGTATTGAGGAACCTACAGATGGCAAAAAAGATATTACCATTGGAGAACACATTTTTTAAAACTTTTTTTTGAGAAAACTATAGATTCACATGCAGTTTTGAGAGAGAATGCAGAGAGATCCCATATACCCTTTATCTAATTTTCCACAAATATTTTTAAATAAAGTCATTTCTATTTATGTGTGCCACTGCGTAGTACTTTGATAGGTCCAATACACTTGCTTTTGTTTGAAACCTGAAAAGAATTTCTTCAATGTCAATTCAGTCTTTGCCTTCTCAGCAGTCAGCCTCTCCCAAATTTTAGTTTCTTTGTTCTCAGAGAGAATTCTTGGAAAAAAGAATATTAAAAACTCAATATCAAAACACCAGAATTATTTACTACAAATGCAATTTTAAAGTATCTAAAGCAGTTAAAATATTCAAATAAGGTACTTTACCCCCTCTAAAGTATCCATGTTACTTATTATGCAAAACATACAGAAAGTTCTCAAATACCATTGTATCACAATTGATACTCATACTGTAGCTTATTGTATGCATGTGCCTGCATGCAAGTTTGAGTGTGTGTGTGTTTGGTTACTTTAATTTGTAGATCATAAATACTGTGTGTGTTTAATGTGGTTGTCTCCGTTATTTTTATTGTGACATTTATTTTATTGAATTTTCTACAGGATTAGAAATCTCTCCATAGATGCAAATCTTTTGAGACAGACAAACTGAATGAAAGTTTTTTCAAGATAGAAGGGTTAAAAATCTCTTCAGAATTCTACAGCGTTTTCCATGATCTAATCATAAAACTAAATTATCATGGTGACAGCCTTCCATATCTGGTTCCTCTGAGTCTCTTTAAATTAATTCAACACCATTACAATTCTGGGAAGCTAGAGGCTGTGACTTAAGAGTCCAATTAAAAACATAACATAATTTAACTATTGATAAAAAGATAATCCTAGAAAGTTCATTTTCATGGGAATTGTTAAAAACTTGATATATTCCACATGGGAATAATAATTTTATTTTACCTCAGGTAAGGAAAATAAATGGAAATAAATTCAATTGTAAGTACAACTAAAAAAATTGCTTCCCAAAATATAAGTTTGGTTACTTAGACTAGTGTTCTTGAGGACTGATAGGAAAAATTCATGCTTTTCTTTCTAACTTAAAAGTGGGAAAACAACAAAACAAACAGTAAGCTCTGACATAACTTTAGCCCTCTGGGTTTAGCAAACCAAAACCACTGAACAGAAACTTCTCAGTTCAGATTGGAAAAAGCTATTAGATCAGTGAACAATGTTAGAGATGAATTTATAGAACACTTGAGTTCTTAGTCGTGTTAATAGTTGAATAGTATGTGCAATAATTTGGTCCAAGTATCAAAAAAATGACTCAATTTAACTAAATTAGGCAGACAATAACTCACTTTCAGTTACAACCTTAGTCAAAGCACTAGTTTATAATCTTTATTAACTATTCTTTAAATTCTTAACTAGTGGGGTTACAAATTTCTGTGTTTTAGACAGTAGATGTTGTCAGGAAAGAGCAGCTCTTTCCCATTTTCTCCATTTGACCTGGAGGTGGCTGGCTGCCCTCTGGGCTCTGGCATAAAGACAGAGAAATGGAGAAAGGAGAAAACAGTCATGGGAAGACCCACTAGGCTGAAGGGGAAAACTGTGCCAATGTTTTTTCTATTTAAAAAGTATAACTTTGGGGCTTCCCTGGTGGTGCAGTGGTTGAGAGTCCGCCTGCCTATGCAGGGGACACGGGTTTGTGCCCCGGTCTGGGAAGATCCAACATGCCGCGGAGCGGCTGGGCTCCTGAGCCATGGCCGCCGAGCCTGCGCGTCCAGAGCCTGTGCTCCGCAACGGGAGAGGCCACAACAGTGAGAGGCCCGCGTACCACAAAAAATAAATAAATAAATAAAATAAAATAAATAAAAAGTATAACTTTTTGTTACTTTTGAATATTTCATGAATAAGCTGTTTGTCCAAAAATAGCATGTAAACAAAAATAATGACTTGCTCAACATTCACAGTTTGTATTAACTTAGACCAATGTTTCTCATTATGATCTGTAAAAAGAGGGTTTGACAAGCAAGTGAATTGTGCCAACACCTGCAATAAGCTGTATCTAGCAACACATGTTTCCAAATATCCATTTTAAGCCTCCCCTTATTTTTATCTCTGCTCTACTCCACTTCAGCACCACCATCCTGATTCACCTCCCATCTTCCTTTTCAAATTGTTAGCTCCAGGACAGCCTGAGTATTGAAACTGATCCAGATACTTAAGCCTATTGGAGTGTCCAGGCTGGTAGGCAAAAGGCGATACCCTAAAGCTAACACAGTTACTGGACTTGGTCTATCAGTCAGTAACAGAGTGCTTTAGAAGGAAGCTCCAGTAGAAACAAAACAAGAAGGCCAGACAGGTAAGCAATTAGCAGCAGAGAAGGTCACAAACAAGGAAGGAAGATTCCAGACACTGGTCTAGTGTAGTGGCAGGGCTCCCAGAGCTGAAATGGAGGTTCACAAGAATAAAGCCATGTCATTCAGGGCCTAGACGGACAGTTGCAGTAAATTCTTCTGTACTAAAGATGGGTGCAGAAGACTATCGGGTTATATGAAACTAGTGCATTTGTGGTGGACTTGAGCACAAGACCCTCTTATCCCAATGATGCACCTTAAGATGAATACCTTAGAGAATACTCTAGAAGCCCTGAATATTACTCTAGAAGCCCTGAATTTTGCTCTAGGGCATTTTTTTGTTGTTGTTGACTTAATGGTAAGGTCAGTGGGTAAAGAAGCTGAAACAATAAAAGAAATGTCTACCTCAAATTAGGATTGATCTGAAAACTGGTGCAGAACATTTACTACCATTGAGGGGAATTATACTTCTTTGTGGAACACAGGATTTGGAAGACGATATTTATTGGG
Organism: Pseudorca crassidens; assembly: GCF_039906515.1. NCBI lineage: Eukaryota > Metazoa > Chordata > Mammalia > Artiodactyla > Delphinidae > Pseudorca > Pseudorca crassidens. The sequence goes on from NC_090312.1 coordinate 65,452,303, forward strand.
GTGGGAGGAGAGTGAGAGGAAGGCTGACATTCAAGGTTTGCTATGAGAATCCAATGAGGTAATATTTTAGAGGGTTTTGTCAATTATAAATAATTATTTTAATGAGAGTTTATTGATACCTATTGCCTTAATACTTCTACTAACTCTAGTTACTTAGGTCAATGAATTTAATACAAAAAGATACCTTATTGTCAAAGGTACACAAGCTATAGAAGTATCAGTTTAACTTTGATATCCCATCCTTTCCCCCCTTGCACATACTAATCAGAAAATACCAGATCCATTAACACCTTCTTGAAGCTTGTGAAATTGTGTGTTCTGCAGTGTCAATATTTCTTTTAAGGTTTTGCTAATCTTTCTGGAAATTCCCAACACTACTCTTAATTCTCCAGCACTCTTTTTTTTTCGTTATGTTCTTTGATTTTTACCTTTCACAACACTGGGCTACTGCATGTTTTTGCTTCTATTCCAAAGTTTGTTTTTTCTGATTCCCTGCACCTTCTGCTGCAAGGATTTTGAATCTTTGCCTGTGTATCCCTCTCACTCCCTGTTCTCTCTCTGGACTCCTTCTTCTGCTCTCACCTTAAATGCATATCCCATCCTCTCACTTTTAATGGTGTAGCTTTCACCTCCTTTAGTACTACTTCCTGAATCCCAGCTAAAACTACAGCCTGGTATAGAGAATGACTCTGAAATTCTGTTCCAATGTTTGCATGGTAGAGAGAGCAGCTTACCTTTTCTGCAAGCAGGGAATATAGCAGAGGGAAAGCAATGGTTATTGTAATAGTTTGGGTCCCAGAACTCTTTGGGATCTAGTTAAAATTATTATGAACACTCAAGAAAGAAAGTACATATACATACATATTATTTCTCATGTAACTTTAGGAGGTTTACCCCCGAAGCCATGTATGAATCTATTAGTTTTGCCCAAAGGGATTTCTACCTCAGGTTAAGACTTCTTATAGAAAGGAAAAAACATTATGGGTTTTGTAGATAATACAAAATATTATAGGCTTTTGTAGGCCTGAGTGCAAGTCCTGATTTTGACTGTAAATAAACATTTCACTGAGTTGAAGTTTCATCTTCTGTAAGATAAGATGAATGATATTTATTTTCTGAGTTTTTGAGGATTAGAGATAATGTGGTAATATTGTGGCATAAAGAAGTCCTTCAATAAACATTGTATCATTATCAAAAACAATGCACCCCAGTCACTTTCTGATGGAACATGAAGTTCCACATCAAGATAACAGTATTGCATGTGTAGTGAACTAAATTAATATTATATACAAGAAATTGCCTTGCTGTCACCTTTTTCTCTTTATATTTGAACTATGGGATTTTGCTAATTTTTATTCATCATTACATCAATGCACATATGTGTTGGTTATGTAAATAAGATTCAGTGTTGACTCAAGCCTTCTAATACAGTTTTAAGTTCTTTCTTGCAAAACTGAAGGAGGATTTCTTAACTGAGTCTAAAGCAGCGAATTTCTGCATCTAAACTTTGTTCTTTTAGGCTTTTAACTCTTAATTGCCATTTATACATGAATTGAGAGTCATACAGATTTGGGCTCTAAACTTACAAATTAAGTGTCTCATGCCAATTTTTAAAGTTCAGATATCATTCCTATTCCAATTTACTAAATTGGCATCCCAAAGTGCTCAAGGTTAAGACAACTGCTTACACACATTGTAAAGGTTTATTACATATAGGGAGTGAACGGGCTGAAACTCATCTGGATTAGTGATGCTCAGATCTCAATAATCACGGTAACAGACCCTGATGTGTAAAGATTGTAAGCACACACTTCCTGACCTATGGTGGGAATACAGGAAAAAGAACAGTGAAGTTCATTTTCATCCACTTTGATACACACCCATATACTTCTGAGCCAGGAGGGAAAACAAAATTTTATTTTTAGCTGTTTATGCAGTTGGCGTATTCACTTTACCACTCCTTCACAAGCACCTCTTATAGACCAGTGGCTGTGTTTGACCCTAGAGATATAAAGGTCTATAACACATGGGTATCATCTTCAAAGATGACATGGAGAGTGAGTCCTTGACCTTTGTTTAATGGAAGACTGCAAATCATAGTATTTAAGCATACCGGCTGTACTATCTGACAGACCCATGTTGGCATGCTGCCGCGGAAACTTACTGTCATGCCCACTTAGCCAAATTACCAAAACCCTCAAGAGGCTCAATGATCTTACCTGTGAAGTGTGGGGATAGTATCTAAATTGCAAGATTGTTGATCCCTTAATTGGGATTAAGTAGAGGTACTAATGTATGTGGTGTGGTTAGCCAAACGGCCGGCACATACTAGTTACTCAATAAACAATGGTTATATTTATTGCATCCTCACCACCTTAACTCCAGTAACTGACACAGCTTCACAGTGATGCTATGGTCGTCTGTGGGGTTTTATTTTATTGCTGAGTGAGTAGCCCAGGTATGAGCTCTCAGGCATCTGTTAATTGATAAATGCTATTAAAACCCAGCAAACTTATCATGTCAACCAAATGATCAGCTGCTTACAAAGAATCTCATCAGGTATGCTTTACTAGATATTTTCTGTCAGTAGTCTAAGTCTGAGGTATTGCAATTAAAAGGATCCATTTTGTATTATTCAATTCTATATCAAGAATAGGTACTACACAGAGAAAATTCAAACTTAATTTTAAATAAATTCTACACAGTGTTTTGTTATCATAAGCTCTAGAACAAATCTACAGCCTACATTTTATTTGTAAAATGCGTTCAACTGTTTCTGTTTCATGAAACTACTGATTTATACTTATATATATATATATACATACATGCATACACACATACATAGGTATACATTTATCAATCAGGTGCCAAAAAATCTCAAAAAGATATCTTATTAGATATTAAATATAAAGTTATATTAGTCAATACATCATTTTCTTGGTTAGGCATTAGCACAGCTATGGGGAAAATTGCATAATGTCTGCAATTTTTTTCTCACTATAGACTTTCTAATGATGGTAAATGAACACAAAATCATCCAAAAACTCAATATGAAAATACTTCTTACTTCAGTTACCTGTCAGGAGCAATAGATCCAAAATGAGAACTCCTGATTTCACCAAATTGTTATTCAAAATAAATTGTCCTATTTTCTGCTGTATTACCTTAATCAAATAATGTTACAAAATATTGTTGCATGATTCAAGGTGCATTATATAAAAATATGTAAAATGTAAGTGACCAATTCCCTGTTTAAACCTTAGTATTTGTGTACTTTTTGTGATACCTTGTGCAATAAACCCTTAAGTTCTGGAGTGCGTTGGTAGACACAATTCCATTTTTTTATACAGGTAATGTGATCTTTTAAAAACATTATTATTATAAAACCACAGTGCTTTTTCTTCTTCTGCTGTCGACTCTAAAGTTATTGGTAATTTCTTGACTATTTCCATGACACCTGACAAATATGTCTGAGTATTTCCATAATGTCTATCAGAGTGATATCTAGGTGCTGTCAAAGAAGTATTAAACTAAAACTGTGGTGAATGAAGGATAGAGCAAAGCTCATTTGTTTCCACAACTCTGTTGGAGCTATTCAAGTCGTTATGGGTTAAAGAAAACTGTATAGGGTCAGTGCTTTTAGTTTATAATTGCCGTTTGTCTAGAAAAGCGAGAGGGTTGCTACTTCACTGTTGTGGTTCTAGGGTTTAGAAAGAGTTTTAACATTTGTGAATTTTTTAATTGGTAGTTCAAAATTTGATATTTTAATTTTTAAAATTTCTAACAATTCATTCCCAGGTCTACCTTATGATACACAGGGTTTGCTAATGGAAGGATGGTGATAAAGGCAGGATTCAAATTTAAAATAAAGTCATGTTAATGAAGAAAGTTTAATAAACTGGATTGTCTAGTCTAGGCATATAAATATTAAAAATTTTAAAAAAACAATAATAGTTGCTAAGCCTATAAATATTTATTTATTTGGAATTGTTCTGGGGCTGTAAGCTTAAGCTACCTTTGAATTTGTTTAAGCCCACTCTGCAGCATGCTTACCATAGTATGACAGAGGGGGAAAAAATCAAGTAAAATTGGACTTACAGTTTACATTAGCATGAGGAAGTTGAGTTTGATATAAAACAGAACTTCTAGTAGTGAAGTTTATTAAGAATTAAAAAGTATTGGCAAAGGATAAGGGAAAGTCCAGGGCTGAAAAGGTAGGAACTTAGCATTTAAGGTTGGGGAGAGAAAGAGCTAGTGAAGGAGACCAAAGAATTGCTTACGAGGGTGGTGAATACCAGGAGTTTTGGGGGTTCATGGAAGCCAAGAGAAGAAAATATTTTTTTTATTATTATTTTAAATTTTTTTTTGGCTGTGTTGGGTCTTTGTTGCTGTGTGCAGGCTTTCTCTAGTTGTGGTGTGCGGGCTTCTCATTGCGGTGGCTTCTCCTGTTGCAGAGCACAGGCTCTAGGCACCCAGGCTTCAGCAGTTGTGGCTCACGGGCTCTAGAGCACAGGCTCAGTAGTTGTGGTGCACGGGCTTAGCTGCTCCACGGCATGTGGGATCTTCCCGGACCCAGGCTCGAACCCGTGTCCCCTGCATTGACAGGCAGATTCTTAACCACTGCGCCACCAGGGAAGCCCAAAAGTATTTTTTAAATGAGGGGAAAATCAGTGTAGTCAGATTGAATAAGATGAGAACCAAAAAGCTATTGGATCTGACAATTTGAAAGTGATGGAAAATCTTGATAAATGTCGTTTCATTGAAGCCGGGGGCAAATAAATTAGATATAGGAAGTAAAAATAGTTAAGATATAGGTAAGGCAAGATAATAGACAAGGCAAATAAGTTAGATAGATATAGTAGGTAAGAAGAGATAGAAAAGGAAATGTGAGGAAAAGAAATGGAGACATTATATTTAGTCCAATACTTCCAGAAGTTTCTGCAAAGAGAGCAATGATAGACTTGAGTGTTGGCTGGAAAGAGATGTGGTGTTAAACGAGTGTTGATTCTTAAGGGAAAAATCCTAAAGCAGGATAGCATGCGGATGTGAATCCAGTAGAAATGGAGGAAGTTATAATAACTGCACAATCAAAATGATGAATAAGTCTAAAGGGATAATCAGCAAGGTACAAGGAGTATAGATGAACATTGGTTTGTAGCTTTGATTTAGGAGAGTGAAGGACTTTAAGCTGCTTCTATTTTCTCAAAGAAATATGAGATGATGTCAATAGTTAAGTCTGAGGGGTGGAAGAATTTATGTTTTGAGGTTTGAGAAAAAAAAAGATAAGGTATGAAAGAGTCACTGTGGGGAGTTTAAAAACTAGCCACAGAGAGAAACCCAATATGATTATGTGGAAAAACTGAGCATGCAGTTGAGGTTTTGATAATGAATCTACAGCAAACTAGTCAGCTTGGGTGGTTTACTCCAAAGAACTTCAGCTACTCTGCTGCCAGCACTCAAGGAAAGGGTATGGTTCATCTAGTGTTGGGATCTGCCAGGGGAACATTACAAAGAGGGGGGAAAAGGAATTGAAGATATTTTGAGGGAATGATTAAATGACAGAGCATGCAATCTCTACCGGACAGCGAGACTAAAGATAAGCGTGGACTTCTAGATGGTGAAATAGAGGTAGGCTAAGCAAGTTGGAGTTCAAAAAAAAATAAAACACTAGGGTCTTCAGAGCAAGTTAATGTATGATTGTGTGTAGCGACACAGTGAAATGTCTAATACTGAGGTTTCAACAGAGAGACAATTTCCAGTGATGATAAGGCCTAGATGGCATTTCCAGTGATGATAATGCCTAGATGCCCATGGCAGTGAATGACTGAGACGGAGGGAGAAAATTATCACTGGAGTTGAGGAGGTCAGGAACTCAGCGGCCAGGATGTAGGGATGGATGGTAACATGGAGGTTAGGGTGTTGGGTTAACGCTGCATTGTGCTTGCTCTTCCTAAATACTTATGTGATCTTAAGATGTATTAATGAAGGTATAGTGAGTAGAACAAGGGAGATGATAGCTATGCTCTGAGGAACAATGGCAAGCTTTTACTTTAGTATTATCTATTTTAAAGTGTGCCATACTTTAAAATAGATAATGCCGAACAGGGAAAGAATCCAGGGCAAAAGAAAAGAAAAGAATAGTGAGGAAAGTGTATCATAAGAGGAACAGTTGAAGAGACTGGGGGCATTTAAACTGGATAAGAGAAAACCTTAGGGGAAACATGAGAGTTGTTTTCAAATATTTAAGGTGCTGTCATGTGGGAAAAAACCTAGACTCATTCCGTGTTGTTTCTGAGGGAGAACTGAAACAACATCCAAGAGTGGATGTTACAGGAAGGCATATTTCAGCACAATGTAAAGAAAGAATTTTCTTACAGTTCAAGTTGTGCAAAGGCAAAATATGTTTTCTTAGAAAACAGTGAAGTCTCATCATTGGAGGTGTTCAATTTGGTTGGCATATTGGCAAGGATCTTCAAGAATCAGAGGTTGATGCTCTTTCATTTGTCCATAGTCTATAAGGGCATCAACATCTAGAATATACTAGCATTCAAAAATTACAGTTTTAAATGTGGTGATGAATTCTTCCTGGTCTATGTATTTAGTTGTATGATACCATTTTACTTATTTTTATTTCACTCTTTGAAATATCAGTGACAAAATGATTGTGGTAGAGCCTAAATATGATCAGACCTAGAATTCAAAGTACCGTATTTGAACCCCAGGTATTCTGTTTATTAGTTCCTTAATTTCACTTAACTTCACTTTTACACATATGTAACATAAAAATAACTGGTTAAGGAGGCTATGAAAATATTTTTTGAGGGAAGCAAGCCAAATAAAAGTTATTAAGGCCAAGAATAAGTTATTAAGCTTTATACAGATTAGTGAATTCTCAAAAAGGGGTTGGTGCATACCAGATTTTCAGGATGGCATAATGAAGTTCTAGAAGATTGTAAAAGCACTCCATGTTTTTCTGATATTCCAACTGGTAAAGATAAGAGGAAAAAAAAAAAAAAAGGACTGTAGCCAAATAACGCTATCATCCAACTTATAAATAATTGGTTCTTTTAATATTCCCAGTATCTGTTATAATTATTTTTGAACTCAAGATATCTAGCCTGAGAATGTTTTAGTTTTATGAGAATTTACAAGCTGTGAAATACCAAAGCGAGAGCAAGAGCACAGTTACATTTTCAGATTCAGAACCACAAGGGACTTTTAAATACATAGAAGATGGTAGAACACTAACAGCCAGCCTTTACCACACTGGAGTCTTTATAAAATAATATGCAACTTTCTATGCCAATCTTTTATACTTTTTTACTTTGTCTCTGTTAGAGTCTTTTTTACTGGTCTTGAGAAAATAGAGAAAAAACAAATTAGATTCACTGTACCAATAATCCAAAATAACTAAGAAAAAGGATATTTTGCATAATTTTGTTTCAGAGGTTTAATATTGATTATTTGGCTGGACAGAGCTTTGGGGTGAAGAGCTCTTGACTTGGAATTAGAAAGCTTGAATTTGAGTACTTTTCTGCTAAGCATTTTTGGATGTGTCCTTTAGTGTTCTTGAGTAGCAGTTCTTTTCTAACCTGTGGTAATAATTCCAGTCTCACCTCCCTCATGGTTTTACTGTGAGAATCAAAGTAGAAGATGCTACACTTAGTGGAGGGAGCTACAGGTAGATGTGTACACATATGTAACTCTTTTTATTCCTCATAGATATTCTTCAAGGAAATTATTAATTTTCACGTCTGCACCCAGAAATTAATACCAAGGCTCAGAAATCTGAATAACCTACCAAAGGTCACAAGCAATAACACAGCTAACATTGAACGCTACTTTACTAATCTCAAGCGCCAAGACTTTTCCACAGCTCCAAAATGAAGCAATGTGTGCCAGAGGTTGCAAATAGCAAAGCATTTATTTATTCCAAGAAAAGGAAATTGTTGCCCTAGAAAGGAGACTTATTCATAGTATACTACTTGGCTCTGAAGTGAATAAAATTGATATAATTATATTAATGAAAACTCTTGCTATTTATTTAACTAAAAATAGGTATATTGGGAGGACAGGATTTTAGAGGATAATGAGTAAACTGAGTAAACCAAGATGCAATAGTAGTAGCATATTATTTTAAAATTCATAGCTAATTCCTAAAAGAAGCAGCTAAAACAAAGAAAATGGAAGTAAACAGTTATAGTAGGAGTGGAAAGCACAGGAATGGGGTACTACTGCTTTCTATTATAAGCCTTTCATTGCTACATGATTTTTAAACTCTGCTCATGTGTTACATTGATAAACATGCAAGGTGAAAGATAGAGAAAACTTTGAAATGTTTAATGAGGCTACTTTGCAAGTATGCTGCATTTTATGTTGGGAGCCTTGTGGAATTGATCGTGTTCTTTATGTTTTCATATTATGACAATTTGGAATATTTGGTGTCCATTAATTTTTTTTTTAAAGTGAAGGGTTATTTTGTGCCTGTGAAGAGTATGATTATGTTTGCTAAGGTTAAAAAGCTGAATTCTTAGTCTGTGGCCAGTGTTTATTTTAACTATCGTGTGTCGTTAAAAAAGCGTGTTGTTTTTGCTGCTGCAGAATTTGGGTTAAGGTGAAAAGTCAGAATAGGATGAATGTGGAAATCTATAGTAAGGCTGCAAGAAATCTTGGTTATGATATATCCAGAAATACTCCCATAATCACACTTCCTTCAGTTAGGGTGCCCAAGTTCACTGGATATTCCTGGAGTTTAGGTACAACTAATGATGAAATGATGAGTGAATTCCCTGAAGGCTGAAGTTACCTGACCAGGAAAAGACAAGCCTTTCCTGGATCACAATATGAATGTGACAGGTAAACTATCGGGTCTTATGCCTGACCATACTTAAAAAACATAGGGGAAATAGGTATCTTTACCTAAAGGCATCTCTCTATTTTTAGTTGACAGATTGATAAAATGAAAATCTGTGACAATGAAGTTTATATTTCCTAACTTTTACAGAGGTTTTCCTCCATGTACATGTGTACCTATACATAAGCATGCCCATGCATATTTATGATACACTTATATTTAAAATATGAATATGTAAAAAATTATGACTGATTTTTTAACCTAACATACCAAAAGTTATATCTCTAACTACATGTTGCGCCTTGGAGAATAGTTCTCTTGAAAAGCTTTATACTTATCTTCATATTCTCCCTAAATTTAGAAGTCTATCTTTGTTTTAAATTTTCTTCTTTGATAATACCTTTTACCAAGCACCATTAAAGATAGATTTTGGAGAATCAATGATTTCTAGGAACAGCCAAAAGAATGTGGAGTGAATTCCTAGGAAGGTGAGTGAGTCACCTGAGTCACAGGGTTATGAGTTTGATGATCAAAGGTAAGATTACATTTCTTGTTGTTCAAGCTAAAAATCCCCAAAGGAAATCCAGAAGCTTTTAAAAATGTCATCATTGGGGTTTGCCTCGAGTCTCGAAAGCTGATCTTCAGTTGAAAATTGTAATTTTGCTAAACACAACATTAAAAAGTCATTTTCTAGTCACACCCTATGCATGAATTCAGAAATATTGGCAAGAAAGTGAATGTTATCAATATGAAAGTGAATTAGCGAGAAAAATAGATGGAGTTAATCAGCCAGGAGGCAGGCAGAAAGGGAAAATTTGGCCGATAGCATGCAATGAGCCCCTCTGGACCATTTCACCAGAGGACTTCCTAAGAAATCAAGACAGCACAGAGTCAAGAGAGGGAGAAAGAGCCTGTTTGATGATGCTCTCTGCCTTCTTTGATCCAGCTATTCCTGAACAAAGATATCCCTGAACTTTACGATTCAATGAGCCCATTAGTGCGCTTTATTGTTATGATGCCGGTGATGATTGGTGGTGGTAGAGGAAGAGGAGAAGAAGAGAGAAAGCAAAGGAGGATTAGGGATAAATAGGAATGAATGAAAAAGCAGACTCTACCCAGGGGAAACTATCGCTACCTTTGAGAAGGATGTTGGGAAAGCCAACAAGTTTGAGGAATTGGAGAAATGATTAATCCAATATTTACAAAAGCTTCATTTTGAGAGGAAAGAATTTTTTTTCAAGGAGCTCATGTTGGTTACTTAGCTTTTGCTTCTAGTGTCACCTCAATTCAAGAAGTTACAAGCTGAACAGTCTCTGCCTTAAAGGAGTTTGTTGTCTAACATCAAATATATATTTTATAATTCCACACGCCTTTTAAAATAAGTACTCTTATTAGCTTCATTTTCTTTTCTTTTTTTTGCGGTACGCGGGCCTCTCACTGTTGTGGCCTCTCCCGTTGCGGAGCACAGGCTCCGGACGCGCAGGCTCAGCGGCCATGGCTCACGGGCCCAGCCGCTCTGCGGCATCTGGGATCTTCCCGGACCGGGGCACGAACCCGTATCCCCTGCATCGGCAGGCAGACTCTCAACCACTGCGCCACCAGCGAAGCCCCAGCTTCATTTTCTTCATGGGAAATCTGGGATTAGTGAATTTAAACTTGTTCAAACAGTAAGTTCCAGAGGTAGGATTTGACCCTGTTCTTCTTGATTTCAGAGTTTGTCCTGAACACCTGTTATAAGTATAGTTTCCAGACTCCTTGTTCTTTTTTTCAATGTAAACTTAATTATATATTTCCCATATTTATTGTAATGGAAAAATATACGAGAAGAGAAACCTAAGGCAGTTTTTAAGACTATAGATTTCAACTTAATAAACTTGATAAAACTAATAATGAAATATACACTTGTCCATATTGTCTTGAAATGAAATAAACTTAATGTTTCATATTTATTTATAAAACTGGAACTCATAGTACTTATAATTGTTATCAGCAAAATGTTTCTGTAAATAAGAAGACATTCAGTCAATACTAGCTATAACATGAATAGCTAGAAATTATATCAGAAAAGTCTGTGTACTTTCAAGACACTCTATATACTATGTATTGTTCCTGACCTGTGTACCAAAAAAATCTTAATGTTATTGCTTTTGCTTATCACTTTTACTCATAGCATCTCTTTGAACTAAGCTAATAGTACTATCTGCATGGTGCTTTCTACTTATTAAACACTTGAATTATTAAAGTCTTTCTTTATCTTTCTTAGTACTACTGGTGGCAATGTCAGCACTAATCTTTCTTTATCCCAGGTTATATTTACTACTCCTTTTGTTTTCCTAAAACAAAAACCATTTTGTACAGAACGAGTTAGGGGGAAGACATAAAATGTCAAGAGGTAGGTTAAGGGTTCTATAGCCCCTCTTATGGGCAGATCTTATTTTCATGTATAACCTGGATGGATGTTCTCAGAATTATGGAACTGTATAGCTGGAAGAAAACTGACAGATCATTCCTTCAATATTAGACTAACACAAGAAGCCCTTCCTCAGCAATCCGGAAATAAGTCAACAAAAACAATTGGAATCGGAGACCCTTTTCTTTTAAATGGCAGCTGTCACTTTTGAAGATTAATATTTATTTGAACATATTTCTTATATGATTGGCAATCAGTTTCATTGATGTTTAACTTTTTAAAATAATAAGCTAAACTGAAAGAAGGTAAATGCAATCGTTATCTCCTTTGGATTTTTTTCTTGTAGGGAAGATATTTTTAAAGAGATATTAATTATAGCTTGAGAAAACTCTTCACAATTGTTCAAAGCAACTATTGGTAATTTATCACCTGATCATCACCTTCATCATAATTATCTCAAAATCATAAAATTTATATTTCTAAGACCAATAACATGCTATTTCAGAACTATACCCAAAAGATGGATTTTAAAAAATACTAGGGGTGTACCCAATCTGATCTTTCATGGTAATGCTGTCAGAATTTCAAAGCTTTCTTACATGTTTAATGAACCCCATACCATGGTGTTTAAAAGTTTTTCACATTTTTAAAAAGGCTTCACAGATATTATGAAATTGACATGATCGGTTAAGAATTAATATAGCAATTTTACATACTCTTGAAATTTCAAGCATAGTCTAATTATTAAGCTAGTAAAAAACCCCTGAAGATTATGTAAAACTATTCCTAAACATGAAAAGAGAGATTCTTTTTTTTTAATCAATTTTTATTGGAGTATAGTTGCTTTACAATGCTGTGTTAATTTCTTGCTATACAGCAGAGTGAATCAGTCATACCTGTACATATATCCACTCTTTTCTAGATTTCCTTCCCATTTAGGTCACCACAGAGCATTGAGTTCCCTGTGCTATACAGTAGATTCTCATTAGTTATCTATTTTATACATAGTAGTGTATATATGTCAGTCCCAATCTCCCAGTTCATTCTCCCCCAACTTCCCCCTTTGGTAACCATAAGTTGGAGATTCTAAAGTATTATTTCAATATGCTAGTTTTCATTTCCATAAGCCTGAAGAAAAGCATTGTCATTTTCCTCTAATCTGTGAATGTTTCTGTTGGCCTGGACAGTGGGATGCAGAATGAATTAGCTGCTCTGTGAACTTGCCAGGGTTGGTTTTAAGGTCAATGTGGATCACTTGAACCAACAGGGAAAACAGTAAAAAAAATTATAGATATCATTTTTGTTGTTCTACACTTTGTGTGTGTGTGTGTGTGTGTGTGTGTGTGTGTGTGTGTGTGTGTGTGTGTGTTTAAATAAGCAGTAGTGGCTTCAAGCTGCAATGGGAAAAGTTGGGAATGATAAAGCTAATTGGATCAAAGTGACAACCAATCTGGATGATATCGCCTCCTATGAGCGTTTCTTGCCCTGAATCATCTGGCTTGTCTGTCTGATGACTAATCACTCCCTCTTTCTACATGGTTTGCTCCTAGACCCAGACAGACTCACCATACAGTTGGCTGTAGTTTTGCCTCAGAAATACTGCTTCAGCCATGCTAGTATAGTGAGTACTAAGAGGTCTTGTGGGACACCGAATTTTCAGTTCTAAAACTGGGATCATTCTGGAAAAACTGGGAGGCTTGTCATCCTAGATAGGTATACCATCAGAAGCCAAGCATATTAGCTGCCTTTTATTGTACTTGTGTCAGATCTGCTGTTCTGAATTATATAATTTCAACTGCAGTCAATGCTTTACTTTACTGAAAAATGTTACTTTACACCAAGAATGAATGAGTACCTTCTGTATCTAAAAGGAAACAGAGAAAGGCAGACGCTGAGGAAGAATCCGTGTTTCATCTAGTAATCTTTTTCTCTTGGAAAACTGGTGGATCTTGAGGCAGAGATCGTTATTCTGTTTTTCTGATGCAGTACTGGATCAAACAAATAATGCTCAGGTTAGGTTGTGAACCCACTAAAATCGTAGAGCAGAACCGACACATTTAACCGCATCATGAAGTGCATGTCCAGTCTCAATTGCCCAGTCCTAACTCAATATTCTAGTTTCTGCTTTGAATAGTTAGCCTGTAAATAAACAAAAGGACACAGCTGCTATATGTGAGAAAAATAAAATTAAAAAAACACCTTATCAGGGTTTTTTTGTTTTCTTATTTTCTTCCCTTCTTTAAATAGGTAGTTCATTTTGTTTTAATGGTCCTGTCTTGGATCCAGCAAGCAAACCTTTCTTACTGAAGGGGTCTCTACTTAACTGGTGTCTCTGTCATCAGCCTGACCTTGTAGCTTTCTCTAGTGCCATTATACCCCGGGTGCTGGCTTATTTTCATACAGCAGCCCTTCTGCTTGATCCCACTTCATCTACTTCAGGGACACAGACATTTGTTGGGCTTATTAGCTCAGCAGGGGCCTTATCATATTTTGTATCTGAGGCTGTTGGAGATGTCAGGAGATGGAAAGCTGTGTAGCTTTTAATCCTCCTTTCTTTTACTTTCTCCTAGAGCCCAGCACTGCATTTGGATTCAGCATTCTCTTACTACTAGCTGCTGAGATCACTTTAAATATGTCTAGCTTTGCCATCTGTACCAATAACATGGCAAAGGCTTAGCCATGATTAGGCTGTCAAGATATATTAAGTTAAAAAGTATCAAAGTTTCTTGCTGCAACCCCAGACCTTTTAAGAGTCTACCTTCTTTGGAATCCCTTCCCCCCCTCCTCTCTAACATTATAGTCACCATGCTTTGCTTGACCTTGACCAACATCTGCACCCAGGGAACACTAATGAATTTGGGCCAATTCATCTCCAAACTCCAAATTTAATCAAGCTGACATGCCGGGGAAAGCAGACTATAATTAACTTCTAGCATTTTAGGTAATCTGTAAATTTTCATAAATTTTATCTGATGGGCCATGCTTAATATTTCAGTTTTCTTTAAAAAGACACAATGTTAAACGAATACATGCATATTTAGTAGCTAATTTTCTATATTAAAGATTATGTATGTGTGTGTGTGTGTGTGTCTTTAATTTTGGAAGCACAGTAAAATTAAATATAACCATTTTTACTATGTAATAAAACCCCACACAAACTGCAAAGCTGTTGCAAATTTATTTCCTTGTTTTATTTGTTTTGTGACCATTGTAATCATTTTAATAAATTTACACATCGATGGCTGTGCATGATGATAAATAAGTTCTAGAAGCCTGTACTTAACCATTTTTATTTGGCCATCACTCTATTAGAGAATGGGTAGTACCCTTCCGGTAAGACGATACTTCTTTTTTTGTTACCTAAACAGGAAAATCTCTAATTTGACAGAAACTCCCACATTCCCAGATGAATTGAACAGCTTCCATGTACTCATTTATAAATGTCATTAATTATTATCAGCTCAAATCATAATCCAATTTGTCCTTAATAAACCTGTAAATGATGTCTTTGCAAGTTTGTTAGAGAAGGTAAGTCTGCATGTGTCACTAAACTAGAACGATGCAATCTTTGAAAAGGTTGTCATTACTTCACTTCTAATATTTCTATACTGGTGTTGTGTTTGAAATCGAGAACAGTAGCATTGTAAAACAAAGTCTTTCATTTCCAGAGTACTCTGCATTGCAAAAAAGGTATAATAACATTATTTTGGTGTTATTTAATATTACATTTCCTATATGCAAATCCAAACTTTGTGTGCTTTATTATGAATGAGAGATGGTAAGTATTTAAACATATCTGGTGCTATGATCAACAAAAAGAAAAATTTGGGCAAATTTTCCAAGTGCTGCTTGGAAAAAATAAAGGAAATTAAAACTGAATTCAAGGAAAACGTTTATAAATATCCCATTCTTCAGTGAAGAAATTTCCAATGTGTACTTTGAAACCTTTATTGATCACATATTTTTAAACATTATACACATAAAGGCCAATCTCACATGTTTATACTGGCCGAGTAGAGTTAAAATTTTAATTCAATATTTGTATACTATTTATTATAATATCGATCAAAATGCATTCTGTCCTTAGTGACGTGCTTTTCACATGATGGAAAATTCTTTTAGAACTTACTTGAGAACCATAACATGTACAACTATTAACCTTGTATGATAAAATTTTGGTCATTTGAAAATACTTGGAAGAAATAGAAGTTTAAATGATATTAATTAAATAACGTATTCCAATAAAAATGTATTTTTTAAAGATAATTTTTGGAGATAAAATTAATTATGACATTAAAAAAATCTGGGATATTTCTTTATGCTTTTAGCATCTGTTAAGTTCCTCTCAATTTTATTTTCAAAGGTCAACATTTGTTTTCTTTCAATAAAAATATTATTTTTCTTTAGTTTTCAAAACAGGTCTGTCAAAATAGAATTTCCCACCAACAATTCATCCTCAACTCATTAATGAGTTCCTTTAATCAAGATCGCAGTAATCAAATTTTATCTTGTGGCAATGGATATCAAATAACAACTAAAAAACTATCATGTACTTCACTTTATTCCATTTAACTAGTTAGGTTGGTAATATCGAAATAAAAAAAAATCCTTCATTTAATGTTCTTCCTCAGATAAAGAGTTTTGGGTAAATGCATTTACTAATTGTATGTGAGAAATTGAAAAATGAGACAACAAATTTTGGCAAATCTTCCTTCAAATTGAAGCATAAATTTGTGTTGTATTAGCAATGGAGGTAATCATTTTTTTTATTCCTACTCCTATCACTTTGTCCATAAAATCACATTGTTCTATTAAAGGTACACAGAATACAAATGGTAGGAATGATATAAAGAAGGCAAAGCTGAGAGATGGAGGGTTTCTTTGTTCATTTGTTTTCATCTTGTTCCTTATTGTTACATGTTTTGGTTTTAAAGCCCCGGTTTGGGATAAAAATATAAAAATTGTGTGTAAGAGGAAAATTCGGTGTTATATGGCATAAATATTAAATTAGAGAATCTGACTGAATTAAAAAAAAAACATTTTAAATTTATAAGTTCTGCAAGTGCTATACTAATGTTATCATTCTCACTTAATTGGTGGATAACCCTAAAATGCCTAAAGAATTAATAAGATGTTCCAGGTCTAAAGTAAACAGTAGACTTGTGCTTTTCAGAGATTTTCATATGTAGAAAAATGTCTTACTTGGGTTTGTATTTGTTTAATATTCACTGAGGAGCCATGTACAACTGGCTTAGAAACACTGATAGGGCATCTCTGATACTGTTTCTGTTAATATAGACAGAAGTTTCTCTTTCGTCTGTGGGTGCCATTTATCTGGGATGGTCCAAATGATCTGAGTGGGGATTATTAAGGCTGAAAGCGATATGAGCAAAACTCTTGTTATTTTTGTGTTAATGGTAATGCCAACAGATATTCACATAGTACATTACAGTTGATAACACTTTTTGTCACATGCTTTTTCTCATTTGACCCTCACTAAAATTTTGTAAAATGTTAAAAAAAAAAAAAAAAAAGTTCTTTGAGATGCCCTACAAAATCCTAAGCAGGAAATTCAGCATCAGATGGAGCTGGGTTCAGGTCTTGCCTCTCCCACGAGTTTATTGAACTACTTTAAAGTTTGGTATCACACTTCATACTCAGGATAAATGTTCCCAGGATTAAATGTGATAAACAGTATAAAGCATTTACATAGTACCTGGCACACACACTAGCTGCTGTCATTGCTTGAAGATGAGGACCCTGCATTTTTAACTTTGTCCCCTCAGCTCACTATTTAGTACCCAGTGGTGTGCATAGGAGCCCAGCTGATGTTTGTTGAGCAAATAAATAAAAAGAAAAAGTTAGAACTGAGAGTAGTAGAGTCAAATGATTTGTTTAAGGTGATGCGCCTGGGAAGCAGTAGAGCTGAGGATCAAGCCCAAATTTCCTGACTCTCCAGTCCAAGGTTTTCCCTGATGGCTTCTCCTGCTGAGGAATGTAACCACTGCCCTGCATTCCTGTCTCAGGAGATTGGCTCTTTATCTGCCAACCCACTGATGGTTGCACTAACATTTTCACTGCCTGAGCATCTCCACCATGGATATCTAGTAGCTATTTGTTGTTTCAAATCTTCAGCAAAGAATAGAATCTGGCAGAATATTATAAACATTCAAGCAAGTAGCCCAAAGAAATTGCTCAAACTTATGCCATGGCAATGCACACACCACCAGCTTTATTTCCATCTTCCTGCAGCTGATCAGAGATGTGTTATGAGGATTTTGCAAAATCATCATTTTCGTATAACACATCATGCTCTTAAAGAATAAGAGAACAGAATTTCTCCTTGGTTGTAAAACTGCAAGAGCCAGAAACATGCATGTTATTTCCCCTTGTGTGAAAAGCTGAAGATGCACAATGCCCTTGCGCCTAAAACCCCACATACAGAATCCAAAACCTTAAGGAGGATGTGGAAGACAGAATTCTATAAACATAAACACAGCATCAAGATATTAGCTACTTTAAAGCCGGTCCCCCTCAGGATAGGCATACGACAAAAGTCAGCAATAACGTTAACGACAAAAAAACCTCAGTGCCGTCAACAGCAGCAAAATCAAAAAATAAAACAAAACCACACAACAAGAAAGAAAATAGAGAGGCAAGGAGGCTTCAAATGCGTCATTTCAGTCTCTTTAAGATGATTTTCCCTTTAATGGTCATCCGATTTATTTGGGAAAAAGAATTTTATTCCTAATTCTTTTCAGTATTTTTTAAAGCTAAACTTCATACGGTCAGGAAGTCAGAAAATGATCACTTGTGTAGGGATGAATAGCTCTTATGGAATTCTCAATATATGACACGACTTTTTTTTTTTTCTTTTACAGTAGTCATAAAATTCTAGCAAAGTACCTATAGTGCTGACTAAATCAACAAGGGATTAAAGCATATAGAAGAAATATCTACTTTTTATATATAGGATGAATATAAACTGCTAGATTTGCAACTTTTATAGGAAGAAAGGGAAAGGCATGTTTTTACGGTTACTACATCTTTTATTCAAAGATGGGAGCCAGCCAGATAGTGAGAGAGGAAGAAAGAAAGGACTCTGTGCTATGTGTTCAGTAAAAAGTGCTTTGGATAAAAATAATAATAAAAGGTCACAGTTCAAATTAAACTGCCAGGCAGTCTATACGTGTCCCGCTCATTATATATTTATTGTTTCTTGACTATGGAAAAATGATCATTATCACCATGGTTTTCACCTGGCTTTCAAAAATGAATGCACATAATCTTTTGCATTATCTAAATAGAATAGACTATGTTCTGTGCAGTTGCCAAACTTAAAATGATAGAATGTTCATTTAGCCCGTCTGTCTTACCCATCTCGTCTCCCCCTCCTTTGATGGGGAGGGGAGGGAAGGAGAGACAGTCTTTTGCTTTGGCAGGAGGGTAAGCAGGCCATTGTTTCTGTAGTCAATGCCAGTGTCATCTTATGAGTCAGCAAGACGCGTTTAAGGCTCTCTTGGTTAGGGCCTAACTCTATAATTCCCCAAGGCTGTCACCTCCTCTAGCCCAGTGCCAAAGGAGTTGGAGCAGGGTTCCAAACCTCAGGCCAGGGTCCCTTCTCATGACTCTGCAGAGCCTCCTGTGGTGTCTACGTTATTTCCATACATAATGTTTGTTTATGTGGGTAAAACATGGTCTCTCGTTTCCCACTTAGCGCTGATGTTAAAAAAATCCCTTTTTTTAAAAAAAAGAGAAAGTGCTAATTTCCCAAGCATGTACTAAAAAGGAAAGCAACAAATTAAATATGACTTTAAGCTACTTCATTGTACACTTTCATCTATCGTCTTCCACCCAGATTGGAAAAAGCACAGGTGTTTGGCCATGTGCAGCTGAGATCTGACAACTAGTTTTTGATGTTCAGGGTTAAATTTAAATCCACATGGCCTGGTTACCAGTCTCCACAGTTGCACCCAGGCAGGCCTAGGAAAGATTGATGATTGTGATTGTGAGATTAATCCTGTAATGTTTACAAGACTCCTGAGCTGAAACCTGGTTTGTCGATCATGCTACCCAGAGAAGGCCGCTTGGCTTGCCAGGGTAATTTCTTCTGATGCAGTAAATAACTAGGTATAATGAAAATACTCTGATATATTCCACTGGCTGATTGATGCTCTGCATGTGATACGGTAAAAGCAGTGCCCTTCCTATCACAAATTTACATATACAAACCAGCAGAAGACGCATGATAATGTCAGCATCCTGCAGAAGCCCTGGGATGCTACACAATTTTATAGCAGTTATGAATTACTGTTGACCTTTCTGGCCTCTTATACCAGTATGCTAGGCTTGAGCGTATTGAAAGTCATCAGTCTGAAGCAGTCATTCTTTACATAATTATGGCTATTTGTGTGGGGGGAGGGTAGTGTTTCTTTTATTGTTAAGAATTAGCATTAACGGATAACACTGCTGTGATCTAGGACAGTCTCTGCTGCTTTATACACATTTTAATAAAAGCAGGGAAAAGGACACTAAAAATACTTCAGCAGATTTTTCAAAGTACCATTGCACGGAAAGAAAAATGCTAACTGCTTTTCAGTATTTTTTTAAACATAGGAAGAAAAGGATCCCAGTAGCTTGCATTCATTTTTTTTTTAAATGTGGTGGTTTAAAATTATCTTTTAGTATTTCTCTGTAATCGCTAAGCCAAATTTTCTTGTTTAATTTTATGTGTCTCTGGACTGGAAAAAGAGTTGGAAGGACCAAAGAAGAGTCTGGGGTCCATATATAGGTTACATTTTTAAATTCACGTGGACGCATTACTGAAGGCACCTCTATACTTCATACTAAATATCTGAATAATCAGGCTTTCAGAAGATCACTAAACACAGTTCCTTATTGTCATTTGCATTTTAATGTCCTTAAAATTATTACACTAAGGGAAATGTTTTTGATACATTACAGCATTTCCTCTAAATGTGTGATTATGTTAATGAGTTTTCAATCAGTATCCTAGCCTGACACCATAAGAAAATTTATGCAAAGTTCATACCCTGTCAGGGCCTTTAATCAGGACCATTTATTAGAGCCCTGCCTTCTTTGATGGTTGCTGCTGCCTTTATTAAATATACTGACTTGGCCATCTGAAGAAAAGGACAATAAAAGGTTACTGGGGATGAAAGCATGAATGCTATTTGCTCATGTTTCCTTTACAGACACCTCTTCAATAATTAAGGAAGGGCTTTCTTTGGCCTTTTAGGCTTTTGAAGTGCATATCAAACATAACAGTTCTTGTTTTTATGGAATGCTTAATACTTACGTTTAGTCTTAAACACAAGTAAACTAACTTAGATGTTGTAAGCACAGGAATACACACACACATGCACGCACACACATCATTTTTTTTTCTCTACCAGGAACAAAAATCACAAGCCGGTCAAATATGTGATATTATGTTACTGGATTTTTCTCTAAGGAGACCAGTTATGCTTTAAATCACATAGAAAATAATTAAGTTAAAAATGCTCCCCCTGCTTTTCATTATTAAATGTAGATATCTTTTCCTTTCCTGATTCTTCCATATGGGGACTTAGGCTGGGCTGTGGCTCTAGTATATTAACGAATTTGACAAAGCAGCCTTTAGTGAAAGAGGTGTGTTTTTCAGCTTCTGGCATTAGCACCAGTGACTTTAAACAATTAATTAATGCACTGCCTATAAACTTATACAAGGGTTGAAATTGGCATGAACGGCACCATTTTTTCTGGATTACACGCAGAGAAAAACAAAACTAACAGAAGCCCTAACTAAGCAGTATTGACAACCTGGGGTTTGGATACAAATTCAATATGAGAAAACAGACTCACTTCAATGAAATACAAATAAACAACAAATTCTGTTTTAACATGTCTAAATAGGAAGTAGGTGACTGACAGGCTTAGGTCTCCTAGGAAAACCATTAGTTGAGAACTTGATAGGAAAACGTTTGATTTAAATGCACGTGGCGTTTCCCCTCAGGGGGTGAGCTGAGTGGTACAGGGGGATTCAGAGGCACCCCTTTCACTGAACATGCCTGCTGGGCTATATTTTAGAAAATGAAATCTGTAGGGTACCCTAATACTAACAAGTGTATAACTCTATCATCAATTTAGAAGGCATAGTAATTATAATAGTCTGATGATTGCTCTTTTGCTTATCTCCCTTAAATCACACTCTTTTTGCCTTCTATCCAAATTCTCAAGGCAATTTTATAGCTAGAATTTTGTCTATCCTCAAGTAAGAATTAGTTTTCAGGTTCATATTATTTGTTGATTATAAAAATTATTCATGCCCCTCCTCAGATAACTTCTAAAATGTTTATTTAAAAGAAGATGGCTCGTTGTCTAAGATTTGATAAATGAATTAATCATCACCTACTTGCCGAATTTTTTCTCTCCTCAATTAGCATGGCTACCCACACATGTCTATTCAAGTCTATAAACAGCAAATGCTAAGCTTATAATATCATACTTTGAATTGCTCTGATTTTTTTTTTTATTAGTGATGCCTGTTGTTATATTTTCCTTCTGAAGAAATAATTCTTATACAGACAGGTTGCTAATTTGCTCATTTGGATTTCTAAAAATGCAAAAAATAAATTGTTGGCTATTTTGATGATGTTTTGGACCCAGAAATTCATAATAACAAAAGTTATAACATTAGTCATGTTATAAATTTAAGTGTTGGTGCACAAAAGAATTGACATTTATAAAAGCTCTGAGTTAATCACATTTACGTAAAGAAAACCTTAGTAAATGAACCCTTTGACAGCAGCATTGTGTTTAATTTTATGCCTGTATTTCTGATCTACTGCATCATGTAACAGTCATTTTCTCTGATTGCTGGTCCATCTTTAGCCCCTTCCCCGCTTCCCTTCAGCCTGATAACCCACACATGTGCGCGTGCGTGGGCGCATAGACACACACACACACACACACACACACACACGCACAGAACCACACCAGGCAGACCAAATGAATCAAGTAGTGTCTACTGGATTGAAGAAAGAAATATATAGAATGCATCTCTAAGCATATCAAAACAGCCTATAGCACGTCTTCGTTATTATCTTCAATATATTATTACAGAGTACTGAATTATTATTTCACACTTTTTGGAGTTAGGAATATATATATCTTTGCTCTTATCAAATAAAAAGGAATATGGCGCTTCAATTCACAGGGAAGAATGCAGAAAGCATACATGAATATTAAAACTAATAAACCTTGCTGACAAGATCTATGTTCTTGGCATTAGGTATTTATTCCTACCACTCTGTATATATGGGCAAACGTTCAGAATATTTCCAAATATGTATATATATAGGGAATACATGTACACATAGCTGCTCTGCTCCCTTCCCCCTCCCATATGTTGGAGTCTTATGAGGTGAACAATAAGAATGAAAATCAGCTTCTGCAAAAGGCAGCAGCAATCCCATGATTCCATCGGAGCCAATCACTTAACATATCATTCATAATGCTAGCCTGCTCCCATCATCCTTGTCCTGTCAGTAGTATCTTTCTTCATTTTCTTCTGCTACTCAGTTCCAAGAAAGTGGAACCACTGTATCATTTACTGTTCACAACCTGAGCTGCTGATTTAAGGGTTGATTTGTTATTTTCCATAATGTCCTGTACAATTCTTTTTGATTTCAATGCAAAATTTAAGTTGGAGAAAAGCTTTAGATAATTTTGACAGTGGAAGGTTTGGATAAGATTAAATTTATCTTTCCCTTTGAATGGCTCTATATAGTTTTAAGCATTTTAAAAGATTTAAATAAGTATTTTATGGTAAGTCATCCTTTTTTTTTCTTTTCTTTCAACACTATTCTACACTAAATGGACAAAACAAATGACCTAAGATATCTTTAGCATGAGTTAAAGAAAATCTTTCTTATCACTGAAAATTGGTGATTCAAAAATGTCTATAATGAGAAGGAAAAACATTTATTCATAGTCTCCTGAAGTAGTTATGGTCCCATTATGTCTAACAAGGCCTCCTGAAGGCAAATTTGCTATAATTTGTATTTTTTCTTATTATTTTGTACAGTAGACAGTGATGACTCTCTGACTTCAAACCTAATCACCAGTGCCTATTAACTTTGGGTTTACATGTGGGTGAAGTTAGAACTGATTATCATAGCGAATGAAATACTTGTTTGGCTTATTCCCAGAGGGCAAAAAGTCATTCTTCAAGGGGATGCATCTCATTTGAGGAATACATTAACAACTGAAGGCACTTAAAAATACACGTGAACTCCCAGTGAGGCAAATCTGAGGTTGACCACATATATTTACCGGCTGACTCTTGCCTCATTCGGAGAGGAAAACTGTGAAATGGAAGGCTGATTTCTGCAACACAACAGACCTTCATTTACAGCCCTAATGTAGCACATGGATCATATATGCTTAGAAAATATTTATATTCTTAACATTCTGTACAGGCTTTGTATGTTTTTGTATATCTCTAAAGTTATAGGAAAAAGTTGTATTAGAAAAGATAAGTCCCAACAGCATTAAAGTCAAAATTTTTAATTAAAATAAACCTCTCATTTCCAAGATGTACTATGACTTAAACAATATCAATGTCATTGTAAAGGCATGTATCCAAAAGTTTACCAAAAAATGCACCATGCCTGAATTATTTAAAAGACAGAATTATTGGTAACATAGAACAAGTTAGATAATGATTTTCTAATTAGATTGATATCCACAGTCAGATAAAATACAGTATGATTAAAAACTACCAACGTCTGTTAACATGCTTTTGCATTTTCACTTTGCTATTTTTTTTCTTTGCAAAAAATACCAGGGGTACTTAAAAGTGAAATTATAGTTCACTGAAGAAAAATGAAGACATGATTCAAACCTAAGCATATATTTTTCAATCTTTATCACTCCTAAAATATAACATGTCCAAAGAAACGCCAAAAATCTTCATCCGTTTTAGATAAATGTATTGTTTTAAATGACAATAAACTACAAAGAAATACCAGGAACTAGGTTACTGGTAAGTAAATTCAAGAAAAGTAAAGATTTGTAAATTTGTAGAGTAAAAAAAGTAACACTGTTTATTTTTTTGTAGAGTTCTGAGCCTCCCATTGCAAAAAATTCCTTTTATGTATAGCAATTTTTCAGAATGCTTTCTTATGAATTAGCTCAACTCATTACCACAAGGACTGTGAGATGTGGACAGAGATGTCCCATTGGTGTGAAAATGGAATTGCAGAGAGGAGATGCAACTCACCCAGTATCCAGAATCCAGAAAGTGGCAGGGCTGGGACTCAAGTTCGAATCTTTGGACTGCTGGTTCAGTGCTCACTCTTCTAAACCACACTGCTCCTTTTTTCATTAAGTAAAGAGACTGTGAAAGTATTTCACTCTGCATGACGTATAGGTTTATTGGGAGAGTGACACAACCAAGCAGTGAAGTGTAAACCATAGAAATGAAGTCATGCATAAAGCTATATAAGAAATATGTATATTGAAGTCCCATTTCAGGAAGGTGCTGGGGGCCATGTGGTTTTCCGTGTTATTTGTGGACACATTGTTATTCCTCTATTGTTAGTATTGTTTACCTTCTCTGATATACCTTACTGGTTTTGTTTTGTTTTGTTTTGTTTGTTTGTTTTATGTGGTACGCGAGCCTCTCACTGTTGTGGCCTCTCCCGTTGCGGAGCACAGGCTCCGGACGCGCAGGCTCAGTGGCCATGGCTCATGGGCCCAGCCACTCCGCGGCATGTGGGATCTTCCCGGACCGGGGCACGAACCCGTGTCCCCTGCATCGGCAGGCGGACTCTCAACCACTGCGCCACCAGGGAAGTCCCTACCTTACTGTTTTAAATAAATGGTGCCACAGGCAGTAGGGAGCATAAATGGTGCACTTTGATTAAAAAGAAAAAAACAAAAAACAACGCTGTCTAGGTTCAAGTGCTAAACTCCTTCCTTGCCACACCTGAGGGTATCTCAGGTTCATCATGGAAGGAATGCATTTCTCTCTCTGAGAAGGGCTTCCTTTTCAGCTGTGCTGTGAACGCTGAGATCAGAAATGGCAGTGATTGAGGATTCTCAAAAGTGAGGGAGAAAGAGGAAACAACCGAAGGAGCTCCCACGGCCCTGAATGAAACCTACTGGCTTGACATTCGGTTTGAATAGATTTTAAAAAGGCTGACATTTCCTAATTTATTTCAAAGTCATTAAAAAATATAAAAATTTTAAAATAAAAGCAAGACTACTAGAAAGAATATGTAAAATAGCCTCAAAGATATTATTTGCCAGTTTTATTTTTCAACGTGTATTCAAATCTGATTCTTATAATATTTCAATTTACTTTTAATAACCAGATGTTGGATGTTTCACCATTTCACCTGTATTAATTTATAATATTAAACTGTTTTATTTAATAATTAATTTTTCGTTTAAAAGGCCATTAGGAAAATTGATCATTCTATCTTACTTCCTAAGTTAATTTCTAAAGCAATATTATAGTAATAACATGACCTTATTATTTTACAAAATAAAATTAGAAGTACTTAGGATTCCTCTGAAACAATTTAACTGAAGATGATATTTAAAGATAAAGAAAAGCAATATGGCTAGCTACTCAATAATATGGGCTTTGGACTCCAATGCCTATGTTCAAATCCTGGCATCTGATAACACTCTCAGTGCTCCAATTTCCTGATCTATAAAATGGGAGAAAGTATAAAATCCTGTTTCATAGGATTGTTGTGAGGATTACATACAAATGCTTAAACAGTACCTGGCAAATATAAAATATTCAATATGTGTTAGCTATGTTTTCAAGAAAGATGTCTCTAAATAGTGTTATTACAATTCAGCCTAAAGTAGTCATGTCCTGTGAAAGAGTAGGAGTTTCAGGGAGTCCAGAAAAAAGTGCAGTTAAGGCAGTATATAATGAAAGAAGTAGGGAAATAGTTATAGCTTTGGAGTCAGGCAAACAGTGCCAAGCCTTACCTCTTATGAGATGTATAACTTTGAGTTTGTCTGTTCTTAAGCCTACTTCTTCATCTGTAAAATATATACTATCATACAGGGCTTTTTCTCAATTAGATAAGAGAGAGAGAGATTAATATAAATAATTAGCCAGTGCCTGGAGACAGTAACCCTTCAAGATGTGGTTGTGGTAGTGTTGGTGGTGGTGGTGCTGAAGGAAGGACGTGGCGCATGTGAGGTAAAGGGAGGGGGTGGTAGAGATACAGGGCTTGGAACACAGCACAGTCACTTGCAGAGCTGAAATGAGGGGTTTGGTCAGCTCCAGTAGCTCCACCAGTTGAGGCTTAATCTATCTCAAATCACTGGTGGACTTTTATTGGGGCCAAACAACCCAAAGTCAGTGTTAGAGGGGTTGATTCTGGGGCAGCACCAGGGATAGCTCCCAGTAGCCCTCCAGAAAAGCAGACCACTTGTTTCTTGTCCCAGTCTCTGCTCAGGCTTTCAAAGGGCAGGTTCCTTTCAAGACAGTTTCCAACACTTCTTGACAAAGACCAGGTCGAGTCCTTCATCCACCCAGGAGCCTCAGTGATGATGGGATGGCCAGGCTGTGGCCTGTATGAGATGGGGGACAAGATGGGTTAAGTTTCTCTCTGGCTGGATGAGAACTGTTTCTGAAGCATGGCTATAATTCTTTTGGCTGTCTTACTGCTTTAGGCTGATGGATTCTCAAGGCCAGTGTCACAGGGCATAGTTTTGTCAAGGTCTGTTTTGAGGTATTTTACAAGTAATATGTCACCAATAATAAAATCGTCCAATGCTGAAGTATGCCAATGATTTACATTTTAACATAAACAAAGCATTTTTCAACTGGAATTTTGAATTCAGAAAGCAAATCAGAGAAAACAGTATATATTACGATTGAATTTTAAAAACAAAATTCAGAAAAAGAACAATAAAATAACCTACTGCTTAGGAATACATAGCTATGTGGTATGAGTATAAAAAAGCAAGAAAATGATAAACACAAAATTCAAGATAGAGGTCTCTCTATTTGATGGCTGGTAGATCAAATCAGGGAGGAATTTACTGATAGATTCAACTGCACCAATAATATTTTATTTCTTTCATTAGGTTATAAGTTTATTAGATGGGGAAATTTCCAGAAATACTGAGGTTATCCCATGCAACTCCCTCCTTCCTTGCCTGATCATAAGTTGAAACTTATTTACCCCAATCACTCCATGTAAGACATTATAAGACAGAGGCATTGTGACTAGGTACTCAGCCATGAAGGTAGACACCTTTCCACCTAAATTCCATTAAGCTAGCTCCAGGTGCATCAATTTGTTCTCATGTCATTCACTGTTTCAAAAATACTTACGAATAATTATGCTAATGTTAAAAAGGCTTATATTTTTTAACATTGTTTACTGTATAAGAAACTCATCAGCACATATGCCTGACACTAACGCTTTGGATACCTGGAATTTGAACTTGCTGCTTCAGAGAGGCATTAGCTTCTATTGTTATTATTCCACAACTTTGGTGACATACCATTTAGGTGCAATTTAACCAGGTCCCACCATGATTTCTTTTAGAGGCGATTGTGGGGCAAAAAGGTTCTCCGCTTTCCTTTTCCTCTTTGTTTTCTTTTCCCCTCATTCTTGAATGCTGTGTGGTTGTGGCCTTGCCTTTCTTTGCTTTGAAGTTCCTGCCAAATCGATTGGGCCCCTTGCCCAGTGAGATTAGAATTGAGAGGTGAGTAGATAAATCAGTACCCAATGCTGATCCAAGGGCCTTTTCAGGGACTAGCTTCTCATAAAAGGGCAGATGGGTGGATTTTCAATAGAAAGCATCCTCAACTTGAAGAGAGAATTCCTGAGTTCAAGTACAAGCTCCAAACAGTAACAGCTGCTTAAGACCCTGGTTAGGTCACTTAGCTTCTTTCAGTCTCTGTTTATTCCGCAGTAACACTGAGAGTAATTACAACTGTCATTCTTTCCATAGTGTCAGGATTGAGTGAAAGAAATAGGAAATGTTTTGTGAATAGCAAACCTACAATATAGATTATTACCCTCAACTTCTCCCCATTTCTATTCCCCTTATCTAATCTCTCACAGAGTCCTGTCAATTTTACTTCGGAGATAACTTTAGGATGTGTCCATTTCTCTGCTTTCCCCACAACCTAGTTGAAGCCACTTTTTTCTCCCTACTTTCTTATCTGTCCTTCCTTCTCCTTATTGTCACGCAATTCATTTTCCTAACTGGAGCCAGAGAGATCTTTTAAGAAATACAAACCTGGACTTCCCTGGTGGCGCAGTGGTTGAGAGTCCGCCGGCCGATGCAGGGGACACGGGTTCGTGCCCCGGTCCGGGAGGATCCCACATGCCGCGGAGTGTCTGGGCCCGTGAGCCGTGGCCGCTGAGCCTGCGCGTCCGGAGCCTGCGCTCCGCAACGGGAGAGGCCACAACAGTGAGAGGCCCGCGTACCGCAAAAAAAAAAAAAAAAAGAAATACAAACCCGATTATAACACATTTCTGCTTAAAGTCCTTCACTGTCATCCCATCGTTATCAGGATGAAGAACAAAACCTTAAGTTGGTCTAAAAACTCTGCATGATCTGCCCCAAATTACTACTCCTGCTTCATCTCACTCCTTACTTCTCAACTGTTAAGTCACAACCACATGGATATGTAGACAAGTTTTGTTTTGTTTTGTTTTGTTTTTCTTTTTACCCTACTTGCTTGAGTATTACGTAGTTTGATACATTAACCTCACCTTATGCGTCACACACCCTAATTCAGGAAGGCAAGGTTTAAAAATGAGACATAAAACACAGAAAGAGAAAGATGAGATTATGTATACTGGGAACATTGATGGGTCTCTGAATGTAGTTATTTTACTATTGCCTTCTTTTCTTGAATTCAAAAGCATTTCCGAGGTAATTCACAAGGTAATACATTTGGGGGTAGTATTTGAGAGTGAAGTGAAGGCGTCCTGATGGATGGGGTTGGGAAACCATAAGCTCACGGATATTGACAGAATGACATTTTACTCTTCTGAATACTACTTACTTCTAGGTAATGGGCAGGGAAATTTAGTATGTTGCCTGTCTTTTCTAAAACATTTTTTTATGCTTTGACATGTTGAGTTCGATTGATTCACCTGTGTAATTGAAAAGTATAATTTGGCCTTAGTGTAATTGGTCTTCTCTTGGAATGCTTATCTGACGGGACAGATCAATTATTAGGTTGATTCTGTCTTCTACCTACACACAGAACAGAACACATGTAAATTTTTCTTGTAAATTTGCTTATTAATGATATCCATATATAAATACACATGCAAAGCTTACATTATATTTAACTACTACTTTCTCCCTCTCTCTTTCTCTCTGCACATATGTGTATGTGTATAAATGCTCACATATAAATTGTTTTCTTTCATATTTATTACTTCTGTTAATAATTATTTTACTACCTTTCATAGGGGTTCCACTAATGTTTTTAATATGTAAATCCAGAATAAGAAAGAAAACTAGTTAAGATTGTTTTTCTTGTATATACTTAATAATTAATTAACCAGTATGAAAAATGTATGCCTTCCTGTTCGTTACACACTATCCATGGTTAATATTAGCATTGCTCCCACACATCTCTCCCTCCGCCAATATATCTATCTTTCAAACTGCCATCAGAGTTAACTTCCTAAGAAACAAATCTGATGGTGTCACTCTCCTGTTTATGATTCTTGTGGGTTCCCCATTACCTAAAAGACAAAGGCCAAACTTATTCGCTGTCAGAATTTCACTCAACTTAGCATCTGTTGCCTTTCTTCCCTTATATAACTCAAATGTCAGTCACAATGAGCTTTTCAATATTCTCAATGCAAGACACGTCTTGTCGCGATTTGGGAATTTTTACATTTGATTTTTTTTTTCAGGAATATCCTTATCTTCTTTTATATCTAGAAAAATACTATTCATCCTTTAAGACTCAGCTAAAGGTCATTTTTCTTTCTGTAAAATTTTCTTGATTTTCTTAATCAGGGTGAGTTGATCTTTCTTCCCTGGAATACTCAATCTATGCTATGATTAAAGGACTTGCCAATTAACGTTACAATCATTTATTAATATGTTCCTCTTTCTTTTGATTATGACTTCCTTTGGTACAGGAACCCTATATTATTTAAGATACAATTAAGTTGCTATAACAAAAAAAATGAAAAGAAATAAAGTGGTTTAAACAAGATAGGTTTTCTCTCATCTATCTGATCTTAAGCAATTCACGATTGACATGGCAACTCCACAATGTCGGGTCACATGCTTTACCACTTCTAGCCTCCAAATATCACTTCCATCCTGTCAACTAAGACAGTTGATCTAGCTTCTGCAATTACATCTACACTTCAGACATAGAGTGAAAAGGAGGAATTTGAAGAGGAGGTGCAAGACCCAGGATTTGACTATCTATCAGTACATCACTTCTAGTAACATTGATTTGGAGGCTTGGAGATGGAGTCTTAGATTGACTGTCAACTTCGCCCATTCAAAATACTACAAAATCACAAAATACTGCAATAGCTGGTATGGTGCGAAGCTCATTAGCAAAAAATCTTTTTAAAGCAGTAAAATTACCCTGACAAATCTAAGGGATCTTTAATAGAAGAGTAAGCTTTTTAAAAGGGAGATTACATCTCTGTAGTATTGCACTGAAAGCTTTTCTGTAATATGCTCCTTTATCTCCAAAGAGGTCAGTGGGAAATCAGAACAAAATTAAGCAAGTTTCTGGGCTTCCCTGGTGGCGCAGTGGTTGGGAGTCCGCCTGCCGATGAAGGGGACACGGGTTCGTGACCCGGTCCGGGACGATACCACGTGCTGCGGAGCGGCTAGGCCTGTGAGCCATGGCCGCTGAGCCTGCGCGTCCGGAGCCTGTGCTCCGCAACGGGAGAGGCCACAACAGTGAGAAGCCCGCGTACCGCAAAAAAAAAAAAAAAACCCAAAATGAAACAAAAGCAAGTTTGGACTGAATCTCTATAATGACACATTAAAAATATTTTTTCAAAAAATTTTAATAAACTAGTAATTTTTTTCTTAAATGTAATACAAGTACATGACACAAAATTGATAAGGTACGAAATGATAGCTCAAATGTTAAATGCTCTTCCCTCTGCAGCCATCCAATTTCCTTCCTTGGGGGAACCAGTGTTACCAGTTTCTTATGTATCATTCCAGAATATTCTATACATGTAAAGATGGATGATGGCATGCAGTTTTACATCTTGCTTTTTTTTACTTCATTTATTTTGGATATCTGATAAGGCATATTTTAAATAAGAAAAGGCATAAATGTGGAAATATGGTCTTATTTTATGTAACAAAATCTTTCTTAATTCAAAAGACAATCTTCAGGGCTTCCCTGGTGGCGCGGTGGTTGAGGGTCCGCCTGCCGATGCAGGGGACACGGGTTTGTGTCCCGGTCCAGGAGGATCCCACAATGCCACGGAGCGGCTGGGCCCGTGAGCCATGGCCGCTGAGCCTGCGCGTCCGGAGCCTGTGCTCCGCAACGGGAGAGGCCACAACAGTGAGAGGCCCGCGTACCGCAAAAACAAACAAACAAACAAAAAGACAATCTTCAAAATATACTACGTTTTCTTCAAACAGTCCTGAGGTTTGTCTTTCCATCTGTAGCTATCACCCCATTTTTTTGTCTGTGCTCTTGATACTTTCTGCTGGTTCCAAGAGCAGGCCAGGCCCTTCACAACTTTCCTCTTTCCTCTTCCTGCTTTTCTGCCTTGAACTTATGTCCCTGGCAATCTGCATGGGAGACTCCTCAATTTTCAGGCTTCAGCTTAAATGTTGACTCTTCAGAAAGGCCTTCCAGACCATTCTCTCTAGCTCACACAGTTCACCCTGAGCCCCTTTTGCTATTTCTGCGAGCATGTTGGGTATATACTTCATTGTACTCACCCAATGTGTAGTTGTGTTGTTTGTTTACTTGTTTACTGCCTTAAGCGCTCCTCTGAGATACAATCTCTATATATTCATGGCTCCTCTGTTGAAAATTAATTGACCATACGTACATGGGTTCATTTCTGGGCTCTCCACTGATCCATGTGTCTGCTTTTAGTTTTTATGCCAGTAGCATGCTGTTTTGATTACCAGAGCTTTTTAATATAGTTTGAAATCAAGAAGTATGATACCTCCCAGCTTTATTTTTTCTCAAGATTACTTTGGCTATTTGGGATTTTTTGTGATTTTATACAAATTTTAGCAGTATTTTTTTTCTCTTTTGTACCAGAAGAAAATACTAAGAATAGTATTTGGAAGTTGCATCACTAGCTGGTCAGTTGACAATGAAGACTCTATCAGTGGTGCTAGGGTGGAGTGTTGAGATTCCCTGACATGCTATAGTAAAGCACCTGCTAAGACTTTCTTTCATCAGTGCTGAATTGGAATAGCATAAAAGAGAAAGGGGATGCACTGGCATGTGTAATATTTCTAGTGTTTGAGAGTGTTGAGAAATATACTTCTAATATTTGGGGGAAGTAGCAATAAGAACTATGTACTTGGTTGATATTAATGAATTCCACTGATGCTTTGAAGAGAGAAAATGACAGGTGCGGGGCAATCTATCACCAATTAAAACCCACAAGTGAAAGTCAGATGAGACGAGAGGGTCAAATTGGTAGCATTAAAAAAATCTTTCATCTCCTGAAGCTGGAGATCAGGCCAAACTGAAAATCAGCCTCAGGATCTAACTGTAAAGAGACTGAAGTCAGTTCCAACAAATCCTTTATGTTAGAGTCTTAACAAGGTAAGAGCTGTATTCTGAGACTTTGGATAAGAATATCTGGGATATCTGGTTTGAGAAGCTTGAACCACAGACAGCCTGGAACACTCTGAATCTACGGCATTGACCTACTCTCCTGTTTTTGAGGATAACGTTGTCTTTTGCTTGAAAATTATGTAATGTAGCAAATGAAGTAGGTTTCTTATAAGACAATAATTGTCCTCTATGAAACTTGCCTACACCTCCCCTCCTAGCCATCAGGTCAATAATAAGCAGGGCATGACTGGGGAAGTGCTATACTCTCCAAGGTGGAGGAGGGATTATATGCCCAAAGAATACTAGAATGTATATACTTTATAAGAAAACCTACTAGTTAATCTTCAGGATGACATGGAGGACACTTTGTTTAACAAAGCAATAACAAGTGCATTGGTTAAGGGGCACGAAAAATATCTAATACTCAGTAGTGGCTTTCCTCTGTAGGCTTGGGTTGCAGGGGAGGTACTTTTATAGATCTGGGATTCTAGTAGGAATTGGGATGATAGGATAATATAATAGCAAATGCAGCACTTGACCATAAGAACTAAGGTGAACAAAATTACTGTAATGGGTAACAGAGTGAGAATAGCAGCCATGGGGTATAACTGATATGAAAAGGACTATTATAACATGGTGTCCTAGCAGAATGACAGATGAGCAGCTAACAAAGTGATGGCTTACTAGATATAATCAAGAGTTAAGAAATGAATAAGTAAAAGGCTGAGATTAATTACTCCAATGGATATTCATGAATCCTTGACTAGTTTCCAATCCTGAGTCAATTCTCAGACCCAGAGATTATAGCTATTTACTTAGGTAACCATATACTGAGGGAAGGGAAAGGCTTATATCTTTCAAGAGTTGTTAGATTCTAGGTTCAAATTGTCTCTGGTACCTGGGGACCCAAAGTACAAGTGTAGACCCCTGTTAGAGTAGGGTCACATGTGAATCAGGTAACAAATGGAGTGCTCATTCAGGTACAGCTCACAGTGGGAAATTTGGTGGCCATTTCCAATTTCCCAAATGCACCATTGAAATAGATACTCTTATCAGTTGTCAAAATTCTCATACTGGTTCTTTGACTTAGGAGTAAGAAGTATGCAATAGAGTAAAAGATATTATGGTAGGAAAGGCCACATAAAAGTCCCTGAAACTTCCCTAACCCTCTCAGCCAAGAAGGTAAGTCAAAGAAAGTATCATCCCCTTGGGGAAATGACAGAGTTTAACGCTACCCTCAAAGATGCTGGAGTGTTTCTCCCCATCATATTCTCACTTAATTTACCAGTTTGGCTCCTGAAAAAATAAGATGGATCACTTCACATGACAATGGACTACTATGGTCTTAATGAATTAGCCTCAGTTTCAGCTACTGTGCTAGATGTTGTATCTTTACTAGAGAAGGTCAACATAGCCTATGATATGTGGTAAGTGAGTTAGCAATCACGTTAATGTGTTCTTTTTAATACCTATCAAGAATTTATCAGAAACAGCTCATATTCACAGAAGTTCTTCATGGTCTTACCCAGAGGGACTTGAACTGTATTTAAACGTTCTGCAGAGCAATACATTGGTGTCATCCATGACAATACATCAACTGGAGAAGATAAGCAAGAAGTGACAAGTACTCTAGATGCTACACTGTAGTTACTTGTGTGGTCGAGAGAGAGGTGGATAGTGGAAATCTTGTCAATGCATCAAATTGCAGATGGGGCATCTACTTTGTGTGAAGAGAGAAGTGACCTGAGGCAAGGATATTCACAGACTCACGGGAAAGAGCAAATAACTTAGTTAGTCAGGGGCCTTGATAAAGATGAAAGGAAGTCTGGGAAAGTGGTATCTAAGTAGACCTATGGAAATGAGCAAACTGTCTTTTAATTTTATTAGAGCAGAGAGAATCCACTGTGGAGGAGACACTAACAGCCAAGTGATCAGGATGAAACCAACAGTTCTAGCTGGAGGGAAGGGAATCTCTAATGGGTGGGGTAGGAAAGACATAATGACTATCAGTTTGGCCTCAAGACCAACTACAATAATGGTAGCCAGAGTTTGCCCAACTAACCCTCCTCTCATAAATTCCCCCCAAATTTTGAACAATCAGAAATTATTCCATGTTCCAAGTCCTATAAATGTGTAAAGTGCACACAAAATTACTATGGTATATTATAAACTACTACTATATGTTCATTCAGGTTCTATGCTAAATACAAAAGACATGACATGATTAATGGTCAATCATTTTGTTTACCTTCTTGAATTTTATATGCATTTGGAGGGATAATTTACTGGACTAGTTTTTAAAAATCATACTTTGCCAATTTTCAAATACGATATGAGGTAGCTTTATAAAATAGAAACATACTTAGAAGAAGATATTTGAAATAAAGATTGGCCACTATGTTTCTTTTTGAAAGTGTGACATTCCTGACAATTAGGCCCTAGAGGGAAATAAAATAATGAGGAAATTTATGATACCAGAAATCATGCATTTGTTTGAAATCTTAAAAATGTATTTCTGAAACCATATTCTTTAGGAAGAGTTCATTATGATAATTATATAGGGAACACTGAGCAAACATAATGGAGTTTGTCTTAAGTTGCAGATCTAGGGGGGCGAGGATAGACCTAATTTTTATTGAATGATTAGTATTTTTTAAGCATGTTTTATAAGTGATCCTACAGAGATTTAGAGGGATTACATAATTTATCCAAGGTTATATAAGTAATATGCTGTGGTCAGAACTTGAATTCAGTCTGTCTTCCAAAGCTCACGTGTGTTCTTTCTACTATATTAAGCTGTAGAATATAGATCATGTTCTTGACGTGACCCCACTGTATATTGATTCTTTATTAAAAATGGCATCCATAATTTAAAATTTGTAATATAACAAAGAACATACTTGGTGTATTTTAAACTAATGTAGACTAAGTATAACACCCTTTAGATCTAAGTTGATGTAGGTTGTACTACATGAAATTGTCAATATCGATCATTTTTGATGCACATAAACGGTTATACCATGTTTCAAGCTAATAGAAGGATAGAGCTCTGAAAAGGAGAAAAGCAATCCCTAATAGCCAGGCTTAATATATCTGCCTTGAGGTTGCTAGGAGCTGGCCTGGCACTTACAGTTTGGCTACGGAGTTTATCTGTGGAACATAAACTATCTTAAAGATCACCAACATCAGACAAGGTTGCTCTGTGGACATGGTGAATTGAGACAAAAACAAGCCTACTTTTGTATTTGAGCACAAACAAATACCAGGTTGCTGTGCAAACCTCAAAAATTACCAAATATCTCCCTCTACCAGCTAACAGGACAGAACACCGCTTCCTCACTAATCACAGCTTCATCACTGCTATATTCCTCTCTCTTCTTGATAAAAATTCTTAAGATACCTAATCACAGTATTGTCCCCTTTCTGAGAGCACCCAATCTAGAAGCAAACACCTGCTTCCTTGAACACTCCCCCAAAATCACCTAATGTGAGCCCAAACCCTTGGAGTCCCTTCCAACTCAGGCTTACAAGGACATCCTGCAGTTCCCCCGTAGTGTGTTGTTTCTATTGTTCAGAGCAGGGAATACATCTAACTTTGTCTTACTTGCGTGTGTTGTTGGCAGTCTTAGGCTGCAGGGTGTTGGCAGAAGTAGAGGTTCCTGAGATTTGCTGCTTTGGGCCAGGTTCCCGACTGAGCAATGGCGTACATATCTGAGACTCCTTGGATCTCTAGCTGTTTGGGGCACCTCTCTGTTCCTGATGATTTCATCTTGATTACTGGTCATCATTAGCTCAGAGAATCTGGAAAAAGGTGCTCTCTCAAATAGGCTATTTCCGTCATCCTTCTGCTGTATTTTGCTTAATTCAAAGCTGACCTCTTTGACAAATGCCTCAAATCATGCTTTCAAGTTGAATACCGGAAGATCCTATACTTTAAAACCAACGTAAATAGGTGCCAAGATGACATTTGGTGTTAAAATTAGGGAGCCTGAGACATTCAAGCTGAGGCCAAGGGCCATCCCACCCCCATAGGAATACAGGCTGTGGGTATATGTGTGGACAGACCCAAACTGAGGAAGTATAATTTTCTTATCTACGGGGACACATACATAAATGAAATACTGATGTACTGCCTTAAAAAGCATGGAATATTTTATTTCGGCTCACACATAATTTAAAGGTGGATATTATTAACTAGCCATTTGACCATATGATGATTTCATTATGAAATATTTAAAACATTAGATTTGGAATATATGTCCTCAATAGCTGTGAAAGCAGCTGAAAGAAGTGAATTATTATGACTGCTTTAGCATCTGATAATGATTTGAAATATTCTAAAACGGGGACCTTATTTTTTTTTATAATTTGTTATAAAGCATCTCAAACATAACAGAGAAGTAGGAAGAATGGTATATTGAACCCCCCAAAAGTGGTAGCTATCAGTCAACTTCAGCATTTTGCCATCTTGTTTTATCTATTCTCCCATCCTTTTTTCCCTCCCTGATGGATTAATTTAACACAAATCCAAGGCATAATATAAGTTTAGCTTTACTTCTGAGGTGGACTATGTGAAGATATCTCTGAAGATAATTAGCTAAATGTCTCCATGTATTTTCAGGATGCTTATTGTCGTATGTTACTAAAACGATTTCATTAGTCTAGAAAATGCTTTTATGTTTTTCCCTATGCCTCTCTGTTAGGGCAGGCAGTTAGACAGTCAAGTTATTTAGGTATAAACTTTAGAAGAAGTAATTATGTTATTTTTCTGTTTATATTATTTCTTACTTAATTTACAAAAAAAACAAAAAGTTTTACCTGGGTAAGTAGCAATATGACACAGGATTTGAAAAAAAAATTAAAACTCTTGAATTGATTCCCTAATATATAGCTTGGCCCCATAGGTATTGTCTGACTAAATAATCAAAGACTGATAATAGATCAATAAGCAGTAAGTCACAACCTTTTCTTTTCCTAAAAATTTTACATGTTCATTTAAACTTATTTGGTAAATAAATAAGAAAAAAATACATAAGCAATTTGTATATAGGCATTTTGGAGTATTTCCATTCATGATAAAATCTACTTTGGGCAACCTCTTTAAAATTCCACCTCACAGACCATCCCACCTCCCCACCCCACCCCTTGGTGACATTTCCAGTTTTCTGGCCATGCTCTTCTATCCCGCAGCATTTCTCTCTTTTAACTGACTTTTATTTTTTTAATCTTCTCACCTAGCCACCTCCAGCTCTAGATTTAAAGCTGAATGAGGGAAGAGAATTTGTAGATTATTTCTATCCCCTACTCTGTTATTTTCAGTGATAAACATAAAATAAAATAAATAATAATGATGATCAGAAAAAACAAACAAACAAATGATTACATCACATTATCTATATGTATATATGCATATATATATAATTATGCACTCATTATATATACATATTATACAGTGCTGGAGGTATCTGTCATAGATAGAATGACATGTGGAGTCCCCATCATACCCCAATAGAAGAGTCACAAGACAACTGCTATGGCTCTGGAGCAAGGTCATGCCTTCTGAAGAAGAGAACTATTTGCCATTTGGCATGCCTTGTAGCATGACATTGGGCCCCCGTAGAGACCTGACCATGGGACAATGGGCTGTCCATCATGAACTGAGTATTATCATATTCTCTGAGTCAAAAATTTGGCTAGGCACAGAAACAAGTCACTGTATGAAGGAAATGGCATGTTAAGGAATGGATCCATGCAGATCAAAGAAGGCACTAATAAGCTACATGAATGCATTGCCAGATTGACATGTCATCTACCTTTGTTGCCTCTCTTCAAAATTACACAAATGAATTCATAGGGTAGGTAGTATACTGGACTGACAATATCACAGTTCAACATAAAGTACTGGGGACTACCAGTAGAAGACGATTTTGCTTGTCTCTAATGGGGGAACTCAGGGGGTCAACTGGTGTGATTTTTATGTTTCTATGTTTAGTGACAACTATAAGTGGGCAATTGCAGCAAACTTGGTGTAACAAGGTAAAAGAACTAAGGGCTCCAACTCCTTTGGAGATGAAAGTCTGTCATATCACTGAGCAAGCCCAATCTGGACCTGCTAATGTGCTGGTCAAGAGTATGAGAAATCTAAGACACATGGTGAAGAATGCAGATTATGAGTATTAATTCTAACCTCAAGACCAGTTGCGATAACAAAGACTATGACTCATTCTACCAACCATCTTATATTAAATCTTTTGTAGATATTGAGGCTAGCCACTGCCTTGATGTTTCTGTGACAACTTGGACTTAATAAATGCCATGAACGGTCTAAAGTCTACTAGTGGTTGACCATATTGAATGACTCTTGAGGCCCACCTCTCAACCTGTATATTACTGTAGCCTGTAGGTTCTCAAAACATGATCCCTGGACCAGCAGCATCAACGTCACTCTCCCCTCTCTGGACGATTCTAATGTATTCTCAAGTCTGAGAACCACTACTCTAGCCATTTCTGAGGCAACTAGTATCAAGCAAGTATAATCTGCCAGCACTTTACCCAAGTCATTAAATGTCCATTTGGGGTTCCCAAGGGCAGTTCACGTACACTGACTTGGTGGAAGGATCTGTGGCAACCTCTACCTTATCTGGGACTCCCTATTTATGGGGGCTTTCTAATGATGTAGGAACAGAATAAAATGGCTTTCAAGGCTTAAGTAACGTGTAGATACATACAATAATCTCAGGTATTTGGGGCATGAAAATGGGGTATTTTTCAAGTTTGCTTTTTCTGGTGGAAGCTAGAGCCCAGCATACCTCTGGAGTAGAGAGGTGAAATCTAACATTCCCACCAGGCATTTTGTACCATTTGAGCAGTCTACCTTCACCTTTATTCACTAGAAACAAAAGACCAGCACAATGTCTGATCACCTGTGCCATTTGAAAAACAAAAATTTATCTGGATAAACAGGTCTTTTTTTTCATGCATGACCACTTTCTGGTATTAATTAGCAGGAAGTAATTCTATGCTAACCCTTAAGATGGAGGCAGTGACTTTGCTACAAAATAATGGTCATAACATAAAGCACAGTAAAATCGAAACGTAATCGAAAATAATTGACATGTATTTTAATAACCTTCAAGTCCAGAAGACAGTAATAGAATTTTTCCTTTTCTCAATTCTCAAGTTGCATACTAGGTACATGACATTCCAGGCAGTCACTCTCCCCATATAAAGTGATGATGATCCCAAAGATGTGTGTCTCTCTTGTTTAGTGACAAGATCTCTGGGCAGCCTGAGAATTCTCAGTAGGGTCTACATTAGAGAATGTCAGTTATTATATTAGTTAAAGCTACATGTAAAGAACAATCTTAGCTAATTATGTTAAGTGTATTCCAAGATCTGCTTTCACTAAAGGGAAGGTTTCATCTGGGATCTTCACAAGGTTGTTTTAATGCCCCACCTATTTGTTTAGGTACGTACAGGGAAGAATAAGATGTGTGATGACATTCACCTCTCATTTTGAAAAACAAAAGGATTTATTGAACATCAGTTTTGCCCTGAATTTCCCTTGGACAAAATTGGTATACTCACTTATTATTTGCTATCATTCTCTTCCACATAAGACAATCACTTATTTTCATATGCAGAGTAATTAGTGATAATTTCTTTTAAAGTTACTTATACTAGTTATATTCCTCACAGTTTCTAGTGAAAACATATGACAGGATAAGGAAAGAATTTTGGAAGTCTGAGTTCAGTTCAGTTTAGGCTCATGATTTTTAAGAAAAATATAAAGTTGACTATTTTAAGAGGTTAAAAATTACAGAATTGTTTCTTTTTAGGAAAAAAATGAATGGAATTATAATTATAGTGTTAGAGGGAAATTTATATCTTTTTGAATCTATAAGGGAAGGAAGATGATAGTTGGTAATCTCAAAATTGAGGAACTTATAGCACAGCGCAATAGAAGTGGGTTAGATATAAAGACTGATATTATATTCCCTTGCATTATTTTATTTTATTTTGTGGTACGCGGGCCTCTCACTGTTGTGGCCTCTCCCGTTGCGGAGCGCAGGCTCCAGACGCGCAGGCTCAGCGGCCATGGCTCACGGGCCCAGCCGCTCCGCGGCATGTGGGATTTTCCCGCACCGGGGCACGAACCCGCATCCCCTGCATCGGCAGGTGGATTCTCAACCACTGCACCACCAGGGAAGCCCTTGTGTATGTTTTATACGTAACACTTAAATTGTGATACTTCTTGTGTATCTGAGTGTGTAGATCAAGACTCCTCTACAATTAGGGAATGAGGCGATTAGGAGTCAGTAGTGTAGTTTCAGTAGGGCAGTGAGGAATTATATCGAAGTGTATTAAATAGAGAATAGGAAGTAAGAAAGCTTGAGAAAAGAAAGAACAAATTTGTATCGGAGCTAGGAAGTAGAAGAGGCTTGATTATGTTTATTGGTTTAGAAAATGAACCAACAGAGAGAGGGAAACAGATGCACAGGAAAATCTCTATATAAGCAAATTCTATATTACGTAGACAACACTGCTTTCCCCCCTATTTGAAGCCCCCTCACATCGAGGATACATACATCTCTAACTGGGCTTTGAAAGGATATAGCCTAAAATGCCTCCACTGCTGGACTTCCTTTGTTGTTACAAGGCCAGTCAACCCTAACCTGTTCTCTTTCTCTCTGTCCTCAGGCTTTTCTCCAAAGATATAAGGTCAATTTAATTCAATTTAACTGATTTGACCTGTTGTTGTTTATTGATTGCTCGGCTACTGATTTAGCACTTCACCATCCTACCTGCTCTACCTCCTAATCATGTGCGGCTTCTTCTCTCCGAGTTGGAAAGAATCACTCTCTGGCCATTCAGGTCTCCAGGTCAGTAGGGAGATCTCTCCTTTGATGGAACCGTGTGTGAACCATAGTTGTTACACTGCCCTTATGAAGAGAGCCCCAGTTCATCATTTTCCATGTATGAATCTTGCAAAGACATCATATCTATGGTATCAAGTCAGAACTGATTTCAGTTTATGACTTATTTGCCAATGAAAGATAAAGATTTTGCTAAAGGCAATACATTTTATTTCGTGGAGGGGGACAGGTCTAAATATCCTGCTGAAACATAGCATCATTTCTGCGTTTTTAATTTAGATGAGTATATTTTCCCTTTTTCTGCTGAGATTATACACAGTTTTTGAAACTCGATGGCTTTGGCTCTTTCTTCTAGATTTGTGAGGGGGAAGGGCACATGTCATCTCCAGCCAGAAGAGCTGAGCTGGGAGATTCCTTTCCGTGTGCACAAGAAACAGAAGTTTGGCCCATCTGCTGATACATCCCTGCTCTGGCACTTACTGTGACTCAAGTGTGCCACTGAACTGCAATTTTTAAAGTATATCTAAAATGGAGTGACTAATGCTATTTTGAAGATTTTTTAATATAGGCAGAATACCGAGTCTGGTATTTGCATGCTGAAGGAAAAATAACTAGTCTCACTAATATTATTTATCGGGGAGCCGCTGAAATGGTGTCTTCACACACTAGCTATGGCAAGAAAGAGAAAGGAGCAGCTTTGAGAGATTTTGGAGAATGAATTAATAGTAAGAAAGTTATATTTTAATTGAACA
The DNA here is from genome assembly GCF_039906515.1 of Pseudorca crassidens. Taxonomy (NCBI): domain Eukaryota; kingdom Metazoa; phylum Chordata; class Mammalia; order Artiodactyla; family Delphinidae; genus Pseudorca; species Pseudorca crassidens. Next base: position 65,495,015 of record NC_090312.1, read on the forward strand.
TTTGTTGTGCTCCAGGTTACATGCTTTATCAGTGTCCACAGACACTTCAGAGGGAGAGGGCGAAGGGTAGAGATATTTCCCATTATCTCTATGATCTACCCCAGATATGCATTCCCATTATGTTTACTCAGTTTAATAAAAAAACAAAAAAACTACCTTGCCAATTAAATCTAAACTCCATTCATTTATTCATTCATTTGCTCATTGAGCAAACGCTAACATTTTAGTAAGTTGCAAGCTAGCTGAGCGTGGCGTGGGGAGGTCAGGAGCCTTTTCAGCGGTCAGGGAGCATTTTAAACATTGGGTTTATCTTGAACACTCGGCTCAGAAGTTTCAAATCCCTTAGGAAAGATTTCTGAAACCTTCCACACACTCACCCCCTCCAGTTCATTGTTTCTTCCTCACTGCTACTCCCATACGTTGTTCTTGCACTGACCCACTGTGTTCCCTTAATTGTTTAGATGCCTGTCTGTCCTTTTACATAATGAGCCTTCAGACCCTGTCCTTGAGCCCTGGGAGGATGCTCAATAATTGAGTGAATGAACTCATAAATAAATGGCATTCTGAATAAATTAAGTAATGACCATCGGGAGGTCCAGAATGGGAATGAAACTGTAGCCTCGTTTCAGTAGAGCAGGAAGCTGACATCCTTGCCTTCAAAGGGACAGCTTGAAGGCAGGCGTGCATGCTTTTAGGTGTTATCTAGAACAACTATTTCACTGGGGACCAAAAACAAAAAGATGGGCCTTAGGGGGACTGGGCTGTTTTAGAGCCCTCTCTTCCTCCACTCCACCCCCATCTCTATTCACCCAACACTCTCCAGCTGAGCATTGTTGCTCAGTGCTGTGAGTGATCTGTTGACTGTAGCAGAGGCTGGGAAGAAAACCCACAGGGCTGCAATACAAAGAAGACCATGAAGTTGGCCAGCGGAGTAATCCTATCCTGTTAAAACAAGCCTGCCCCAGGGGATCTACTCAGTGAAAAGATATCACAGACCTCAAAGCTCCATGTACAAAATAATCGACTTTTTTTCTGGATTAGAATAATATAACGATCCTTTAGGATGAAACTAGGAGTAGCTATGGCAAGAAAGAAAGGAGCAGTTTTGAGAGATTTTGGAGAATGAATTAATAGTAAGGAAGTTATATTTTAATTGAACATTCGCTGTGCTCCAGGTTACATGCTTTATCAGTTTTTATCTTACACTTAAACTCTGTGATGTAGGTGTCCTCGTGTCCATTTAACAAGTGGAAACTCGGAGGTGTTAAACAGCCTGCCTACTTGCCCAGAGGTTAGAAGCCACAAAGGGGGGCTTCAAACCGGCGTCAGTCTGATGTCTATGTCCCGGTTCTTAAAACATTTTACGTTACCTCACCATGTGGCAGTGGTCCCCAACCTTTTTGGCACCAGAGACCAGTTTCATGGAAGACAATTTTTCCGTGGCGGGGGAATGGTTCAGGCAGTAATGCGAGCCATAGGGAGAGATGGGGAGAGATGAGGAGTCCTGTGCAGCCATTCCTAACAGACCATATGGGGTGAAGGGAGACTAAAGATCACTCCACGGTTTGAGTCATTATATCTCAAGATGACGGAATTTTAAGAGCTCTGGTAGGACGAGGAGAAATGATTTTTTTAAAAATATATATATAGCTTGTACTTATTTTTTTATTGGCCACGTGCTGTAAGAGCCCTTGGCAGGGAAAGCACAGAGTCTAAGCACTGGACCACCAGGGACTTCACTGGAAATGGCAATTTGAATAAAGATGATTACTTTAAATTTGTATATATTTGAATATAGGTCTCCAGAATATTATCAGTAGACCCTTGGGAATAAATTATGCCTTAGTTCACTTACCTGTTTAATGAAGATATTTGTAGTACATTCCTCCATAACCTTGTTGTGAGGATGAATTCCGGCATACCATAAGAATTCAATGAATGTTATTATTATTCATTCATTTTTAATTCTGTGTATTTGGTTAAAAAAGCAACACTATATTTACTGCTGGGAATGTACATGCCTTTGTTTTTCAACTGTTTGATAAACTTCCTTTATCTGAGAATAATTTTCTTCTACACTTAAAGGAAAATAGTCTGTTCATGGTAAGTTATTCTTAATGGAGCCCCTTATGTCAAATTCTATGTACACATCTTACATACATTATTTCCTTGACTTATTTCTATAAATACATGTAAATCATGTATTTATATATATTTAATCATTTATTTAATGCTGGAGGCAGATTTCAAAAATACCTTTGTCACTAATATGTAGTCCATGGATGAGTTTCAGAAAATGATGAACTTTTAAAACTTCTAGATATTGTGGGTGCCAATGTGTATTTCATCAGTTTTTCATTGGAGTCTATTACCCACTTTCCCTCACCCAAATGATTAAAAATTGCTGCTCTATAAGTACTGATTCAAATCCTTTTTGGAAAGGAGCAGAGTTCATTAAATGCACTAACACGAAATAATTTTATTGATAAAGAGTGCTTTACCTTCATGCAAATTTGCAGCTTGTTTAAGGGGTTTTGGGAACAATAGCAACTAAATCCTTCTTCCATATTTAAGTCAGACCTGAGTCATTAACAAATTCCCGGTGGGGAGTTTATAGCACATGTTTAATTATGATAGGATTCTAAAGTCAATCCAGGGGCTGAAAAGGTTCAGTTCTTTTTCTAAATCCCACACCAAAATCCTTGGTGTTTCAAAGCAAGGGTTCCTCGGCAATCCTTTGAGTGGTTTAAACCATAATCTGGTGGTCCGTGTCTTCTTGTTGTCATTTTGTCTATATTATTTATGCTAATCCTGTGATATTTTTTTTTCTTTTTAACCAAGTATAGGGTCTAATTTAAGATTTAGAACTTGCCAATGATGCACAAAAGTAGGAGACTGATATTATTTGCTGCTAGTTGTAGTTTCTAAGCAGGATCTGGAAAAAAATTGGACAAAGGATTTTCAATACTTCTTTAAGATTTTTCCTATGATGAGTAGATAACATGTCAAAATTTTCTGTATTTCTTTATCCATCAAAAAGTTATGATTTCTATCTTGATCAGTACTTTCACAGCACATAAAACAATAGGTCTAGTTTTTAAAAATAAGGTTATGTCGTTTGCCTAATTTTCTGACCTCGTTCAATCTGGGGGTGAGAAAGACTGCTACACATTATCTGACGGTCATGGTGATGGTCCCACTAGGCCTTCTGGGTCTTTTCTCTGAGTATTTCAGTGATATGTTAAAGGTGACCTTGAAGTTTCCTTTTAGTTCTGAGATTCTATGATTCTTTATGCATTAGTTGTTGACTAGCACCAGAGTTTTAGAACTTGAAGGTATTTAAAAATTACTTTTTTGTATTAGGGTTATCCATGCTTTTTAACATACCTATTCACAACTAACTCTGTGGTCATCACCTTCTTAGTGAGGAAATATATTTATTGGAGCATTGATTTGGAATAGGGTAGGTTAGGAAGAGGAGGGAATGATACTGGAAAGACAGATGTGAGGAAAGAGAAGTGGGAATGTGAAGTATAAGGTTACCAAGGTAAATAACTTCTTAAGGAAATTTTATAAATTGGAAAGAAAAATAAAATCGTTATTATTGAAATACTCTTTTCAGGTATCTAGAAGTTAAACATTAAAAATATATTGTGTTTTTTACGCAGTAAGGTAGATAACTAGTGGGAAGCAGCCGCATGGCACAGGGATATTGGCTCGGTGCTTTGTGACAGCCTGGAGGGGTGGGATGGGGAGGGTGGGAGGGAGGGAGACGCAACAGGGAAGACATATGGGAACATATGTTTATGTATGACTGATTCACTTTGTTATAAAGCAGAAACTAACACACCATTGTAAAGCAATTATACCCCAATAAAGATGTTAAAAATATATATATATATATATTGTGTTTTTTAAAGAGGATAGTCTGTGACTTAGAGGTAGAACTGGGAATTTTTAACTTTGCTCTATCTTTTAGAATTCAAAGCAATTTTTGCTATGAGCTTTTAGTTTCCTTAACGATCTTATATTTTTTAATTTAAATATTGTTTCAAAGAATATTTCCCCATCTAATCATTGGCCACCTTCTCTCTTTGAAGTGTGTGACACAAGAAGTGCAGTTTGTAAGAGAAGCTTCTATGAAACTGAGACAAAGATAAATGACTTCACCAAAAACAAACAAACAAACAAACAAACCCAGTAGAAGCACTTTAGGAAAAGGGAAGCATTTCTTGCATGTGACATTTGTGGGGAAATGATCCCAATCACTCATTTTTATATGCATGAAGGAGTTTTGTTTGTTTGTTTGATAATACATTTTAAAAAATTAGAACTAAACCTTAAGAGCTAGATGTGAAAAGGTAAAATTGTAGCATTTATTTCTCATACACAGGTTCTGAAAGATTTCCATTCATAAAGTTCTTATAGATCTCGTTTTCCAAAAAACAATGCGCTTTTTCACAAACAACATGTAGGAATCAATTGCCAAACTTTGAGAGTGGTATGACTATTCAAAAATAAAGCAACATGTTGCGGCCACGGGTTGAAAGTCAGTCTCCTTTCTGCAGATTGGAAATGTTGAAGTGTAAGAATAAATGGACAGAGCCAGAAATACTTAAGAAACTGGGGTCCGTGGAGTGTGTACTTCTAGTTGTGCTGTTCTGTCCATTAACAACCTTAGCATATGTCTAAGATTTAGCTGATTTTATTTTCAGAAGATAAAAGGCACAAAATCATCCACCACACTGGCACTTTTAATGAGCCGGGGTTGTTTCACCTCTTAGCTTACACGTGAAAATCAATAGAAAAGCTCACCCTTTAGCTTTCAGTCAAGTCTGGACACATTGGGAGTTGGGATGCAAAGTTTATCTGTGGTCCTATCATATATAATAAAGATCCTGTGATGGTTGTTTTCCTGTCGCCTTTGCTAGACCTGAACGTTTTTAATAGGATCTAAAATATCTTATGCTTGACCTATTACTGTCAAATAGCAATCGAGATGCTGTGCTTAAAACTGATTTTAAAGCAGAATAACAATGCATTTGCTAAGCAATATTGAAGGAAATGCAGATTTCTCAGTAGTTTCTGATAGAAACACACATATTTGAAATGGGGTTACCTTTAGACATGTGCTCTTTGAAATAAATAAATATATGTGTACCTGTGGTATTAATTTAAAACTATATGTTCACTGATTTCATGTAATACACAGAGTAAATTTTAAACTATTTTATGCTACCAAGTTTTTATTAATAGCATTCATAAAGCACCTATCTGTGGAACGCATTTATTAGAAATATACGATCCAATCAATAGCAAATATCAGTTTATTTTAAAATAAATTGGGGGAATTTATATTATGCCATATTGGTAGGAAGACAGACCCTAGAGATTTTAAATGCTTCAATCTATTACATTTTATTGTTCAAACATTGTCTAAGTGACACGTAATGTACAGACTCTTGATTTGCAGAGGCTCGTCAGCTTTTTTCCTTGAATTTTACAGAGGTTATATAATGTTTAATATTTAGATTGCTCATTTTCTGGAAGACTGTGGTTAGCTATAGGTTAATAAAAATAGTGTAGCCCGACCGCATACAGTAAGTTTTGAATCTGCTTATAAAGACATGTAAAAGTGCACCCTGCTAGGAACTCTACTATTCATGCTGAGGTTTAAACACTGGAATCGGGTTCCCAGTGGATTTTCACTTTCACAAGTACTTAATGCAGCTTTAGGTGTCTCAGGGGCAAACTGAACTGGCCACTGAATATCCTTTTTAAGGGGAGTTAACAATGGCTTAGTTCTACCTCTCTTGAAATACAGGATTCATGTTTTTCTCTCTTAAAATTTAGTGTTCCTAGAGACAGTCGGGAACATTAGAGAATGAGACTGTATTTATCCATCCCAAGCTAGGTACAATGTAGGTGAGGGCAATCCAATGTTCCCTGCAGTGCTTTGTCAAAGCTTTTTAACCCTACGCTGAAAGGATAACCACTTCAGAGTGAGGTTACAATGGAAACTCCAAACCTATTAAAAACCTGGGCCTTTACATTGGTGCAGGCTTTTGATTATAACAAATTCTATGTACTTTTGAGGATGTACACCTCTGTACTAGAGGTTATATTGTGAACCCTGGACTTATTACAGGTGCAGCCAATTCTAGGATTAGAACCCAGACCTTAGATCCTTTCTTTTTTGAAAGCATTGTGATTTTATTTTGGGCTAGAAGAGTTATGGGGCAAACCCACTCAAGTTAAACTCATGAAGTACAAATATAAATGGTGCTAGGAACACAGCTGCCATAAAACGTAGAAAAATTATATGTAGGCTCTGAAATATCTCATTCTAAATCACATGTATACATATGTATATGCATAAACAGATCCTATAGACGAAATCACGGTAGAATTGTGTTTTGATAATTTGAAAATTAAAAAGCCCACTTAGAATATATTAAGGATAACCTAGGATGTACTAGGGTAGCAGAAACTCCAAATCTCAATGAATTTGAACACATACTGTTTAATTCTCCCTCACAGGAGCCCTGAGGAGGCTGTAAGAATCTGTCTTCCATTCTTAGTGATCCAATTTCCTCAACATCTCGACACAAGGTTTTCTCCTTTATTTCTGTGGCAAGGGAAGAAACAGCTCAGAGTCTCACAGGGGTAAATAAATACGTTCATCTGGAAATGACACATCACTTCCACTCATGTTTCACTGGCCTAACAATATCAAGGGGGTGGGGAATTTAAATGACCACCACCTCCCATTCCCACCATAAACTGAAGGAGGAGAACAGGAAATACAGGTGAGTCACCCAAATGTCTGTCACACAGGAGATGACAGAATTGTAGATGGGAAATCCATGAACTCCTTAACTACCTTGAACAGGTACTGCTGAATTAACAAATATCACTAATTTTGATTAAAGGGGATTTTCTGAAATTATTCTCAATGATTTCTCTGTAAAAATCAATGACATTTTCGTAAAAACCACACAAATATGCATATTTATAAAGTACTGTTTCATTAAATATTCAAATAGCATTTCAATATTTAAACAAAATCCACAGACTAATTTCATTATTGTCACAGGCAGAATATTATATTACTTGAAAAGTGCTCAATAAGATTGATTTGTGTTCTCTGTAAAATGTAGTCTCCACTGACCACTTGCCAGGTTGGGTTACAAGAGCCTTTCAAACCACAAACTGTGCTGTGGTCTTTCCAATGCAATGCCTGGAATACTTACACTAAGCTTTGAAACACTACGAAATATCAATGACCAGTTCACAGCCAATACCTATCCAGGCGGAGGCACTTTGCTGCTGATCGTTTGAAGTAGCTATTAGTGCAAATCAAAGGTTTAGTGTGTTCTTAATTTTTCCCCTTTGCCCTTCTAGAATATTCATAAACAAATTGTATATCTCTGCATCCACTGAGAAAATATCACCCCCTGATAAACCTTTAGCTATCATAATTTGATCCCCTCTTTTAAATAAATCCCATCAATACCATTCATTATTAACGAAAGGTAGGATGATTCCTGGATGAAGTTTTAGTTCAGGTGGCGAATCGATACTTCTGACCATGTCTGTTTCATTATTGACAATGTCTACCCACATTTACTCTTATAATTAAGTTTTAGTCCAACTTCTAACTTTTCTCAAGTGTTTGAAATGGCTATATGGTGTTCTTAATTTCAGCTGCTGTTTCATCTTTCTCAGTAGGTGCCTATTTCATTGTTAAAGGTCATACTCATTTGTCTGCTCCAACAAAGGCAGCCCTTAAAGTTGGCTGTGGTTTTGACAGACAGTGGTCCCTATAAGTGATGGCCTTAAGGACAGAGCTGGCACTGGGAGACAGTCACCACAGCAAGGGGAATAACAGATAACAAATCATGCCACTATTTTTCCTCCTGGCGTGATTGACGACAGCACAGCGGGTGTAACTTTTCAATGTCTTCAGATTAAAAACCCCTCAAACAAATGAGTTCTGAAAATACTGTCCAGAGGCATTAAAGGGAACGATTGGACTCAAAATACTTTTTAAAAAATAGGGCTTTAAAAAAAATGCACAGTTTATGGCCATTCAATGCAATTATCTAATTTTCAGTGATACTTTCAATTTTATACACACAAAGTTCAGCTATAGATTTGAGGGGCTGTCACATCACTGATGTAAAGCTTTTCAGAGAGAAGTATGCAATGCTTTGCAAGGCATAGTAAACAGTATTCTAAAGAGGAAATTTGGTGTTTGTCTAAGCATCAGATGCATTTCAGTGTATTACAGATTATTTAAAAAATATTGTTTGTGTGATTCATTAATTCTTTTCTAACTGAATGGTGGAAATAAAGATAATCAAATGACCAAGCTCTGGTTGCATGTTAAATCACCCCTGTATTTTCCTGGTCCATGGTTAGCATACCTAATGGCAGTGCAAAATAAAATAAATATTTCCACTTAAAAATATGAATTCCACTTTTCCTGACGTGTTACATTGTCACATAATTTTTTGATTAACTGAAAAGTATAAAATGTATAGATTGCATACTTCCAGTTTAAAAATGCACTTAGGTGTATTTGTCCTATACCTATAATTACTGTATACACTTAGGTAAATATAATAGTCATGATTTTGTTGAACATAAAATATTGTGTATTTAACATTGATGTGTGTAAACCATGGGAAAAGGATAACATTTGCCTGGAAGTTTCAGCTATTTTAATAGTTTATGCCTGGGCAACTTGCTGCAAACAGTGATTATGGGCCTCTCTCCCAGGAAGATTGATTCAGCAGTTTTGAAATAAAGCTTGACATCTATGTTCATATGGTTTTAGGTGATCTAGATATATAACTTGATCTAGCTATAATTGGGCAACCAGGTTAGGCACGTTAGACTTTGGATCATCACCATTAGGCCATGCGGTTTTGTACAGAAGCACTGGCTTTGGAGCCAGGTAGACAAAGGTTTGAATCTTGCTAACGATTCTTATTGTCTATGTGGTCATTGGCAGGTCACTTCTCAGAGCCTCAGTTTTATGGACAGTTACCTGTGAATAACAAATCATATCTTGAAGGAGTATTGAGAGATGAACGAAGTTGCTGAATAAATGCAAGTGGTCTTTACTTACTGATAATACAACTGAAGTGCTTAAAACGACACTATCAGGTGCTTGAATTAAAACAAACTTTCTAAGAAGATAAATGGACTCTCCCACTTCTCCCTGCCTGCAGCCCAGAGGCTGTGGGTCATTCCAAGGCACCTTAGGAACCACCTGTATACATAGATGAAGTCATCAGTCTTCAGTTACAAAAGTAAGTGTTGAGATGACCTTGACACTTAACCTAAGCCCTAAACTAAGTCTAGTTGTTCAGATATAGCCACCGTCCCAAATCCTGTACTTTTCTTGGGGTTCAAAGTGAACCCAGGCCCTTGGCAAACACTCATTTAAAATACATACTGCATCCCTCCCCTACACCAAGGCTGAGAATTTTCTCCTTAGAGGACACAATGAACCATACTCTCCATGGATTGTGAGCTATTCTATATTAGAAGAGGATTTGCTTTCCTCATTTCACACCTCCAACTTTTTAATAATATGGGGCAGGATGCTCTGATTTCTAGTAGTACCTCCATTTCCTCATCTTTAAAATGGCAGTAATAACAAGCTTACCCATTGGAACAAGGATTAGACAAGTTAATATATGTGAAATGTTTAAAACAATATCTGGCACATGGGAAGTGACTTGCCCAAGGTCACACTGCTGAAAACTGTTTGTTGGATTCGGACTCAGGTGTTGGAGTCAAGGCACTGCAACACTGCTCTTACTCAGATTGTTTATAACTCCTTCTTCTTACCCAACAGTATAAATTCAACCAGAAGGGAGAGCAAGTAGGAAAATATTTGAAGTTATGTAATTAGACTTGTACCAATGCAAGGAGATTAAGGAGACATTCCAAAATAACATGAAAAACTGTACAATATATAAAACTTTATTTTTTTGTATACAAATAGAAAAGAATAAACTAAAAGAGAAAAAAGAATCTCACTTTTTTTTTCTGTTTTCTAGTTTCCCTATTTTTATAACACAATGGCCAGTACTATTACCAGTTTCTAGAGTCCCTTCAAGAGGTGTTGAAAACTATTCAGCATACATGTGTATAAATATCATCCTATTAAGTGAAATGGTAGCATTCTATACTCACTCTTCTTTCCCCCCTCTTGCTCTTGATGCTATGTTACTTATTATAAAATTATTAAGAAATTTCTAAATGTAGAAATAAATATAATAAAAATGAGTCTCTCCTTCAATCTTCTAAAAGTGATTATTAAAAATGACATGATCAAAAAATTGTCTTTACAGAAAGATGGGATTATGTGATATTCTTTTTCTGTATCTTGCTAATATTTAACCATAACATGTTTTCAAAGTAATGTAAGTGGAACCATCGTTTTTTTTTAAATGACTGCCTTGAATTCCAATGTTATGCTAAAATTTATGTGTTCCCTCACCTATTGGTGGACACTGAAGTTGTTTCTAATTTTTCAGCCACTTTTTTTTAAAATTAATTAATTAATTAATTTATGGCTGTGTTGGGTCTTTGTTTCTGTGTGAGGGCTTTCTCTGGTTGTGGCAAGCGGGGACCACTCTTCATCGCGGTGCACGGGCCTCTCACTATCGCGGCCTCTCTTGTTGTGGAGCACAGGTCCAGATGCGCAGGCTCAGTAATTGTGGCTCACGGGCCCAGTTGCTCCGCGGCATGTGGGATCTTCCCAGACCAGGGCTCGAAACCATCTCCGCTGCATTGGCAGGCAGATTCTCAACCACTGTGCCACCAGGGAAGCCCCCAAAGCCACTTTTTAAGTAATATTTTATTAAGTATGTTTGTACATGTATCTTTATACTCTTGTGTTTGTATTTTTGTATGATAGATTCCTGGACATTAGATTGCTAAGTCACGGGGTATATGGATTCACTATTTTGATTCTTCTGTCAAATTTCTTTCCAAAATCTGTACCAATTTACAGTGCTACCAATATTGTAGGAGAATGTCTCCTTTCCATACCCTTCCTGACATTAGGCCACATAAAACTTTTAAGTACAGAATTCATTGATTCTTAGATGCAATTCTTTTTTCCAGTTTTAGCAGCTCTGAAATTTGAACATGTTTTATAATCAACAAGGTGTAATAGGTGAGTCAGAGCATGTTAGCTTTCTCCTTGATACATAAATTCATGATTGTGCTTTGTCACCAATGATACCATAGTTTCAAGAAAATATGGCATTTTTCCAATCTAACAGGTGGTGAAAATCAGATCTTAATGCTGTTTATGTTTTATGGTGTTGATTTCTAGTGAAGTTGTGCATCATTTCAGTTTTATATTTTCCAGACGTAATTTTTCCTTTAAAAATTGTCTGTTCATATCTCCACTCATTTTGTAATGATAAATATACGGAAGTTACGCAAAGGACGCAGAGTGCTTAGGGACACTGCGTGGTAGACAATCCTTACAAAACTAGGAACATCAAAGATTTACCTTGACTCACCGTCTCACTAGGGCAAGTCTGTTTTCAATATGTGGCTCTGTTCTCACACAAAAGATTATATGCATCTTCACAATACCTAACTTGTTTAAAAGAACTTAATTTTTTTGTTTGTTTTTAAGTCAACAGTAAGCACGTTCTTCAGGGCAAAGTGGGCAGTCCTCTCTTTCACGAGAGACAAACTATGTGTCCTAGGGTTAGAACTTTCCGCTCCAAGTTAGAGTAGAACGAACACAACTATGCTTGTTTGCTTTTTTCCAATCCTGACAAAATACACTGTGACTGTTGGAATCAGCCTTTTGTCCCAGTTGTTGTCTTGCTGCCTAATTGTGATCATTTATATTTAATTAAGATGTCTCCAGCCTGATTCGAATCAGCATTCTTCTCCCTGTTCATATCTCGCATATCTTTAGCTCAGCGGGTTTTGTTTGTTTGTTCGTTTTGGCTGTGCTGTGCAGCTTGCAGGATCTCAGTTCCCCGATCAAAAATTGAACCCAGGGGGCTTCCCTGGTGGCGCAGTGGTTGAGAGTACACCTGCCGATGCAGGGGTCAAGGGTTCGTGCCCCGGTCTGGGAAGATCCCGCATGCCACGGAGCAGCTGGGCCCGTGAGCCATGGCCGCTGAGCCTGCACGTCCGGAGCCTGTGCTCCGCAACGGGAGAGGCCACAACAGTGAGAGGCCCGCGTACCGCAAAAAAAAAAAAAAAAAAAAATTGAACCCAGGCCATGACAGTGAAAGCCCAGAATCCTAACCACTAGGCCACCAGGGACCTCCTGTTTACCTCAGTGGTTCTTAACAGGGGTGATCCCTCCTCCCCACCGACCCCACCCAGGGGACTTTTGGCAAATCTGGAGACCTTTGTGATTGTACTGCCTGCGTTGGGGGGCGGCGGGGGGCTAGCTACTGGCATTTAGAGGGTAGAAGAGTAGGATGCTGCTAAATGTCCTCCAGTATACAGGACAGCTCACCCACAACAAAGAATGATTCATCTAAAATGTTAGGAGCGCCACATTTGAGAAACCCCGCTTTAGAATCAAGTTTTAGGATGGCCTTCACCTGCAAATCACAGTGTTTGGAATTTCAGTATGAGCTGCTGGGGTTTCTCAACACCTCACCCTGCCCACTCCTGCCCACACACCAAACACCTGAGTGATATAACATACTTTTTATTAATAATAGTGTCCTCCAGCAATGATGTGGGAGGGTGGAGACAATGGTGGCATACCTATAATTTGGAAAGAGTTCCCAGGTGATTTTGAAACTGCCCCCTCAACCCAATGATTGAGTTACCACTCTAATTTAGAAGGTCTGAAGCCAGTGATTGTCAAAGAATTTTGATTTAAATCCCTCCCCACCACTTCTCCTCCCCAAGGATTGTTCTATGGTCGCTTGGGAAATATATAAAGTGTCAAAAGTAAGGATATGTTACTTATAAAATAGAGTATCTTTTGTTATGTAGTGAATGTGGCCAAAATAGGATGCAAATTTTCTGAGAAATTTAAAACAATATATATGAATTAATTCTATGCTATTACTTTAGGACCTTGGACAAATAATCCTTCCTTTATAAATGTGGATGACTCTCAGAAGGTCGGTTTTATTTGGCCCTATGTACTTTTATTTAAACATTTACTTTGAATATAGCAGTGTGTATAGATAACAAACAAGGACCCACTATATAGCACAGGGAACTCTGCTAAGTACTTGTAATAAACTAAATGGGAAAAGAATTTGAAAAAGAATAGATAAATGTATAACTCATCACTTAGATGTACACCTGAAACTAACATAACACTGTTAATCAACTATATTCCAACATAAAATAAAAACTAAACTAAAATAAAATCTCCACTCAGAAAAAAAAATAAAATAAACATTTACTTTGAGATCCCTAGTCTGTGATTACATGGGATAAACCATACTTTTTGATTTTTAAAATGTGGGTCTTTGTTCACTTAGCATTAATATATTCATTCCTATAGTTCTTAGAGAGAGAATATCCATTCCTATAGTTCTTTCCTGCATGCTCCCAAACCCCTACACCAAAGCAGTCACCTGCTGCAGCCAACCCTACACAGACTTGGAATCTGATGATGGGCATCGGCAGAGACAATGCTGAGCTCTGAAGATACCAGTACTCACCACCTCCACGGAACACAGCTTCTGCCCACAGCCTAGCTGCCTGTGTTCTCTGTAGTCCACCAGCATTTTCCCTTCAGATCTCAAATGCGACCAGAAAGAAAGGGATGACTGTGATGCTAGGAAGGAAGAACGGGATGTGAGGGTGAGAGATCTTGGCACTGGTTACTCCTAACCTCTGCTCTGCTCAGTAGCTTTGCTTTCTGCTCTCGCAAGCATGTAATGCTTGCTACATTTGTTTTCCCAGTTCTACTTTTGGTATACATTCTTGTCTATTTACGTATGATGGTGCCAACACTTTCAAACCAGTTATCAGAAGTAACCACTTTAAAACATCCTTGAGTCTTTTGAAAACTGTCCTGCCTCTCAAGCAATGTTCACCTAATCTGCAAATATCAATTGTTTTGCCAGTAATTATATTCTTGTATCTATTCCCCTGGTATCTGGCTACTAGAACAAAATTTAAAATAACATTAAATAAAAATCAGAGACCTCTGGAAGTATACTGCAATGAAAGCTGAAATATTTTGCTGAGCTGTCTTCAGAGGAGTGAAGGCAGTATCTCAATGTGGCTTTTCAAACATGACGTGCCCACCAGGCTGTAGCTGGAGTCTATAACAAAACAATTGACATGCTTTCCATTGAATAAGGAGGGAAAAAGCAGGTCCTAAAATGCAAACTCTACTTTGTTTCTTCCCCCCTCCCCCATTTCATAATCAGTGACAATATATTGTGGTTTTTCTTGAATTATACTTCAAATCTAAATAAATAAAATAATATTTTACATTCATATCGTTAGTCAGAATTGAGATATAAACATAAGGACTCTTCTGATTTAAGGCATTTGTTTTTATTTATTTTCAAGCATGCTATCTGTCAGAGAAGAAAGAAAAACAACAACAACATATGGATGAATTTTTTTTGTTTATCTAGATATTTTGGAATCAATATGTTTCAAAACATGTCACCAAACTACATGACAATTTTGATTGCTAATGCTTGCTTTTGGATCTTTGAATTAACCTGCAGAGAATGAAAGGTAACATTTTAACTGTAGAGGAACTAATCTATGTATTAATAATAAAAGATAAGTATAGTAAATTTCCATTCTCTAAAACCAAGATGTTAGACTAACTAGAAATGTTAGCTTGTGTGGTGTTTACAATAGCTGTAAAAAAGGACTTTGTTGTCACAATACCCCTGAAACTACTATAAAATCTTCATATTCCTTTTGAAATTACTAAAGAAAGATTCAATTGCACCTTATAGAGTTTAGCATAACATGAATGCTTTTCTGTAGGTTAAAATTGGTAAACATGGTATGGTATGGTATAAAAGTCAACTCTCAAGTTAATCAGTTAGATTGAACCACAGGAAATTGCCATTTTTCTGGGTGAAAAATGATTGCCTATGAGCTATTTCCTGTGGATCAACCTAATTTAACAATGATGCTTTGGGCTTCCCTAGTGGCGCAGTGGTTGAGAGTCCGCCTGCTGATGTAGAGGACGCGGGTTCGTGCCCCGGTCCGGGAAGATCCCACATGACGCGGAGCGGCTGGGCCCGTGAGCCATGGCCGCTGAGCCTGCGTGTCCGGAGCCTGTACTCCACAACGGGAGAGGCCACAGCAGTGAGAGGCCTGCGTACCGCAAAAAAAAAAAAAAAAAAAAAATGATGCTTCACCTTATTGGCCACTTTAAGGAGATGGTTTTCTATTCTATTATTCTAAAATGCTTATCATAGTGCTAGTGATATTCTGAGGGGCAAAATGTGACTTCTTATCTTACTTAATTGTTAGCATAGGATCTATACATATTTGAACTTAATGTGTTTGAAGTATTTGAGATAGAACCTTAAATAAATGTTCATGGAGCAATGACAGTGTGAACACAATTAGCCTAAATGGTCAAATGTATTAAAAAAATCTAGAGATATGAGTGTAGCCAACATACAGGTACATATAAATCTTCTTTTCTTTCTTTTTTTTTGTACCAAATAATTGTTGCATCTATACACGAAAGTTATTATTAATTAATTTGGGGTAAGCAAGAGTGAGACCCTATGTGGTTGAATTTCAGCACATAGTTATTTTCATTTGCTTATTTTTCTGCTTTTTTGGAATTAAAATATTGAAAACCATTCAATTTCAAATGTATGTATCAATAGTAGAAGGACTTCCCTGGTGGTGCAGTGGTTAAGAATCTGCCTGCCAATTCAGGGGACACGGGTTCGAGCCCTGATCCGGGAAGATCCCACAAGCCTCAGAGCAACTAAGCCCGTGAGCCACAACTACTGAGCCTGCGCTCTAGAGCCCCCGAGCCACAATTATGGAGCCCCCACGCCACAACTACTGAAACCCGCTCACCTAGAGCCCGAGCTCTGCAACAAGAAGCCCGCGCAGCACAACGAAGAGTAGCCCCCGCTCGCTGCAGCTAGAGAAAGCCCGCGCGCAGGGATGGAGGCCCAATGCAGCCAAAAATAAATAAATAAAATAAATAAATTTATTTAAAAAAAAAAAACCCAGTAGACATTGGTGAGTCATTTCAGTTTAACAAATATTTACTGAGCATCTACTGTTTTCCAAGCAATGTTGTAGGGTTCTGCAATTACACAAATGAATAAGGCACACTCAAATTTAGGGTGCTTATAGCTTCAGGGAAGAAAGAGACACTTGAACATGCTTTAGCTTGACATGGTAACCTTCATTATTTAGAGCACAGACTTTGACCCAATGTCTGAGTTTGAATGCTAGCTCTGCTACTACAAGCTGTGTGACCTTGGGCAAGTTCCTAAACAATCTGTGCCTCAGCTTTATCATCTGTACAGTGGGGGTCATGATAGTACCCATCTCTTAGTATCTTAAGGGAGTTTATATAAGCTTATATATGCAAAGCCCTTAGTACCAGGCACAGTGTAATCACTCTTTAAGTGCTAGATATTACTATTATTAATAATAATTAAATAGTTTAGGAAGAGAGGATATTTGATTTTCCCTATTCTAAAACTTTTTGGTAGAAGATGGCATATTTTGGGGCTCTGTTAATTTAGCTAGAAAGCCATAGGCATTACAGCCAATCTACTGTGGGTTCAAATCTTTGTTACTTCCTAGCCATGTGAGTCTCAATTTTCTTATATGTAGAATTAGAGATAACACTACCATATTTTCATGATTATCATGAGAATTTAATAAGATAATGTTCATAAAAGCAGTCAATAAATACTAGCTATTAATATTTATTAGATGAAAACCCATTCACTCAAATATATCCCCAAAGAAAATAAGAAGTACCATGAAAAATGTGCAGTTACTCAATTAAAATAATTAGAGAATAATTTTAAAAATATAATTCAGAGATTAAATAATTCTCAAGATTAAATCTCATTTTAAATTGGTTCCTACCAAGTTCCCCTTTTTTTATCCTTGTAGATAGATTTTTTTCTTATTTGTATAGCACTATATAAAAATTATTGTAAGCATAAGAGCTTATCTTATTTTTGCATTTTAGAATGGAAGCTGTCCAGATAAATTTGTAATGTGATAGAGTTTATGCTAATTTTGCCATAAATTTCATGAGTATATTGGAAGCTTGTTAATAATTAAAAATTTTTACTTCTTCAAGTTACAAATAAGTATTACAGTAAATACTTTCCAATCTTTATCTGACATGACATCTTACCAATACAGGCATCACAAAATAAATAATTTATGAAAAATATTTATTTAAAGAGCTGTAATTTACCTTGCATTTACCATATGCCATTCATCCAAGTAGCAATATAAAATATTCATTAGAGAAACTCATTAAAACAAACTTCTATACAATGAGGTGACGGGCCAACAAAAAACATCAATCATAGCAGGGCTTTAAGTTTTTTTAGTGCATATGGGCACACTAATATTTCAAAGTAGAAAATTATGAATATTTTGCTCCAGCTCTGGAATGACCATGCTGCTGCAAAGACAAATTTGATAAGAGCATAACAAAGACAGGAACGGGTTTTTCTTCATTTGTTTTCATTTTAGTCAAGAAATCAGTGACAGTTCACTGAGATTTATTTTATTAATGGTGAATCAACCTGATGTTATAATTAATGGGAAATCTATAGCTAATCTTAGAGGAAAAATAACTAGGCATATAATGATGTTTAAACCTGGCATAGCTGAACTCTGTGCTGCTGTCTCTTGAGTATGTGCATTGCAGGCAGAGCAGTTATTGTGAATATCAGGGACACCCAAATGCACTTTGAGGCCATATGAGTGGATCCCAAGCTCATTCACGCCTAAGGAGCAGTGTTTACAAAACATCGCGAATGTTGAACTTTAAAAAAATGTATTGCATTGCCAGCTCAAAACACACACACACACACACACACACACACACACACATACACACAACTTTACAGTTCTAGTGATACTTCTAAATGTGAACAGTACTGGAATTCAGGGAAAATACCACGCTCAAATCAATATATTTATGGGATTCACGTAAGCAGCATTGTAGTTCAGTAGATCCCCCTCTATAAGCTAATTCACAATTCATTAGGAGGTTCTGTTAAGTCTCTGCTTCACGTTCACTGCCCTTCTATTACACTGTTGATCTGTGATTAAATGTTCTAATAAA
Source organism: Pseudorca crassidens (assembly GCF_039906515.1). Taxonomy (NCBI): domain Eukaryota; kingdom Metazoa; phylum Chordata; class Mammalia; order Artiodactyla; family Delphinidae; genus Pseudorca; species Pseudorca crassidens. The sequence goes on from NC_090312.1 coordinate 65,513,325, forward strand.
ATTAACTGGCTTTGCTACAAACAGAACATCTGGAGCTATGTTTAATTTCATGTCAAACATACACAGGAAACACCTGTCTAGGTGAAGTAATTTTTTTTTAAATGACATTAATCCATCTGTTTTGGAAAATGGTGTCATGGTTGTCACATTAAAAGGTAATATCAACAAACACAGAAACGCTAAATTGCTTTGGAGTGTAAGTTTTCTAAAATTAACAAAAAAGTGGCTTATCCAAATGTTATTGTGTCAGCCTTATTTTGTGCTGAATAATAAGGGGACTTCTTTTCTAACTCAGCAACTTTCAATACCTGCCCTGTAAAACTTCCAGATGTTAAGTTACTCTCTGTGCTTAAAACATAAAACCAACTGGTGTGATTCTTTATCTAAATACCTGTGCCCAAATCAAACTAACACCATTCACTGATTTCCTCATATGGTAAGTAGACTTTAAATGCCTTTTAAAGTATACAAAAGTATGCATACATGATTTTTATATGATGCCAGTGAACAAGTATATGCTTTTTAGAAATTAAATCTTCACATGTGTACATAATTAGCAGTGGCTTCTGGTAGAGAGATGCGAGTACACACAGAAAGCCTGATAGAGAAATTGGCTAGATGTCATTCATGATCTTTTCCTCTTTCATTCAGTTTGTTTCAATATTCTCAGCTTACTGGGCTGCAAATATTCTTTCTTTAAGTCTTCCTTCCAGTTTCTATTTGTAGGACAGGAGTAGGCTGCCAAAGGCAGTACATAGTTTTTTTGTTCTTTTGGTTTTCTCACATTCCTTTAATAACAGCTTAATGATTTACTTGTTTTGAGAGTCATACTATTTTCTCATTTAAGAAATGAGGTAGTTGAAGGGTGAGAAAGGTAAATGACTTGATCAGGATCACCTGATATATCTGGACGTGCAGAATATATTTGGCCATTATGTACCAAATGCCTTTAGTATGGATGTTCTTTGCAAATTTTGTTGCTGTTGTTGTTATTGAAGTGCGTCCTGAGGCAAAGTGTGAATTCTTAGTGGGAATGGGGGGTGGTTGATAAGAAGGTGAGGAGAGGGCTAAAGGCACAAGTCCATCAAGCCTATCTTTATCTTGTATATTCTAAAAAAGTGGTGTGAATTTCTAATTCTACTCCCCAATATTGTTATACATGTAGAAGAGTGCTGCGTTGTTTTATGTTATTTTTCTAAAATATGTTTTTAAATAAAATGATATTCCAAGAAGGGAGGCCTTACACCTCCCACCTCTCCTGCTCTAGGGCTTCACCTACTCACACACCCAGTTTTGTATCCTTAGGATATAGGCAATGCAGGAAATTATGAGAAATATCTTTTTTTCAGACCATCGTGTCAGCCCAGAGTGTTCTGGAAAATTACCAATAGGTTTTATTTTAAAGTATGGTTAGTAGAATGAAATGTTGCAGGTTTGTTAACTATATCTAAGAATAGATTTGTCACAGATAACGATCTTAGGATAATTTGAAACTTAATTTGAAACTTTAGTGTTTAACTCTTGGTCAATAAATTGTTGGTGTTAGGAATTTTCATAGCTGTGACAAAATTTTATGCTGTTTACTTCTGGGCTAGCAGAGAGGTGAAGGGCCCATGCTTTTGGCTGAATTCTAACAGATGCAGTTAGAAGGTATTGAAAAAGGGAGATTGGACACATCTCTTATTCCTAAATGATTATGTATATTAAAGTGGACTAGAGGTATACAGGCTGGGAAAGAGTGGCCAAGTGGAGAAGTAAGGGTAGAGGTACTGAAAAGAGTGAAAATCAGATTAACAAACTATGTCTGCTTGTAAGGTGACAGCTATTCCTTGGGCCACAGTGATGGAAAGTTCTTGTAATGGAGTCTCTGTGCCAGTGAGTATGTCATGTCAGTCTCTAGAGCCCTGAGTTCCACTGCCATATACCACAACTTGTCCCTGGGGATGGAAGTTGAGATAGGTAGAGTCCTGGACCTTCTGTTTCATGTGTCCATTAGAACATCTCCGCCTGTCTCTGTCTTTTTGCCTCTCTCTCTCGGTCTCTCTCTCACTTGTAGTATTAAGGATTGTGGCAAATTCTAAATCTCTAGGTCTCATTACTCTCATCTGTCGATGTGGTCTTGGTGATAGTGTGATGTCTCTTCTCTCTCTAAATTTCCACGATTCGATTATGTTTTATGAATGCCAGGAGAGGGAAAAATCAAAGCAGTTTTCCAGAAGAACACAAACAAATTGACTTAGGAACTAAAATAATTGAACACTGATGTCTGAATGCAGTGATATGTAAATTTGGGGAAACTTCTTTCATGTCCTGATATGGAGAATTATATTCTTTCACTTGTGTACCTCTTTTGCATCTGTTACTCTGTAGCACTTAGGGACTGGCAGCCAGTTCCAGACTGCGTCATTCTATCCCTTGCTTCTATCAGTTTTCACTATGCACCCTCTGCTTGGGACACCTTTTTTCTGGTGTCATAGCTATACAGGCAGCTCATCCTCCAGGACTGTTTAAACATTATCTTCTTGTTGAAACCTTTCCTAGGACCCTCTTCCTCATTAAGGTTAATGTTGATCAATCTCTCCTCTTTGAATCTTTTACATGTTATTGTTGTTGTTTTTATTTTATTTTAACATTTTATTTTATATTGGAGTATAGGTAATTAACAATGTGTTAGTTTCAGGTATACAGAAAAGTGATTCAGTTATACATATACATGTAACTATTCTTTTTCAAATTATTTTCCCATTTAGGTTGTAGCATATTGAACAGAGTTCTCTGTGCTATCAGTAGGTTCTTGTTGGTTATCCATTTTAAATATAGCAGTGTGTACATGTCAATCCCAAACTCCCTAACTATCCCTTTTACTAAGTTTTTTTATTGATTAATTTTACGTATGAGGAAATTGAGGCTCAGAGAGGTTAGATAACATGCCCAGGGCCACACAGCTAGTTAAGTAGTGGAGCTAGCATTCCAAGCAAAGTCTACCTGACCCCAAAGCTTATACTATTTCCACTGTCTTGTGAGGGACCTTATATGCCTATGTAAGCAGATAGGAATAAAATCAAATTAATGGAGATCGTGACTTTTCTTGTCAAGTTATGGAAGTAGGGCATACTGATTGGAAAATATTTGGGAATATAAAAAAGTTTAAAAAAGAAAAGGAAAACTGTATATTTCTACCAGCTACTTCCTTAGACTCTTTTGCTGTTCTAATTTTGCATAGTTTTCTTTTAATATATATAATGAATATAATTTTGTTTCCTACTTTTCTAACCTAACATATGATAAACAATTTCTATACTGTAAAACATTCTACATAAAATAATCTTCAATTTCTACATAAACATAATATGTGATGGGGGATATGGCATGATTAAATAGTTTCTGAACACTATGGTTATCTTCAATTTTCTCATGTTAAGTAGTGTTGCAATGAATATATACATATCTCGTATTATTTTTATTTTCTTAAGATATATTCTTAAAAGTAAAATTAATAAGTCAGAAGCTATGACCATTTTTATGGCTCTTGATAGAAACTGATAAACTTTATACTTGAGCAAATACATGAATATCACAGATCCTAGAAGATTGTAAGCACTCAAGAAATGATACTTATATTTTCAAATTACTTTCCAGAAAGGGAGTAATAGTTTACACTTCCATTCCTCTTATATGAGCACTCTTATCACAATGAAGTGGCTAGCACTGACTGCTTAAATGTTAACAAACATTTTAAATGTTTTCTAAATTGATGGGTGAAAAATGCTTCCATTGTTATTTTACTTTGAATAAATTATATAGGCCAGAAATGATATCAAACCCCCAATTTTTTTTATGGTTTTCTTTTCAGTGATCACTATTTATTCCTGAATAGAAAATTATGTATGAAATTTCCCATTCCAATTCTGTAGTTTTCTTTTAAAAATATTTATCTTCTCTGCTTGGAGATGTACTCATAACTGGAATGTTCCGAAATGCATTCCTGGATGATTTTAGTAAAATTTTTAGTAACTTTGAAGCATCTTTATACATTTAATTTTCTGAATTAAAGACAAAAATAGTTGGACACTTTTCTTATTATTTTTGAGTTATGTACATAATATTCGAACATTGTTTTGACTGTCTGCTAATAACAGAAGATGAGGTGGAACCATCCTGTTTAAATTATACTCTGAAATTAACTCAGGAATCTTAATTTCAATTTGCCATGGTTAAATCTGAGAAATCATCAATATTCAGCAGTTAATTATAAATAGCCTCATGTTCTTTGATTACCAATTTGTTATTTGGATTTGCATATGTTTAAAGTGTTTAGCTTTGTTTATTACTCTTTTATTACTTTTTTTCAAATGTATTTTTCTCTCTAGAGTTTAGGAGTCTTAATATAATTGATGTTTGTAAGATTTCTCGATCAAGGCAGCATTTGTTTAAAATAAAAGTGAAATAGCTATTGTCTTATTGGTTTTTGCAGGTGCAGATGTCAATCTACCTCAGCCTGAATAATTCTCCAGCTAGTAGATGGCCAGATTACCCCCAACAAATAACTGTGTTCTAAGGCTTTATGTATATCATTGAGTTTTCCACAGTTGAACTTGCAAATTTATACTCCAACAAATTTGATTCCATGCTAATCCATGACATAGTCTGATCATCCCTATGTAATAAAGTTCTCCTTTCTTATGTGGGAGGAAAACAAATCTCCTGTCTAATACAAACAACATTATCTGTAAAACTGTGATACATCATCATACATGCAAAATCAAAGCCCGTGGTAGGCTAGACTGGCAGATAAGATGAACCACGTCAATTTTCCATCAATCAAATTGTAGTTTATTATTCAGCTGAACTACCTCAGGCAACACAAATCTAAAAAACTGTCATTTTGGAAACATTACATTTTTTTTCTTGTCACATTATAACCCAAGCTATAGTCATAAAAAAGAATGTCATACCATTACTGACTCATAATATTCCTTCATTTAAGAACAGCTAATTCATCTGTAGATTGGGCTTGGTGCCTACATATAAAGATGATAGCAGAATTGTGTTGTAATATTATCCAACCACATTGCTACTTTAATTATTTCCAAATTAATAGTGACAAAAATATTCAATTAAACAAAAGGTGGTTGCTTAAAATAATACGTAAATAACCAGATTAGAGGGAAAAATACAGTTTTTAATCTATCTAATATTTCATTTGTTTTGTTTGTGTGCAAAAGAAATTGGGCAAAATTTAGTTAAAGATTTGATCTCTGAAGATAGAATAATAACTTTTATTTTTAAAAAATTTTGCAGTAGGGAAAATGCGATTCACCTGTCAGACTGGACGTTTAACAAAAACAAGCAACAAAACACTCGAATATCCAGAACATTAAAAGGCTGATTATATTCTGTCTCCCACAAGTGTATCAATAGATTTTCTGACATTTATTCTGTGAAGTCCCTCGCAGGTTGAGGAATTATCATCGATGCTGTTGCATTTTAAAAGCTTTTCTCTCAGTTCATCTTAGTTGTATGAAACAAGCTAATGGCATTTCTATAGCTAGAAATATTTAGTCCAATGCATGCAACAGTGTTGATTGCTTTCCTTTTTGGTATAGGTATTACCATTTGGAAAGTGAGGAGGGAAAATAACTAAATAAATTTTATTCTCAAAATACAATTCTCTCCAAATTGAATGAGATATTTGTGCAAGAATGAACCTTGTTAAAACCATGGTGGTTTCCCGTTGCTATAGACTCATATTTATACTTAAAATGTGTTCATGATTACTTGATGAAGGCATAAACCTGCTCAAGGAATAATACTCATAAATAATACATGCTAAAGCCAAAAGATAATCAGACAAGTTATAAGAATATACCTCCCTCCACAATGTATGTCATTGTTACATTTCATGAAAGGCCACTTAATTGACTACCAGATAAAGGAATAAACCTGCTAAAAGAATAGATTTACTGTGCACTGAGGCAATGCATTTAAGAGGTCTCCACTGAATAAAAAACTAGTTCCACTGGCTGAGCTAAGATGTGTTCTTGAACGCGTTGGGACTTATTAACTGAACTTTTATGTGCCTTTTATGCATCATTTATTTTTGAAAAATCAGGACTTTTCATGATAGCAATTACTTATACACCAAAGTCATGCAAAATTCCTGTGGTTGGTACCACAAAATCTACCCCAAGGAAGGACCTTGCCATCTTTTTAACACCTCTGGAGTTTAAGACAAAAAAAAAGGAAGTGGAATAATACCAAAGGAGATGTATATGGCTCCACTGATAGCTGTGGGTTTTCGGTAAAAAAAAGTAGCTCGAGGGCCTTACACTAACCCTTCTGTAGATTTTACTTTATGGGCCTGGAAGCACAAAAAGAAAAAATACTGAATCATTTTTTGCAAATATGATGATGATAATAACACCTAACATTTATTGAGAGCTTACTATTTGCCGAAGCAAATTTGTAACATTTGGTTATTTGTACCATTTTTCGGTGCAAATATGTCTATGTTTGGCAAGACCATAAACGTCTTCATTCTGTCTTATTTAGCCAAGATTTTGTATTTGCCTGCTCTGAAATTCATTCCTCAGAAGTACAAAACCTATTGGCAATAAAGCTCTGTATTTGGTTCAGCTTTGTTATAAAGTCCAGTGTTTCTCAACACTGTGTAATTAAATGCAAATGCTAGGTTATAATTATATTATGGGTGTCACTAAAACAGAGCGAAGGAAATTCTTAGTTAAATCTGCTTCTACCTTGTTGTTTCTAGGTTTCCTGTGGTTTCTTCTCTCAACTTTTAAACTGTATTTGATCCAAAGAGTCTAGCGTAACTCTACAAGGCTTCATTAAAGTTTAGCTGAATGTGCAGGTTTTCATAATCCCTTCTGCAGACCCCAGGATAATAAGGATAAAATAGCATGCTTCTGATGATACATTGTCAAGTTCTGCTCTATTCTCCTGCTTACGTTTTTTCTTTTCCTTTTTCATTGATGGACACACGAGGCTTTGAATGTACCAGCAGTGACTCTGAGATCGGGACTTTTTATAAAGAGCAGTGCCTGATGTGGCTTCCTTTTAAATAAGGTTCATACCTTCCGACTCATCCTTCTCTCCCATCATTTCTCCACACCTCAGTGCCTGCCACACTCCCTTCCCCCTTCCTCCTCTGTTGCCTTTTTTTTTTTTTTATACAAAGATAGTAGCAATAGTGGCACTGGGAATAATAGTTACCACGAAAATAGGGTAACTGATAATGTTAAAACACATAGTCCCATCCAGTCTGACATTTTCTCTCATGAAAGACAATTTAAAAGCTACTGTGAGCATTAGTTACAAAAGCCAAGATACGGAAGCAACCTATGCCCATCAACAGATGAATAGATGAAGAAGATGTGGTATATATACATATATGCAATGGAATATTACTCAGTCATATAAAAGAATGAAATTTTGCCACACAGCAGCCTGGATGGACTTGGAGGGCATTACGCTAAGTGAAATAAGTCAGACAGAGAAAGACAAATACTGTATGATATCACTTATATGTGGAATTTAAAAAATACAAAAATTAGTGAATATAGCAAAAAAGAAGCAGACTCACAGATACAGAGAACAAACTAGTGGTTACCAGTGGGGGGGGGGCAATATAAGAGTAGGAAATTAAGAGGCACAAATTATTATGTATAAAGTAAGCTACAAGGCTATATTGTACAACACAGGGAATATAGCCGATATTTTATAATAACTATAAATGGAGTATAAACTTTAAAAATTGTGAATCACTATATTGTACACTTATAGAATATTGCACATCAACTACACTTCAATTTTTTTTTAAAAAAAAGCTACTGAGGACTTCTGTGAAATGTTCAGTGTCAGGTAGAGCAACATTAGGCCATTCCTCACTTGCCAGCATTTTATACTGAGGCTTGAGAGGATGAGACATGGGAAAGGGGCTTTCTGAAGGACCCAGTTTCTCAGGAGCATCAGATGAGTTGGTCTGTTTCAGAGAGTTCACTGCTCTTAGAATGCTCAAAATACAGAGCTGGTCAGAAGGTCTTATTTCCTAAATGAGCGAGTGTGAGAGCCAGAGGTGTGGAACGACTTGGTCCATGTCACAAAATCCTTGAGTGATAGACTAATGCCCAGTTCTCTGACCTCAATTTGTGGCCTGTTCCTACATACTGGTAGTTCTAGAATATTGGCCATTGGCCTGTAGCTGGTCCATGATGAAGGATGTGGTCGTCCCCAGCTAAATGAAGAAAAGCCACAAGAAGGTGAATTTTTCATAGAGCTGACTTCATTTCATTTCAAAGAATGTCTTAAACTTTGGTAGGGCAGTATCTGTTCTTATGTGAAATGGTGGTGAAAGTCGTTTATACTTGTTTTCCCTTTGTTTGTTTTTAAAAGTCTTCTCTTGGTAAAATTAAATTGTTGGCAACTCAAAGGTGGAACTTATATACTTATTCGAAATTTTACTGCCCCATTAAATCTAAAAGTCTGGGAAGCACTACCGTAAACCCTTTCCTTCTCCTTTCCTAGTCCCAGATGGGCACTCCTGTGAATCCCTCCTTCTTCCAGTTTCCTTTTTGGCAGAATATCCACTATGATTCTTGGCCACAGGCTGTGGAAACCTCCATGGGTGGAAGGTTAGCATGGGTGGGTTTACACTCAGCTATACCACCAATTAAGGTGCCATATTTGTCAAGCCGTTAGCCTCCTTGGATTTTATTTTTCTTATTATAAAAATGAAAGTGTTGGTCAAGTTAAGTTGAGGCTTATTTTAGTTCTCTCTTTCTGTGTGTGTGTGTGTGTGTGTGTGTTTAGAAGTTTCAAGTTCTGTTTGTGAGGCAGTGCTTATAAAGTAATGTTTGGTCAGTTTGGACTATAGAGGCTTGGTGTGAGGACATAGACATGGGAGAGACGTAAAGAGGTAGAAGAATCAGTCTTACTCCCCCAAAGAGGATGAATTCTAACAACCAATATACAGAATTCTGAATTGTTTGCTCTGTTTATTAATGTACCCATGTCTCTTTTCATTTCTTCCTTTATTCACATTTTGATGCTCAGGCTGTTCAGCATTTGCTTACATAAACTAAATCTGAATTTATGCACACTTTAAGTTTTCCCTAATGTATCTCTCTATGTATATATTGTTGCATTGATAGAAAGAACACTGAAATTTGAGTCTGAGATCTGAGTTCAGAATCCAGCTCTGTCATTTAGTTGTTGGGTGGCTCTGAGTGAGTCTTCAGACTTCTCTACCTACCTAGAGATAATGCCTTCCTTCAAAGAAACTCTAACAATTAAATGAACATAGATTGTAAACTATAAGGGTCTATATAAATATCAGGCATTAATATTATGCATCTGATCTATATTTTACACATGGTACCTGAGATGGATGGATATTATATACGTAGGTATGTATATGTATTCCATAATTTTATGTAGTAATTACATGCTTCTGGAATTGATTGATTCTTTTTTTATTATAAAAAGTAATCAATAAATCTCTTTTATTATACAGAGTCCTTGCTGTGTAGCCCCTGTAAGCTTTTGTCTACATATTTCTCATTTTTTGACTTTCTCTCCTAGCTCAGAAGTCACCCAATATCCTTAACTCATTTAAGCTGTTATGGGTCACCTTGTTGTCTGCAAGATAAAACTCAAAGTTTCTTAGCCAGGCATGTCAAACCTTTCATAAATTTATGCCAAAATATATTTCCTGCTTTCTATAACCCAGACACATTTCCAAAACTCTGCCCTTCTAAACACATTATAAGCTGAAATTCCTACCCTCCTACTTCATCTGGCAAAATCCTACTCATTTTATTTCAATTTTCCACTTCTCAACTCTCCTAGGCAGCATTAGTCTCTCCTCTGTGAACCCCTTGCACTCTTCCTTCCCATATATTTACGTTGCAACACACATACACTATATTGTAAATATTTAAGGTATTACTCCTTCTAAGTGAAGAATAGTATCTCACGAGACTTTTGTCTATCATTGCCTATAAAAGTATCTGGCAGATAGCAAATACTGAGAAAATGTTTGTAGTTATATCAGTACAACTATAACAGTACAAATGTTGCTATTTCGTCATTAATTTTTATCTAGTAAATTTCAACTATGATATGGTCAGGGTTTTTTTTTTTTCTTTCTTCCTTTTTACTCCTTATCAATAAACATACTAGAATTCAAGCAATCATTTACAATGTAGTATATCTGATCTTATTTCATTGTTAAATCACTGAAATACAGGACTGATTGCTTAAGTTTATCTTAATTGTTCAACTGGATCAATTGGGCAGCAATCCAATTGCATGGTGAGCAATTTTCAAAAGTTTATTTAGACTCCTATAATAAGGTCATCTTAGCATCTCCTAAGGCTACTCTTCATTATTAAGTGTAGTTGTAGTTAAATACATTACCTTAACTTTTGTACTATTATGTACTTATACTACACATATGTATGAAATCATAGAAGAGACGGAGAGAGGAAGATAGAAAAAATCCAGGGATTTGTAGATTCCTGAAGAATCTGCATCGTTTTTGAAAGATGGTCAAAGTTAAAATTCATCCCGCCAGCACACCAACAAGCTTTTGCCGTGTAAATGAACCAGGTTGTAAAGTAATTAAAGAGTGGAGCAAAGAAGACAATATTGAAAAGTGAATAACAACAATACCACTATATTGCATAATAATTTGTAACATTCCCATCCGCTGAGTTAAATTTGGGTCTATATACAACTATAATTTTCAACTTCTCATTTCTTAAAATGGATTTGGAATGGATTTGAATAGTGATTTCCAGACATTTAAATACTTGTTCCAGCTCAGTTTCTTCTTAATCATCACCTGCTCAATACTAATTGTTGCAAACCAAGTTGAAGGCCAAGTTGGAAAGAAAATCATATCTTTGTCCTAATTTATTCTTTGGGATTTTTTAACTGGCTTGACTTCTGACTGCTATACAGGGGTGTATGTATGTGTGTTGGGACAGAGGTGGCGTCAATGATTAAAGAATTCTGGTCTGGGTCTCTCTAAGAGTTTCCAAACCTCAAAATCAATGCCTTTAATATGACTGTTTATCCAACCCTTCCAAAAAGCTTCAAATCCTTCATGGAATGTGTGTGAAAGGACAGCACTACTCAGTATTTTATTTATTTATTTGTTTATTCCTCTATAAAGGAACACCTCTGTCGTAGTTCAGATTCCTTGAGAAATGCATGCAGGATGTTTTTTGGTAAGTGCTTTGAGGCATAACTTCTGTGAGGGACTTAAGGAAGCAGAATTGGGCAGAAGGAGAAAAACTGTAATACATTTGACATAGAAGCCATATTAGATCTCATAAAGAGCTCTATGTTGAGTTGAGATGGCCTTTCAGAAATGTCCCAAATGGGGAAAAAGAGTCAGCACTTTGTCCCCTGCATCATCCAGCCATCAGTTATGGGTTTCTCCTCCCTCCACAAATCTTCCCCCTAGTTCAGGTGACATAACTAAGGCAGCTCACTCGGCCAAGGACAATTCCTGAGGAGTAATTAAGTATTAAGTCATGGATAGGTAACGTTTCTAGCATCTGGGGAGATGAGTACTTTGGTCCTCAGGGAAGAGATATCTAGTTCATGCACCAGAGCACCCACTGCAGACTCCAATTTGAGTGTCATCCTTGATGAAATGACTAGGTGGGGCCAATAAACATGATAGACTAATTCTGCCTAATACCTATTGATTGTTTCAACTTTAGAATATCCAATTTATACCACTTCTCCATTAGTACATTTGGGCTGCTATAACAAAACATCATAGACTAGGTGGTTTATAAAAAACAAACATTTATTTCTTACAATTCTGGAGACTGGGAAGTTCAAGATCAAGGCACCAGCAGATTCTGTATCTGGTGAGAGCCTGCTTCCTGGTTCACAGATGGCATCTTCTCACTGTGTCCTCAAATGCTGGAAGGGATAAGGGAGCTCTCTAGGGACTCTTAGGGCTCCACCATCATGACTTAATCACCTCCCAAAGGCCCCATCTCCAGATACCATCATATTGGGGAATGAGTTTCCACATATGAACTCTGGGAGGAATACGAACATTCAGTGTGTTGCAGATGGAAAGTTCTTAAAGGTTGAATTAGATCTATTCTATTATTTTTTTATTTCTTTGAATCTGTCCCATGATGAATAGCTGAGTGACTATATACATAAATGTACAATTATATATATAATTATATATATATATATAATCTGTTAATTATATATCTAATTTGAAAGTGCTATGCTGATGGATTTGGAGACAGAGGAAGAAGCCACAAGCCTATAAACACCCAGTGGCCTCTAAAAGCTGGAAAAGGAAATGGATTCTCACAAGGAACTTCTGAAAGGAATGCAGCCATACCAACACTTTGATCTTAGCCCAGTGAGAATGATTTTGGACTTTTGACCTCCAGAACTGTAAGAAATGATGTTTTAAACCACTAAATTTGTGGCAATTTGTTACAGCAGCAATAGGAAACTAATACAATGGGTTTTGCCTGTTTGAAAGTGTATACTGGGGTTTCTATGCTTCTATAACCATTTGACTATACTTGTAATTTCTTGTAATGATTTTCAATGTCCAAATAAGGAATAAGACTTATTAGTCAACAAATCCATTAAAATATACATGTAGATACATAGGTAGATAGATAGATATGAATCTCATAGATGAAAATGTTTTTAGTTTGATAGATATTTTATATTTATAGTACTTGGTGTTTTTAAAGTTTGAAACAAAATTTTAAAATCATAAGATTTAACATATAAATCTGGATTTACACCTTTCTTTAAAAAAAACAAAAGTCAACACTGGATCTAGATTTCCAGGTGGCAAAATCTTTTTGGAGTTGAGTGGTAGCTGTGCTTGTGAGCTAAAACATGACCTCTCTAGATGGCCATGCTCTCTACTGACTCACACAGGTATGGTTATGCACTTAGGCACTTGCCTGGTCTACCACACCCAGCCTGGCTTAGTTAAGGTGCTGCATCTTCCTTTTATTTAGTTGCTAGTTTTATAAGAAATGGCTTGTTGACTTAGCATTGTTAAGAAGAGTTGAAAATTATAAATAAAAATGCTATGTGTAAATTTGTTTTATATTAATTCCTGGAAATAACTATTCTCTTTAATTCTCTTCTACTTCTAGTTCCATACCTTCTAATTAAAACAGGAAACTGTTTTCTTATTCCTTATTATGGATTCATGTTTCTAGTTAAAATGGTGTCTAGGATTTGGATATGGGATTGGGAGGGATGTCAAAGGTAGAATTTGCTGTAATATTTTTAAGCAACAAATCCACCAACAACTTTCTCTGAAAACCTTCATGTTGAAGGCCTTCATGAATGTCTGAGTTTGAAAGGTGGCCTCATGTAGTTATGAGTGTGGACTCCAGAGTTAGCCTGCCTAAGTTCAAATCCAAGATCCACCCACTGATTTGGATCCACCAAAATCTAAGTTGTGTGTCTTTGCTCAAGTTACTTAATTTTTCTGTCCTTCAATTTCTTCATCTGTAAATGAAGGTAATAATACCTGCCTCATGATTGAGCATTAAATTAGTTGATATCTGTAGATCATTTAGAACAGACATGACATAGAGCAAGTATTTACACAGCATCTACTTGTACTATTTACCAGCCTTTAGCCTGGTAAATCATCTAGTACCTGTGTCCTTCTTTGATTCTAACCAGCAGGCCATGTATCTAGCCAACAACCCAAAGTATGTATTTATCACTAAACATGGCAGTTTACTCATCTGTTAATCTAAGCTCACATTTAGTGTAAAGAAAGTAAACAAATGATAAAGTGAAGTTTAGGAAGAATCGATAATTCCCAGGAGACCAAGTGCTATTCTTGGTACAAAAGTTACTCACTGTTCCAAGATGGGATCCTTTTGAGATTACCTGGTCACTGCAACCTCTGTCTGACTTTCCAGTTGGGATTTTATATGGTATGAGAGAATAACTTTTATGAAATAAGTATAGGGTAATTCATAGCAGGCATGATAAACTGGCTATTTACACACATGTGTATGTACATGTACATGAATATCTACACATACACATATATTTGGTCAACTAATCATGAGCAAGATGGGATGAATGCATAATTTATCCTATTTTTCAGATGGCAAAGAGTGAACCAAAAGATAACTAAAGTAATATACCATACTATCTACAAAATAGAAAGCTTACGAGTTTTCCCACAAATGTCTCCCTATAACATTCCAAAAAAAAATAAACCTCTACAAAACATATTATTAACTTGGGTCAAATAAGTTTAGATTTTCATATAAATTGAAGTCATAATTTATTCTAGAAATGCATGTGCCCATGATGACTTTTTTTTTCACTCTTCCTTTTAGAATTTCTGCTTCTGAGGATTTCCCATAAAAGCTATGAAATTTTTAATTTAGATTAACCACATACCACATAATCTAACCACTTTCTTTCCTTTAATCTAGTAACTAGTTTCTGAGATGTTCTTACAAACTCTGTAAGGCTATTGCAATAGAGGGACTTTTCATTTTATTTTTTTTATTTTGTGATTTACAATAATACGTCTGGAGTCAGGGACAGGGTTAATGTGGTGAGTGCGTTTGGATTTTGCATACTTTGGACTGGTGATTCTCTGGGATTCACTCAGTGCGTTTGAGATATAAAAATGTAGCAGAAGCGGGAAAAAGCCTTTGTGTGTTCCCTTAGCCTTAAAACATTCGCAGTCCACTAGGCTGCATGGGGTTGTTTTGGTTTTTTTTTTTTTCTTTGATTTGTTGTGCACATAATAAAACTGAATTTCGAGTGATAGCTTTCAAGTAACGTCTACTTTTAGTACATTATTTTAGGTGTCTGTCATATGGCTGAAATAATATAACTGAATGTATAATTTGTCTTCTTTAAAAATGGGTGATTTTAGGTATAGGAGTCAAAGACTAATCTGAAGTAATTTATAAATAAAAATCTGGGGTCCACATGTTTCTTGGCTGTACAACTTGGAAGAAGACAGTCTTTTAAGTGTTTGTTGTGTAATCTTCTATATCTGGAGATTTTTAACTTTGGTTATGAGCCTTAGCTTTATTTCATTTAATAAGACCTTAATGTTCTATTAAAGGAAGAGGTACAGAAAAATCTGTCATTACCTTTACTACCAGAACAGACATGACAATTGTTACTTATTTATAAGAATATGACTGGTTCTCCCTGCCATCTATGGAATCTTTAAAAAAAATTAAAAGCTTCCATGCATATATTAGGGATACAAAATTACTTATATGGAGGTTATAAGACTTACTTTATAATTTGTAGCAAAAAATTTTTAAAGTTCTGACTTTCATATAAAATAAATTGTTCTTCTAATTCCCAGGCTAGCTGCTTTATCACAGACAGTAGACATAAAGAGATGGGGCAGTAGATACTCTACTTGTTAAGAGTTAGTGTCAGAAAAGACAGAGCAGAAAGAGCTAGTTTTAAGAGTCCCTGAATTCTGGATAATTTATGCTTCTAAAAATACTCCATTGTCAGATTATCTTGACTTTAGGAAACTAGAATTTTCATCAATAACCCTAACAGTGATGTGCTTTTATAATGTGATGAAATAGCCTCAAAGAAGTTAATTAACATGAACAGCTTTAGCAGCCACAAAGTTTCAGTGGTTTTTCCCTGTTTTCTGAACTAATAAAATGTATATAAATTAATATGGAATTATTTTGGACAATGTTTTCATCTTTGTCATCTAAGTAATAGATCTTACACTCACAGTAAGTTCTTTACTCATGGTGTTTCAATTCTTGTGGCTCCAGTAATACACCAGAGAGAAACATAACTACAAAAATGTCAAAATGACTTTTGGTATCTTTAACAAAGTGCATGAAAGAAAGAGGATTCAAAAAAAAGAAAAAAGGCTGAGCTTTCTGGTAATTTATTGTAACTAATTCAGTCTTTACTAAAGATTGAGTTAAGAATTCAAAACTAAACTTGGCATCTTATGGACATGGTAGAAAGAAAACTAATGAAAAAATACTTAAGCAAATTACAACTTAGAAATGTCTTAAACGATTTCTTGTTCATGGAGTTTTTCACTAGACTCTGAATTTTGACTTAGTATAGTCTACAGTAGCTTTCAATAAAGATACATGCAACTGACACACAATAAAATAATATTGTTTTGCATACTGAGCAACAGAAAAAAATAGGTTTTTCATAAAGGATGAGTGATTCTTACATCCAGCTAAGCACTCAAAATGCTGGATCTCATTGTAATGAGGGAAACAAAGTCAAAACAAAAAAATCCCATATTTTCAGCTATTTAATTTCTAATATTCTGTTATTTTGCTGTTAACCCATTTATTACTTATAGTAGGTTTCAAGGACATAAAAAATGCAAAACATGAAAATGATTGAAAAGACCCGTTATAAAATGTAGACTGGATATAGTAGGAAGTAAAGATAACAGAGTACTAAGACATAGGAAGAATATAGAAGGGTACATGACTGCAGCTACCAAATAGTCAAAAACAGGTGCTGTGACATAATGATGTTAGCAAGTTGGAGGCATAAGAGATTGAGTCTATTTGAAAAATTTGGATTGAAATGATCAGGGAGAGTGTATGGTCCAGATATAACTAGAACATTGAGTGACTGCATCACAGTGGACATAAGGGCATGAAATTTAGATGCTAGTGTGTAGTATGGATGACTCACAAATATGATGGTTTCACCAGGGGCTGGCAAGATTTGGAATGGGCCAGAAGATTTGACCAGTCTCCAGAATCTTAATGGGTGAGAGGATGGCAGCACCTGAGAGTGTTCAGATGGTATAGCCTATGGCCAGGGACCCCCAAGAAAACTAGGAGGATAATAAGCTTTAAAGATCTTAAGACTGAAACACCTCCTCAACTTAGAGGACAGATTGAGTGAGTAAGTACATAAATAAGCAAGTCTTAGGCCACATAGATTTTGTTGCCTGAAAGGATGTCTCAGCTCTCCTGAGCTTAGGCAGTTAATCATGTGTAAGAGATATACCACAGGTTTTCTACTCAAGAAAGTTTGCTCCCTGAGTGGATCCAGTTATTCATGACTGCTGTTCAATGAAGGGCCAAGCTGTTGATCTAGTAGGCCTAACTCAGTGTCTACCTTCTTGCCTTGATATGTCAGTGTGGTTCTTTCAAGATTCAGACAGACATTAAGACAGAATTAGATATGAAAGAGATTGGTGGAAATTTCTGTAAGAATAAAGGGAGAGGGAGCAGGAAAAGGCAAAGAGACCTCTCTGACCTCAATGCATGTGTGATACCTTAGAATAGAGAGCAAAAGAAGGATTGGTTAGAATGAGACTGAGTCCACAGGGAAGCTCCGAAAATCATGACCAGGTCGATGGGAGGTCCCAAAGCAAAGGTGGCGGGTTTGAGTAGTCCTGCCTTGGGCCTACCTGGCCTGCTCTAGGACCTCCATCTCCTGTGCTCAGTAATGGTTACTAGCAGGGCTAGCATAGCATAGCCTCAGTATTAAAGCCATAGCTGATAGATGGGTGGCAGCTGGAGGTCATCAGTGGACTCTGCTGGTGTAGCATGTTCCCTCAAAGGCAGATCTCAAGGGCTACCACACTTACTGCAACATACCTGCCTAACTTCAAACACTAAGCCTGCTGGCACACTATGGATGGTCCCAGAGCAAACTGTGTGGTATCCTCAGAGTCTGAGGAATGCAGTTGGAGGTCAGATCTCTGGTCATCTTCAGCTATGAAATTTTCATTCTGTGAGTCATTCAACAAATATTAATTGAGTACATGCTACTTCCCTGACACCGAGGATACAGCAGCACACAAATCAGAGTGAACACCGTGAGGACTGTACATTTAAATCCCATTATTCTCATTCACATCCTTCATGTCATTGTTATATAGTTTCAACTATTTTTAACTTTTAAAAATTTATTATTTTTACTGATTTTTAGTGTTTATTTAGCTTTTTCTTTTTTCCCCTCAGCATTGTTTCATGTATCTTACTGCCTTCTGTGTTCATTTATTTCCTTTGAATTAATGAAGCGTGTACTCCAATAATTTTTCAGTGACGAACTGTGTAGAAAATTTTACCCCTTTGTGAGAAAAATGTTTTTACTTTTGAATGGTAGTTTATCTGGGTATAAATTTCTTATCTGATCACTATTTGTTCTTGGCAGTTTGACATTGTTATTTCTGTTATTGCCTCTGTTATTGAGGCTGAAAATCTGCTGTCTGTATGATTGTTGTTTCCTTATTAAATCTGCCTTTTAATTCTCACTAATTTTAATATTTTTGTCTTTGTTAATTTTCAGTTTCACTAGATACATGAGTGTGGATTTACTTTGATTTACCCAACACATGATTTGCATGCTTTTATATCTGAGTATGTGTATGTTTCTTCAATTCTGTGAATTTTCATTCTTTATTTCCTTGATACCATTTTCTTTATTCACTTCTTTTAACCATCTATTAAATAGATATTGTATCTACTTATTCTGTCTTTCACACACCTCCAACTTTTTCATATTTTTCATGACTTGAACTAGGTAAGTTTCTCAGACAAATCGTCCAATACTGATTTACTCTTTAGCTGTATTTAATCTGGTATTTAAATCATTTATTTAAATGATTTAAATACACTGAGTTTCTAATTTCAGTGATCTTTTTCTAGAAATTCCACTCTTGCCCATAGTGTGCTGATCTTTCACTAGGTGTTTGAATTCTTTTATATCTTTAATTAATATTTATATAATATTATCTTTCAGATAATTTACTTCATATTCTAAGAGTACTAATGTTAAATATCATAACTCCTTTTTATTGTGTAGATTGTTTTTAAACCTCTCTCTGTTTCAATTTCCTCATCTCTAATGTTTGAGCAATGATAGTAAGTTCATCAGAAATTTGTTGTATTAAGTGAATTAATATATCTGAAGTTCTTAGAATAATCCTTTACATACAATAACTAACTTCAAGCATTAGCTATTCTTATTCATTATTACTACTTCTACAGCTATTATTAACTTAGTGGTTCTCAAATTTGGTATTCTACAGAAGCATAAAAAAGAAAAAAAATAGGGAACTGGAATAAGGTATCCAGCATTTTAGTGACAGTAGAAAAATAATTACTACCATCTACTACCAAGTATATGAGATAAGTATTTTAAGACACAAAAAGAGAACAAAAATGGTTTTATACAAAACTCCTTACAATGTATTTATTATTCTGTTCCACCACGGAGCAGTAGAAACTGTCAAGAAATAACACCAGTCTGAGATGTGAGAATCATTGTTTTAAACATCACTGACTGAAAGACAGGACAAATTGCACACCCAGGGTGTTTTACGATAGCATCAAAGTAATAGAGAAATAGCCTCTTGTAGTTTAGGAATAGCAATCAAAATGGTCTTGCTTTAAAAAAAAAAAAAGTCTAAATTAATCTGAAAGGACCATTTAATAAAGACCACTTAAAAGAGAAATAAATTGTTCAAGTATAATACAGGAAATGACTGCGTATAGGCCTAATGAATAATTAATATACTATTTTGTAAAAAAAAAAATTATACTAAGAACACTCAAAAGGAATTTAACGTGATGAAGGAAATCATTCATCATGGCTCTAATTCACTAGAATACAATGCCCCGCTCTGCATTCTTCAGCCTAAAGAACAATAGAAGAAATTGAGGACTCAGATGAGCAATGCCAGAATGATTAAGAGATAAGAAAATAAAATGGAAATCTTAAGTAAAGGACATGGAATTTAACTTATAATTTTATCTTGGCAAGAATATGGCTAAGGATCCTTTTAAGAACTATTTTCACCTACAAAGAGAGATTATGGTATGCTGAATGGGGGTAGTTTTTTTTTTTTTTCTTAGATTCCAAATGGACTAGAGTTTAATCTTCAGAGGGGCTGAACTATTTATTGCCATTTGCCCACACATTTATTGGACTTTGTTGGATAAATTCTCTGTGTAGGACATTAGACCAGTGTCCATCCTGGGACATGTGTAGTGATTAAAGATGTGGATGAAGTGTTTGTGTCCTACTTTCATGGCGCTTCTATTTATGTTAGGGACATTGATTTGTACACACATTACTATAATAGAAGACACTGTAAAACAAGGACTGTGCTAATGAGATCAGAGAATGAAAAGAGCCTTTCAACTGAAGCAGTTAGAATAGAACTTGTGAGGACATTTCAGATCCATGGAAACATAAACATGGGCAGGGAGATTTAAGAGTCAGAGTTGGAGTGAGTATTCAGGAAGAATGCTCACTGAACAAGAGATAGGATTAATTTGCTTTCAGTAAAATGGTATCATAAGGAAGTATTGAAATACATATTTGAAAAGTTAGATTAGAACCAGAATACATGTTGCATGAACTTTAATATCATAAACTTGGGAGAACCATTTATTATTTTCTCATATATTTTCAAAAATATTATTTAAAAATTCTATTAAAAGAGCAATATATTTTACCTAAACAATAATAGAAAAGTGTCTACCTAGACAACAAATGCTAGAGAGGGTGTGGAGAAGAGGGAACCCTCTTGCATGGTTGGTGGGAATGTAAACTGATACAGCCACTATGGAGAACAGCATGGAGGCTTCTTAAAAAACTAAAAACCCTATGATGCAGCAATCCTACTACTGGGCATATACCCAGAGAAAACCATAATTCAAAAAGACATATGCACCCCAATTGCATATGCACCCTAGCTATTTACAGTAGCTAGGTCATGGAAGTAAGCTAAATGCCCATCCACAGACGAATGGATAAAGAAGATGTGGTATATATATACAATGGAATATTACTCAGCCATAAAAAGGAACAAAACTGGGTTATTTGTAGAGACGTGGATGGACTTAGAGACTGTCATACAGAGTGAAGTAAGTCAGAAAGAGAAAAAAATATCATATATTAATACATATATGTAGAATCTAGAAAACTGGTTCAGATTAACCCATTTGCAAGGCAGAAATAGAGACAGATGTAGAGAACAAACATATGGACGCCAGGGAGGGAAATGGGGGTGTGGTGGTGGTGGTGGTGGTGTGCTGAATTGGGAGATTGGGATTGACATAGATACACCAATATGTATAAAATACATAACTAATAAGAACCTGCTGTATAAAAACAAAATAAAATAAAATTCAAAAAAAAATTGTCTACCTAGAAACATCTTAATGTTTGGCATTGAATATACATAGTATCCTAAGAATGCAGAACAACTTTTCTCTTTTCAACAATTAGGGTTGCCAGATTTAGCAAATAAAAAATATTATATTTTATCTGGCTGTCCTATCAACAATATATTTTGGTTCTGTTCTGAATTAATGCATTCATGGATTGAAATATTTTAAAATACCTTTTCTTTGGTTTTACAGGATGCTAAGCAACTAATGATAAACTGATCCTTTGTCAACTTGTGTTTTTTTTTTTGGGTGGAGAACATATCAAGGATTTGTCTTATAAATCTATAAATCTTTATTTTACATTAGGAATTAACTACTATTTATCTTAAAACTAGTCTAGTGTACCCATGTGTTAAAAAAAGCAAATTATGTAAAAGTATATTCAGTGAAAATTGTTTCCCTCTTGTTAACTCTAACTGTTTTCATCAGTTTGTGATTTTTCTGTCATTTGTATATTTAAATGTATGTACACTTCTTTACACACCTGGGACCATATTATACACATTCTTCTGCACCTTGCTTTTTGCATTTGATGTATCTTGGAAATCACTCCTCATGAACACATTATAGCTTTGTATTATTATTTTTAATTGCTACACTGTATTCTATTATATTGAAACACCTTAATTTATTTGAACAGTCACCTAACGATGGTCATTCAATGGTCTCTGCTCACTGTTAATTTTGTTTTATGTATGTAATTGAAATCATAGCATAAAACTGACATTTGCTATCCTTATTCAATGTTTTTCACAATCATGTTTCCACATTACTCCATAAATGAAAAAGTCTGCAATTTAGTTTTAGGGATAAACGTGAAATGCTCCCGGGAAACCAGTGTGCATTGATCACCTCCTATGGGCCAGCATCTTTTTGTACTGTCATTTCTCATTATCCAGAGGGCAATTAAGCAGTGTTGGGAGCACAGCAGTGACCTGATCATGTTTGTATGTACTGTTCACACGGCCTTCAGCAACCTGGAGACACTGGATTTGTCTTCCATAGAGATTTAGAAGCACAGTCATCTGCATGCACCCAGGTGGATTGCAAACAGTGAAGCCCAAGTTCCAGAGCATTGTTGGTTTAAAACACACTCTCAGTGATAATAGGATGTCTCTGATTTCAATATCAGATAGAAGGGGATAAATTTTCTTGTAAAGGAAGTTTAAAAAATTATAGCTATGCAAAGGAGGATTCTTTATAAAAAGGGTTCCCGATACCAATAATTTGCTGTCCATTCACTGCAGAAATAAAAACAATTTCTTTACAGGCTAGATAATTGTAATTATATTTCTGTCTCTGGAAGACCTCTGTTTCTATAATTTCAATAATTGCAAACAAACATAAGTTTCCTTTTCTTCTCTCCCTCCCTCAACATAGCTTTTAAGGGTTTCTTATTAATATATCAGGACGGATTACAATTAATCATCTGGGGAGGAAATCAATCTCCATAAACCCCAACTCCAAATTATCATAATATAAAGTTATTAAAACAATCTCATTTTTGTTTCATGGAAGAAAACACAAAGTGTTTCAGTAGATTTTATTAAATATCTTACTTAAGGGGTTTAAATGGCTGATAAAATAAATAGCTTCTATAAAACTTTCATCTGTAAATTTGAGCAATGGATTAGATTTTGAAGATTTCAATATAGAGTGTGAAGACACACTGGCATGGAAAGAGAACATATACATTAAGAAAATCATGACTGCCAAAAAGGGAAATACTTTTATTTCTGTATCAAAATCATACAATATTACAGTTGTAAGCAAAACAAGAGATCATATAATACTTCCCTCTCATTAAATGGACGAGGAACCAAGACAAGGTGATGTTAAATATTTTCTTAACTTACATAGCTAATTCGTTAGCATCAGGGCTAGGAACCAGGGCTTCTGTTGGTCTAATTAAAGTCTTATGCAAAAGCCCATCATAAATTTTAGGAATTATCTTGTAAACTACTGTTCCCTGTATTCGTGTGCCTCCTAAGACTTAGATAAGTTCTTTTGGTCAACACAGTTGCAACCAGTATGTAGTCAATCACAAGAGTATGCTAATATACTCATTTTGAAGTTTGAAATAACTGGTCAGTCATCCACTGAAATGGAGATATTTGGGGGCCAATATAATGACCAAATCAGCAATCAGTCATTATAGCAGTTAAAGAAAACTAACTAGGTATGTTAAGGGACCTCACATAACTATAGTGCAATTTTGGATTGTGATGAAATAGATGTAAAATTGGACTTCCATGCCATAAATGATTTGGAATGGGAATAAGATTTATACATATACTGTTCTCATGGTGCTTAAATAGAGACTTCTATCAAGCTTATGGTACAGGACTTAGTCACTATTCCTTAACTTAGAGGAGGCTGTAAAAGAGTTATATTGAAGAGCTATGGTAAAATGAGAACTCTGGACTTCATAAAATCTGGATACCAATCTGGATTCTGTCATTTACAGGTCTCATGACCTTGGAAAAATCATTAACTGCAGCTGTAATTTTCTCTTAGAATATAATAATAATTTATTGGCTTATTGAAATGATTAAACAAGATAATATATACAAAACTATTTGCAAAATAATTTGGAAATGTTAGGTGTTATTGTAGGTGGTCATGAATCCTAGTCAACCCTTAGATGATACTGCATATCAGATAATGATTAGTGAACATCTATGGCTATGCTTTAGGTTCTTTGAAGTTAGTGGTTCTCAAAGAGTGCTCCCAGACATCTGAGAAACCCTGAGATACTTTCAAGGAGCCCTTGAAGTCAACACTATTTTTATGTTAATACTTTTATTATTTTCTTTATTCATTTGGGCTGAAATTTGCACACAATAGTGGAGACTTAACAGTTTTGCTTTCTTAGAATAAGTCAAGTAGCACCAAACTGTATTGACAGTTATCATTCATAATCTTCAGGGTTATACACTTGAACTAAAAAAAAAAAAAAAAAGTCCTTGATCCTTGATGAAGCAATTTTCCTTAAATTTCCTCTATTAGTTACATGTCTTTTTAATAATTTCTATGACAAGATGGGAAGTACAGTATAGAACTTTTGCTGCATACTGAAGTACAAATTATAATGGTTATCTCAAGGTAAAGCACTTACGTGACTGAGTTTGAGCTTGAGCTATATACAGTAGACCCATTTTTCATGGCCTACAAACTATGATTATTCAGACTTAGGTATATACAGATATCTACTTGAAAATTAACAAAGTGTGTCTGTAACATGAAGGGAAACAATTGACAGTATATGTTGATAAAATTTAACTTTCAAGGAAAGTTAGAATTTTGGGAAAATTTATATCTGCCATCATGAGCTTGACAGATTCCCAATACGTAATGAAATTTCTGACGAGACCATGATGGTAATATTAATGAATGTGATTATTTTTTGATACTGTATAATGAAATGTGCCAACATTTGAAAGATTTGCATAACTCAGTGAACCAATGTTTTCTAACAGACCAGTTCTTAGTGTTATAAAATCATGCATGGGTCAAAAATCTATTAAGAATACAAGATAAATACTGGATTTTAACATAAAAAAGAATGATAAGTTCATTGACATAGTTTCAGATTCCACATTGCAACTAACTTTTAAGAAACTACCACCTGTCAATATTTGGTGTATATCAAAGAAAAATATCCACAATTAGATGAAAAAACTACTAAAACGTTCTTCTCTTTTCCAATTACATATTTGTGAGAGGGTGGATTTTCCTCGTATCCTCAACCCTAATTACATATTGCAAGGCTGTACATAAAAGAAGATATGAGAAATCAGTATCTTTATTAAGCCACACATTAAAGAGATTCACAAAATTGTAATGCAATGCCCTTTTCCTTGCTTTTTTAATTTGGAATATATGATTATCTTAGTGGAGCATATTATATATGTGAACATTTTTAATGAGTTTGTAGTTGTTATTTTTAAAGAATTAATAAATAATTTAGAAACATAGTTTCTGCTTTACTTGAGAATATGTTAAATACCAATAGCTATAACATACACAAATAAAAGCTGTTGTCACCTTGGTAATTTCTTATAGTGGTTCTGAGATAAAAAAGTTTTGAGAACATCTATTCTAAGCTGTCATTGCTAAGGATGTTTGTACCACCATAAGATTACCAAATCAAACGGGAATGGGAAGTTTATATTCCATTTAGGAAATATTTCAAATTGTAATGCAAATCCCCAAAGGCCATTCATATATATATGAATGCACAAAATGCCTAACTGCAAGCTTTTGTGTATCTTCCTGGGCAGATTTTCCCATTGCTTGCTGCTTTAAGAGTTTGTATACCTTATCTGTCTAGTTCATCTTTATAGTCATATAGCTTCCACAAAAGTGCATGACACAAAATAGGGCCTCAATGAATCTGTATTGGTTGGATGAATAACTGAATGAACATAGACATTCACACAAAGGGTGTTCTGCAACCAGATATAGATGAAAATCTCAGAGTCACCATAATGATGTGGGTAGATGCAAATGAATAAATACATCTTGAACATTAGCTCATGATTGCTGAAAATTTTGCTGTTTGAAAGTGGAAGAAATAGTGTCACCTTACATCCCTTGATCAGTAAATGCTTCATGAGAGAGGTAGGATTTTAAAAGTAAAAAGGGCAGTTTCAAGCATCAATGACAGTACGAAGAACAGAAGACTAAAGGACAATGTAAAATAATGTTCAAAACAGTCAATAATTTACTGAAGGAGGAAAAAGGTAAATTCATTTAGGGAGAGGACTAAGGAATGAAGAGCACAGTCTTGGTCAAAGATGTACAATTGTGTCAGCTGAGAAATGATTACCTATACAGACAAGGGAAGGGTCACTAGCATCCCCAGAAGGAACCATGAAGTTAGCTGCATGATATTTTAAAATTTAGGGCACACACCTCTGAAATCATTGCTGACCAACTTAGGCTAATATCATGGAGGTTAATCAAAATAAGAAAATTAGGAAATTTGTTTTTTGACAGGCAGTAAAGCTCAAGTTGAATTCTGAAATTGAGGCTTGCCTACTAATGTCAGAATATCCAACAGGTAAGAGTGAAGCCAATCCATGATTATTTTATTGAATTAAACTTAGGTGAGTTTTTGTGGGGAGTATACAGTTAGAGATATTTGACCGTACACCTGAGGTAGCTGGGAAAGAATGCCTGTGGTCTAATTTGAAAAAGATAATAAAAATAGGAATCTCTAGCTGCTTCCTTACAGTCAACAAGATGAGTGCTGTGATGCTTAGCAATTTTTAGTAAAGTCAGAAACAGTAGTATAAAAAAGACTATTTGAATTATTATGTAAATTTTTTACACCAAAATTTGGTAACATAAAGTAGATAAATTCTCACTCCAATTTATTGGTAACTATAGTATTAAAAGGAACTCTTAAAGCAGAGTTAAGTGCACATTAATCTAATTCACTTATGTCATTTTAATCGTCACAAAATATCATGTATTATTTCTTCATTAAAACAAAATCCCCCAATAATCTCAAAATTACTGCAATATTAGTAAACGTTTCCATTAATTCTTGGAATAGCCTCTATTGTGAATTATCTATAAAAGGAACAAACTAAGTATTTAAATGTAAAATTAAACCCAGGTTTTAAATTAAGTATAGAGACTATCAAGTGATACCATAGGTAAGAATAATTTTTCACTGATCTTAAGGATTTGGTTTGTTTTTTTCCCTTATCTCTTTATTTCATGATGTCTATATAGATCTATCATCCATTCTGAGTATCAAAACATACTTTTGCTGTGTATATGTACGCAAATACATAGGGCATATATGTATACACACATTTTCTATTCTTAATTTAAAGAGTTTGTGGTTATGAACTGCTAATATTTCTCTAAGCAACAATGATGGATACACTTTGAAATTAGAGAGGAAAGTGATATATATCATACATAGATCTGTAATATCTATACATACATATATTTATATACATATATAATCTTTTCTTTCAAATATAGGGAGACATATCTATATCATCTCTATGTTTATATTTATAGTTCTAGAAATTTGCCCTTCAATATTTGTCTAGAGGAGTATGAAGAAAATACAATCAATGGCATTCTGTTGCTTGTTCTCCACTTGAGTAGAAGTGAAAATCTTGAACTGACTTTACAGGTCAAGTCATAAGCACAGATGCACTCCGTGATGTGGTATAAGTCTCACAATTCTGCCTGCCTCATAAATATGGCAAAGCTCTCAGCCATCCTACTAAAACAGACCAATGAAACAGGTTGATTTTAAACTCAGCGAAGCCCAGTTTCTCAGGATAACACACACAGGGCTGTGCTACTCTAACCTATACAGGACAAGGACTCGCCTGCCTGGGAGGCTCAGCCCTGTGCTTTGGGCTTTGTGCCAGTGGCTGACAACCTTGTGCATCAGTGTAACAGTGGCTATAGAAGTTATGGTGGGGCAAACCTCACAGTCATGTGCATTTTTACCATGTAGTAAAATAAAAAAAATCCTCTAATATAAATAGTAACAGGACATAGTGTAATTACCCTGGCACATGTCATTTTGCTATTTTCTTATTGTAGGGAAAAAGTATTCACAACTCCACTTGTTCCTTTATCAAACTTGGATAAAATACTTAAATTTAAATGTGTTTTATTTGTTCTTGGTTTTAGTTTTGATTTCCTGGTTTAGAATATACATCCACTTGTATTCCTACCCAGAAGGAAGAGACCATAGTTAATAAATGAGAGCCTTGTCTAAGCAACACTAAGAAGGAAGGCAAGAAATAGTACACACGTTTCTGTGTGGATGTTAAAGCAATGTCACTAATATCATTTTGGATAGAATTCTCACTCCTGCTGTTTAGAAAGCAAATTAGCTAATGCTATAATTTCTCTTCTTGATAAGATTCATCAGTGGTTGATTCCCAAAACTGCATGGTAAGTACATGCACAAACGTAATCAACCAAATCATTAGCATTTATTAAAGAAGACAGTTTCAAATTGATGGGCAGTCCTGAAGAAAGGTATAAGTATAAATCTCTTCCTTTCTAAATTGTATTTGAATATACAACCAAAATGTATTTTTGAACACAATCAAATGTATTTTTATATTTTCAATGAAAAAGGGATCAATACATATCCTCCTCCCCCAGTCCACATTGGTAAAACACCATTTTGAAGCCTATTAAATTGAATCTCAGATTCATGTGAAATAGCAAGTATGTTAAAAAAAAGGTGCATCGATGTCTTTGCTTGACATTATAAACAACATTGTTTCCAAGTAATATATCACTCTCTAACCTTTGCTTGCATTTTGTTATAAAGTTGATGGCTATACTTCATCAGAAGGTGCTATATCACTAAGTTCCCTCAGGAGGAGAACTCTATTTAAATGTTGTTTATCGATGATTGCTCTAGATCGAGGCAACTTAATGATAGTCACCATGCTTTCATTTTTTCACATTAAAGAGTAAATATAAAAGTTAAATTTTGCCAGTTAGTGGTAACACCCTTGTTTTTCAGTATAGTTACGATTAGTATCAAAGTATCTAATAGTTCATTTCCCTTAAAAATGATGAGTTTGTGGAATGCAAGCATGTCATGATTTGCATTTTACTTTTCAGTTTTTAAAACCCAGATACGATTAAGATATCTAATCCCTGCTTTAGAACAGACTACATTGTGATATATTATATATATTGGCAGGATTCTTATAAATATTTTTACAAGTTTATGAAAACTGATGAAATGTTATCCTTCAGTCTAAATATTTACTGGTATATTTTTTCAAAAAAAAAAAAAATCCAGCATCTTCCAAGAAACAGCTCCCATTTCCCCCACACAATTAAACATTACCTCAACCTAAAGTAAGAGTTATTTAAGTCAGTTACTTATGTTAGTTACTAGGATTTCACAATTCCTTATGATATACCATAAAGAAGTGTTTTTATAGTAGAAACAGTCTACATTTCCTCATTTACACTATTTAAATAAAATAAAGATTTAAAAAAGGAAAGCCTTGTTCAGATGTCCATTGTAAGTTTGTTGCAAGGCTGATTTCCTAACACATTTTATTGTTCCCTACTAGTGAAGTGAGAGTTTGTTAATAGGTCATAGATTCAGGCTCTGTTTACAAGATTCTGAAACTGGAATAATGCATGAAAAATTAAGTCATGCACAAATGTTTCCAATTACTCACTTGTTTGGCATCATCACATAGACTGGACCAAACACGGAAAGTAAAGTCTACATTTTTCACTCCATTGTTTACTGTATTGTATTCAATAGATATATTACTATATAATAGATATAGATATAATACTGTATTATAGGTCATATTTCTGAACTTATACAGAAGTAACTATGACTATTCCTATTTTACCATTTCAGAATCAAGCAAAGCTAAGGATTGAGTTAGTCAATCCATAGTGACATTAAAATAAGGCATTTCAAGTATTTTAAGAATGGGTATGAGTAGATGAGTGGCAATGACTCAATGGCATAATTGAATTATTTCGTGAGTAAAGAGCTACACTGGTCCTCCTATAACCTTTAAAAATGTTAAAAAATGAGTGTGAACCTTTACGAGATTAATATATTTTGAATATACCAGGAAAATCAAACCTTAGCCCACACATGATAATTAATTTTCCCACACCCTTTAATTGCTTAAAGGCGCCTCTCTCATGGTCTCTGGGCTCTAGAGTTAATTCTCCAGTGACACGTCATATTGTACCTTCAGCCAGAATACCTACTACTGGTTTTTCCCTCTTCTGCTTGAAACTGACATCACGTACAGAAAGATGAAGGGGCCAATGCAGTTCTGAAGAAGCTAGTAGTCATGAGACTTCACCTGCCACCACAGATAGAGAGGAAAAAAGGAGGGGGGCACTTAGCAATTTCAAGAGCCACAATTTACCATGGAAGCCTCTACTTAATATTCCGCTTGATCTGCCAAGTTTATAGCCTGGCAAATCTGAATACAAATGTCGATGCAAATGAGGATTCATTATTCTTACAAGGTCTTTGTGTTGAAGCTTAATGTAACTTGGTTCCTATGGCTGCTCAGGGAATGTAGATTGCAAGACAGCAAAATATGATGAAAAGAAGAAAACGAAAGAAGAGAAAGAAAATAATAGAAATAGAAGGAAATGTTTAAAATGCACTTCAGCCTGAAATGTGAGGGGGCATCAGAACAAAACATTGTCATTACAATCTCTCCTTCTTGCAACTTATAAGATATTTACTTCTCATCAGCAACAGAGGAGTTAACCACCCAAGAACATTCTAACTAGAGAGAAAACATAACAATTCTTTTTTTACCTATTATAACACGTTGTTCCCATTATAAAACCAATTCTTCAAATTGTCAAAAATTTTTACCATTTTTAAATAATTATAGAGCTCATGGGCTGGTGGGACCTACACATTCCGATCTCTAAGAAGACTGCAAATGCATTTTAAAAACCCCACCCAACAATTCCCTTCCTTTCATTATGGATTAATTGCCAAATAATTCTGAATCAACATGTTAATAAAGATAAATTAATAAACTACACACTGAAAAATCACAACAGTTTAACATCATTCATTTATTGTTTACCATAACCCAATGCACGCAAAGCTTGCAAAACCCCAAGTTAGGGGAAACCCTGAGAGGCTGCAAAATTATGATTATATCTCATACACCATAGTATATTGTTCCGATGAATCTTTTGCATGGTTAGCTGTTGTTTACATATAAATACCTTCTCTGGAAATAAAAATGTACTGAAGGTAACAGGAGCTGCAAAGCTTAGCAGATACGATGATCCCAAGATCATTGCAGTAAAGCTTGCTTCTTCATCCATAAATAAAGCACATTTGCATCCATTCAGTCAAATTAGCTCCATTAAAAAGGTGGTTATAATTAGCTCCTTTTTCTGGTTCACGGGTAAAATTCTTGCATGCCTGCTGTTTTGATTAAATCCACCATTGTCTTCCAATAGCTAGTGCTAATTCTTCCAAGGAAATCTTCAGTTGAGGTGTTATTTTATTCTGCGCCTCCGTGAGTTGTCTAATTTACGCCAAGTCCCTGCAGTGTTTCCTTAAGCCATCCTCTTTGTCTTGCTTTGAAATTTACCAAATCTTACAAGAAATCAATACTTAATTGATTATTCACTTTTCTGCAGCTTCAAACAGCAAGCACGCATAAGATCCTGGAGTAGTCCCCCGATTTCCAATGCAGGAGGTTGTTTGGTGGCAGAGCCCTGCAAGTGTCCAACAGCAAGCATTCCATGGAGCCGTGCACTGGCGTGGGGTGCCGGCGTCTGATAAAGAAAACGAAGATACTCTAACGAAGCAGAAAAAGTTCCTGGATGAGGCAGATCCATCTCAAGGCTTTGGATAAAAGGCTGAAGCAGGAGCAATTGGATACCAGAACATTATATATATGTATATATATTTTTTGCATTAATCCTTTTGCTTTTTCCTTACCCTTTTCTTCCCATGGCACTGAAGTGGAATATCCCAAGTGCCACCGAACTCAGAGAACTCCACGCAGGAATGGGGGTGAGACTGGTGGTGTACCTCTGGCATAGGATAAGGATGGCAGGCACGTAATATTACGAAATGTAGGACAAATTCAAGCGAAAGAGAGGGAGAGGGAGAGAGAGGGGGAGAGGGAGAGCTAGAGACAGATGGCGGATCTGGCTAGGAGCCAAAGCCAGTGAAATGAATTTACATTGCTGAATAACTGTACACCATTGATTCTGCCACTTGTTGATGCATGGCAAAAAAAAAAAAAAAAAGGGAAAAAAAAAGCCCCAGTGTATGTATGCTGGAATCTCCTTATTTGTCATGTGTGTAGCAGACAACTTTCACACACAACTCAATCCTGACATGATATGCTCTGGGTGTCTTTGGTGGGGTGCGTAGGTGCAGGAGAAGGTTACGTGCACATATGTGTGCCCGAGAAAACAAATGTGTGTGTGTGTGTGTGTGTGTGTGTGTGTGTGTGTGTGTCTGCATGTGGGAGAGAGGAAAAACAATCCTTGCAATCCAGCCATTTTTGTTTAATGAAGAATGGAAGACTGGCATTCAGAGATGTGGTTATGTGTCGCATATTAATGTGTGCTCACCAGACAGCCTCCCACCACTTTAAAAATGAGTGGCTTAGGAGTGAAGCCCTTATAGATCAACCATGTGGAAGAGGCAACTCCTGAGGAAACCTATCATCTCTAAACCTACAAATGGGGCACAAGGAATTCCTCAGAAGAACAAGTTGCTCTCTGACAAGAAGAAAATCTGGTCCCAGGGATACCATGTTTGGGTGTTTTCGAAAAGGCAGCCAGTCTCAGCAGATTGTTCAATAAATGCTTCATACCCAGGATGAAGGGAGACATTATGGGGTGCCCAGGGGGCTTTGGAAATCAAATACAATGTTTGAATAGCATAATTTGAGGTACATTATAAAAAAGCAATTTGAATTGCCAATGAGGTGACACATATCTGCATGCTAATTAGACCTGTGCCAAGCTTAGTCTGCAGGCTTCTGTTGATGGGGAGGAATGTGCGTATAGTTCTGCTGAGAGATTGTTTCTGCATAAATTATCAGCTTTGTCCTACTGATCATTTTCCCAAACAAACATGAAATACAAGATCAAAAGGCGATTCTAAAATTAAAATTATTGATTGACAAAGCCTAGATTTCAGAATCTAATTAGACGACTCACAAACAAAAGCTGATATTATTACTGACTATGCCTGAGCTAGCAGCCAGATTGTGCAGGGTTTGTAATTTATCTTTGTTTATGCAGCCAGGATATTAAAAATGTAATTAAAATGGTAAAATGATCTGATCAGAAATAGCCACCTAGTGGCAAGTATATTATTTTAAATGGATTATAAAGGCATTGGTCTGTGAAAATAAAAAGCTTTTTGTTTTTTTTCATGACAAACCTAGCATGTCATTGAGATTTTGCTATGCAATTTATCTTTTGCTAATAAGTTGTCTTTTGTGTTTTGTTCCACAGATAAAGAAATATTTATAACCCTCATTTGTACACTAATAAACATTCTGTTATTACAGGTGGCATCCTGTTATTATAGGAACATCTTTTGTAAATTATGGTATATTTTTTGTCACGAATGGAAGTAATTCAACACCTATTTTGTGTACTCATCACAGATATTAGATACAGCAATTATATGTGTTCAATATCATCAGCAGGTAGTCATTCCCTCAGCTTTTGTGCACTCTTGTTTGAAGTGGTTCTGGATACCTCTGAAACTTGGCATTAATGGGTATCTTCAGCCTTGAAAATAGGGCTGCAAAGCAAACCCACTTGCCCACTGAGTGCCTTCTTCAACTTACTATTGCAGAACAGATATAGTTGCTTAAAAGCATGTAATATGGTGATTCGAGTGATTTATAGGCTAGATCTTCTCTCATTTAGCAATATTTTGGAAGTGCCAATGGATTATTTTAGGAGCAAATTGTCTAATATAAAATTTATTAACCAAAATGCATCTGCTGTCATCTAATTGTGGATTTTGCAGCCATCTGCCAGAAACAGCCTTGTGATTCTCTAATAAAATATCTAAAAATGCATGATAAATACTTTTTAAAAAAAATGAGAGCCCTGGCTGGTGAGGTCTACATAAGAAATGTTGGAACCCATTTATTTTCCTTTTTCTCATAAGATCACTGTGGACCTGCTCAATTCCTTTTAAAGAAATTCACAACTTAGGGTTCTGTCAGCAGCTCTGGGGTCTTTTGTTAGGTGCACTTAAAATGCCAGATTAAATATTAATATGTGGTTAGAGTTGTGCTATTTTGCAAGCCCTGAAACCCTATTAGTAAATCATGATCTGGTGACTGATGCAAGAAATTTCAAGGCGCCAACAGTGCAGATTGCTTTATGCCCATCAATCTGATGGATCGCTAATTTTTAGTAAATTGGGCCTTTGTAAGGCCCAATGTAGCTGTAAGCAGGTACATGTTTTCCATCAGTAAAGAACGTGGTCCAGCTACTATACCATTTTCTGCACAAAATATGCACCCAAACAAGCAGTTTTTTGCATAATTAATAACCATCTTTGCATGCACAGTGCTCTGCTTCAAAATATAT
This sequence comes from Pseudorca crassidens, assembly GCF_039906515.1. Taxonomy (NCBI): domain Eukaryota; kingdom Metazoa; phylum Chordata; class Mammalia; order Artiodactyla; family Delphinidae; genus Pseudorca; species Pseudorca crassidens. The sequence goes on from NC_090312.1 coordinate 65,547,677, forward strand.
TTTAGTTGTGTTGCAAAGTGCCCAGAAAGAAATAGTTGTAGCTTTCTTAGGCTTCCAGAATAAAGGAAAATAAAGGAGGGGAGAGACTGGCATGAGAAGGACTGTCAATCCCATTAGCATCCTCTTTTAATCAGAAAGTGTGAACTAACAATGTTGTCCTAGAGAGTTTCAACAGTACCTCTGAAACTATGGTGAGCTAGAAGATAGAGCTACCCCACAAAAGATCAGTGAAAAGGCTGGAAAATAAAATACTAGAAACCAATGAAGAGTTGCATGAAAATATCCTCTCTAATCTTTCTGAAAATATGTCCTTATAACATGTTTATGCCCTTGATAAGTGAGAGACTTTTCAACATATGGCTTGTTTCTGAAATGTGGTAAAAATCACTGTTTGATGCTTTGATAATCCCGGTGGGAAAACATCTTTATTGGTGGTATTTGTTTCACACAGATGGGCCTTGACTCCTAAATCCTTGTGATATGAATTAACATATTTCATTATAGTATTTACCAATTATAAAGCTTTTTCCTCCCACTGGATACTATCCAAGCTTATGTTGGGTTCTGCTTTACCATCTCTTTTTATTGTTTTTTCATCTTTACAGATCATCTTACAATTCAGAGATAGTAATGGATTTAAAGGGATGAGCATGAAGGACTATTGGCTTCTCCTTTCTCTCCCCAATCTTGTATTATTATTGTTATTATTTTTATTATTGATTTAGGAATAACTGGTAGAGTTCAAAAGTTAAAACGAATATTTAGGCCATATAGGTTTTTAGTCATGTTTTAATATAGTGTCTTTACTGAATTTTCATGTCTAGAATATAACAGTCATTATTATAAGTTATTTTAAATTATTGAAATCAAGTTTTAATGTATGAAATTAGTCAGTTTACTATAATGGCTACATCTTACGTAAGATTCATTCATACACACCCACACACACAATTTCATTTTTTAAGTAACCCTAAAACTCAAAGTTGTGACAATCGCACACTCAAAACATTGCATAATTGTGTTTATTTAACCTAGAAAGGGCTGGTTGGAAGCCAGACATTATTCTGTGGGTAACCAGACTAAAACATCTCCTGTGTGTTCCTCTCCCTCACTTCTGGTTTTAACTTCAGTTATTCCCCATGCCTCTCCTCCTGCCCTACATAAAGAGGTGCATGAGATCTTATTGCTGCTTTTTACCATAGCTATGGTTCTTTACGCCATACCATGAAAAATGATGTCTTGTTTTTACATTCCTCCTCATGCTTTCAAAAATTTTAACTGACTTGCTGAGGCAAAGGGAAAAATAAGAGAACTTTATGGACACAACAGATTCTGTGCTAAAAAATTCTAGACGAAGTGTTTAGCATTCTCAACACCAGACTACATTAGGTCCTCCTGTTCCATACTCCAGTGCCACTCTGTGCTCCCTTTTAATAATGATGCCTAGACTTGCTAATTTCATTATTTTTAATGACTGTATTTTTTATCAAACGTGAGGACAGGAACACTGTCTATCTCATTGACTAAGCACAGTTCCTGATATGTAGTGATGATTCATTAACTATTTGTCAACCAGTGTTTCAATGAATGAATAGTTCTGAGAACAGAATTAATAAGTAAATTCTGGAAGTAAAGTTATACACACTTCAGAGGAATAGCATGTAGTGCTAAAGCATAAATTTCTCTGGCATTTTAGTTTGCTGCTCTCATTGGCATAAATTTTTAACATGATGTTTCAGTGGAGGAAAACATTACAACTCAACTTTAAGATTATCAGTTTATGAGATGTTTTCTTTGAATTGTAAGGTACTCTGCATAAGTGTACATCTATCAACAACAGATAAGTGGTTGGAACAGAAATTCTTTAAGGTCCTATTGACCACTAAAAATCAATGTTTCGTGTGTCCACACAGTTGGCCTGAAGACTGTATTAGGGTGTAGACTAAGCTGCAATAACAAAGAGATCCAGAATATAGTGGTTCAAGCTCTCAGAAGGTTATTCCTCATGGAATAGTCCAGATAGGAGGCAGTCGAGGGTAAGTGGGCAGCTGAACAAGCTCAGACTGGCTCTCTGTTTCCTTCTGTCATGTTGCTCTAACATTTTCAGTTTAAATCAGGTCTGTATTCCAACTGGTGGGAAGGTGTGAAAAGAGAAAGGGAAGTACAGCATTTTAATCACATAGCCACTCCTATTATAAGGACCCTTCAAAATACAGTTTTTAATTGGGTGAGCACATGCAGCTACTAGGAAGAAGGAGAGAATGAAAATCAGGGAGAAATTAATATCTATTTCGAAGACTCCTCTCAAAGTGCTTTCTCTTTTCTGGCCCGTGCATCCCACTAATTTCTCCTTATTGCTATTCAAATTCTGGCTCTATTTGGCCTTAGAAGTCACTGCCTATTTTTGTGTTAGTTTTCTCTTTGGCAAAATGAAAGGTTTGAACTGGCTTTTTACAAAGTAAATTTTATTCTGTCTTTTAAATTCCGTGATTTTCTTTGTATTCAAGTAAGAGAAATCGAAAATGTGTTAATTCTACAGACAGAGAATAATTTTACACAAGCATAAAAATGTCTCTAAAATGTAGTCTTAAGCAACTTTCGAATGTCTTAGGAAAGGCAATTTTTTTTCTCAAAATTCATCAAAATGCTACAGTTCACCAATAATTCGTAATCTTCTTTGAGACCTTCAAGAGCTCTGATTCTTCATTTCTTAATACCAAAGTTACTTTAGGATAAATTTTCAGTCATGGACCCATCATGATCAGAATAACTGTACCAAATTCCACTCTAAGTCAACAGGCAGAAAGACAGCTTCAACCAAGTTATGGTGGGGCAGAGGTAAAAAGAGATGATGAAACAAGTATAATACTCATTTGATAAATATTTGAGTATCTTCTTTGTATGAGATAATATACAAATTATAGTGAATGATACAACAGAGACCAAATCATACTCTTTGCCCTTAATAAGTTTATAATTCCATGGGTTCATGGAGGCTTGTTATATCTGTTATAATAACCAAATGAAACATATTCTAGGATATTTTAGCAGAAGAAAGATATATGCAGACATAGTCAGTTATATTAGGGTGGGCAAACAGTGTAAAGATGAGACCTGGTATTGAATTCACCCTCTTGGGGGAAGCAAAATTATTCCTTGTGCTGAAAGCAAAGTTCAATTTGGTGGGCAAGTACACCTTGGTGTTTGAATTTTATAGTATTTTCTGGTCATGGTGATGCAAGTAGAAATAAATTTACAGAGTGAAGTAGCAGGATTGCCAATTATTAATTAGGGAGTCCAAGCTAGTAGCACATTTTCCTTGGGAACTGCACAAACTCAGACTCACTGCCTTAGAGTCAGAACCAAAGGTCTAATCTCTGGAAAAGAGATTGGGAAAATTTAAATGAGAATTTCAGTCTTGGTAGGGACTGAAATATTAAACAATAGCAGTAATTCAGGAGTGGAGAGTAAGATAAGTGGGATTAGAGTACAGAAAATAAGGTTAGTGTTGGGAAAGATTGTGGAGTACTACACCAATAATTGGGATTTTTATTCACTAAGTAATGCAGAACCATTGCAATGTTTGGTTTGTTCTTAGCTGAAGAATGACATTATCAGAGCTGTTTGTTTTTAGGAAGAAAAATTCATTATTTTTGGTTTGGAAAATGCTGAGGCTATGTAGAAAAATTAGTTAATTTCCTATACTTTCTATTGAGCAATTGTAGTCTGCTATACAAAGTGTTTTGCACCAGGGATTCAGGGAAGTAACTAAGTATATGATTAGAAGAAGGCTCAGAGAGAATTTTATTGTTGACTTGAACTATAGTGTTGGCAATGCCAGTAAATAGAAGAGAAAATATAGAGACAGAATCTTCAAAACTGCATGTTTGAACAGAAAGCGAGAAGTTCAGAATAAAACTGAGATGTGAAACTTTAATGACCAAGGAGATAGTAATGTCATTAACAAAAACAGAGAATGTAGAAGCTATTTGGTATTCTGATGGTCAGGAGTCATATTGAACTTAATCTATTGGTGATGAAATTGTACAGAGAATTTTTTAAAAGGCATTTGGAATTAAGGATCTGGTATTCAGTAACGAGGCCTGGAGAAGAAAGAATTAGATAACTGAGCATCATCTATAAAGGCAGAAGTTAAAGCCATGGCCGTGCATTATAAGACAGAGAAGAAGCACTTAAAAATGGAGAAGGTAAATCAGGAGAGTATAAGCATTCATTTGCTCATTCAGCAAATAACTATCGAATGCCTATGAAAAATAGACAATGTGAGAATTTTAAGAAAGCAGGAGTTGTACACGGAAAATGCTAAAAAGTTACCAAATAGACTAAGGCTTGAGAAAGACTATTGTACTAAGAAAATTATTGTACGATTTTTATAGTACAATGATTAATTATTATTGTACAATTTTTATAGTCCAATTATTGTACTAGGAAATAATTGGCTATGTTTAAAGTAGATATTTTGGTCAACAGAAGGTGTAAAAGCTAATTTGCAATGATGCAAAAAGAGGGAACAATTAAGAAAGTGAAGTGACAGGGTAGAATCCTTTTTTTTTTTTTTTTAATAAGTTGTTTGAAGAATATAAGGACATTCATTTCACAGGCTAAGAAAAAATTATCATGGCTTAGGGAAAATGAAAGTAGCTTGAACAGGTAAATAAGAGTAGTTCAACATTTAGTTTCAGGGGGAAATCTCTTATATGTGAAAAACATACCCAGGTTTTAAACACGAATTTCTGAAAGCTCATTTTCATAATCTTGTAGGTTGCCTTCCTTTTCAGAGCAAAGCAACACTGAAAGATCCTTGACCCTGTTAAAGATGTTCATGGAGGCTTATATCTTGAGGATAGGCTTTGTCATATAATGTAGTAGCCAATGGCCTTGAAGATGCAGGGCTTCTAGTCAAATTCTCTCATTGGATCCCTGTGAGAAGTAAAATATCTCTAATCGATCTTTGGGAGAGGAAGATCCATCCATGCCTTAGCAGTAACGAAAATTATTAGGAGTTTTATTAGGTTGCAACTACTTTCCCCCTGATCTAAAAAGTCACCTTGCACCCATGTAAAGAGGATTATTTATGTAATTATCTGCACATATGTCCCCATCAACCACTATACATAATCATTTCATGGCATTCAAATTCAGCACAAAACATCATGACCTAAGTACAAATATTATACTATAATGGGTTTTCATTTCTAGAGGTCGTCAGGGGAAGGGATTAATTTTGCTACTTTATTGTACACCACAGCACTGCACGTGTTAGAGTCATGTTACAATGCCTCTATCTTGAAAATTGTATTTGGATGTAATAAGAAAGGCACTTTTTAAAACAATTTTACAATTTTAGATGCATTAACTGCATTTCACTCCATCTTGCTTTGTTAACAGATTTGAGGTCTTTCATTCGGACAACAATGAATCTTGTCAATTTTAGAAGGAAAATGTTTCAAATGCTTGCTCAAAATTCTTTTACCGTCCTTTCTTTGCTGAGTTTTAGATTACCCATCCAGGTCAGTCTTCAAATACTCTGTATCATGGCATTTCTGAGGAACAATTTTTAATTTAACAACATGGAGAATTAGGCATGAGAGAGACCTGACTTATTGCTTGAGTCACAGTTTTCATCAACATGTATTTCTTAGAGCTCAGGTAATAGGTAAAGTTTAGTGCTATTCTCTGATCAGTTTCAGCTCATGAAGCTTTGTGGTTTTGATTTTTTTTAAAAGGTGTTATTTAATTAGAATGTCAAATTGATCTTGCAACTCTAAGAAATGTCTAATTGACGTACGTGAACCATAATACTTATTCCATGAAGCATTAAGCTCAGAAGTGGTCTGTCTGAAAGGGATTGTCTATCTTTTCAGAGCAAGGGCAGCTTCTTGTAAAGCTGCTAGTCTCTATGAATTAACAAGATATGGCACTAAAGCAACCGGGCCCGGAGTGGCCGGGCCTGTGAGCCATGGCCGCCGAGCCTGCGTGTCCAGAGCCCACACTCCGCAACGGGAGAGGCCACAACAGCGAGAGGCCCGCGCACCGCAAAAAAAAAAAAAAAAAAAAAAAATAATGTATTGGTTACAACTCCTCCTACAAAATTACGATTACCTCCCAAGTTTCCACAACAAAAAGAAAATTATGAAAGTCAGAAAGTAGCTTGTCAGTCGTATCAGTTTCCTTTTTTTTTTAAAGATCAGCCTATGCAACTATAAATTTATGCTAACCAAAAAAGATGTGTACATATATTTTTTTCATATTTGAATCAAACTAGTTATTTTATGGTTATTTTATGTCAAGTTGCAATTTTTAATCCTTTTTTTTAACCCATTATGCTGTTAAATTTAAATCAGAAATAACTTCCTTAGTAAATACTAAAAATTACTAATCACAAAATTGGAAGACTCCTTGGAAATCACCTCCCAGTCAACTTAGGTGAAGAAACTGAGGCCCAGGAAATGAGTTTATTAGAGGTAGAATTGGGACAGCTGAATATTGAATTCCTAATCCGGGATTCTTTTCACATAGCGTGTTGATATAATTATGAAAACTATTCAGGTTGTTGATGATTTTGAAAGTATTCATTACTAATATATTTTGCATATACAAGAAAAGCATGTTCTTTTGACAAAAATGAATTCAGAATTTTCAATATTTATCAGAACACACTTGTCAATTTTAAACATTTAATGAAAATTTAGAAGCTTTCTTTTATGAATTCAGAAGGTAAGAACAATCCAGTTCCTAAAATTGTAAGTATTTTTGAATAGTCTGAAACTTTATACATTCTTATCGGTGGTTCGTAACTTTTTTTTTCGGGCCTCTCACTGTTGTGGTCTCTCCCCCGTTTCCGGACGCGCAGGCTCAGTGGCCATGGCTCACGGGCCCAGCTTCTCTGTGGCATGCGGAATCCTCCCGGGCCGGGGCACGAACCCGTGTTCCCTGCATCGGCAGGCGGACTCTCAACCACTGCGCCACCAGGGAAGCCCAGCTCTTAAAATTTTTGTGTGTCATCTATGCCATTGATAGTCTCATGAAGTCACGGACCTCCTGTCAGAATAAAATTTTTAAATTCATAAAATAAAACATTACAGACAAAGCCAGTTTTGTAAAAATACTTATTGTAATTTAAGAAATCAGTTTTGAATAAAATAATATATGTATTTCATTAGTAACATTAAATAATATCTGGTAGTGAGTTTAGTAGCTGTCATGATTTCAAAGTAATCATGAATGTAAAAGATATTTCAGGGGTTTCCCTGGTGGCGCAGTGGTTGGGAGTCCGCCTGCTGATGCAGGGGACACCGGTTCGTGCCCCGGTCTGCGAAGATCCCACGTGCCGCGGAGTGGCTGGGCCCGTGAGCCATGGCCGCTGAGCCTGCGCGTCCGGAGCCTCTCCTCCGCAACGGGAGAGGCCACAGCAGTGAGAGGCCCGCATACTGCATTAAAAAAAAAAAAAAAAAAAGATATTTCAAGATAGATGTAACAACCATAATGTGATATAAAAATATCTGATTTCTATTGGCGACAAAGACACAGATATCATTAATATTAATACTTTTGTTGTTTGTTGCCTATATTCATTTTAGTTAGAATTTCAGTTAGAATTCATAAAAATAAAGATGTGAAACGTTTTCCAAATTCCAAGACACCATCTTAAGATCCCCTGATCTACACTATTTTCCCTCTGTTTGGTGTTTCAAAACCAGCGCCAAACTTTCCCAGAAGGGTTAAGAGCTAGGGAGCCCAGTGCTATTTCAGAAAACTACTCCCATGTCCCCTTACACAGGCACTGACTGCCCAAGCTCCAAACTGTCTCCCTGACCTAACCCTAACCTTAACCTGACCTAACCCTAACCCTAGCCCTCCTTACCCTGATGGCAATCTTGCATGGGGCCCTTTGCCTTCACTTAATGCATGTCTCTATGGAATTTCAATCTCCACATTTCCTAATTGATTTTAACTTGACTTGTCCCTCTACCTAGAGTTTCACCCTGCTCCCTCTCCCATTCCTAATTCTGGACCCTCTAAACTCAATCTCTGCTTTCAGATTAGTTGGCTGCCACCATATCCTGAGGCACTAATATGCTAATACACAATTTTCCCTTTTCTGGTCATGAGTTGAATTCATTCTCTTATTCTCAATCTCTCTGTGCCTCTGTTTCACTCACACATACACACTCACTCATATACACTCAACTATATTCTAAATAAAAGGTCAGTAAGTAAAAATGTATGTCATCTCTATATATTTACTTCTGGGTGCTATTATACGATATTTTAAGTTGATTAAAATACTTCCAGACTTAAAGAGAAATCCTTCTATTCAGCACCATTGCATTGAGAAATCTAATTACAATTCCAAGAAATTTTAGGAGAATTGGTTATCTTGTATGCATATAAAGAATGCTTGTCTTATATTTTCCCATTTCAGTCATTTTATTTTATAGTGTGTGATCTCAAATATATTAGAAAAGAAAAAATATGACCCAAATGAACATTAGGTGAGAGGCTGAAGAAACATTCATATTCCAAACATAACACAAACTTTTCATGGACTGTTGGGTATAAAGAGAATATTCTTTTTTTTTTAAGTTTATTTATTTATTTATGGCTGTGTTGGGTCTTCGTTTCTGTGCGAGGGCTTTCTCTAGTTGTGACAAGTGGGGGCCACTCCTCATCGAGGTGCGCGGGCCTCTCACTATCACAGCCTCTCTTGTTGCGGAGCACAGGCTCCAGATGCGCAGGCTCAGTAGTTGTGGCTCACGGGCCTAGTTGCTCTGCGGCATGTGGGATCCTCCCAGACCAGGGCTCGAGCCCGTGTCCCCTGCATTAGCAGGCAGATTCTCAACCACTGCACCACCAAGGAAGCCCTGAGAATATTCTTATATTGATATGAATTAATCTGAAAATACTTTTATTTACCAATTTCCAATTAAACTTTCCATTTTCATGACATACATAGTCATACTTCATTTTGCATTTTTTAAAAAAATGCAATCTCTTTCTGATTAGACATAAATGAAAAGTCAAAATGTCTGTTCTTGGGAATTATCAAATACATTTTTGGCTAATTTTAGAATTTTTGAGTGATCATAACTCTTCAAGATCTGATAAATGCTACATAGTTTCTAACTAAATAAAAAATGTATTTGGATATAGTCATACACAATTATTTTTCTATAATTTCTGGAGGTTTATGGAATTCCAAAATTTCACATATACATCCCTATAAAATCAACAGATCTAAGTATACTATTCAGAATAGTCTAGATTATGCTATGGTAACAAATGACCCCCAGATCTCAGGGGCTAACAGTAATAAGGATTTAATTTTCACTCATACTACATATCCATTGTTACTTGACTAGGTTGAGTGACAGTTCTCCACAGGTCTCTTCATTTTTGCACATCTTGAAACAGGCCTGACTGCTTTTGTTCTGAACTATCTTTTCAAGAGTTATTTGTAGAGAGGTTGATGGACCTAGAGTCTGTCATGCAGAGTGAAGTAAGTCAGAAAGAGAAAAATACCATATGCTAACACATATATATGGAATCTAAAAAAAAAAAAAAGGTTCTGATGAACCTGGGACAGGGCAGGAATAAAGACACAGAAGTAGAGAATAGACTTGAGGACACAGGGAGAGGGAAGGGTAAACTGGGACAAAGCGAGAGAGTAGCATTGACATATATACACTACCAAATGTAAAATAGATAGCTAGTGGGAAGCAGCTGCATAGCACAGAGAGATCAGCTCAGTGCTTTGTGACCACCTAGCGGGGTGGGATAAGGAGGGTGGGAGGGAGATGCAAGAGAGAGAGGATATGAGGATATATGTATACGTATAGCTGATTCACTTCATTATACAGCAGGAACTAACACAACGATATAAAGAAATTATACTCCAATAAAGATGCTACTATATATATATATAGCTAACAACCATGAAGATAGAGATATGTATCTCTCCAGAGAAAAGGGCAGGTTTGTTTTCTGTCCAGTACAATAAAGATGTCTTTCTCTAGGGCAAATGTCAGGCCATTAAAAAGATTCGGGTTCCCTAAGCTACTGGTTCCTCTCCTGTCAAATACCCTACTGCGTATGTAAGCATCCCTTTCTTCTTTGTGTCACCCTGTGAAAACTGAGGCTCAGAAAGAACTTGAGCAAACGATGATAGTCTTGCTATTGTTGTTACTCTGAGTGATAAATTTGTCTCTGATCCAGTAGACTTGTGTTTTTCACCAGTGTGCCAACATTGTGGCAGCCTAATTGGTTAGCTAGGAAGTAGAGCAAAATTTCACAAGCTCTTTCAGTCTAACTTCTCTTTGGGACTTCAGCTGATAGAGCAGCTTACATCTAGAATATTGCTGGTTCTTTTGGCAGAGGATAAATAGAGAACATCGTTGTGATGTTCTGGCCTTTACAGCTTCTTTTAAACCCATAACTTCTGCTTACTTTTTGTTTTCTAAGTAAGTCACATGGCCAAGCCTGACCTGAATGGGATAGTCAGTGAATACTCGTGCATAATAATATAATCTACCAAAGCAGATTCGTAACTTATGCACTGGGTCTTTAATTACCCACTTTCTTCTCAGCCAAGTGGATTTACTACAGAATCAAGTTTGCAGCTTATTTGAGGCTGTGTTCCCATATTTCAAAAATGTACATGCTACTCTCAAAATTTGTGCCTGGCTAATTTTCACCTACATTATAACTTATCTAATATTTTTCTTCAAATTGAGGAACAATGATATCTGGTGACTATTATCTGGAAAATCATGGGTTTTAGAAGTGTTCTCTATTTTTTTCTAAGTATTTTTTCTAAATATTTATTTGTTGTATTATATATATATATAATATATATATAATTTACTATGTAAACAATAATTACATAAAATATAATTAATTATACAAAGTTTTATATTTACTTATTAAAATAAGGAGAAAATATGGTTATTCAAATGTGTCACTTAACATATCACATACCAACTGTGGAAACATTCTACCCTATGGAAAACGCTAATGATATATAATATATATATATAGTACTATACACTGACTTTGTCCCTCCAAAATGCATATGTTGAAACCTAATTCTTAATATGATAGTATTTAGATGCGGAACTTTGGGAGGGTGATTAGGTCATAAGGGCAGAGCATTCATGAGTGAGATTAGTGCCCTTATAAAAGAGGCCCCAGAGATCTGCAAGCCCGCTTCTGCCATGCGAGCACACAGTGAGAAGATGGCCATCTATGAACCAGGAAGCAGGCTCTCAGCAAACACTAAATCTGCAACTGCCTTGATCATAGACTTCTCAGCCTACAAAACTGTCAGAAATAAATTTCTGTTGTTTATAACCTGCTTAATCTATGGTATTTTGTTACAGCAGCCAGAACAGACTGAAACATATAGTGTATAATATTATATATAATAGTCAGATAATAGCCATTTCTTTAACTAAGATTAAGTGCCTAGTATGTATAAGGTAAGAAACTATGGAACTGGGGTTACTGTGGTGAAAAAAAATTGACATGGTTGCTGCACTCATAATACTTAACAGGCTAGTTATTTCTCTAGAAGGAGGAATGATAAAAAATGGAACAAAACAAAAGCAAGTAAACAGAATAAATTAAACATTTGATAAATTTTTAATAAAACACATTTTTGAGGTAGATAATAAACTGAGGAAATCTATTTTAAGTAGGGTACATAGGGAGGTGACATTTAAACTGAGACGATGTATAAGATGGAACAAGTAATGAAAAGATCAGGCTGAGGGGTTGGAAATGTTCTTCGTAGAGTTTGAAAAGACCATAAGGTGAGAAAGAGGATTGAGGAAATGAATGAAAGTTGATGTGGCTGGAGCAGAGTGAGCCCAGAGAGAATGGTAAAAATCAAGATGGAGGTGGATCATGAAGGCTATTTGTGGGATGTGATAAAACTGAGATTCCCTCAAAATTGGAGTCTATATTTATGGAAAACAACAAAACATTCAGGTTATACTTATAAGTACAATGGGAAATTGTTGAAAGACTTTATACTGGGGAGTATCATAATCCAATTTATATGGCAAAAAGATCATTCTTGTGAAGAGGGAGAAGTCATGATGTGGACTATGCTTGGAAAGAGGCAGACTAGATGGAAAGAAGTGAATGGATTTAAGGCTTATGTAGAAGGCAGAATTGAAGACATTTTGGTTAATTGGTTATGTGAATTATGAGCAAGTGTGACTGCTAGGCTTCTGACTTCAACAACTTGAAAGATTTTAATGTTTGCCATTTTCTAAAATGAAAGATCTCTATGTGTACTGATTGTAGAACAGTGTTGTGGATCAAGTGTTTCATTTTGAACAGGCTACATTTGAGATATTGGTGAGATATATAATTGGAAATGTTAAATAATAGGTTCAATATATTAATCTAGAGCTCAGAAGGAAGATCTTGCATAGAAATAAAAATTTATGAACAGTCACCATATAGTGGCATTTAAAACTATGGAATTAGATGAAGTAATCAAGAAAGAGAGTATTAAAAAAAAAAGAAGATGCAGGCTCATGGCCATAAGAATATGATTATTTATGGGATGACAGAGAAATAGAAACTAGGGAAAGATACAGAGAAATAAGAAAGAGGTAAAACTGGAAAATGTGTTGTCATAGAAGTAAAGAGTGGAGAGTCAGGAAAATAAGAATAGTCCACATGTAATTTTTGACAGGAGATTTAGTAAATTTAAGATAGAAAAGGTCTCTTTCAATTTGGCAACACAGAAGTGATTAGTATTTTGAAGACAACAGTTTTCTGACGTGGTAGAGAAGGAAGCCAGACTGCGTTGAGTCAAAAAGTCAATAGACGTGACAAAATGGTGTCAGGGATTAAGACAACACAGTTCAGAAGTTTTATCTGAAGAGAGAGTCAAAGTTTTACCTGAAGAGAGAGAGTCAAAAAATGAAATGGTTCTTGAATGAACTTATTTACAAAAGAGAAACAGACTTAAAGGTATCAAAAACAAACTTATGGTTATCAAAGGTGAGACTTGGAGGGGAGGGATAAATCAGGAACTGGGATTAACAGACACACACTACTATATAGGTCCACAAGGACCTACTGTATAGCAGAGGGAACTCTACTCCGTATTCTATGATAACCTATATGAGAAAATAATCTGAAAAAGAATGAATATATGTATAACAATCACTTAGTGGTACACCTGAAACTAACACAACTTTGTAAATCAACGATACTAACAATAAAATTTTTAAAAAAGAAAGGATACTAGAGGTAAAAATACAGTTTTCTTGCTGTTTTTTTTAAATGAACATGATTCATTATGGCATGGTATATGCTTATGAGAAAAACGGAAATGAACGAGAGGGAGTGAGAGATTGATAATCAGGAGAGGAAATGCTGTCAGGAAAAGAAATCCTTGAATAGAATAGTAGTAAAATTTTCAGTTAGGGTGGGTAAGGAGGGCCCAGAGCACAGAATAAGAAACTGGCATTTGGCACAATAAAGATGGATAGCACCTCCATTGTAACAGGAAAAGAGAAAGAGAACAATGTTTGGAGATGCAAGTAGATTTCTAAATTTGGTGGTGAGAAGATGAGGGAAACCACGTTTGATGATTACTATTTTCTCAATGTAATGTCAGGGCAGAATGCATCATTAAATGAGAGTGAAGAACGGGTGGGTGGTTTAAGAAAAGAAGAGAAAGGTGCTTCAGAATATTAAGCTTTGGAGAAATTAAGAAATAGGAAAAACAGCATTAAGTGCCCATTAATGGAATGTGATATTTATATGAGAGAGCACCTAAAAATCTGGTTGTGTGATTTTTCACTAACAAGTCTGCGATGCTGGCAAAAAGATGCCCAGTAAGAATCATCTCAGGTTGGAGTTTTCTCCATTGAAAATAATGGGAGTAAAAGGCAAGGAAATTGATACTATTTGGGGAAAAAAGTGAAGATAATGATAGACTGTGAAATCTGTGTTAGATAAGGATAGTGTTACCTGGAGGGAGTTGAAAGATAATGAGAAGTTGATGTGGTCAGTGGATAAGAGGTCTCAATAAAGTTAAAAACTGAATCAGTGGGTGGTTACCAGAGGTCGGAGGGGAGAGAAATGAGTGAAGGGGGTCAAAAGGTACAAACGTCCAGTGATAAAATAAGTCCTGGAGATATAATGTACATCATGGTGACTATAGTTAATAATATCATATTGTATATTTGAAAGTTACTTAGAGAGTATATAGATCTTAAAAGTTCTCATCACGAGAAAAAGAAAGTTGTAAGTAATGTGTGATGATGGTTAGACTTATTGTGAAGATCTTTTTGCAGGATGTACAAGTATGGAATCATTATGTTGTATACCTGAAACGAATATAATGTTATATGTCAATTATATCTCAATTTTTTAAAAAAGTGAATCAGTGGCCATAGAGTGAGGATGACTTCATCAGATACTGGTCAATGCCCTTCTAGCTATTTTATTCTAGAGAATAGTAGTTCCCTAGCTAACGCTTTTACAAAGACTAATTTAAGATATGTAAATATCACAGTCACTGGTAATTAGCATAATAATGATGATGAACGGCCTGGTCCAGGTCCTGAAATGTAAATTGTCCCATTGTGCAAAGGATGCGAGTACCTAAACACAGTATCTATCGTGGACACTGTAGGTTGTGCTTTGCTATTTTTCCTGCATCATGCGCTGCCATGGTGAAGGAATTTGAGTCCTGTACCAGACGATCCCCAAAGAAAAGCATTATATGCATGCTTAATAAACACTTTGGTTGATGAGGGTGACATGATGGTGTCCTGTTTTCTAAGTAAGTAGCTTTAAAGTAATCATTGGTTTTCTCTGAATGGAAGGAAACAAAGAGACTTTTCATTAATATTTATGTGTAAGGTTCAAAGTCATGAATGTAATATGATATTTTTTCTCCTGTTTTACAAATCAGTGTGCCATAATATGACATGACTTTAGAAAGAATGCTGGTATTTAGAGAAACTGCATTATATACTAATGACTTCATAATTTAGAAATCTTTTTAATAAATGTTTGAAGAGATTTGTGAGATAATTATTTAAATGTAGCAGAATACTAATACGAATTGGTATTTATATTTAGCTACTTCTTAGTATTCTTTTGTTTTCCCTTTGAAGTGTTACTGAATTTTATGTTCCTTTCTTAAGGCTATCTAAAAAATATCACTGTATTCACAAGTGTTGTTTGTTTTGTTTTAAACACTAAGCATATTTGAAAGGGTTAAACTTTCAAATAATGCCTAATTTTAATCACAATGCCATTTCAGAAACTCAAGGCTGTGGGCATACATCTATTCCAGTGAGTTAAAAAACAAACAAAAAAAAACTTTAGCAGTGAGATTCTTGGAAAAATTAAAATAAAATAATAATAGCTAACACCAAAATGTACAATAAATCTCATTTTTCCCTTTTTGGAGGTGCCTAGGAGATGTGATATAGGAGTAAAGTGATGTTTAAGAATGAAACACTTGTGTAATAATAATGCCTGAGAGTTGCTTTATTTAACATTTTTACATTGAAGAACTCTGAATTTAGAAATAGGCTCTTCAGATATTGGAATTCTCAACAACACAGAACTCAGAAGGCAGAAGATGGTCAATGAGAGGAAAGAAGATCATTGGAAGGAAGGAATATAGTAAGCATTTATCATTTAGAAATATTGAATGGAAAAGGTATCCCACATAAAAATCATGCTTGAACACTAAACATGAGACTTCGATGGTGTATTGGCTGAAAGACGGTTGAGGGCTGGTGTTTATGCAGTTTGCTGAGACACCACCCAGATCTCCCCTTAAGGACTGAGGTGTCCATTCCTCCAGCTGTGTGGAGTTCTGGCTGTTGCCCTCAGCTGAAAGGAGTGACCTTGCCCAAGTTATGTTCCACTCCCATAACTGGTCAATGAAGCTCTACGAAGGCTCAGCTACCTTACCTCAATCCAGGACAACTCTGAAGGGTGGTAGCAACTCCAGGGCTCCCTGTGTGATAAACCAAGCCTCTGTGCAATTGTATGGAAGTCCACCTTTTCTCCCCAGCCAATCCTCTGGTCCTCCCTAGGTGTTACTGTTGCGAGCACTAACTAATAACCCTCCTGCAAGTGGGCCTTCAGCTCAGCATCTGTTTGGTGGGGAAATTGACCAGCAGGTTTTTCCACATGACTATGCACCAGTCTGATGGCTCTAACAGTAAGGACCCTTTCTATGGCAATCTCTTGACTCATGAGGAAACCCTATGACATACTCAAAGCAAAACTGAGGTTTCTTTCTTCTTATAAGCTCACCTGTCTATTCTATGCCTTAATTGTTGCAGTAATGTCATCCCAACCATTCTAAGAGATTTATCTTAAATAAAAGAAATATTTAAAATGTGCATAGAGGTCTAGCTAAAATAATGTTTATTATAGTGTCATTTATAACAGAATAGCCAGAATAAAGTAAAAAAAAATTAAATAAGTGGTTGATGTGAGTCAAAAGTCAGTAGGTGATGAGAAAATAGAAATAATAAAGGTTGGCAGCACATTTGAAAGTATTAATGTTGTTATTATTTACTTATTAATGCTTCATTGTTGCATTTGCTCTTTCCACAAATTCTCCATATTCTGATGCTTTCCCCTGGATAATAAATAGTTACGGTAACATATAGTTTAATATATAAATATACCATTCCACCACTCTGCTGTGGTGCCTTATATTCCTCCAACATTGGAATAACTTCTCTGGATTAAGAAATTTCCTTGGAATGCCTTTCTCAAACTTCAGATGGACATTTAGTGTTTTTATTTTGTTTTGTTTTTCTTTTGTCTACGAGAAGCTTTTGGTGTTTTCTAATTCACCCTAGATTGCTGCTTCTATGTGAACTCTGTAGAATGAACTGAATACGTCAATAAATGTCTTCCTTGTCAACTATATTCCCAAGCATCTTCCTAAAGGCAGCAGTAATTTAAGTGGCATTCAAACACTTCTAAATATGTCTAAAGTGTGGGTTTATTGCTCTAATTTTCTGTGAAAGCAGTTCTACTTTATTACCCAAATGAGAGTTATTATTGTCTTTCCTTCTGATAATTGCATTTGTGGTATTTATTTCAGGGTTTTTAAGATCCTTTAAAGCCTATTTAGGTTTTCTCTTTTTTTTTTATGAATTTAATGCTAATTAAAATAATGGATTAGTAGGCTTGGAAAATCAAATCATTATTCAGCCAGAACAATAGAAGGGCTTATTTAATTGACCACCTCAAATCATATTAAACCGATCCTGGAAGAATCATCACAAAGATTCAAATGTTGCAGATACTGCCATACTTTCTATAGGATGCTAACCGTTTTCCCAGGTATTTTTAAAAAATAATTTTAAAGGCTGATTAAATTAGTAGATGGTTAAGCTCTGACTGTTATATAGGAGGCAGCTGGACATTTTTCAACTTACCCCATCATGATTCTTCTATTAATTTCTACCGACATAGTAATTTCAACTGATGGTATGGAAGGCAAGAAAGACTCAGAATAGGGTTTAATGATAACACCACTAAATGCTGTGTTTGTCATCAAAGGTGGTATACTGAAAGTGAATCACAGACATTATTTAGTTTCCAGCCATGGTGATAATTTGTTCTTCCAGACTTAAGATTATAGTAGAAGGGTGACACTTTTTATTAAGAAAGAAGTGGTATTTAATGATAAAATGGCAAGTTATTTGCCATGGTTTATAAGAATTCATGTTTGAAACTTGCAATTTTGCAAATATTTCTTTATAATCATATCTATTACATCTGTTTCCATACAGTAAATAAATAATAAATTGGACGTGTTTCTTGACTTTTATAAACTAACTGTATGATTTGGTGCTGGAAAAGGAGAGACAGATTCAGGGAGAGGAAAGAAAACTAAATTGAGTTTAACAAATACTTAACTCATCAGATTTGCTTTAAGACTGGCATCTAGCTCTTTCAACAGGTAGACATCACCTGAAGTACATATGCTGTAACCCAGTGAAGGTTCAGAGAAATAGGCACTCATATGCTTTGTTTATAGCATACATGAACACAATCTCTTAAAAGGCTAATTGTGAACTATATTAAAGTTTCTAAAATGTGCTTAGTGAATGTGCTAACGTGCAAATGAAATGTCCAGCAATACTACATACAGAAATCCATTTTGAAAAATTAAACAATAATCTGTGAAAGATTTAATTATAGAAATGTTCATTACAGTATTGTTTATAATAGAGAAAAATAGAAATAAATGTCCAACTCTTATACAATTAATGAAATAAATTAAGATACATGGACACAATGAAATTGAATGGCTAGGCAGAAGAATCTTGACAGGAAAAGGTGTTAATATATATTAAGGTCTGGTAACAAAACTATATGTGTTAAACATTATATGTATTCACAGAAAATGACTGGAAGAATACTTAGTAACAATTCTGAGTGGAATTAGTGGAATTTAAATTTTCTTCTTTTTGCTTGGCTTTATTTTCTAAAAAATAGTTTTGCAATGATGATGAATTTATTTTGCAAAGAGGGGAAAGTTAAAATGCACAGGACTGGTTAGTCAAGAGGCGTAACTCTTTTTCCTTAAATTTTCATCTTTAACAGATATATAAGCTGAGTGGGTAAGTGGGAGTTTAAGAACAGAATACTTTCTCAAGGCATAGCACTAATTTTAGAGTTTCATATTTAGGGATCTACCATTTTAGAGCAATAGGCTCATGGTCTCAGATTAATGTCTTAATAGTATTTGTCAAGGCCATTCATGTGCAATTTGCGTAGGGTAGACACATAGCTATATATTACATAAATTACATACAATCTTGTTTAATTTATCAATATATTAATAAGTTTCAGCAAGAAAAATGAAAAAATATCTTATCAAATATGTATTGAGAACAGAATAAAAGCACAAATAATAATAAAATGCTTTTTAAAAATCTATCACAATCTACCCATGTAGTTGTACCCATAACTAGCCATTAGTATGTATGTTTATTGGTTTGTAGAGCAGCAAACTAGTGAGGCATACTGAAAATAGAATTAATATGCAATATTTTTTGCTTTCATAAACTGGATTTAATATCACTCACATAGGTCTATCCTCTTAGGTAAGGGTACTACACCCCTTCCACTCAAACTTTAGGAGCAAGCAGAGGTGACATTACTACTAGTAAACTTTTCCTGACTGTCTCAGGAAAACCTGGTCTTTCCCTCTTCTGTGCAGTGAAAACATTTAGTTTGTACTCCTATTGTAAAATTTAGTTCAACTCAGATGAAAATTGAATCCATACATTTGCCTTATCCACTAGACTGTCAACTCCCACAGGGCAAGAACCATATCAAGTTCATCTTTATACTACTTACAGAAACTTTCTATAACAAATGCTTGATACAAATGGTATATTGCTTACTACAGACTTGTATATTTGGAATGGTTTAGTCAATAAATCTCTTCTTAAATGTTATAGACTAAATGTTTGTGTCCTTCCAAATTAATATGTTGAAACGCTAATCCGTAATATGATGCTACTTGGAGATGGGGTTTTTGGAAGGGCTAAATGAGGTCAGGAGAGTGGGGCCCCAGTCTGATGGGATTGGTGTTCTTATAAGAGGAGACAGCAGAGAGATCTCTCTCTCTTTGCATATGCACAAAGAAGAGGTAATTTCAGCAAATGAAGAGGTGGTGGAAGTTTATGAGCCAAGGGAAGAGACCTCAGAATAAAACCTAACTTGCCACAACTTGACCTTGAACTTCTCAGCCTCCAGAACTGTGAGAAATAAATTTCTACTGTTTAAGCCACCCAGTCTATGGTATTTTGTTTTGGTAGCTTAAGCAGACTAATAGATTGCACCTATCAGAATTTATTATCCTAACCATCATTTTGTATGTTAGTTCTAAATTTTCTAGAAGATATAAAACATATCTATGGTATCAGTAGAAAACAAGTTAATAATAATTTATCTTAGACATAAATTATTAAAACCAAGCATGCCCTATATATCCAGACTATTGCCAAACATTATTTGATATAATAAATGCATGATTTAACATACTTCTATAACTTAGAAGGAGCACTTTATTCCAAGAAGCTTATAGGAATATGGCCTTACATTCTATTTAATTATAAATGGGACTCTATCTATTAAATAAAATTTTAAAATTTATTCTTCTATATTATATTAGACCTTTTTGCAATAATCTCTCTTTCTATCCTCTTTTGTTTGATGTGCTGGGTTAACATTTGAATCCCATATCTTAATTTAAACCATCTCAAGACTGCCAAGTTATTGGAATATTTATGGTTTTCATTTCGTATGTCACCATATCTAATTTCTAGCCACATCAATTAAAATATAAATATCTCAGTGAAATAAAAATAGGATTAGAAGAAAAATAGTGTTTCTTAAATGCTCAGAACATTCCTTCTACATCACCTTGAACACAAAACTGCGATACTGTACTCTGCATAGAAATGCCAAATAGGTGTAATGCAAATCAGGAGAAAGCCATTGACAGATAACTTAAATAATCATGATCTGAATATTGAGTTTAGGCAAGCATCACAGTCTATTGGCACCAAGCTAGATTTCTTGTCCTGTACAAAAATGTTATGTTGTTCTTGTTAAGCAGTCATCCATCTAAGTGACTTCAAGGCCCTTAAGACCTGAATAGGCAAAGCTCATCTATCAGCCTCTTGACTTCAGTCAGAGCCACAGCAGGTTCCATAACAAGCTGAGTCCACATATTCTAATCGTTTTGTTACAGAAGCACATTTAAAATCTTAGTTATACTGTAATTTTGCAGTGAAATACTGGCTAGCCTTTATTAAGAACTCTTTTTGATATGTTGACTCCTAGTTATGGACTATGCTACCAAGATCAGCCGAATATGTTAAGTTTTTGAAGAGAAATTTCCCATGATTTATCCTTGGTTTATTGTTTGACTTCACTAAGAATCTGGGGAAAAAATGATTTTCTGATAACTAAATGTAGGGATGCTTGTCATCTACTCATAGAATGCTTCCAAAGCAGGCTAAACTCGCAGGATCTGTAAAATGATGAGCGATAGCAGAAGCAACTTGAAATTCTAAACAGGTGATTCTATTGCACGTATTTAATCAGTATATTAAATCCCAACACATGTGGTAATTTTGAGTAACCGATTTAAATGTTAAAAATTAAATTAAACCAGCTGTTTGGCATCATCTCAGCAAATAATTGTCCTATAATTTAATTAAAGTTAAACTTTTTTCCAGCTTAAAATAATTACAATTCTAATACCAAAAAAGAGTTTATAAGGACAGCACTTCTTCAAAATAATTTCAAATTTAACACAATTTCAATGAAAATATTCATCAACAGAAATATCAAAGTTATTCTTTTTGTGATGGTGAAGAAAAACTCATCAGGCAAAAATAAAAAATACACTTTTTGAAATCAACAATAGGAGAGAAGAAGACTTAAGAAAAATATTTAGAATTTATAAAACTATAATACATTTTTAAATGTTGGAGTAATGAATGGTGTATAAATAAGCAGAAAAATCAATGTAGTAAAATCTTCAAAATACTTTAAAAATAAAGCAAGTATTTACTAACAACTCAACATGCGCTAGACACTTTTCATGCATTCTTTCCTCTAACCATAGTTGCAAAACTGTGAAGTAAGCAATATAATTGTGACTGTTTTAAATTGAGAAAAAACTGAAGCTAGTAAGAAAATAGATCCTTTATTCTCTCAAGTGGCTTTATTGAAGTATAATTGATGTACAATAAACTGAACTACTTAAAGTATAAGATTTGAATACTCAGCAAAATATTAGCAAACCAAATTCAATAGTATATTAAAAGGATCATGATGGATTTATTTCAGGGATGCAAGGATGTTTCACCATATGCAAAAAAATAAATAGGATACACCACATTAATAAAATGAAGGATACAATCATATAATCAACTCAATAGATGCAGAAAAAAAGTGATGAAATTCAACATACTTTCATGATAAACAACTATAAATAAATTGTATATAGAAGGAAGGTACCTCAACATAATCAAAGTTATGTATGACAAACCTGTAGCTAACCTTGTACTAAGTTCAGGAATAAGACAAGGATGTGCATTCTTGCCAATTTTATTCACTGCAGTACTGAAAATCCTAGAGGGATCAATTAGGCAAGAAAAAGAAAAAAAGACAACAGAATTAGATGGGAAGAAGTAAAATTGTCTCTGTTTGCAGATGACATGATAACATATATAGAAAACCCTAAAGACTCCACCAAAAATTCTTAGAACTAATAAAGGAATTCAGTAAATTTCCAGTATACAAAATCAATGTATAAAAATCAGTTGTATTTCTATACACTAACTACAATCAGAAAGAGAAGTTAAGAAAATAATCCCATTTACAAAAGCTTAAAAAATAATAAAATACTTAGGAATAAATTTATTCAAGGAGGTAAAAGAACTGTCCATTGAAAATTATAAGACACTGATGAATGAAATTGAAAAAGACATAAATAAATGGAGAGATATTCTATGTTCATGGATTGGAAGAATTAATATTGTTAAGATTTCCATACTACTCAAAATTATCTACAGATTCAATGCAACTCCTATCAAAATATCAATGGCACTTTTTCACAGAAATATAACAAACAATCCTAAAATTTGTATGGAACCTCAAAGGATCACAAATAGGCAAAGCAATCTTGAGAAAGAAGAACAAAACTGGAGGTATCATAATTCCTGATTTCTATGCTATATTACAAATTTATATTAATAGTAATTAAAACAGTATGGTGTTGTTATATAAGCAGACACATAGATGAATAGAACAAAATAGAGAGCCCAGAATTAAACCTATGCATATATGGTCAATTAATTTTGGCAAAGGAGCTAAGAATATCCAACAGGGAAAGGATAGTGTCTTAATAAATGGTGTTGGAAAAGTGGACAACCATATGCAAAAGAATAAAATTAGACCCCAATCTTACATCGAACACAAAAATTAACTCAACATGGAAAAAGATTTGAATATAAAATCTGAAACTGTAAAATTCCTAGGAGAAATCATAGGGAAGATTTGCCTTGACATTGAACTTGGCAGTGATTTTGGAGGGTTTGGCTCCAAAAGCAAAGTCTACAGAAGCAAACATAAACAAGTGGGACTACATCAAACTAAAGAGCTTCTGCATAGCAAAGGAAACTATTAACAAAATAAAAGGTTATCTATGGAATGGGAGAAAATATTTGCAGTCCACATAAGAGGTTAATACCCAAATACACAAGGAAATAATACAATTCAATAACATAAACAAACAAACAAAAACAATGACCCAATTAAAACGTGGGTGAAGGAATTGAATATGCAATTTTCCAAAGAAGACATGCAAATGGCCAGTTGGTACATTAAAAGGTGGTCAACATCACTAATCATCAGGGAAATGCAAATCAAAACCATGATGAGCTTTCACCTCACATCTGTTAGGATGGCTACTATCAAAAAGGAAAGCGATAACAAATGCTGGTAAAGATGTAGAGAAAAGGGAACACGTGTACACTGTTGGTGGAAATGTAAACTGGTCTAGCCACATGGAAAATAGTCTGGTGGTTCCTCAAAAATTTAAAGATAAGACTACCATATGATTCAGCAATCCCACTTCTGAGTACATATCTGAAGGAAAAAAAATCACTATGTTGAAGAGATATCTACACCCTCCAGTTCTTTGCAACATTATTCACAAATGTCAATATACAGAAACAACGTAAGTGTTTGGTGATGGATGAATGGATACAGGTGTCTGTGTGTGTGTGTCTCTCTCTATATATATACACACATACACACACACACACACACACACATATATATGTATATATATATATATATATACACATACACACAATGAAATATTATTAAGCCTTAGAAAAGAAGGAAATCCTGCTATTTGGAACAACATGGATTAACCTGGAGCAATATGCTAAGTGAAATAAGTCAGACAGAAAAAGAGAAATACTGCATGCCATCACTTATGTATGGAATCTGAAAAAAAAAAGTCAAACTCAGAAGTAGAGAATAAAATGGTGTTTGCCAGGGTCAGGAAGAGGGAAAAGGAGTCAGGAAAATAGAGAGAGGCTGGTAAAAAGGTACAAACTTTTGGCTATAAGATGAATAAGGTCTGAAGATCTAGTGTAAAACATGGTAACTGTAGTTGATAATATGATATTGTATAATTGAAATTTGCCTAGAGTAGCACTGAAGTGTTCTGCCCACTTCCCCTCAAAAGGTAAATATCTGAGGGGATGAATGTGTTAAGTTGAATTTGAAATTTTTTTCACAATGTATACATATATCAAATCATCACATTGTATACTTTATATGTACAGTTTAATTATTATTTATTAAAGTACATTAATATTACAGTTTAATTTGTTATACCTCAATAAAGCTGAAAAGAATTATAGACAGATTTTAAAAAAAGAAAAAGAACTGAGAGGAATAACAAATTAAGAAATAAATAGAGTGTAAGATTCAGTGAATTCTGATATATTCCATGAAGTATAGCACCATCCCTCAAAATTTGCTTATGATCATTTCAAATCCCACTCTTCATTCTTCCCTACATCTTTCTATGCAATATCTACACACTTTAAATATAGGGACACAAATAAGTTAAAGGGTTGGAAAAATATGTAGCACACAAAAAGTCAATATTAGAAAGCTGGTGTGGCCATTTTAATATCAAAATAGACAATATAAAGTCCTAAAATTGATAAGGAGAGATTATTATAGTGATACAAGTGTCAATTCATCAACAATCATAACAATACCGTTACTATTATGTTTACTATTCTATGTTTAAAGCAAATTGTCAGTTAAAAATTTACCCAGAGGGCTTCCCTGGTGGTGTAGTGGTTGAGAGTCCGCCTGCCAATGCAGGGGACACGGGTTCGTGCCCCGATCTGGGAAGATCCCACATGCTGCGGAGCGGCTAGGCCCGTGAGCCATGGCCATTGAGCCTGCGCATCTGGAGCCTGTGCTCCGCAATGCAAGAGGCCACAACAGTGAGAGGCCCACATACCGCAAAAAAAAAAAAAAATTACCCAGAAAGTTTAATTTAATTTTGTCTTTTATCCACGAGACAATGAACTATCACATTTTCTATATACCATGGAGCATTTTAAATGGATTATCTGATGATGTCTTATTTCAATAGACTAGGGCTTTCATAGATAAATAAGCATTATTTGAAGTACTTTTTATGCCAAAAAAATGAAGTGCTGCTGAAATCTAAGAACCTCGCTTTTAAAGAAGAGTTAATGACATTATCTCCTTTTCTAGTATTCTTTGCTTTGTTTTATCAGAGGTTACAAAAACTTTTATTTGTGAGGAAAATATATGTTTTCTGACATTCTCATCACATCTCTGTTCATATTCATGAAAACATTGCATTTCTGTGTCAAAATAAATTTGGTAATAATTAGGAATGTCATAAATAGAACCACCACATGAAATTCAATTTTCATGTGTGAATAGCTTTGACTGCCAGAAGTTAAAAATATTAATCACTGATATATCTGTTTTTAAAGATAGTGTACTGCTTTTAGAGATATGCACCTGGATTCTATCTTTTCAATTTTTCTAACATATATTGTGAGAAAAAAAGCGTGTAGTGAATTTTGAATCACAGAACTGAGGTTTGAACTGTTTTGCATACTCTTCAAGGGTAGGAGTACACTCTGAAGCTTCTTAATGGAACATATTTAGAGACATCTCCCCACAATAGATGATCTGATTCAGATGTAGAACCAAACTAAAATGGAGTCATTTATGACAGGTACAAAATGGATTCATCCAAAATAGGAACATCACAGAAAATGAAACTTAACCTTGCCTCAGTTGCAGGAACTTACAGATTTTCTCAGAAGTCAGCAGAGGAAACCAATATCCAAACTGCCAAGTCTGTCTACACCATCTCTGGACTTCCTTGTTCCCCTGACTCAGCTACCCTGATCAAATAAGGAAAAAGACCACTAGGCAACCAATCAGCTGAAAAAGCCAAGTAACTTCCACATTTATCATATAAACATCCCTTAGTGTGTCAGCAACTAACAACTCATTGCTCCTGAAACCTTGGGTTTCCCAGCTTGCAGATCGAAACTCTTGCAATAAATTCATCTTTCTGCTTTGTTTTACTGGTGTGCAGAGTTTGGTTTACGACACATGAAAGAAGCAACTATTGGCAAATTTAGTTGCTATTGTTGCTTGTTAACTAGTAGTGATAAATCATCAGATTTTATTTATAGATATAATTGATAGTCTAACTTAAGATACATTTTTGAGAATAGAGTTTTCTCTCATTAGCCACCAGAAAACATGTGAATTAAATAAAATTATATGGTATAATATATATGGATTATAGAAGAAAATACTGAGTTAAAAATAGAAAAAAAAATCCGTATGGGTTAAATAAGGAAACTGACATAGTAGAGTAGAATTGTTGATTACATGGCTTTTGGAACAAGAAACCCTGGGTGTGAATCTTTTACTTACTAGTAGTGTATCTTGGGCAAAATGTTTAATTAAGCCTCAATCATCTTATATGTGATATGGGGTGAAAAAATAGCATCTGCTTCACAAAATTGTCATGAGGATTACTTGAAAATAGGGTCTATTGACCCCAGAATATTGGGCTGTCCCTGTGTCCAACTATGGGTTCCATCTTAACTTTAATCTTGAGAAAGAATATGAAGGAATAAGTGGTATAAAATTGGATTATGTGGTACATGCTGGGGTTTATAAATACGATTTAATTATTGATAAAATATAGATGCAAGTATGTTTTCTACTAACAGTAAAATACATTAGTTTTAAAGCAATTGTGTGAAAAAAATCCAGCAATCAGGAAAAAAAATTCTGCATTTAAAATTATATAATTTTAGCTATATGCAATAATTAAGTACTCGCTTTTATATCTATTCATCTCTTCTTCTGTATCTACATAAAAATATCATGAGGAATAAGTTCTAAATTATTAAAAGTGGTCATCTCTCTCTCCCTTGAGACTGAATGAATTTATCAGGTCCTTCCTGAGAGCAAGTTTTTCTGAGAGAGGGCGATGGGAAGCACACAAAGACACTAGATTCCAGCCAGGGTAACCACCATTTTAAAAGATCTTATAGCGGAAGACCTTCAAGATGGCGGAGGAGTAAGACCTGGAGATCACCTTCCTCCCCACAAATACCTCAAAAATAGATCTACATGTGGATCAATTCCTACAGAACACCTACTGAATGCTGGCAGAAGACCACAGACTTCCCAAAGGCAAAAGACTCCTCACGTACCTTGATAGGGCAAAAGAAAAGAGTAAAAACAGAGACAAAAGAATAGGGACGGGACCTGCACCAGTGGGAGGGAGCTGTGAAGGAGGAAAAGTTCCCACACACCCGGAAGCCCCTTCATTGGTGGAAAAGGGGGATGGGTGGGGGGAAGCTTCAGAGCCACAGAGGAGAGCGTAGCAACAGGGGTGCAGAGGGCAAAGCGGAGAGATTTCTGCACAGTGGATCAGTGTTGACCAGCACTCACCAGCCTGAGAGGCTTGTCTGTTCACCCTCCGGGGTGGGTGGGAGCTGGGAGCTGAGGCTTGGGCTTCGGAGTTCAGATCCCAGGGAGAGGACTGGGGTTGGCTGCATGAACACAGCCTGAAAGGGGCTAGTGTGCCACAGCTAGCTGGGAGGGAGTCCGAGAAAAAGTCTGGAACTGCTTAAGAGTCAAGAGATCATTGTTTCATGGTGCACAAGGAGAGGAGATTCAGAATACTGCTTAAATGAGTTTCAGAGATGGGCGCGAGCTGCAGCTATCAGCCTAGACACCAGAGGGGGGCATGAAATGCTAAGGCTGCTGCTGCAGTCACCAAGAAACCTGTGTGCAAGCACAGGTCATTATCCACACCTCCCTATGCAGCTTGCCACTGCAAGGGTCTCAAAATCCAGGGAAAACTTCATTGCAAGTACACAAGGCACACCTCAGGCTACTGCAATGTCACGCTGGCCTCTGCTGCTGCAAGCTTGCCTCACTTTCCATACCCCTCCCTCCCCCTGCCCTGAGTGAGCCAGAGGCCCCTAATCAGCCACTCCTTCAACCCCCTCTGTCTGGGTGAAGAACAGACACCAGAGGGCGAGCTAACGCAGAGGCAGGACCAAATCCAAAGCTGAACCCCAGGAGCTGCATGAAGAAAGAAGAGAAAGGGAAATATCTCCACACAGCCTCAGGACCAGGGGATTAAATCCCCACAATCAACTTGATGTACCCTACATCTGTGGAATACCTGAATAGACAATGAATATTCCCAAAATTGAGGCAGTGGACATTGGGAGCAACTATAGACTTGAGGTTTGCTGTATGCGACTGACAAGTGTCTAATTTTTATGTGTATCTTAGTATAGTTGTTAGCACTTGTTATCATTGGTGGATTTGTTTAATGGTTTGGTTGCTCTCATTTCTTTTATAACTTTTTTTTTTAATTTTAATAACTTTTATTTTATTTTATTTATTTATTTATATTCTTTATTTTTTCTCCATTTTCTTCTGAGCTGTGTGGCTAACAGGGTCTAGGTGCTCTGGCCAGCTGTCAGGCCTGGGCCTCTGAAGTGAGAGAGCTGAGTTCAGGGACATTGGACCACCAGAGACCACCTAGCCCCAAATAATATCAATAGACGAGAGCTCTCCCAGAGATCTCGACCACAACACTAAGACCCAACTCCACTCAACGACCAGCAAGCTCCTGTGGTGGACACCTCATGCCAAACAACTAGCAAGACAGGAACACAATCCCACCCATGAGCAGAGAGGCTGCCTAAAATCATACTAAATTCACAGACACCCCAAAACACACTACCAGAGAAAGACCTACCCACCAGAAAGAGAAGATTCAGCCTCATTCATCAGAACACAGGCACCAGTCCCCTCCACCAGGAAGCCTACAAACTCATTGAACAAACCTTACCTACTGGGGGCAGACACCAAAAGTAACAGGAACTACGAACCTGCAGCCTGCGAAAAGGAGACCCCAAACACAGTAAGTTAAGCAAAATTAGAAGACAGAGAAATACACAGCAGATGAAGGAGCAAAGTAAAAACCCAACAGACCAAACAAATAAAGAGGAAATAGGCAGTCTACCTGAAAAAGAATTCAGAGTAATGACAGTAAAGATGATCCAAAATCTTGGAAACAGAATGAAGAAAATAGAAAATTGTTTAACAAGGACCTAGAAGAACTAAAGAGCAAACAAACAATGATGAACAACACAATAAATGAAATTAAAAATTCTCTAGAAGGAATCAATAGCAGAATAACTGAGGTAGAAAAACAGATAAGGGATCTGGAAGGTAAAATAGTGGAAATAACTACAGCAGAGCAGAATAAAGAAAAAAGAATGAAAAGAATTGAGGACAATCTCAGAGACCTCTGGGACAACATTAAACACACCAATATTCGAATTATAGGGGTCCCAAAGAAAAAGAGAAAAAAAGGAACTTGGAAAATATTTGAAGAGATTATAGTTGAAAACTTCCCTAATATGGGAAAGGAAATAGTCAATCAAGTCCAGGAAGTGCAGAGAGTCCCATACAGAGTAAACACAAGGAGAAACATGCCGAGACACATATTAATCAAATGATCA
Source organism: Pseudorca crassidens (assembly GCF_039906515.1). NCBI lineage: Eukaryota > Metazoa > Chordata > Mammalia > Artiodactyla > Delphinidae > Pseudorca > Pseudorca crassidens. The sequence goes on from NC_090312.1 coordinate 65,577,397, forward strand.
AAAATTAAATACAAAGAGAAATATTAAAAGCAGCAAGGGAAAGGCAACAAATAACATGCAAGGGAATCCCCATAAGGTTAACAGCTGATCTTTCAGCAGAAACTCTGCAAGCCAAAAGACAGTGGCAGGACATATTTAAAGTGATGAAAGGGAAAAACCTACAACCAAGATTACTCTACTCAGCAAGGATCTCATTCAGATTCAACAGAGAAATTAAAACCTTTACAGACAAGCAAAAGCTAAGAAAATTCAGCACCACCAAACCAGTTTACAACAAATGCTAAAGGAACTTCTCTAGGCAGGAAACAAAAGAGAAGGAAAAGAGCTACAAAAACAAACCCAAAACAATTAAGAAAATGGTAATAGGAACACACATATCAATAATTACCTTAAATGTAACTGGATTAAATGCTCCAACCAAAAGACATAGACTGGCTGAATGGATACAAAAACAAGACCCATATATATGCTGTCTACAAGACACCCACTTAAGACCTAGGGACACAACAGATGGAAAGTAAGGGGATGGAAAAATTTTTCCATGGAAATGGAATTCAAAAGAAAGCTGGAGTAGCAATTCTCATATCAGACAAAATAGACTTTAAAATAAAGACTATTACAAGACAAAGAGGGACACTACATAATGATCAAGGGATCAATCCAAGAAGAAAATATAACAATTGTAAATATTTATACACCCAACATTGGAGAACCTCAATACATAAGGCAAATGCTAACAGCCATAAAAGGGGAAATCGACAGTAACACAGTCAAGTAGGGGACTTAAATAATCCACTTTCACCAATAGACAGATCATCCAAAATGAAAATAAATAAGTAACACAAACTTTAAATGACACATTAAACAAGATGGACTTAATTGATATTTACAGGACATTCCATCCAAAAATACCAGAATACACTTTCTTCTCAAGGGTTCATGGAACATTCTCCAGGATAGATCAAATCTTGGGCCACAAATCAAGCCTTGATAAACTTAAGAAAATCAAAAGTGTATCAATTATCTTTTCTGACAACAATGCTATGAGGCTAGATATCAATTACAGGAAAAAACTGTAAAAAGTACAAAAACATGGAGGCTAAACAATATACTACTAAATAACCAAGAGATCACTGAAGAAATCAAAAAATACCTAGAAATAAATGACAATGAAAACACGATGACCCAAAACCTATGGGGTGCAGCAAAAGCAGTTATAAGAGGGAAGTTTATAGAAATACAATCCTACCTCAAGAAACAAGAAACATCTCAAATAAACAACCTAACATTACACTGAAAGCAATTAGAGAAAGAACAAAAAAAAACCCCAAAATTAGCTGAGGGAAAGAAAACATAAAGATCAGTTCAGAAATAAATGAAAAAGAAATGAAGGAAACAATAGCAAAGATAAATAAAACTAAAAACTTGTTCTTTGAGAAGATAAACAAAATTGTTAAACCATTAGCCAGACTCATCAAGAAAAAAAAGATGACTCAAATCAATAGAATTAGAAATGAAAAAGGAAAGGTAACACTGCCACTGCAGAAATACAAGGGATCATAAGAGATTACTACAAGCAACTATATGCCAATAAAATGGACAACCTGGCTGGAAAAAAATGGACAAATTCTGAGAAAAGCACAACCTTCTGAGACTGAACCAGGAAGAAATAGAAAATATAAACTGACCAATCACAAGCACTGAAATTAAAACTGTGATTAAAAATCTTCCAACAAAAAAAAGCCCAGGACCAGATGGCTTCACAGGTGAATTCTATCAAACATTTAGAGAATAGCTAAAACCTATCCTTCTCAAACTCTTCCAAAATATAGCAGAGGGAGGAAGACTCCCAAACTCATTCTATGAGACCACCATCACCCTGATACCAAAACCAGAAAAAGATGTCACAAAAAGAGAAAACTACAGACCAATATCACTGATGAATATAGATGCAAAAATCCTCAACACAATACTAGCAAACAGAATCCAGCAGCACATTAAAAGGATCATACACCATGACCAAGTGCGGTTTATCCCAGGAATCCATGAATTCTTCAATATATTCGAATCAATCAATGTGATACACCATATTATCAAATTAAAAAATAAAAACCATATGATTATCTCAATAGACACAGAAAAAAGGTTTTGACAAATTCAACACCCAATAATGATAAAAACACTCCAGAAAGTAGGCATAGAGGGAACTTACCTCAACATAATAAAGGCCATATATGACAAACCCAGAGCCAACCTTGTTCTCAATGGTGAAAAATTGAAACCATTCCCACTAAGATCAGGAACAACACAAGGTTGTCCACTCTCACAACTATTATTCAACATACTTTTAGAATTTTTAGCCAGAGCAATCAGAACGAAAAAGAAATAAAAGGAAGGCAAATTGGAAAAGAAGTAAAACTGTCCCTGTTTGCAGATGACATGATAGTATACATAGGGAATCCTAAAGATGCTACCAGAAAACTACTAGAGCTAATCAATGAATCTGATAACGTAGCAGGATACAAAATTAATGCACAGAAATCTCTGGCATTCCTATACACAAATAATGAAAAATCTCAAAGAGAAATTAAAGAAACACTCCCATTTAGCAATGCAACAAAAATAATAAAATACTTAGGAATAAACCTACCTAAGGAGACAAAAGACCTGTATTCGGAAAACTATAAGACACTGATGAAAGAAATTAAAGATGATACAGATGGAGAGATACACCATGTTCTTAGATTGGAAGAATCAACATTGTGAAAATGACTGTACTACCCAAAGCCATCTACAGATTCAATGTAATCCCTAACAAATTATCAATGGCATTTTTCGCAGAACTAGAGCAAAAAAATTTACTATTTTTATGGAAACAAAAAAGTCTCCAAATAGCCAAAGTAAGCTTGAGAAAGAAAAAGGGAGCTGAAGAAATCAGGCTCCCTGATTTCAGACTATACTACAGAGCTACACTAATCAAGTGAGTATGGTACTGACACAGAAATATAAATATAGATCAATGGATCAGGATAGAAAGCCCAGAGATAAACCCACACACATATGGTCACCTTATCTTTGATAAAGGAGCAAGAACATACAATGCAGAAAAGACAGCCTCTGCAATAAATGGAGCTGGGAAAACTGGACAGCTACATGTAAAAGAATGAAGTTAGAACACCCCCTTACACTGTACAAAAAAAATAAACTGAAAATGAATTAAAGACCTAAATGTAAGGCCAGACACTATTAAACCTTTAAAGGAAAACATAGGCAGAACACTCTATGACATAAATCACAGCAAGACCTTTTTTGACCAACCTCTTAGAGAAATGGAAATAAAAACAAAAATAAACAAATGGGACCTAATGAAACTTAAAACTTTTGCACAGCAAAGGAAACCATATACAAGGCGAAAAGGCAACCCTCAGAATGGGAGAAAATATTTGCAAATGAAGCAACTGATATAGGATTAATCTCCAAAGTATCCAAGCAGCTCATGCAGATCAATATCAAAAAAATAAACAACCCAATCCACAAATGGGCAGAAGACCTAAACAGACATTTTTCCTAAGAAGATATACAGATTGTCATCAGACCCATAAAAGGATGCTCAACTTCACTAATCATTAAAAAAATGCAAATCAAAACTACAATTACATATCACTTCACACCAGTCAGAATGGCCATCATCAAAAAATGTACAAATAATAAATGCTGGAGAGGGTTTGGAGAAAAGGGAACCCTCTTGCACTGTTGGTGGGAATGTAAATTGATGCAGTCACTATGGAGAACAGTATGGAGGTTCCTTAAAAAACTAAAAATAGAACTACCATATGACCCAGCAATCCCACTATTGGGTATATACCCTGAGAAAACCAAATTCAAAAAGAGACATGTACCACAATGTTCATTGCAGCACTATTTACAATAGCCGGGACATGGAAGTAACCTAAGTATCCATAGACAGATGAATTGATAAAGAAGATGTGGCATGTATACATACAATGGAATATTACTCAGCCATAAAAAGAAATGAAATTGAGTTATTTGTAATGAGGTAGATGGACCTTGAGCCTGTCATACAGAGTGAAGTAAGTCAGAAAAAGAAAAATACTTTATGCTGACACATATATATGGAATCTAAAAAACAAAAATGGTTCTGATGAACCTAGTGACAGGACAGGAATAAAGATGCAGACGTAGAAAATGGACTTGAGGACACAGGGAGGGGGAAGGGTAAGCTGGGATGAAGTGAGAGAGTACTATTGATATATATACACTACCAAATGTAATATAGATAGGTAGTGGGAAGCAGCCGCATAGCACAGGGAGATCAGCTTGGTGCTTTGTGACCACTTAGAGGGGTGGGATGGGGGGGGGATGCAAGAGGGAGGGGGTATGGGGATATATGTATACGTATAGCTGATTCACTTTGTTATACAGCAGAAACTAACACAACATTGTAAAGTAATTATACTCCAATAAAGATGTAAAAAAAATAAAATGAAATAAATAGAAAAATTAAAAAGTACTAAATCTTATACTCTATTCTTTTCTTATTATCTTTTGAAACTATGAGGCTGGATTACTTTTATGCACTTTTTTTTTGTCTTTGTTGCTTTTCAATTTGTACTAGAATATTCTAGTTGTTGATTTATTATTTATTCTTTTTTTTAAGTTTTTTAAAATTAATTAATTTATTTATATTTGGTTGTGTTGGGTCTTCGTTGCTGTGCACAGGCTTTCTCTAGTTGTGGTGAATGGGGGCTACTCTTTGTTGTGGTGCACAGGCTTCTCATTGCAGTGGCTTCTCTTGTTTTGGAGTATGGGCTGTAGGTGCGTGGCCTTCAGTAGTTGCCACACGCGGCTCAGTAGTTGTGGCTCGTGGGCTCTATATCACAGGTTTAGTAGTTGTGGTGCATGGGCTTAGTTGCTCCGTGGCATGTGGGATCTATACAGACCAGGGCTCGAACTAGTGTCCCCTTCATTGGCAGGCAGATTCTTAACCATTGCGCCACCAGGGAAGCCCAATTTTTATTTATTATGATTAGGATTTTTTTGTGCTTCATGATTCTGAGATTGTATGTCTTTTATTAAATCTGAAAATGTGTTATTTGAGCATGGTTTTTCCTGTATTCTCCCTATTCTTACCTTCTGGGACTCCAATTAGCTGTTTTTCATTTCCATTCTGTCATCCATGTCTCATAATCTTTCAGATTTTTCATATTTTGTCTGTGTCTTCAAATGCTTCTGGTAATTTCATCACACCTATTCTCCAGTTCATAATTCTTTCTCTAGGTGTGTCTGATAAACTGTTTAACTTGTCTATTGTGTTTAATGAACAATATATAACAATGTACTTTTTTAAATATTAGAAATTCTACTTGATCTTTTTATAATTATTTCTTTTTTTTAAAGTCTTCTATAATAACTCATTTGTAATTTTATTTTTCATTTTATAAACATTTTAAACATACTCATCTTAAATTCTATAGGTGAAAATTCTAGAATCTGTAGTTCTATTAAGAGTCTAATTTTGCTCTTTTTTTGTTTTGCTGACCCTTGACCATGGTGACTATTTTCTAGTGTTTTCAAATTATGTGTCTGAGCTCATATTTGACTGACTTAAATCTATAGGAATTCTGCGAGGTTGGGATTGAAGGGATAGTCCTTCAGAGAATGTGTGCCTCTTTCTAGGTTAAGGGAAACAAGAATCCATTGAAAGTTAAGTTTGCAGTTTGAAGTTTCCCAGTCCATGTAGGCAGTGTTAAACCTGGGATTATAAATTCTCAGGGAGGCCTTGTGGGAAAGTTTGGAGGCAGGGAGGTGCAGGATTCTTTTTATTCTTCTTCTTTGTTTTTTTTTTTTCCAATCCAGAGCTCAGGTCAAAAGAACTGTATTTTCCTATTGTCTTCCTTGGCCAGAAAATAGAATTTTTTTTCTAGTGCACTCTAACTGAAGTACGGCCCTCTGAGGATCCTGATTTATGAACAAAGTCATAGTTCTAGCTCTCTATCACATGCAAGCCCTGAGACTTCCATCCTATTCATGCAGCCCTAGAAAATCAAGACTTTACATTCCTGAGGGTGGCAGACATCCACGGCACCAAAGTTGCTTTTACATCCTTAACGCTATTTGCTTTTTTCCTTTATGCACTTTTCTGGACTGAGGGATTTTGCTTTATTCCTGGTGCGCTCCGAAATGCATTTAAAAATGTTTCTCTTCTGTGTTTTACTTGTAATTTCTCAGTATCCTCTAGTGTGAAGATTTTTAATATTTCTAACCTGCCACTTTCCCAGAAGTGGAAGTCAACCACATATATTTGTTTAGTTAAAAGTACTGAAAAGTAAACTTGAAAACAAACTTATTACAGAATCAGATTAATGTTAGTCCCATATTTCTCTTGGAAACTCAATTTTCTTTTAAGTAAATGTGTTCTTGTTCTTCTCTGTTTTATTATCTTGTTTCCTCAGACTCTAGATTTCCTGCCTCAGAATGAGAAATATCTCCTCTCTTCGACTACAGTCGAGGTTGTCAGACTCTATGTTGCTGACAACTAGATGCCCTGTTCTTCAGCAATTACCTATTATGTGGCCATTTCCTCCCCTCCCCCATAATGTTCCTTACCTTTAGTGGAAAGAAACTCCACTTATCTGGAACCTAGGTTTTGCTTTTGTTTGGTGGCATCATGACCCACCTGCCATTTCTCTTGAAGACTGAACAATGGTTTTGGAATTACATTTAAACTCATATATCTGTGTGCTTAGTCTTTGCACCACTAAAGCCTGATCTTATTCCAATGTTTGGAGACTGCCTTTCCCATTCTCTGGGATCTTGGTCTCTGTTTTCTCTCATTCCAACTGTCACACTGCCATCTACTCTTTAGTTGGACAACAGACACATTCATCTCAGATGATTAATTTCTCTATTGTTCTATGTTTCCATGAAGAAAACATATTACTTCATTTTTTGTTCCTCCAAAATTGATTTATTTTATTGTTTTGAAATTAGAAAATAATATGCATCTCATTTCAAAAAGCCTGCAAATAATAGAAAGTTAACCACTCCCTCTCCACTCGCCCCCATCCCCAGAATCTCACATGCCAGAGATAATCACTGTTAACAGTTTGGTCATTCATGTAAATCTTTGCATCCAAAACACAAACATAACAACAAGTTATTATACCTTAAATTTCATTTGTAGCCAGATTTTTTCACACCAAAATTATCATGGGCATGTTTCTTTATTAATGCACAGAGAATTACCATATTATTTTTAATTACTACAAAGTATTCAGTTGTACAGAATATACATAATTTATACAAAATCCCCTGCAGCAGAAAAAGCAGATTTTCTCCAAATTAGAAAAAATTTTGCGGTAAATCCTTATACATACAGTGAACTGTATGATTCACTTCCACGGGATAAAGTTCTATGAGTGAATTACTGAAGAAAATGGTATGCCCTTTTTAACTTTTGATACATATTGGCAGACTGACCTCTATCTAGGTTTATATTTATATTCTTCAGCACTGAGCATTACCAATCATATTAATCTTTGTCCATTTAATTGGTAATTTATAATATTTAGTTGTTAATTGATTTAGTAATATTTAGCAGCTTTTTTAGTTCTGACATTTTAATTACATGCCAGCTTTTTGAAAGCTTGCAATACAAATACAGGTATAACTATATATAATGTCAACGTCCATGTAAATAACTTACAGTTATACAGTGCTTTATTATTTTCATTAAAAAATTTAAAATATAGAAGTATGTTAGGAAAAAAATGTGAAAGTTTTCTCCTACCTCCCACCTTTTCTTCCTTTTCCAATCCCCAGACTTAGATGTTATAAATATATTGCTATGTATACTTCCAGAACGTTTTCTTAATAAACAAAAATGGGATCTTTTTATAGATGCACTCCTGCATCTTGCTCTGTTCTTCCAACACAAACACTTCACTTTGGAAACTGCAGCTATGACTAGCTGTTTTCAATGGACACATAATATTTAATAGTATAGATATGAAACTCTAATTTAATATTCCTCCAATGATGGGCATGTTGGGTGTCTTGGGTTCTTTACTCTTGCAAATTACTGCCATGGGCCCCTCTTTCTGTACTATCCTTGTAATGCCTTTTCTTGACCCTGTCTCACTCTCTTCCCTTCCTCTTGAAAATGGCTCACTCTCTCCTCAACACATCCCTTGATATCATCAGTTTTACAATGAAACAAGATCAGAGAGGTTACTGATTTGTTGAAACAGACTTTGTTGGTAAAGTGAAAGGTGAACTTGAATGCAAACCCGGATTCCAAACCTAGTTTTCCTCCCATGCAAATCATATCTTTGGGCATCTTGTGCAATACAAAATGTCATTTTAAATGCCCTAACTCAGCAATAACAGATTGTTCATAGCCACTGTAAGAAAATCTGACATTTTTCTTCTAGCTATTCTCAAACTCCAACATGACTGTGATGTTTCCCTTATTTCATGTGTTTGAATGTTGTTCAGTTTTTACCAAGCTCAGCACACTTTCTCATTGCTTTTATTAATCTGTAGCTATTTCATTTTTGTGGTAAGTGTTGTTTGATCTTTCTGCACTTGCCTTTCTCATCCTTGTTTGCAGGATCTCACTACCTCAGATCAAAGCAGCAGCCTGTTCTCTCGTCACAGTTGAGCTTTCTAAAGCCAGCTTTCTTACTGAGCAAAGAAGGGATGATCATCCTTCTTTATTAAACACACCCCTTACACATGATTATATATCAGAATTTTCTCACATGTACAAACTGTAACAAAGTGACAAAATCAACAAAGTAATAATAGCTAATAGTAATAATACATTTAACTCATTACTTGCCTGGCAATGGGCCCAACTTTTCACAAGCATATTCTCATTGAAAACTTCCAATGTCTTTATCAGGTGATAGCTATCATTACTGTGTCCATTTTTAGGTTAAATAACTTGGCAAAAGATGTTCATTTATAAGAAAAGAAATAGGGATTTCAACTCAGGTCTGTCTGGCTCCAGTGCCCAATTATCAATTATTCATCCTTTAGGTGAATAATCAGATGCTTAAGTATGATTTGTATTATACTAAGGGACAATTTATCTTTTTTTATAAATGCACTCTTTAATATTAATGGAAACAAATATAGAAATAAAGCCGAATGTATATACTCACCTGGCTTATAACTTTTCAGGATTTTATCAGTGCTTGGAGACAGGACATACTGTATACAAAACTATTATTGTATCCCATGCCTTAATCTATCTTGTATGTTATTTTAATTTATAGTTTCTAAGAAGTAAATAGAAAGTTATTGCCAATTTATCACACTGACTTATTTAGGATAGTTCTAATTTAAGATAAGTATAATAAATAAACCTTGGGAAAATTTAGGGTAAAATACCTGGAATATATATTAAGATGGAATAAATAAGACTCATTTAGAAAGCAAATTCAATATGAGAAATAAAGTGAAAATAGGAAAATTCAAGACTGCATGGGGTTAGACAAGCCTATTTCTCATAATAAACATTAATAATAATATCCCACCTGTAGGTCAAATCATTCTAGTATGAATACGGTACATATGACATTCAGCAATCTACTCAGCAATAGTAGAGCAATCTCTCAGCTTCTGATGTAGACTTTGATAAAAATATTATTATTGTTTTAATAATATTTTATCAGTATAACATTCATTCTATTTTAGTCAACACATTGAGTTTTTTCAGAGTTTCAGTAAACAAAATAAAAGTCTTGTGAAAAAGAGAGAAAACACCATCACCATGGATAGAAAAATAGGCAGAATATGGTAGGATATGAGAAGGCATAATTGCATGCTTTGATATTTATGATGAAAGACCAGAGCTGAAAGAAAAATGACAAAAATGCTATCCTAGCCCTTTATGAAACAAAGAAAACCTGAAGGTCGTGCAACAGTAATTTTCATCCTTCCTTCCAAAGCTCTGGCAAGCCTTGAAAATTCATATGTAATAGCAGCTAGTTTTTCTATGTGAAAATACTTTGATATCATCCTGGGATACATAGTCTATAAAAGTAAAAACTTTATTTTCCTCCCATAAAGAAAATAATATTCTATTTCAAAACCTGATATTGGTTCTATTTAAATAAGTGTATATTTTTTAGTGCACAAAATATTATATTGAATGGCTCTTTTCTTTCATTTTAACCATGAAGAATAGTTATTTAAAAATCAAGGGTTACATATGAAATATAATCAATAATCTCTTGAGAATTATTTTTTTAAAAAATGACTTTCTGGATAGAGTAGGATGGGAAATTTAAATGTTGTTGTATTTTTATCCTAATTCAACAGTGGATAATTTGAAAATTGTATAAGTACAAATTTTCTAGAGAATTTAAAGTGAAATAGTCTGAATACTTAAAGCTGTTTATAAAACTCTATTTCTTTTTACAACAGTTGAACATATGATAAGACAACCAGCCAGAAGTTTTGCCTTATAAGAGAACGTATTTATATACTTCCTTTTATTCTTGACTAAGGCTTTTATTATTCCACTCCTGAGAAACATACAATATTTTTAGATGATCCCAAAACTTGTTTTCTCCAATCTGGGTATACAGAAATGAACACATTCTACAGAACAATTAACTGTGCTAGCCTACTCCCAACATGTCTAAAATAATAACTGCAGAAAAAATCTTTTTCCTTTTATGTTATCTCAGTTTCAGTAATGCTTTCTTTAAAAAATATATATTCATTTGTATAAATATCTGTTTTCTCTGGAATTCACCACACTATTGTCAAAAACTATGAGAGACAGTAAATTAGTTTATTGTTGTGTTGATGTTTTTCTTTCTCTCACCAACATTGCTTATTTAAAAAGATTTTTTAAATAGGGAAAGCATAATGATTATTGGAAAAAGGAAAATATGACTCTCACTTGCCCAGTTACCACTACGTGAATGTGCCAGACATCTGGGCTTTATATTGCCTTGTTTGAAACATCTGTTACCTTTAGTTATTTCATGTCTATCATTCTTAAGAAATTTCCCAGGAAAGTCTTAGTGATTCTTTTTCCATCCTTTCATTTAGATGTGCTTTAGCTATATAGTACTATAGAGAGTTACTTTCAGTCTTCTTTATTGAAAAGTAAAAAATCAAAGCCAAAAAGCAAAATCAAAGTAGAATTCTGAATTCACTAGATACTTTATGTGGAAGAAAACTAAAGAAGTGATTATTGCTAAAATAAGGTAGTGAGAAAGGCATATTTAAAGTCACAACTTTAGGGGTAACCGTTTTTTTAATGTGGTAAATTTACAGACAATGTATAGAGATATATAAATGTATCCCCCCGAAAGTCTTGTCCTACCATTCCAAGAGTCAAGAATGAAACCAAATTGCTCATTTCTTTTCAATGACAATGTAATCATAACCTTAGATGAAATATTGTTGAGGTAATTCCTACATACCAAATCAGAAACTTGATTTGAATAATTTACTAAGTAACAAAGTTGTCAAGTCAATTTTTTCCAGTTGGAATGTTTACTTGGAGTACTCTTTAGGCAGTTATGCATAGAATTCCAACAGTGTATGTGAACTAAACAGTTAGCTTTCTTTAGTTTAAACAATTTCTTGTGAAAATGCTTGCTCTGATAACCCATCAGTGAGAAGCACTGTGGGGCAAATGGTATCTTCTGTCATTGCCTATGTTTTGTATTTGAGAAATATAGTAGAATTCCTTATTACCAAGTAGAATGGTTTTCAAAGAGTATAAAACACCTTTAGCTTTGGTAGATTTTGTTGACTTTAATCATAGTGTGTTAATTAAATTATCCTTTTCATATTTAACAAGTGAGTTCCAGATATATATAAAAGACTATACAAAACACAAGTTACACTTACCAGACTGATCCCTGTCCTACTTTCCCTGAAAGGTGAAAAGAAATGTCATGGGTTTTTGGAGACAACAGAAGTTCCCATATTTTGAGTTACATAATTTAATTTGTAACAGATTTAGAGAAGTGCCAAAGAGACAAGATTCTTTTAACATAAACCTTTAATCAGTATAAATGGTAAAATTTAAATTGCTATTTAATAAGGTGAAAAATGCTGATATCTTGATGCAATAGGCTATTAAGACAAGATTTTTTTTAAACAGAGTTTGGGATCATGAAATCCAGAAAGATTGATGCTCAAAGTAATAAAATAAAGAAAAAATAGTTGTATTAATAGATGTTATCAGGGATATTTTACTGAGAGAATTTCAGAATATATTTTAAAGATTAGGCTAGAATATAAGTGCTTCTTTTAGATTTGGGCATGCATATACTTAGGATTGTCCCTAGAAATTTTCCATGGATAATATTTTTGTTGTTGATATTATTAAGAACTAACTATTGTAGAGCAAGTTTGGTAGAAGCCTTGGTCTATTTGAGACACTTTAACAGAGTGGCACCTACTTCATACCTAAGAATGTAGCCAGACTTTATCCCTAATCAAAGCTTAGTCCCAGGTTAAGAGTGTATTCAGTAAGTACCACGAGGAAAAATTGTAAAGAACTTTGAAGAGAGGATTCAAGAGAACTTGAAGTCATTAGCTATTTCCATGGTTATATATATAGATATATATTTTTAAATATAAATTTATTTATTTATTTATTTTTGGCTGCATTGGGTCTTTGTTGCGGGCTTTCTCTAGTTGCGGCGAGTGTGGGCTACTCTTCGCTGCAGTGAGTGGGCTTCTCATTGCAGTTGTTTCTCTTGTTGCAGAGCACAGGCTCTAGGCACGCGGGCTTCAGTAGTTGTGGCTCACGGGCTCTAGAGCGCAGGCTCAGTAGTTGTGGCACACGGGCTTAGTTGCTCCATGGCATATGGGATCTTCCTTGACCAGGGCTCGAACCCGTGTCCCCTGAATTGGCAGGCAGATTCTTAACCACTGCGCCACCAGGGAAGCCCTCCATGGTTATATTTTGAAAAAAAAAAAATGTGCAACTTGTTAGGGGGAGTGGTTGATACTTCCCAATTCCACCAACCAATGGAAGCAGGTGGTTGGTTTATGCTCCCACGGGTGCCAGAGTGCCACCTAGTGACAGTTAAGATGAACTGAAGGCACCTGACCCTCAACATGTAAAGAACTTAACAAGAGGGACTAACATTTGAACAAGCCTTTTCTCTGTTGACGTAATTCACTTAACTTGTTAGTAATAGAATAATATTAAATATGAATAGCAGTTAAATAAATGTAACTGATTCCACTATTTTATTGTTTCCGTTGTCAAGGAATTCGTGTTTTTCTTCAACTTCTCAATATCCTTATTTTAAAGTCATATTTGTATAAATGTCAAGTACAGTGATGCTCTGCTTATACATTTACTATTTTGTATTTATCTCAAACTGATTCACAATTCTCACATAAGCATTTCATTTATCATCTCATCTCCTCTCCATTTAACAATCTTCTCTAAATCCATTTACTTTAGGCAAAACAGTTTAATAGCTTTTGAAAGTATTTCCCTTCCTGACAAATCCAGCATAATGTTTCCAAATGCATGAAAATAGTTCATACTTGGAACTTTTTACTCTACAACTATCTAGGAATAAAAATATGCTTACAAAATATATTAGCCATGGATTCCCTTAAAAATAGATTTAAAACCAGTTAACTTTGACAACAGTTCCAGATTGGCTTCTTGCTCTTCACAACAGTTTTTGAACAATTTTATTATTATAAGGCTCAAAAATGACTCCAATTATAGACACAGAGACCAGTGAGCTCAATTTGTTGTCATTGTAGGCAAAACACTGAAACTGGAATCAGGAGACTCATCCTCGTCCTGGTTAGCTTCTGCCTTTATGCCGATGGTCACTCAATTTCCCCTTTTTCCACTTATTTCATCTGCAGAATGAGGTAACTGCTTCTCAGAAGAATTGCTTGTAGATCCCTGCTCGGAATCTACCAGGTCTGAGCAGACCATTGGTATAAAAATTTTGACTGAACTCTCCATAGGAGTTTTTGAAATCAACTTTATCGAGATATAATTTTCATACTGTAATATTAACTCATTTAAAATGTACATGATGAGGTCATAAAAGCACACACCCATGTAACCATCACCTCAATCAACACATAGAACATTTTTATCCCTCTCAAAACTTCCCTCATGACCCTGTGTAGTCAATTCTTCTCCCATCCCCAGTCTTCACTGAATTTTGATTCGTATGTTCTCTGCTTCTGCTTGCTATGTATCTCATACTTCTCTTCCCTGCATATTTTAATTTTATTATTAAACTATATGTTCTCTTAGGTGATTTCCAACTCAAAATTTCTATGATTTAATGATGTTTATGTAATGAATTTGATTACTTCATGGATCACCATGGCCATAGACATCAACTATATCCAGATTAGTAATTTTAGTTAGTTTTACCATTAGTCTCACACACACACACACACACACACACACACACACACACACACACACACACACCAGCAAGAAAGTCTCAATAAATCACTGAAAAGATAAGCATAATTTCATGTCATATTAAGGATAGTAGTAGCATTATCTAAGTATGTAAGTAAAAAGGTTATTTGCTTATGAATCTAAGAAATAAAATCTTCCTAATCTTTACTTTGTAATTGAGAACAACTTGTGCTTTCTTTTTTCTCTTAAAAAGGTATTTCCTGGCTTTAACAGTCAGACTGTGGTGTCTAAACACTATTTCCCAATGAAAGGAATCAGAAATCCTTGATAAATTGCTAGTTCCAGATATAAGGTAGGAAATATACAGGATGAAATTGAGATATTTTACTTTTTGAAAAGGAAGAAAAAATATCAAATATTCATGGGTTCACAGCAAAGAAATGGGTAGTTTAGTGAGTTTATATAGCCTAACCTGAAACAGTAATTTTTTTTAATGAGTGTAATAAATTGAAACACCAAATATATGTAAAAAATGAGAACTTAAAAATACTAGATTTAAAAATAACATTGCTCACTGTGAATGTTACTAGAATATCAGCTAATTATTCTGAAAATTGATAAGTACAAGGAAATTATCAAGCATTTATTTTTCTTTTCTTGCATGCAAGAAAAGGGTAATGAAATTGTTGATGAGTATAGTAGTCTGCTAATATCATAGACTGTGTGACTAAAATAACAGAAGTTTATATATCACAGTCTAGAGGCTAGGCAAGCCATGATCAAAGAGCTGGATAATTTGGTTTCTGGTGAGAACTCTCTTCCCAGCTTGCGGATGGGAGCCTTGCTGTGGCCTCACATGGCCTTTCCTCAGTGGGGAGAAAGAGATCAACTCTGCTCTCTTCTGATAAGGGCACTAATATTATGAGGGCCCCACCCTCATGACTTCATCTAACCCGAATTACCTCCCAAAGGCCCCATATCCAAATACCATCACATTGGTGGTTAAGAATTCAACATATGAATTTTGTTGAGGCATAAATATTCAATCCCTAACAATGAGGGAAATTTTAAAAAAAATAATTCTAGTTGCTAAACACAGAAGGAATGATAAAATAGAAATTTAGCATTTTGCAACCTCTGAAAAATAAAAACAATTAAAATATGTACCTAGATAACAATCATTCATGAATGCTAAATCCATGGAATAAAAATCTTAAGGACAAATTTTTATTAGATGAATAGGCCCAACACTACAAACCTAATGATCCATCTTAGCATCACTGGATGTGTTTGGTAGATTGAATGGTCCCAATTCTTTAACCCTCTTTGTATCCACTTTTATTGTCAAGTTTGACTTGGCTTGGTCATATGACTTGCTCTGATCAATGGCATATTTGTGGAAATACTATACCAGTTCCAAACCTAGGCTTTAAGAAATTTAGTGGGTTTCCCCACATCCTCCTGTGACTTTTCAATTCTGTTGAGAAGAGTTAAGCCTGATATTCCTAGTTAGATGAGAGTCATTTGAAGCTGAGTTTTCACAGATATCAGAGTTTTATATATAACAACTTTCCTTATGGCTGATTAGCTGGAGCACAGCTGACTCACAGATCCATGAGAATAAATGCTTCTCATTGTGTACCACTGAGATTTCATGACTTTCTTGTTCACAAAAATATATTTGGTAATATTTTTGTATTAATAACTCACTGACACAAAATGAGATGAACTAACGCTGTATACCTCATGTTGTGATGCAATATGAAGGATGTAACACAACTTAAAAATTGTGCTTTCTTTAAGTAATTGCACCTTAATCTAATCCATTCAAACACTGAAAATAAAAGAACCAGTTAAACAATGCCACAAAGAAACAGTTGAACATTTCACAAGTCAAATGACTCAGTTCTTACAAAAAAAAAAAAAGGGGGAAAAATTTAAAAAAGAGAAAAACAGAAGACCTATAGAATAAAAGCTCCTTTAGAAATATATCAGCTAGTATACCTTAAACATATAAGTGCTGTATATCAATTATTTCTCAATAAAACTGGAAAAAAAATTAAATTAGCTGAATGCTGCAAGTGGATGATGAGTACTTATTTGAACAAACCATTTATAAGAAAAAAATGTTTGAGACAGTCAAGGAAATGTGAATAGGGAATGAATATTAAGGAATGACTATTAATTTAGTTAGTACACAAAGCCATGATAATCATGTTTAAAAAATAGTCTTAAAACTCTTCTTGGGGTTAACTCTTTAAGATAAAATTCTTAAAAAGACTATTTTCTCTTACTAAGGAAATAAATATTCCAAAATGCAGTCAGTTATTAAAAATTTAGTTGTGTACAAAAATTAAATTCTAATAGATATTGAGTTTAATATCCCATGCAATAGAAATTCTAAGCTTTAATTTACAATGGTCCAAAGATGGTTAACGTTATGTAAACAGCCACTATCTAAATTTCAGTGTCATCTATTAAATAATGTGTGATAGTCATGTACTCACCAAATGGTGATTATTTACACACTGCAGTGGCTAAACATAGGACACATTCCACTGAACTCTGATCATGTGCAGTGTGTCTGCATCCATATGTGTGTACAATATATATGTACATATGCATATATGTCTATACATATTATTTATGTGCTATTCCATCAAAACACATGAAAGAAAAGGAAATTATCATTTCCTTTTATTAAAAAAAGGAAATTAAAAATTAGATTGTATTAAGTTCTTGTCTGCTTTCCACATTTGAAAAAAACAACAAAAACATGGCACAGAGTAAATGCAGAAGAACTAAAATGTCTTTCAAATGATAATTATTTTCCTTAATATATAAAGCTACTTTCAAGCCTAGGTGATATGGTGATCAACTAACTTTAGAAATGAAGGCCCTCAAAAGTAACGCTTGACTTAAACTATATTATGTGAAAAATCCTTATGTATTACTTGCAGCAGCATAAATGTTTTACCAAAAGAAAAAGTTCATGTGATTTAACCATTTTTATTAACTGTTTCAAATAATGCATAGATGAAATTTGTCAAATAAAACCAAGATTTCAGAAAGAATCACAGAAATTACTATTCTGTGTTTAGATTTATATTACTTTAAGACTGTTTTAGTGCATCTACATAAAAGATTATGCTATGTATACACCCAATAGAATAAAATAGAAAATGTGTATATATCTTTATATTCTGCTTGGATTGGATATTGGATTGCTATAATGATGAATATAATGGTTGACAATAAATTAAAAACCCAGAACATTTGCTCTGTCTTTATGTATGTAATATTTTATGGAAAAACCCAAACAAACTTTTTGGTCGGCCCAATAGGTTTTAAAATTTCCATGTTTTAGTTTTAGAATTTTCAAAATGGATATATTGTATGCTTATCCACCATTTTGCATATGATTTTACATAATGAACATTTTCAGATATGATTAAGTGATAATATAGGAATTGATATTGGAGAATCTTGAAAATGTTTTAATGTATTTACCCAGTAATTAGGTAATAAATGCAGATTGCATTTCAGCAAGAACCAATGGGTAATCAAAATTATTTTGCTTTACTGTGTTATTATTTTGCTGAACTGAATGTTCCTGAAACTAACTATGTAAGAATTTAAGTCTGAAAAAAATTTAACCTGAGGTTATCACTGAAAACATGTTTTTCTTAATATAAAATATCATCAGAAAATGGTGTTTAATCAATTTTTTTGGATAACAATAAATATCAATTTATAAGAGAGTCATAAAATCTAATGACATTATATAATTATACCATTTGGAGCTTTAAAATCATCTTTATAAAAAGAATAACTCTCAATAAAAAGTATCTTGAAAAATGTGTTTTCTAAAATCAAATACTGCTGAATCAAGAGCAGTTATATACTGGCCTTTGTTACAGTGGAATTTGTATTACGAAAATGAATAGTATTCTTACTACTAGCTTTTTAAAGTAGTAGTTTTTTAACTTGTGTCCAATATGATACTCTTAAAAGCAATACCAATTAAACATGGAAGAAATAGCACATGTTCCTAATTCAAAAATTTATTGAGAATTCTATAGTGTTTACCGTTCTATTATAATGCTTAGGGAAAAAATTATTTGCCAGACATCTTCTTCTACTTCTTTAATGGAATAGGGGATGGGGGAAAAAGGATTTTTTTTTTTTTTTGAAAAAAATATTTCAAAAATTTTTGTCTACAGCTTGATTAAAAAAAAAAAAACAACATTCTAATCATGCATCTTAATACCCTATAGAGACAAATTAATCTTCTGCCATAGATCTTCAAATCAGAGTCTACTCAAAAATCAAGGGATGTTGATAGATGCAAGAGAAAAATTCCACCAGAAGTTTGAAAAGGTAGAAGGAGTCCTATCCTTTAGACCACTAAAGAACAGGCATGTGCCACAATCCAATATTCCAGCAAGGTCTGCTTACAAGAGCTAACTTATCTGTGTTCACTAAGTTCTAAGTTTAAAAAACCCACATGCTCCCCACCCCTGCCAAAAAAAAAAAAAAAGTAAAATAAGCTTCCATTTGAAACATCAAAAAAAGGGCAATACTTTTGAGAATTCTTGGTTGTTTACAAACTCAACATTCTAATGTTTTCATCAAAAGCTTATTCTGGGAAGTAAATGAAGTAATCTTTTTGGAAAGTAATAGGATTTTATTCTCATGAGATTCTCCCACAGAGAGGTGGCCACTTCCTTAAATCAACCAGTCAGGTATGATGATACCTCAAGTCCCAACTGCTTGAAGTAAATAAATAATAAATGAAGATGGTATTTGAGTCTGAAAAAAATCTTCCGTGAGGTCAAGAACCTCCTTTTTGTGAACTCTGTAAGATGCGTCATGCAGAAACAGGAGTTAAAGGTTGGGAGCTTGACCACACACTCCACTTTGGCTTGTAAGCTGAAAGTTGCCACTAATGCAGCACCAAGTGCATCACTAAAGTGGTTTTGTTTTTCTTTCTTTTTTAAATTTTTTTTCTGTTTTTAATGGTATGAGTTCTGCTTTCACTCCAGGATAGCTGAGAGTCAGAAATACTGGGGAGAAAAGTTAGCATTCTTACTGAGCACAAGCCCGCTGCTAAGATGGTATTTTGTATTGATTTTTCCTGAAGCCTGTAATCTTGAAAGCTTGTAACAGAGGATGAGGTAAATATCATTTTATTTGCTCAAATAGGTTTAGATTAGATTGAGATGAAAAAGTAAGGACAGGCCAAATTAGGACTGAAAGCAGCAATTACAGATTATTGTTTCCAGCAGTAACTAGAATGGGTTATTTCACTGATAAAAAGGCTTATTGAAAGAAAGAATTGGTGATTTTTTCCTTCTAAAATAAAAAAAAAAAAAAAGTAAAAGGACGGTATGAAATTAAAACTATTTTTAAGTGTGAAAATAATCAGGCTTCTTTTAAATCAGAGCAGAACTCAGATGGCATTAAGTTTACCTACAAATATAACCCCAAACGTGAGTTCTTACAATGCAGGCTAGCAAATCAGCAAAATGTATTTTTGATTATGCAAGCGTATTATATGTGATATTCTCATTTAGCTTAAAAAAATCTCTGAAGCCCAAGGCATAAAACCATAAAATAAGCTCTAAAATTAATTCCCTCAATCACATTATTTCAGAAAAAAATGTGTACAAAACCATTCAAATGATACTGACAATAGGGCATGGAATTTAAAAGGTTTAACCATGTCTCATCTCAGAGTCTGTTTTATTTCTTTATCTTCTAAGCACTTCAAACATATAAGCCGTTATTCCGTCTTTAGATCAGTAACTTTGAATTGTTCTACCTGTCATTCTGCAGTGACTAGCACAGCTAGATGTCATACAATGATTGTTTGCACTTTCATTCTCTCACATTAAATGGCAATCATTCGGTCCTTTTGATTTGTTTCTTTTATTTAGCCCTGAAGTTTTTACACTAGAATCTCATTAAAGCTGAACTAGTGTACTCCTGTCAAAAAACTAATGGAAAAAAGTTTAAAAGTGAAATATGTCCCCTATATTGTCACTCCTGAGAAGTTGCATCTATCAAGATTTCCCAAGTTTAGCACTGTTTTATATTTTATTGAGTCTGCTTGTCTCACTTGCTCTTTTCCTTTTCATTTAGAAAATGAAGAAAAACCAATGAAACCAGGTTCATATATATAAAAAGAAGGATATAAATATTTAGAAATATTTATCTTACCTTTAGTTCTCTATCATATAAATTATATATATATATATATATATATATATATATATATATATAAAATAACACTAATTTTGACATCTAAATAGACTCCAAATGAGCAAGGCAGTTTGTAATTATAATCTGGGTTCAAAAATAAATGAATTCAAATACATGATTTAATGGCTTATTGTAAAAATGCTTGTATGAAACTAGACTTTCTATTTCATAATCAAGAAAATATTCTTATAAGAGCAAATAACTTATGATCAAGGTGAGGATATCAATTATGACTAAAATGGGAATTAGTAAGAAGGATAGTTCTTAAACTGCATAGGATTTATTTATGCATAAGTATGTCCCATTGTGTTCAGAAAGAAAAATCATCTAGGTCATATTCATATAATCTAGGCACCACGGACAATGACAAATATATTCATTCAACATGAATCTCCTTTCATCATGTGCTGCTGTTCTGAAAGATAAGTGAAATAGATTGTGTGGAGGCTGATCCCTTTCTGAATTCCAGAAAATAAGATAAGTGTCTTCAGAATGCTGGCAAATTAATCCCAGTGAAATTATGAACCACTGACTAAAGATCCAGCCAGAAAGGGATAAAAATGGCAGGGGTGATTGCTGTAATTTGAAAGGTACCTTTACTATTCATGCTGTATTTGTCAGCTGATACTGTAACATGTTTTGCTCCCAAATTCTTCATCTGGAAATGAGATATCCAATATATCTCAATTGGCTTCATAGATTAAATATAGAATATTCATGATTGCTAACGTTGCTATTTATTTTTCTCAATATATATAGATAGGATTTGAGATTTGGAACTGCAACACAATTTCATTTTCAGTCTCCAGTGCGCTTATATTTTATTCATGCATTTATAATTAATTTTAATAGCATACAATTAAAGATAAACTTTCTAAATCTATTCCTGGTTTTAAAAAAATGTTGTAGAAAATATATTTTTTCCCTCACTTGTGTTACATTTTTTTTCTGGACTACCTAATGCAGATGAATATTTTGCAATAATTTATGTGAATAAATTTCTAGATCACATAAAATTAAATTATTTACTAAAAACTCTAATGCCTGTTACACATTT
Source organism: Pseudorca crassidens (assembly GCF_039906515.1). Taxonomy (NCBI): domain Eukaryota; kingdom Metazoa; phylum Chordata; class Mammalia; order Artiodactyla; family Delphinidae; genus Pseudorca; species Pseudorca crassidens. The sequence continues at coordinate 65,599,137 of NC_090312.1, forward strand.
AAAATATATTCCTAACTAATAACCTAATAAAATTAGGAGGTTTAAAGTTGAGAAAATGTACTGTGTGGATTAATGTTGACCTATGATTACATATAATATATTACACACACATACATACACATATAATGTTTGAAAATAGTTAAAAAATAAAATATCAAAGAAGTCATATATATTACACAAGATATTATGACAAATTTCATTTAAATCTGTAGTCACTTTTATCCACAGTTTTAAGTTTCACAGATAGTTTGACAATATTATGTTTCTGAGGTTAGAAGCAAATGTTTAGAATATGATTACCTTTATAATTTCATTTGACTATGTTGACCAGATTTTTTTTTTAAAGCTCTGTTCGACGTACACAATTCCTAACAGCAAAAAGCAATTTCTATTTTCTCTCAGTGAGCTGATTACACCAGTTATTTGGTTCACCCTGTACTAGAGAGACAGCCTGAATGAGTGATTAGCAGTCTGAAGATCTGACTTGAGAACTTGAATCTGCGGGCTCTTGTCCGGGGTCTTTCCACTAGGTTATGCTGCTGCTCCTTTGGAAACTAAAGCCAGACCCACCTGGGTGGCCTGGGAGATGCTTGTGTTTTCAAGAAAAAGAATGCTGTTTCTTTTCTTCTTCTCAGAGCAATCTTGCTTGAAAAAACAACATTGCTACTGCAACACTATTTGGATGGAATTTTGTAGAAATTGAGCATGCTGTGCCATATGCTTTGAAAAACTGGAGAAAATAAATTTTTATTTGAATTAAGAAAATGCAAACAAATTGCTTGTCTGTAGTTGGAGGCTTGCTTTATTTCGAGAATCTCTGCCAGGTGCCTAAGCTTGTTTCTGTATATTAAACAAAAAGAACTACAGTAACAAAATCAGCAGGCAAATAGTATAAACAGAACTGGTGAATGCTGTGTCAATTCACCCAAACAATTCTCCCAATACGCCACGGTGATTATTCGAAATATCCCTGTGTTTTCCACAGTTTGCTTGTTCCAGTCTAGCATATATGACTGACAAGTTAGAAGTATTGGCTCCAGTTGTGGAAAGCAGGTAGAAACATAAAGACAAAGATTCTACGGTACTGGGGTAAAATTACAATCCAGAGATACTATTGAAAAGATAAAACGGAAAAAAAAAATTTTTCTATTGTAGTATATGAAATTCAGTGTTTATATTCAGATTTTTGTTTTCTGGGGGTTTTTTTTGACAAGCTATGGTTGAAATCCATTAAGTTTTCTTTTCTTTTTTCTGATAAAGCTATTGGAAATTTCCTTTATAGCCCTTTCTCATTTTAGAAATTAAAGTGCATTTGTCAGACCAAATATTCACATTTGATATAAAGTACATCTCTCATTACAATGAAGCTATCAAGGAAAAATCAATCAATTGGAAATGGATGGATCAGAACTGACTGACCCGGTTTTATATGAAATTTCAGATTATTTCTAGACATATGAACAAGAATAAAAAAGTACAGTTCAATTTGATATTACATAAACAAGTTTAGTGCCAAGAGGAAGCTTATAGTAGGCTTAGGATAGATTTTAACTTGTCCTCTGAGGGCCCTAATATTCTGCATTTTTAAATGGAAATGAGCTAATAAACATTTTTTTGTAGTATGTACTTCCTATACATTAGAATAATATTAATCCTTCTCAAAACTTAAAAGCAGTGCACTACATTGACAACTACAATTTTCAATGTGCTGGTGGTTGGAAATTGATACTGCATTTCATAGAAAATACCTTTCTCTACACTTTGATTGAACTCCTCCCTTAAAACCCAGATTTCTATTTGGCCTCTTACTCTCAGCCCCAGAATTTTTAGGAATAAAAACAAGTAATTACTCAATTTGCTCAGTTCACAATGTTTTTAAAGTCTTGATTGATTTAGTGGCCCTTGCTGTGTACATGGTTTGCACTGAGTGGTATAAAGCTGGACAGACTAGCATTTAATCCTAAATGTGCTTATAGATAGTAGAGGAAATTAGGTCTATTCACTACTAACCTCAATACAATCTTCTACCTTGAAACTGACTAAATATAATAAAATACTGAATTCTTACATGAGGAGGAGTTATTTTGTCTGAAATGGGATTTCAAGCCACAAGTAAAGACATAAGGAATGCTTCATGCAGAAGGTAAGATCTAAACTTAGACTTGATAGATGGGTAGGTTTTGAAGATGCAGAGTTGAGGATGAAAGACATTTTTATTATTAACATTCTTGGAAGTTAGGGTGATGAAGAAATATTATATTAAGGAGAAAATTCCCTGAAAGGGTATATCTTAACTCATGTAATTCTAGAGTTCTTAAAAATAAGGTAGACAGTAAACTCTTAGACTCCATTCCAATTTATAATTGAGAAAAGTAAATTTTCCACCCTCTTGGTTTTTCATAGTTTTGGATTAACTTGTTAAAGCCAAAAATGAATTAATACTACTATGATAATAATAAATGCTACTAGGTTTTACATGGCAGCTATGTATCTTTTTTTTTAAACCAATGCTTCTAATAAAACACAAAAACAATGGTGATCAGGTTCACTGCAAACCCATCTTTTAGAGTCTCAGTTAGAATCTCAGCTTCCAGTATAATCCTTTGTAGTAATTCTTGATCAACAAACTCCCCTATTTCTTCCAATGACTACTTCAAATCTTCATTACTCTTCTCTAGGAGTCACTATCCAATATTTATCTCCATCATTTTCAACTTGCCTTCTCCCACATCAAAAGAGTTTGATTATCAGTCTCCAAGAATGAGGGGTCTGCCTCTATGCCTACTCAAGCCCAACCCCTTCACAAGTGTTTCAAACCCTGGGCTCCAATCTCCTACCTAAATATTTCCTCTCATCTGTCTTTCAGTCAAAACACTTATTTGACTCCCTCCTTCCTTAACCAAAAAAGGAAAGAAGAAAAAAGGAGTAAAACTGCTAAGATTCAGTTTGTATGTTGCCTCCTTTATGCCCAGCTTACATGGCTTTCTGTGCTCCTGTAGTGTCCATATTACTCTGCTTTGAAATGCCAGCTTGCATGTTTGCCCCCTCTGCTCTACTGCTGGTGACCTGAGGTCAGCTATGGCATCTGAATTGCTGTTGAGTTGCCAGTGCTGGGTAAAGGGTTGGGTAAATATTTGAGAAGTGAATCAATGAACAAATTTTGATTTTTTTGGTGCTTTATATTCCTTTGTGTTTTCCAGATCTTCAAATATGAACATGCATACTTTGAATACAAGACAAACAGAAGTAAAAATATAAATGAAAGTGAAATAAAGATTATTTGTCATTTAAGATGATAACTTGAATGAAACTGATGACAGCCAAATCAGTGGTTTGAACTCTGCTTTTCTAGAAGGAATGCAATAATGATGTTACCGGATTTAAGGGGGAAAAATGATAGGAAACTAATTTTTATAACAAAATATGCAGTACGTTATAGGTCTCTTTGGGGAACAACTGAATATAGACATAACAGATGTAATTAGGTCTATATTTTATATCTCATCTGTTCATACTTAACTGGTATCTCTTTTGTTACATTATTTTTATAGTTTTAAGTATTCTGATGGTTTGCCAATACATTAGTGTTAATATTTACTTTATTTGTGAAACAAGAAAATTAACTTCAGAATGTTTATTTCTAAATGTAATCAATTAATTTTAGCTAGCAAATCTTGGATAATAAAATAGCACCATCAAGTGGAAGCAAACTCAAATTCCAGTAATGACTACCTCAGTGGTTCCACAGTTGTTCTGGCACGTGGCTAAGGAGTTTACATTCATTTTTAGTGATGTGGTTGTCAGTTTAGCATTTGAGATGCTCCCTTCACTATGGGAAAAACCTCTATTCCTCTTCCTTCCTCCTTCACTTTTCTTGTATCATTCCTCTCCCTATGTAAGTTGCCTCCATCTGTTTTTACTGTATTCTTAATTTCAAAGCCTATACCACTTTTGTCCAGGTAATTTAATTTTCAGTAATAAATTGCTTCAGAATATTGTCAATTTATCTTATTATGTTTTACTGCTATGTCTGAAACTAAAAAGTAGCTGGTTAACAGCTGGAAATATTGTATATGTTTCTTATAGCATGGTTATTGACATATACTAAGTGCTCAAGAAATTAGAATTGATTTATTGGCTAATACAACATATTGAGTTTTCTTCCATATTTAATGTTAGTATTAAATAAGAAAAAAGCCAATTTTCTTTGCTTAGCAAAGATTTCATCATTTTTTTGAAGGTTAAATTTAACAAGACTATTAGGCTAAAAGAGTAAGAGTTTATCTGTAGTAAAATTAAGACAAACCTGAGCATAACAATACATCAGAGACTACTATAGTATCAAAGATATTGTACTTGCTCTCCCATCAAATAGAAACAAAATTGCATCTGTAGGTCAGATATAAAGAAAGAAAAATAAAAATAAAAAGAAATATGCTTGAGGTCAACTTAAGTGAAATCTGAAAAGACTCAATTGGTCTCCCATACATAAACACTTTGATTTATTCTCATAACTTTAGAAGTCAGAGAGAATTCAAAAATGATTATGATCAGTGTAACAGTTGGATTAAAACATCAAGATAGGTTGTAGAACGAGTACCATTTACATAAAACACTAATGTGTATTACTGGTTTTATGAGTATCCCCTTTAAGAAAGTCCAGGAAGCTGTTTGAAGGATGTTGTAAAAACGAGGGAATGCAGAGAGCCTCGTTTATCAAACTGTATTCAATATTGATTTAGTATCATATGTATCTTTCACTATTAAGATGACCTAAAACAGAGAACCATAAATAGGTAACATGAATATGTAAAAATTGGGAAACTCAACCAAATTGCTCAACTGTCTTTAGCCACCTGAAATCAGATTTGTTCTTTTGCTTAATAACGCTCCTTGAGCATCTACATATTATTCTTTAATTTACCTGTACAGTGCGTTAGATTTCCATCCTCTAAAAACTGAGACTATGCTGAACCTTTAGGTAATAACCTGATTAAAAGCTGCCGTTATACTTTTTGCTTAAGGCAGAAGGGGTTTGAATAACCCTGTTTACAATGCAAGGCAATTGCTTTTCTTTTTCCCTACAGCCCTAGTAAAAATCATGATTTAACTTCCTTTTTTTCTGTGACACTGTAAAACACAATGGCCCTTGTAAAAAGCCTTAGAGATGCCTCTAGAAATATTAGCTCATCTATATGCCCTAGACCATCTAATTAAATAGAAATTGTATGTCTTCAGTATAAAACTCTCTTTGATTAAAGTTAGTCTGGGAATAGAGCTGAGAAGATAATGAATTTCAGTTACCCTATCTACAAAATTTGCGGTAAAATGGCCCTTTAAAAAATCTCTTAAAACTCAGATACAAATAATTTAATGAAGAGAACTTGAATTTTTCAAAATATTGCTGAATTCAGCTTCAAACCCCCAATCTATTAATGAAGTGATGCTTCCTAAAACAATGAAGCCTTTTGTAGCCTTGCAGATGCATTTCTGAAAAAGATTTTTATTTAGTGTTACATTCCATTGTCCCTTCTTCCTCCCAGTAACTGTCACTGACTGTCAGTTCCTGTGTGGTGGTGTTGCCTATGTTGTCAGATCAATTTTTAGAGATGGGACAAAGTCACAGTAAAATTCAGTAGGGTAGAAAACCCATTAGTGTTGAAGGGGCTATGTATGTAATATTCTCCAATGAAGCAAAGCTAGCAGGGATTTTAATAATGATAAATTCCAACATACAAATAGGCAAAATAAACATCATCAACACACTCTGCTGTGTCCTGGTGAAAGAGTTGAGCATGCAAAAGAGCAAAGGTAGACTCTGAAACCTTGGAAAGCAGCATTAGAGGAATATAGGAGAAAGTACAAAATTACAAAAAGCCAGCAGGTTAGGATCTGCTTAGGTCTTTTAGGACTGATGTAGCCAAAGTTTCTATGTCTGCAGATTTTTCATAGTTTTTGCCATATACAAGTATCACTGGGATTAAGTACATAAAATGAATTTGGAATAGGAAAGAACAAATCTGACTCCATATTGGATGTGTTTCTTTTACTTTAACATTTGTGTTCTATGGCTTTTTCTACAAGTTAATCAATAAAGGGATGTTTCCTATAGCTTAAGGTATACATAATGGCCCATTTCCAGGAGCCCTGCCTCCCATGCTTGAGCATTAAGTTAAAATACCTTTGTTTAGCTCACAGGAAACATCATGACCAGGTCCACCTGTGAATGGCTGCAGGAAAGAAGAAATTAACACATCCGCTCCAAAGTCTGACCTGAGCCAGGAAATATTTGCAACAACTTACTGCCTTTTTATTTTATCTCCTTACCTTTCCCGTTTTGTTCTATGAAAAAAATTAATGTCCAAACCCTGGGCAAGATGGTTCTTTGGGACACTAGTCCACCATCTTCTCTGTCTGCTGGCTTTCCAAATAAAGTCACTATTCATTGCCCCAGCAACTGGTCTCTCAATTTATTGTCCTGCTGTAAGACAAGTAGTACAAGCTTGGACTCAGTAACATATTTATTCAAAAATTTTCCTTGGATTTACTCACTTTTTGACCTTAAATAAATTTAGCCTCAACCTAAATGTTAACATGTATAAAATCAGGAGTTTGATGTGATCGTTTTTCATATATATGGCATATATATGTAAAATTTTAAGATAGAAAAAGTAAAAGTTTTAAAAACTTATCTGCTTAAACGATCTCATGTGCTATTAGCTCCACTTATTCCATAGTTTGGGAGAGAGGGGGTCCAATTAACCATATTTCCATAAAGAGAGAATGAAGAGACTTCTATGACAAGGCAGAGAGAACAATACTGAAATGTCACATCAGTTTAGCCTGGACATATTCTGTCCTGCATAGAAGCTTCCCTAGGGAAGGACCAGCACACGTGGGATCATTGAATGTTAGAACCAAAAGACCTCTTGATCAGTTAATCTAAATCCTGGTTCACATGAGAAGAACCAGAGATGTAAGAGAGGTAAATGACCTCCTTTCTCTTGGTTCCCATTACAGTGTCTTTTACAATCTAACACTTATTTTTGTTACAAAAATAATCATGCATTGAAACAGAACTGTAAAATTGCCAATTCTCACACCAATAAATGTACAAAATGTAAAATAGAGTTTTAAAAACATGTTATGGTTAAAATAATACAATTACTGCAATAAATAATTTGAGGGGAAAATACAAAGTAATCTATGTGATGATATCCCAACACAGGGCATAAATGTGCAAATAATTTTACTATGAGACAAACTCTGTAGTGTTTAGCATGACGATAATGCCAAGGTTATACAATTGCCACAAATTTAAGAGTGCACAAGGGGTCACATTGAACAGAACAAAAGTGAAACCAGGAAGGTGGTGATGGGATTTGGGTACCAGGAAAGCAGCATAGGATACAGACAAAGAGGTAGGAAAGAGTCTTGGGATAACACCAGGGGTGTTAATTAATGTGAGCCTTTCCAGTTTTAACTAATGGAGGCAGTAGGGCTATGGCTGTGGAATGACATTCAAAACTTAGGGAATGAGCAAACAAATAGAGGAAAAATGAAGCAGGATTGTAGAAAATAAATACTGGGAAGAGTGACAAAACATTATTGCTGGAAGATTGGTTTGAGGTTGCTTCTCAGAACCCTGGCATGCTAATAAAAGTGTTCCTTATTAACACCATCAGGCTACCTTGATTTAAAGATGGTTTGTTTTATTCTGTAACTATCTTATTTTACTATTTTCTAGGATTCTTCCTCAGAATACCTTTACCTGAAGCTATTTAATTGAAGCAGCAGTTAAAAAAACAACAACCAAAGAAACACCTACAGTTTAAAGCTTTCACAGTCATAATTTTTCTCACAGCAATGTATATGTGTTACAAAAGTCACAATATTTTACCTTTTTATTTTGTCTTGGAACAACATTGAATATTTGTCAATTTACCCTATAGTTAACTTCATTGTTACCTAGCTAATAATAATCATGAAGATAATAACAAAGTTTCACATTTATGAAATATTACATATAGTTTGCAAAAAAATTCATATTAACTTTCTCATTAATGTTAATCCTACTAGTCATTCATTCCTACATACATGCATTTGGCAATATGTATTGAGCACACTCTCTCTGCAGCAAATATTTTTCTACAAATTCAAGATACAGCAGTGAAAAAAAGAGACAAATTTATTTATTTTTTTGTCACCAGTAACATTTTATTGTAATCATTTCTGCAAGTGGGAAGAGAATTTTCCACATTAGAAAACACTTTTGTAACTGTTATCTCAGTTGGTCCACCCAGATGAGTGGTGCAGAAGTTCATGGTACCTTTTTTTTTTTTTAACATCTTTATTGGAGTATAATTGTTTTACAATGGTGTATTAATTTCTGCTTTATAACAAAGTGAATCAGTTATACATATACATATGTTCCCATATCTCTTCCCTCTTGTGTCTCCCTCCCTCCCACCCTCCCTATCCCACCCCTCTAGGTGGTCACAAAGTACCGAGCTGATCTCCCTGTGCTATGCGGCTGCTTCCCATTAGCTATTTTATGTTTGGCAGTGTATATATGTCCATGCCACTCTCTCGCTTTGTCACAGTTTACCCTACCCCCTCCCCATATCTTGAAGTCCAATCTCTAGTAGGTCTGTGTCTTTATTACCATCTTGCCCCTAGGTTATTCATGACCATTATAATATATATATATATATATATATTTAGATTTCATATATATGGGTTAGCATATGGTATTCATTTATCTCTTTCTGACTTATTTCACTCTATATGACAGACTCTAGGTCCATCCACCTCACTACAAATAACTCAATTTCATTTCTTTTTATGGCTGAATAATATTCCATTCTATATATGTGCCACATCTTCTTTATCCATTCATCCGATGACGGACACTTAGGTTACTTCCATGTCTGGCTATTGTAAATAGAGCTGCAATGAACATTTTGGTACAAGACCCTTTTTGAATTATGGTTTTCTCAGGGTATATGCCCAGTAGTGGGATTACTGGGTGGTATGGTGGTTCTATTTGTAGTTTTTCAAGGAACCTCCATACTGTTCTCCATAGTGGCTGTATCAATTTACATTCCCACCAGCAGTGCAAGAGTGTTCCCTTTTCCCCACACCTTGTCCAGCACTTATTGTTTGTAGATTTTTTGATCATGACCATTCTGACCTGTGTGAGATGAAATCTCATTGTAGTTTTGATTTACATTTCTCTAATGACTAATGATGTTGAGTATTCTTTCATGTGTTTGTTGGCAATCTGTATATCTTCTTTGGAGAAATGTCTATTTAGGTCTTCTGCCCATTTTTGGATTGGGTTGTTTGTTTTTTTGTTATTGAGCTGCTTGTAAATTTTGGAGATTAATCCTTTGTCAGTTGCTTCATTTGCAAATATTTTCTCCCATTCTGAGGGTTGTCTTTTCGTCTTCTTTATGGTTTCCTTTGCTGTGCAAAAGCTTTGAAGTTTCATTAGGTCCCATTTGTTTATTTTTGTTTTTATTTCCATTTCTCTAGGTGGTGGGTCAAAAAGGATCTTGCTGTCATAGAGTGTTCTGCCTATGTTTTCCTCTAAGAGTTTGATAGTTTCTGGCCTTACATTTAGGTCTTTAATCCATTTTGAGCTTATTTTTGTGTATGGTGTTAGGGAGTGTTCTAATCTCATACTTTTACATGTACCTGTCCAGTTTCCCCAGCACTACTTATTGAAGAGACTGTCTTCTCTCCACTGTATATTCCTGCCTCCTTTATCAAAGATAAGGTGACCATATGTGCGTGGGTTTATTTCTGGGCTTTCTATCCTATTCCACTGATCTATATTTCTGGTTTTGGACCGTACCATACTGTCTTGATTACTGTAGCTTTGTAGTATAGTCTGAAGTCAGGGAGCCTGAATCCTCCAGCTCCATTTCTCTATCTCAAGATTGCTTTGGCTATTCGGGGTCTTTTGTGTTTCCATACAAATTGTGAGATTTCTTGTTCTATTTCTGTGAAAAATGCCAGTGGTAGTTTGATAGGGATTGCATCGAATCTGTAGATTGCTTTGGGTAGTAGAGTCATTTTCACAATATTGATTCTTCCAATCCAAGAACATGGTATATCTCTCCATCTATTTGTATCATCTTTAATTTCTTTCATCAGTGTCTTATAATTTTCTGCATGCAGGTCTTTGTTCTCCTTAGGTAGGTTTATACCTAGATATTTTATTCTTTTTGTTGCAATGGTAAATGGGAGTGTTTTCTTAATTTCACTTTCAGATTTTTCATCATTAGTGTATAGGAATGCCAGAGATTTCTGTGCATTAATTTTGTACTGTGATGCTTTACCATGTTCACTGATTAACTCTAGTAGATTTCTGGTAGCATCTTTAGGATTCTCTATGTAGAGTATCATGTCATCTGCAAACAGTGACAGATTTACTTCTTCTTTTCTGATTTGGATTCCTTTCATTTCTTTTTCTTCTCTGACTGTTGTGGCTAAAACTTCCAAAACTATATTGAATAATAGTGGTGAGAGTGGGCAACCTTGTCTTGTTCCTGATCTTAGTGGAAATGGTTTCAGTTTTTCACCATTGAGGACGATGTTGGCTGTGGGTTTGTCATATATGGCCTTTTTTTATGTTGAGGAAAGTTCCCTCTATGCCTACTTTCTGCAGGGTTTTTATCATAAATGGGTGTTGAACTTTGTCGAAAGCTTTCTCTGCATCTACTGAGATGATCATATGGTTTTCTCCTTCAATTTGTTAATATGATGTATCACGTTGATTGATTTGCATATATTGAAGAATCCTTGCATTCCTGGAATAAACACTTGATCATGGTGTATGATCCTTTTAATGTGCTGTTGGATTCTGTTTGCTAGTATTTTGTTGAGGATTTTTGCATCTATGTTCATCAGTGATATTGGCCTTTAGTTTTCTTTCTTTGTGACATCTTTGTCTGGTTTTGGTATCAGGTTGATGGTGACCTCATAGAATGAGTTTGGGAGTGTTCCTCCCTCTGCTACATTTTATAAGATTTTGAGAAGGATTAGTGTTAGCTCTATCTAAATGTTTGATAGAATTCACCTGTGAAGCCATCCAGTCCTGGACTTTTGTTTGTTGGAAGATTTTTAATCACAGTTTCAATTTCAGTGCTTGTTATTGGTCTGTTCATATTTTCTATTTCTTCCTTTTTCAGTCTTGTCAGGTTGTGCATTTCTAAGAATTTGTTCATTTCTTCCAGGTTGTTCATTTTATTGGCATAGAGTTGCTTATAGTAATCTCTCATATCCTTTGTATTTCTGCAGTGTCAGTTGTTAACTTCTCCTTTTCATTTCTAATTCTATTGATTTGAGTCTTCTCCCTTTTTTTCTTGATGAGTCTGGCTAATGGTTTATCAATTTTGTTTATATTCTCAAAGAACCACCTTTTAGTTTTATTGATCTTTGCTATCATTTCCTTCTTTCTTTTTCATTTATTTCTGATCTGATGTTTATGCTTTCTTTCCTTCTGCTAACTTTGGCGTTTTTTTTGTTCTTCTTTCTCTAATTGTTTTAGGTGCAAGTTTAGGTTGTTTATTTGAGATGTTTCATGTTTCTTAAAGTAGGGTTGCATTGCTATAAACTTCCTCCCTCTTAGAACGCTTTTGCTGTATCCTATACGTTTTGGGTTATCGTGTCTCCATTGTCATTTGTTTCTAGGTATTTTTTGATTTCGTCTTTGATTTCTTCACTGATCACTTCGTTATTAAGTATTGTATTGTTTATTCTCCATGTGTTTGTATTTTTTATGGATCTTTTCCTGTAATTGATATCTGGTCTCATAGCATTGTGATTGGAAAAGATATTTGATACAATTACAATTTTCTTAAATTTACCAAGGCTTGATTTGTGATCCAAGATATGTTCTATCCTGGAGAATGTTCCATGAGCACTTGAGAAAAATGTGTATTTTGTTGTTTTTGGATGAAATGTCCTATTAATATCAACTAAGTCCATCTTGTTTAATGTATCATTTAAAGCTTGTATTTCCGTATTTATTTTCATTTTGGATGATCTGTCCATTGGTGAAAGTGGGGTGTTAAAGTCCCCTACTATGATTGTGTTACTGTCGATTTCCCCTTTTATGGCTGTTAGTATTTGCCTTATGTATTGTGGTGCTCCTATGTTGGGTGCATAAATATATACCATTGTTATATCTTCTTCTTGGATTGATCCCTTGATCATTATGTACTCTCCTTCTTTGTCCCTTGTAATAGTCTTTATTTTAACGTCTATTTTGTCTGATATGAGAATTTCTCCTCCAGCTTTTTTGATTTCCATTTGCATGGAATATCTTTTTCTATCCCCTTACTTTCAGTCTGTATGTGTCCCTAGATCTGAAGTGGGTCTCTTGTAGACAACATATATACGGGTCTTGTTTTATATCCATTCAGCCAGTCTGTGTCTTTTGGTGGGAGCATTTAATCCAGTTACATTTAAGGTAATTATCAATGTATGTTCCTATTACCATTTTCTTAATTGTTTCAGGTTTGTTATTGTCGGTCTTTTCCTTCTTTTGTGTTTCTTGCCTAAAGAAGTTCCTTTAGCAGTTGTTGTAAAGCTGGTTTTGTGGTGCTGAACTCTCTCAGCTTTTGGTTGTCTGTAAAGGTTTTAATTTCTCCATCAAATCTGAATGAGATACTTGCTGTGTAGAGTAATCTTGTCTGTAGATTTTTCTCCTTCATCACTTTCAATATGTCTTGCCACTCCCTTCTGGCTTGCAGAGTTTCTGCTGAAAGATCAGCTATTAACCTTAAGGGGGTTCCCTTGTATGTTATTTGTTGTTTTTCTCTTGCTATTTTTATCTTTTTTCTTTGTATTTAATTTTTGATAGTTTGATTAATATGTGTCTTTGTGTGTTTCTCCTTGGATTTATGCTGTATGGGACTCTCTGTGCTTCTTGGACTTGATTAACTATTTCCTTTCCCATATTAGGGAAGTTTTCAACTATAATCTCTTCAAATATTTTCTCAGTCCTTTTCTTTTTCTCTTCTTCTTTGGGACCCCTATAATCGAATGTTGGTGCCTTTAATAGTGTCCCAGAGGTCTCTGAGACTGTCCTCAATTCTTCTCATTCTTTTTTCTTTATTCTCCTCTGCAGAAGTTATTTCCACTATTTTATCATCCAGGTCACCTATCCGTTCTTCTGCCTCAGTTATTATGCTATCGATGCCCTCTAGAGTATTTTTAATTTCATTTATTGTGTTGTTTATCGTTGCTTGTTTCCTCTTTAGTTCTTCTAGGTCCTTGTTAAATGTTTCTTGCATTTTCTCTATTCTATTTCCAAGATTTTGGATCATCTTTACTATCATTATTCTGAATTCTTTTTCAGGTAGACTGCCTATTTCCTCTTCAATTGTTAGGTCTGGTGGGTTTTTACCTTACTCCTTCATCTGATGTGTGTGTTTCTTTCTTCTCATTTTGCTTATCTTACTGTGTTTGGGGTCTCCTTTTTGCAGGTTGCAGGTTCGTAGTTCCTGTTATTTTTGGTGTCTGCCCACAGTGAGTAAGGTTGGTTCAGTGAGTTTGTAGGCTTCCTGGTGGAGGGGACTGGTGCCTGTGTTCTGGTGGGTGAGGCTGGATCTTCTCTTTCTGGTGGGTAGGCCTTTCTCTGGTGGTGTGTTTTGGGGTCTGTGAACTTAGTATGATTTTAGGCAGCCTCTCTGCTAATGGGTGGATTTTGTTCCTGTCTTGCTAGTTGTTTGGCACAGGGTATCCATCACTGTAGCTTGCTGGTCATTGAGTGAAGCTGGGTGTTGATGTTGAGATGGAGATCTCTGGGAGATTTTCACCCTTTGATATTACATGGAGCTGGGAGATCTCTTGTGGACCGGTTTCCTGAAGTTGGCTCTCCCACCTCAGAGGCATAGCACTGACTCCTGGCTGGAGCACCAAGAGCCTTTAATCCACACAGCTTGTATCCTGAAGAAAGCACAGACAGATCCCTGGGAAAGCCACTTGGGTGCAGAAACCAGGCTTCCTAACCTGGCCGAACAATTCTGGAGCTGAGTCGAGTTTCACTTGCTCACAGGGTGCCTCATGCAGAGGCCTTGCACGGCCCTTCAACCCAGAGTCCGAGACAAATTTCTTATGTTCATGAAGCCTACAAATTGTAGTAGGGGATACTGTTATTAAAATACCTATGATAACCATAAATTATGTATTTGGTTTAATATAATGATGAGTACATTGTAGGAGTGTATTGGTATTATGAAAGAATGAAATATGGGACTAATATGGGCTGCAGTAAATTAAAAGAGCTGAACAGACTCTAAGGAAGTATATTTTAATGGAGACTAAAAGAATAAGGGTCATCTATAGTGAAAGAGATGGAGAAGAAGGGGTGGAAAATGAAGGACTGGGATGGGAAGATCATTCCAAGTTGAAGAAAAAGTATATTCAAAAGTCCTTCAGTGGGTAGGAGCATAGAGATTTGAAAAAACTAAAAGATCAACGTGCATAAAGCACAGTGACATAGGGGGATGAACAAGGGTGTCAAGAGCGGAGGGGAAGAGAGCTATGAAGAAGATAATCTTATGCAGATTAATAAGCTATGTGAAGGTAGATTTTCTTAAACCACTCAGTATTTATTTCCAAGTATCCCAGTAACTTCCCTTAATTTTGTTTAGAGGTCCATCCTCTCCACTCAGCTCATGTTATTCAGATAGATCTGAATCAACCTCTAGCTTGAGGATGGAATGGAACTTAGTCATCCCTGATTCATCAGTGTCTCACCTTCCCTAGCCTTAAAGATTGATGGAAAGTAGGTGTGTGACCTGCTGGAAGCCAAGGTGCCATGAGACTGCTAAAACTACTGCCTTAGAGGCAGATAGTTTTTCCTACTGTTCTTAAATTTGAAGGATACACATACTTATTATATTTGGCAAGTATGGGGCATGCCTATGTGTGCATGTATATAGAATAAAAGAGAAATGAGGAAAGAGAAAAATAGTAGACCAGCAGCATCCCAGAGAGATAAATGAAAGGAGAAATCAGTGAAAATGAGAATAGGAGGAAGTTCATTTAGCTCTCATTATCCTATTCATTACTCCATAATGTGCTATTCTTTAGAGTGTTTGCATGTAACACTTACATCCTCATGATCATAGGCTTCTTGATGTGGGAAATTATGTCATATGTGTCACATGTAATCCTTCTACGCCTTCTCCAACAGAAAAGCAGCAAAGCCCTAGACAAGCAGCAAAGGATCAATAACTAATTAGATTGATTTTTAGTGTGAATGCGGTGGCAGTCTACGAGGTGGCATCCAAACTTAAGGTGCCAATAAGCAATAGTAATGTATTAACAGATATGCAAAATAGATCAAAACCACAGTAGAGCAAGAACCAGCTCTCTTTGTTTCTCTCTGTCTCTGTCTCTCTCACTCTCTCTCTATAAATATATATACATAGCATATATATATATATATTTCTTTAAGATCTATCTATCTAGAAAGAGATTAGATATTAGATATCATATATATATATATATATATATATATATATATATATATATATATATATATATATATATATGATAGGAGGTAGATAGAGAAACACTGTCACTTAGTAAATTCCAGTTTTGAAAAGAGGCCAAATGATTTTTCTTATGTGAACTAAAAAAAAATTTAAAAAGAAGAAAGGAAAAGAAAAGAAGGTTTAACTGGAGAAAGAAAGAATAAAGATGTCTTTTTAATCTCTGAAGAATAGAAGCCTTGCTGAATCCCTCTGCTCTGCCCATTTGTGCCCAGTGAAGCAGACAAATTCAGAAACAGCCCACATTTATGACTTGGATGTGAATGGTACTGTTTCATAGTGACCACTAAAGAAATATATGATCTTAGGATAATATTCCAAAATTGGTTCTTGTTATTTGTACTATAAAATGGCTAGAGATCCCAGTGAATTCCACTTGAAGATAAAAGAATCCAGAGTCCATCAGACAATGATTCTCTGTTAACTTTGTGAAAAATGCCTGGTTATTCACATATTAATAAGTATAGTTCTAAATTAAAAGAGACAACTGATATTATTTTAAATATAGGGTAAGAATTAATTTCACTTTATTTTTATATCTTTAGGTATGCCAGCATATTTTCTAAGAACTGCTACTTTAAACATTTTTCAGATTCTTAAATAATTTAAACAGGGAATTAACTTTCAACGGAGGAGTATTTTAAAATTTTATCCTTTTTTCCTATTCCCCTGCCACATTGTCATATTTTTCATACAGAACTTTCTTATAATTGAACTTCTCTGCTTGTACAAATTAATTATATCAGTGCTGAAATGCAATTGTTTTCACAAGTAATATTCTAGGATTTCTTGAATAATAAAGAAAAACTAAAAGCTCCCACTAGCATGCATAGATATCAGTGTTATTAGACAGCAACTCCATTGAAAAAGACTATGAAGAAATTGAGAATAAATTCCCTGATGAGCAGAACAATGTGTATGATTTGATGCAAACTTTGCAAGTGATCCCACTTAATGTTTTCTCTAAGAAAGTGGACATTATGGGATTTTAATCAAGAGGTCTCTTTCCATCAGGTTTGAAGATGAAAATAAGTACATCTCACTGGCATATCTGGAACTTTTTATGTAGGAAAAAATGGTTTTAAAGTCTTTTACTAGCTGGAAGTAAGTAATGGTTCCTATCATGTTCTGTTTGAAATCTACTTTATCCTCAGCCTCCTTCTCTCCCTGAGCCCCAACCACTACACATAGATTCTTCTCCACCCATTACGTGAAGATGACATTATCTCTAGGTGACTACAGTTCATTCTAGGATGTTAGATTCCTCTGAATAATACTTTAAATTATTTCACAAGGAAAGATTTTTTTGAAGATAGAATTACTCAACAACAACAACAAAATATTTATTTGAGATTAATCTAATATCCGTAATCTGGATAAAACTGCATTAATATTTACTAGGCAGCCAATCACACATAGCAAAACTCCCTACCCCATAAATAATGTGATCTGCAGTTCAATACTTGAATTTGTGTAGGTAACAATTTACTAGTTTAGGAGGACCCATTCAGACTCATTTTAGCCTATTCTGTTCGTCCTTGTCTGAAATTAAAACGACAAGGCATCAAGTTTACTGAGCACTTGCCATGTGTCAAATTGCACCAGTGTAATATATATGACAAATTATTTGTTTTTTTACCTTTTTATTGCTAGAATTTATAAGTTTCAGATTACAGAAAAATCTAAGGAGATAGTACAGAGTTCCTATACCTATTATTTTTCCCTATTATTAACATATTATTTAATATGGTACACTTGTTATACATTAACTAAAGTCCAAGATTGATTAATTTCCTTAGTTTTAATCTAATGTACGTTTTTTGTTCCATGATCCCATCCAGGATAAGATGTTAGACTTAGTAGTCTTGTCTCCTTAGGCTCCTCTTCGATGTGATATTTCTCAGACTTCCCTTCCTTTTGATGAACTGTACAGTTTTGAGGTGTACTGTGTAGGTATACTGTGGGATGCCTTTCTATAGGAATTTGTCTGATGTTCTTCTCATGATTAGATTGGAGTTATGTTATGAGTTTTTCAGGAAGAACATCACAGAAGTGAAGTGCCATTTTCATCACATCCGATGAAGGAAACATACTATCTACATGATTCATGTATGTTGATGTTGACCTTGACCACCTGCTGAAGGAGTATCTGTCAGGTTTCTCCATTGCAATGTTACTCTTTGTTCACCCCTTTCTATACTGCCCTTGTTGGAAGAAAGTGACTATGTGTTGCCAACACTTGAAGAGTGGGAAGTTATGCTCCCCCCACCTTAGGGTAAAGTATCTCTATAATTTGTTTGGAATTCTCTTGCACAGGAGATTGGTCTTTTCTCCTTCATTTATTAATTTACTCAATCTTGTATTTACATCAGCATGGACTCGGTATTTATTTTACACTTTGGGTTATAATCTAATACAACTTTCTTTTATTGCTCTAATTGTTCCAGCTTTGGCCATTGGGAGCTCCTTCAATTGATCCCTGTGCATAATAGTATCTCATGGTTACTGTAATTTCCTAATGACAAATGAGGTTGAACATCTTTCCATATGGTTATTTGACATATTTATATATTTCATGAGATGTCTGTCATATTTTTTACTCATTTTAATTGCGTTGGTTGCTTCCTTATTGTTGAGATTTAAGGATACTTTTAATAGTTGGATGCAAGTCCTTTATCAGATAAGTTTTACAAATACCTTCTCCCAATCTGTGGTTTGTCTTCTTTCTCTTAACAGTGTCTTCACAGAGCAGAAATTTTAAAATTGAATCAACTCAAATTTACAATAATTTTTATTCATCCTGATAATCATTTAATTTTGAAACACCCTTATAAATCGCATTTTACTTTGCATATTTTACCGGTGAAGAAACATGTTCAGATACATTAAATATTTAGTTTCGTCTCACACAACTACTAAATGCTATAACTGAAGTTGAAATTAAACTTGTATGACTCCAAACTTTGCATTATTTATTGTCTTCCTGTTTTAATGCCCATGAAAATATTTAAAATTGTCTATGTGATGGCCTCAAAGTACGATTTTATCGGTATTACTTGGACTGTACATACGGTTGTCAAGAACCTGGATATTTGAGTTTGATAGTCCATTTTCTCATCTCTAAAATGGAGATTATTTTACATTGTTTGACATGATTGTAATGAGTAAAATAAATTATCTATATTAAGCATTTGGCAAGACACAGTCACAAATTAATTTTATCATTATAATCTTCTGATTAACTATTATTTTATGATCTTTTCATTCTTTCTACAAGTACCTGACCAAGAATAGTGTCTCTCGTAAGGTAGGTGCTAAATATATGTTGTTAAATGAACAGATAAAGGTGACTCTCTAATGCTTCTTGATTTTTAGTTTGACTTTCTGATATTCTGTTTTTATTTTCCTTTCCTGCAGCATTTTTTTCCGTTATCATTCACTTTATTCTCTTTCCTGCTGCTACTTTTACTGCCGATTTCTCTTTGACACTGTTGGCTCTGACCTGTAGGCTGAACTATTTCAGAATTTTATAGTTATGGTTATGTCCCATGTAGTAAGCTCTGAAGGGTTTTTCTCGCATCAGAAAATAGCCTGTTTTGAGAAGAACAAGATTTGGGAGAGGACCACCTGAAGACCTTTCTTTCAAAAATTAGGTAAAACAGAACAGTACCACTGTCTCTGTAGTCTGTCATATCCCCTTACCTAAGCATACCCCATCTTCACCAAGGTATACAATTCAGTCTATTTCACTTCCAAGGTTCAAGTCACTGGATGAGATTTCTGTCAGGAAAACTATCATTAAAGCTCATTGTACCAACTAGTCTCATCTTCTTCTTTTAAATTCTGACACTTAAAAGATACTTTATCCGAAACGTGAACTCCACATTGCCTCCTTTGCCATGGACTTTCTTATACTTCGGTGTCCAGGTTCTTTAGTCTAAGTAACCGAGTGAAAAATGTTAAGCTCCCTGAGGCGAGGAACAGTCTTGAGCTTGTTTTTCAGTGTACCCCAGTCCTCTGCCCACAGTAGGCTCTTAGAAAATATTTCATAAATGAATAAATAAAAGTGACATCAGAAATAACATTTTATCCTGGTAATGTGTGCAGTGGATACTTATAGAATAAAACTGACTTATGCTGATGACAATAATTTTTAATTGTCCATCTTGACTTGTGAGAACTCTCACTGCTGCCCTTCATGGTTCAAATTCTTCCTTTTATTTTCTCTCTCTCTTTTCTCCCTCCCTCCCTTCCTTCTTTTCTCTCTCTCTCTCCTTCCCTCACTTTACTTCCTTCTATCATTTCTACATCAACTGAGCATCAAATAAGCACCAGACATTGTACAGGATTCCAAAGAAACAAGTAAGGTGATAGAACATTATCCAACTTTAGTCCATGTGTTTTATTGTCTGTCTTTATATGGAGGCCATAAATAACCCTCAGTGTGTCAATTACATTCCTTTGTGGCTCTGGAAGTGCTTGTGATAAGGGGATCAGTTGGATATGATAAAGGAAACAGAATGCCTCCCATATAAACTTAATATTAAGAGCCACAGATATTCAGAGATCTTTAGTTATTTTGATATAGATTTTCTTAGGTGGCTTTTAAAAATCTTTTTACCCAGTTTAAAAAAATAGTTTATTATAACTGATTATGAAACTGCTATTGTAGAAAATGTGGAAAGTACAAAAATTTTGAAGACTTTAAAAGTATCCCTCGTTATTTACAATCATAAAAGTATACTACTAAAGCTTTTCTGATATATTTCTTGCAATTTTTAAAAGGCATTTTATTGGTATTTAAAAAATTTTGCAACATATATAAATTTTATCTTGGTATTTTTCTTAAGATTCTATTATAAACAGTTTCTATATCAATAAAAATTCCACTTCATAAACATTCCTCTTTATGTCCTATCATTTTAATGTTCTCTTTTCTATTATTAGCATTTCAATTTTCCTTTTCTGTTTGTTTGCTAATCCAAATAACAGTGTTGCACATATTATGTGTGAATTTATCTTTGGTTATTAACCAAGGATATATTCCAAGAAAAGAGGAAAAGTGTCATTCTTTGCATACTACAACTTTCTTACACACTGGTGCACTGATAATTTTTCTTTATCTTGTTTATGTGGAATATGTTTTCAAGTAATATGTTGAAGATTATGTGTGAATTTTTTAATTCATATTTTTCCAGTTTTATTGAAATATAATGACACATAACATTATATTCATTTTATGTGTATAACATGATTTGATATATGTGTATATTGTGAAATGATTACAAGTTTAGTTAACACACATCACAAATATTTTTCCCTTGTGATGAGAATTTTTAAGATCTACTCTCTTAGTAACTTTCAAATATCATTAACTATAGTCACCGTGCTTTACATTACATCCTCAAAACTTATTCCAGAACTTATTTATCTTATAACTGAGAGTTTGTACCTTTTGACCATCTTCACCCGATTCTCTCACTCCTCACCTTCTGTCAACCACAAGTCTGATCTCTGTTTCTATGAGTTCTTTTTTTTTTTTTTTTAGATTCCACATATAAATAAGACCAGACAGTGTTTGCCTTTCTCTATCTGACTTATCTCACTTAGCCTAATGCCCTCAAGATCCAACTTGTTGCACATGGCAGGATTTTCTTCCTTTTTAGGGCTGAGTACTATCCCATTGTGCATATATACATTTTCTTTCCCATTCATACACGTTAGTTTTTTATATATATGAAAATGTCTTTTTATTTTTTTCATATATACAAATTAACTGAAGGTGAAATGCTATATGGGGAGATAACAAGGGTTATGTAAACCTTAAAATCCTGTTCTCTGGCATTTGGTTTCACAATAATTGCCAGTTTAAGCCAGTAATTTTAAGCCAGTATTTCTAATGATCATTTCTCCAATCTTTTCTAAATAGGATCTCATCGAGTTTTTTTTTTTAACTTAAATATTCTATGTTTTTGGCCAGAAAAGTGTTTATTTTATTTACATATGCATTTTTATTAATATTTTGAAAATCAACCCTCAATTACATTTTTGAATGAAAAAAAAATACCTCTGTAGACAGACTTTAAAATGACTCCTAATGCTCCCTTCTTCAATTCATGCTCTTGTGTAAGTTCCTCCTCTGAGGATGGGCTGGACTTATTGACTTCCTCCTAACAGATAAAATATGGCAGATGTGATGTGATGTCACTTGCAATATTAGGTTTTAATAACACTGGGGCTTGCATCCTGGGTGTTCTTACTCTCATTTTCTCTTGCACCACTCACCCTGGGGAAAGCCAGCTTCCTTGTTTTGAGGCAGCCTGGTGGAGAGGCCCATGTTGCCAACAACCACAAGAGTTAGCATGGAAGTGGTTTCTCCAGACTCAGTCATAATTTGAGATGACTACAGCCCCACATGACAAGACATCTTGAGCCAGAGGCACCCAGTAAAGCTATGCCCAGATTCCTGACCCACAGAAACTGTGAGATAATAAATGTTGTTTCAGCTACTAATTTTTGAGTTAATTTGTAATACAGCCATAAATAACTAATAGTATTTTTTCTTGATGCTCCCTGTAATATGATAATCCTTTTAGTTTACATATTTAGAATTTTACTTTCCACTTAGCAGAATTTGTTGGAATTATGTATTTATTATTTTCTCTATCAAAAATTTTAGTTTCTTTTTCAAGCACACCTATTTTATTTTTATCTTTAATATCTATTATATGCTGTCTCCTTACTTTTATTTTTTTTTTCCTCTCCAATCTAAAGATTCTCATTTCACTGATTATTTTATTTTTTGGAACTCAGATATGTAGATTTGAATTAATCGTATTGCTAGTTCATGACACTGACATTTCGTTAATCCAAAACTCTTATTTCTATCTAATTTTTATTTTCCTTTGTTCCCCTTCATCCACACCTACCCACTGACCACAGCCCATTGACAACTACTCAAGCGTTTATTTATATTTATGTGTATTCTTGTACAATGCAGTATTGTTTTGTTGAGTGTTTCAGTATACAATAGTTCAATTTTAATGTAATCTTCATTCTGTGTCTCCCCGTACACCACCATGCTTCTGAGGGACATCCATGTCACTATATGTGAGAAGAGAATATTAACTCAGATTGTCGAAAAGTATTCCATTATATTCACATTCCAGGAACATTCTTTATTTTACTTATTTACTCATCCAAATGATCTCCAAATTCTTGCTATTAAAATTCAGTGCTACTATACACATCCTTATATCGACCTATGAAAGCATTTCTGTGGGATATATACTAGGGTGTATTTAGTTAGGTTTAGGATATAAATGTACTTACTTTCATTAAGTACTGTAAACTACTCTCCACAATGCACCAGTTCATACCCCCACTACCAAATTATGAGGGCGTTTTTTGTCCAGATTCTCAATAGTCCTTCATAAGACTTTGTTTTGTCAAACCTTATAGATAAAAAGTATGATCTCGCTGGTTTTCCCCCATCTCCTACCTCTTCTTTCTCTGGTTACTAGCAGAGTTGTTTACTTTTTAATTTATAAGAAAATTGTCTACTTAGGTTCTACCCATTTACATACCTTGACTATGGCTTTTTCATTGCATTTCTTGTATATTTTCTTGCTGATATGAAGGAGTTCCTTGGATATTTTAGATATTACTTCCTGTAAATTTTAGGCATTACAAAAAATAATTTGTTTACTTTTGCCTGTTCTTTAAATTTACCTATGATCCAAAATTTTAAACTGAATCCTTGTGTTTTGATAAGGGGTAATAATTAATACATTTACCCAATTGGTTTGTGACTTTTGAGTCTTGATTAAGAAATCTTTTCATATTCCGTGGTCAAAGAAACCTCCATTTATCTTTTATATAAAAGTCATTAATTCACTTGAAATATTTTTTTAAACTCTAAGTATAGATCATCTTTACTTTTCTTTAGTGAGCCAGTTTTCCCAATATCATCTACTAAGTAATTTGTAAGTTTCCTCTGAATTTGTCATGCAGTATCAATTTCTCTTTCAGTGATATATTTGTCTCTTTCAACACAAATAGCTTACTCATTTTTTATTATTTTAACCTTTCAGTATATTTTAATATCCAATAAGCAATTTATATTCCTTTAATTTATTTATTGACTCATCCTTTCTATGGATGAAGTTTATTCTTCATATAAATTTTAGAATCAGTTTGTGAAGCAAAGCCAAGAATGTTGTTGGGATATTTCTTATAATTTAATTTAATTTATAGATTAATTGAGGTGAATTGATGTCTATATTATGTTATGTTTTGCCATCCATGAAAATCATGTCTCTTTTCATTTATTTAGTTCTTCTTTAATGTTCTTCAATAGTCTTAACATATTCATCATCAAGGACATGTGCATTCGTGGTTAGGTTAGTTTCTAGAGAATCCTATTATCTATTATAATTTCTAGACAGTTAATTTTTGTAGGCTGAGCTTGTATCTGACAACTTTGCTGAAATTTTTTATTTGTTTTATTAGTTCATTGATTCTCTTGGATTTTCTAAGTAGGCAGTCATATCCTCTGCAAATAAAGAACAATTTGGACCCATTATATCAACTGCCTAATATTTTATACCTAATTTTCATACCTATTGGTTTTAAGGATTTATTTTCACTAACATTTTTTATATCTATTTTAGTAAATTATGAATTTCTTTTACATTCTTTGCCCATCCTGTTGCAATAGTTCTGCTTTTTTTTTTTTCTTTTGCGGTATACGGGCCTCTCACTGTTGTGGCCTCTCCCATTGTGGAGCACAGGCTCCGGACACGCAGGCTCAGCAGCCATGGCTCATGTGGGATCTTCCTGGACTGGGGCACGAACCCGTGTGCCCTGCATCGGCAGGTGGACTCTCAACCACTGCGCCACCAGGGAAGCCCAATAGTTCTGCTTTTGATACTACATTTTTCTTGGTTGGTTGTGTCTTTCTTGTTATTTCATCTCGTGGGGATAGATTCTTTGTAGGCTGTAGGCTTCTCCATCCTAGAAAGTGTTTGAGGAAAGTTAGAAGACCACACCCTAGTCTCTAGTGAGAACAGAAGGAAAGAGTTCATCTGTAGGGTGAAAATGCCTAGGCAAGACAGAATTCCAGTTAATCATTCTTGTCACCTAAAGAAAATAACACTGGGAAGAGCACTCTCTTTCCACCTACCTTGACTGACTGGAAGTGAGGGGGTGAAAGAATGAATGCCCAAGAAATACACTTATTTTGCCCACTTCTCACCCTGGTATATTTTTTTCTGCACAGCTGCACAAGAGGTATACGCCATTATCATATATTGCTGCAGGAATGGAGAAGTCAATTACTGGCATAGGCAATGGTGCATGAAAGAAAAGAGAAAATACTCAAACTGCTTCTCTCTGTTTCATACTACCAGAACATTGTCATCCAGCCTCTGCTCCAAGTTGCAGCCATACTCCCAAGTCCTTCTAGTTACTTAGTTTATGCAAATAACTTCCTCTGGAGTTGTGCATTGTACAAACTTCATGGTCCTATCCAGCAACTGTAACCCCTCTCTCTAAGTCTACTAGTTCAGAGGAGCCATCTGTGCCCACAGAGATTTATAGTTTGCTGTTGTTGTTGTTTCCTTAGTTCCATATTTTCCTCAATAATTTCTCCAGCTTTCAGAGAAGAAATAAGCAGCCTACTCTCTTTCACAAACTTGGCAGGAACTGAAAATAACTGGTTCTCACTTCTAATTCCACTTTTTAAATCTATCTCTGTCTTTGTTGCAGTAGATAGGATCTCCGGTGCTATAATGAAAGAATAGTCATTGTTTCTGCCATTGTCTTTATCCTAATCTTAAACGGAATGTGTCTAAAATTTCCTCATTAAATATAATATTTGCTGCAAGTTTTGGTAGAATGACCTTGTGTGAAATTCTCTCATTCCTTCCATTCTTCATATTCTACACTATTTTAAAATTATAAATACGTTTTGAAGTTTATAAAATTTTATGATTTCTAAATGTATAAATAGATTTTCAAGTTATACAATACTTAGTATTTAAATAATACAGTATTTTATAGTCAATACAGTATTTTACTGATATAAATTTTGTTCTTAGTTCGTTATTATGATGAATCTCAATGATACTTTCTGATGTTCAACTGTTCTCTTTCTGGAATAAGTACTGATTTATCATGCCTTGCCCCCCTACCCTGGAGTGTTAAGTTCGCTAATATTTTAGTTACAATTTTTTCTCCTTTTTTCTTTTTTTTTTTTTGTGTAACAACTTATAAAATAGGGATTATTTATTTCTTGACAATTTGTAGCACACACCTACAAAGTCATGTTAGCCTGGGACCTTTATTTCTTTATTGCAATATCTTTATTGCAACTTAGTTTATTCATGTTTCTTTTTATTTTTGTCACTTTGGGAATTTTACATATTTCAAGATATTTATTTTAGGTAGGTTTTTCAAATTTATCTCAGTTTAATTTCATATGATATTTTATCATTATTTTTATATGTCTATTTCCATCTTCATTTTCTAAAATTAAGATTTTGATTATGCTTCTATATTTTTTCTCTTCACTCAGATATATATTTTTTTAAATCTTACACTTCTTTCTCTTCATGTCATCAACTGGCCTTTCATTTCAATTCATCCTTTTATTATGGCTTTACACATCTATTTCATTGAGTTTTTACTAAGTCCTGTGGAGAGTTCAAAATAGTTTCTCAAAATTATTTTTTCTGGTTCCTGTGGTGAATGATTTTCAGAGATTGGCTTTTAATTAGAAGCATTCATTTTCTTTCTGCTGCAGTGCAATTGTTGCTGTTGTTGTTATTATTTCCCCCTGGTTCACTCTTTTTCGCATTAAGAGATTTATTTTTTTAGATGAAGGTCCACTTGTTCTGTTCTGTTCAGCTTTTTGATGAATTTCCACTGTCTGCTAGCTTTTTACTTTATTGCACTCACAATTTTTTAAATATAAAATGGATTTTAGGCATTAAGATATTTTGTGTATTATTATGCTCAACACATAATTTAATACAGTTATAAAAGCTTTATAAATATATTACTAAAACTAAATAAGGGTACGTATGAGGAGGTATGCTTGGAGAAGCTAAATAAGTGATTTGTAGCCAGGGTATAGGATGAAGTAACATTTAAAAAATGTTTGGAACACAATTCTCAGTTTTTCCTACTATTTCAACTTCAAAAAATATGTTATAATCTAGATGATTTGCAGAAACTAGACAAATTAACAAGGAAGGCTTGATTGGAATACAGCATTGGTTAAAAAAAACAGTGAAAAACATTATTCTTAGTGCTGTGTTTTATTCTAAGTGCAGGGTCTCCACATTAATTATTTTTTATCTAAGTTAATTTTATTTTCCTTACATGTTTTATCTATGATTCAACTTATTTTATAAATATTTATTGATAATGTACAAGGTAATATATTAGATACTGCAGGTTATACAAAAATGAATTAATAATTTTTGCCCTCAAGTAGATCAAAATACTCTAGAGAAGATAGACAAGCAGAGTTTAAGAGTATAATCTCCTGATTTATGCTGCTTGGGTTTGAATCTTGACTCCAGTCTTTGCTAGCTGCCTGAACTTGGGCAAGCTATTTAACATCTCTGTGCCTCAGAGTCCGCATCTGAAATGGGGATAATAATAATTTTATAATTATAGTCAATTAATATTACTATATGATATTAACATACTAGTATCATTATCCCCATTTCAGGATTATTGTGAGGGTCAGTAAGTTGCCCAGTTCAAGTGTTTAAAAGATTTCTTGGCACATAATGTATTATCTGTAAATATCAGGTGTTACTTTTATTAAAATAAAATTTTTGAGAAAAAATAGAGTTAGAATAAGTACTATGTAAAAAGTGCAAAGAGCTCATTTCAGGTGAATTTTATCTAGAAATTGTAAGTTTTGGATCAGTATTAGTTGTGTACATCAAATGCATTTTTTTCTTCAATTTCTGTACTCAAATGTGTGTACACTCTGTAATATGGCTTCTCTTTCTAAAGTGGTAGGATTAGATAAACATTATTTACTCTGTCACTTAAGAAACTACCTTAGGGAAAAACATAATACTTTTCTTTGTTCTCCCTGAGATGTCTATTTAAAAAAAATCCACTTGCATTTTTTGGTCAGACATATATGCACAGTGATTTAGAAATGGTTACATATTTTTTTCAGGGAAACAGATATACAATTTTTGACATGTATAAGTCCTACTCATTTTTTCAGAAATGGCTTTATAGTTGATCCCATATGACTGTTTTAGCAGTTTTATTTAGGCCTAGGCCCTATATTTATCTCCCTAACTCACTTGAAAGCCATCTTAATTAGTCTCATCAAATAAAAAGTATCTTTAGGTATAATGAAGAGAAAAAGCCCAATCATTATTTAATAGGTAGTGTACTAACCGCTGGAGAAAATTGTTTTATTTAAACTCTGGACAAAAAAGAAAAAAGAAAAAAATCTCACAATGTCCTCTATCCCAAAGCCTGTTACCTAACATATTGAATTGTTTGTTTTTAAAAAGTCACCAAAGTTACAGCTGTGTAAAGAGTTTCTCTAAGACAAAAAGTAAGTGCACCACTAAAAGAACCTTCCTAACTTGTATCAAAACTCAGTTTATATTCCCACAGATGTCTAACAAGCTCTGTATATGGTCTCAGATTATAGAAAGGGAAAAATCAATAGCCTGCTGTCTCAAAAGCACCAATATAGATTATGAATCACAGCCAGGAAGTTGTCAGTGATTTCAGCTGCCAACAGCACTTCAGTAAAGATATTTGCTACCTCATATTCTTTTAATGTGAAGCTTTCATATATGAAATAGAACAGGTCACTTTTTTTGACAAAAACTTAAGAGAATTTTAAGTAGAGCAATGAGAGAAAAAAACACAGCTCTGCTCAGACTGATCAAATACAGAATACACCTTCTCCACTGGCCCACATGCTGTGTGAAAGGCAAAGATCAGCATAAAGGTCCTGTATTGCTGTCAGTTATTGGTGTCCTTCTCCACCTGGCTGTGTCTACATAGACACACAAAGGCAATGGTTTGGCTGGACTAGATCAAGCCAAACTAAATCACCTTTTATGGTTGTAATGGAAATAACTCACTAGTTTGAATGAAGTGAGTATAAAACAATACAGAATCCTGGAACAGAAATGGATTTCTGATTATTAAGCTCACTTCTCCTGATTGATAGAGGAGGAAACTGAGGCTCAGGGAAAATGCAGGTGACTCAGCTAGAGTGACTTAAGTAGGAAATGTTAGAGACAAGATTAGAACCTTCCCATGAATTACACTTACTTAAGATATTTCTACAAAATGCTGAATAACTGTTTGATGAATGTTTCTTGAAGGTGGATGAAATATTCCTCTCTACAACATATTATAAAAAAGTAGATAAATTCTAAAGAATATTTTAAGTGTTTTGAGCTTAAGAATAAAAATATTAAAGGTGCTATATGTGTACCATTAATGTAGAAGTATTGACAAACATTTTATTCATTCCTCCAATATGTTATGCAAAAGTGGTAAAAAGGTGTCAGGAAAAATTAGTTACAGAGTAATATGAAAATGGAAACTGGAAGACAGAGAAAGCATGTGACTCTGTAGCTCTGTCACTCACATGTTTCTTAAACTTAAGAGCTTCAATTTCACAACTATAAAATGAGTATGATAACACTTATATGCCTTGTCAAGAGAATTAGATTTAATAGGTGTGAATCATGTAGTAAAATTCTTGGCATCTGGCAGACAGACAATACATGGTTGCTACTTTTATTATATTATTTTTTCCAGAAAAAAAATAGATAACTTTCTGAATTAAATGTTTTTTTAAAAAGAACCGAAGTGGAAAAAGTCAGAGACCTAAACTGCTTTAGCTTTCCCCTAAAAATTACTTAGAAGGTGGGAAATAATAAAAACCTATTTCTTTGCTAGTTTATGGGAGAATTAGGAAAGAGAATGTTGTCCATTTTTCAAAAAGGAAAGAAAGCTTATTCTGTAAATTATAGATAGGACAATTTCAGTGTGATGACTGTGAAGATAACAGAATGATTAACACACAATGTAATGATCACTTAGAAAAGTCTGAGATATAATTTTGTAAGGTGTGTTGTAATCTCACAGACAGGTTATGTAGGCAAAGGGACATAAATGAAGTAAAAGAGCTTGATTTTAGGAAGGCTTTCATTTCTACTCCCCATGACATTCTGATTAGCCAGCCCACCTTTTGAATATTTTCCATTCTGTTCTTAAATGTTTCATATACATAGCTATAAGGCTAAAGCAACAGGCAACAGCTGAGAATCACCTTGGGCTAGCATGTTGGCTGTACTCCACATTAACTATATTAAGAGTTGTTCTACTTAGAATTTCAATTAGTGGAGAAAACATGAATTCTCCAATTAAGACTACATGTATAGCAAGATAGAGTAGGATTAAAAAAAAATGCAGAGAATCCCGGAACAAATGTAGGTTTGGGACAAATTGCTTGGACAGAGGTTAACATACTTCTAAATACATTAAAACATGAGTCATTCAAGAACAGACATGATAAGAATGCTAATCTTCTTTTAATTAAGTGTTATATTATGTTCAATGCACTAAAGATATATGAAAGATATTAGAGATGATTCACAGAAAAGAAGCAGAGGTGTTTAAAGAGAGAGGATTGACTCAAAGTAAAGTAAAGAAATTGCAACGTTTAAATAAGAGAAAAGTTAAGGGATAATTGAATTATTGCCTTCAATATGGGGGAGAGTATTGTTCCTGAGTGTTTCATCGGTACCCCTGTAGAGGGCCAAACATTCAATTGTAAACTCCATGAGGGCAAGGACACTATCTACCTATCTACATAGTCACAGTTGTATCCTCTGAAACTGTCTGACTCTTTGTGCTCCACTAGTGATTAGGGATAAGTGAAATAGAAATCCTGGGAACGCTGCACCATGGCAAACCTGTTCTGGCTCCAGAAATCCTGCACAATCTATGGACTGCATGTACACCTTCAGTGAGGTCTGATACTCAGCCTTGAGGTGCTCTTTCCTCTTTCAAGTCAGCTCTTCGTTGCATACTCTCCTTCTGCCCTTGGCTACCCTTTAGAGTTCTCATTACATCTTTATACTTACTACTTTATCATAATTTAATTATCCATTATATTAAACTTCTCTTATTCAAATTACTGTGCTCTTCAGTCTCTTAATTGTATCCAGATTTTATTTTCATCTTTTAATTTTTATTTTTTTAATACTTATTTTGAAAATATGTTTCTTGTACACAGTGCATTGCTGGCTTTTATTTTTTATCTTTCAAATGAAGTATTTTGGCCTTTTTAATTGATTGTAATTACTGATATGTCTAGATTCATTTCCATCATTTTATTTTGTGCTTTCCGTTTCTCGCTATCTCCCTTGTTTCTTCTTTTTATTTTCCCTCATGGTTAGGAGTGTACATGCTCTTTCTTAGAAATGTTTGTATGTGCACTTAAATTAATATACAGTTGAGCAACACAGATTTGAACTGCATGGATCCACTTACATTCGGAATTGTTTTCAAGAGTAAATAATACATATTTACAGTTATTATCGTACTATATAAGTACATGATTTATATAATTTACATGTCATAAATTACTACAGGATCTGCAGTTTGTTGAATCCGCAAGTGTGGAACTGCAGATATGGAAGATATGGAAGGCAGACTATAAATTATAGGCAGATTTTAGACTATGTGCAGGGTGGGCGCCCCTAACTCTATGTTGTTCAAGGGTGAACTGTAGTCTCATCAACATCTTCACTCTCATTCTGAAAAATATTTTTGCTCTTATCAACCCTCTTCTGACTCATTTGCTATGGTTGTCAAAATTCTTTGTTCTGTCTTAATTTTTCAAGCTCACAAAATAGGCATTGTTGTTACTATTAAGTCAGCTATGTTTGTGTTTATTATCAAGTTTACCATTTAATTTTGTCACCATTTCTTCTAACATTTTACAAATTTTTCTTCCTGACCATTTCCCATGCCCCCACATCCTCCTTTTTTTCTATAGTATACTCTTCAGAGTCTCCTTTAGTGAAAGTCTGTTGATAATGAACTCATTCAGGCTTTTTTCTCTGATAATGGCTTTTTTCTCAAAATATAATTTTGAAATATACAGTCCTGTGTTTCCTGCTATTTTCTTTAGAACTTTCAAGTAATTTTATTGATTTATAATTATTATTTACTTATTTGAAAATTTTACTTGTTTTCAATTTGCTTCCTCATTGCCTTCGAGAAGTCAGATATCACACTAATTACTGTTCATTTGTAGGCAATTTTTTTTCTGACCACTATGAAATGTATTTGTATTGTCTTTAGAGATTTGCAAATTCATTACAGTATGGATATCATTTTATCTTGGACTTATTGGGTTCTTTAATATAAATGTCAGCACTGTATTAGTCAGTGTTCTCCACAGAAACAGAAGTAATAAGATATATATGTGTATACATACATGTATGAAAAACTTTCCCGATTCCTCAAATGTGACAAGTTCATAAAGTCCTCAAGCTTTTCACTACTCCTGAAACATGTCAAGCTCATCCCTGATTTAGGTACCATTTCCACTCCTCTTCTCTAGACCAGGAAAATTCTCTCCTTAGGAAATCCACTGGGTTACTCATTCACATTATCTATCTATCTATCTATCTATCTATCTATCTATCATCTATCTATCTATCTATCTATCTATCTACTATCATCTATCATTTATCTATCATCCATCTATCATCCATCTATCATCTATCTATTATCTATCCATCTATCATCTATCATCTCTCTATTATCTATCTATCCAGCTATCTATCATCTATCTATCTATCTATCTATCTATCTATCTATCTATCTATCTATCTATCTATCTATCATCTGTGAGACTGAGATTTTAAGGAATTGGCTCATGCAGTTGTTGGGGATTGCAAGTCCAAAATCTGCAGGGAAGGACAGCAGTCTGGAGAAGACCCAGGGAAGAGTTGGTGCTGTAGCCTGAGTCCAAGGACAGTCTGGAAGTAGAATTCCTTCTTCCTTAGGGGAGGTCCATTTTTTTCTGTTTAGGCCTTCAACTGGTTGGCTGAGATCAACTCATATTATGAAGGATAATGTGCCTAACTCAGGGTCCACTGATTTAAAACTTAACTTCATCCAAAAGACACCTTCACAGAAACATCAAAATAACATTGGACCAATTATCTGGGCACTGAAGCCCAGACAATATGATGCATAAAATTAACCATCACAAATCCACCCCTTGCCACGTTGGTACCCATGTACGACTCCTCAATCCATACTTGATCTCCAGAAAAGGACAATAACAAAGTCATACATCCACCTAACACAATACAACTCTCCTGCATATAACTGAAAATGTTCTAACCCTTTTCCCAGAAGATAACAAGCCTACAACTAAAGCCAAAATAAATAAGTCTTTCTCTTTGGAGTGTACTTTTTTTTCTGATCTACCCTTTGAGAATATCCTGATTTTATACATGGTCTCTAACCTGACCTTCAACTTGCTTAGGCTCCAAGATTTCTTTTTTGTCTCCTAATGCTTGTAGGTCATTAAACCCATGCTCTTGGGCTCCCACGATGAGCAGTGTGTTCACGGCATACATTTGTAATCACAATTCTTTAACGTTTCTTGCTTTGATTGTTTCTCTTACTTTACTGCCAGCTCAGCCATGCTTCAAAAGAGATGTTTCTTATATTATTTCTAGTCAACCACATCACTAGAAATGGAAATCCCTCATTATCTTTTATACATTTCCATCAGAAATTTGCCCCCATTGCTCTGTAGAAACTTCTCTCTTCAAGGTCACCTATGACATCCACTTGCCGAATCTAATATTCATCTTTCTAGGCTCACGTTGTTCAAACTCAGCAACATTTGACAGTTTGATCTCTTTCTTCTTCTTGAGGAAGTTTTTGGTCTTTTTTTTTTTTTTAACGTTGTTTCTGTTCACGATGTGTTTAAGTAACCTATATAGTTTACTTTCTGTGTCACGTATTTGCTGTCACTTTGCTGAGTCTGTCCCCTTTCTCAGGGCATGGTCATCAGATTGTTTCTCTTCTCAGTTTATAGTCTTGATGATTTCATTCACCTGAGCTCATATCCCAGGGCTTCAGAAATGTAGATTTCCACTTGAAGAGTAATGAGATCACAACAGAACATGTCTAAAAATAGACATTTTGAATTTGTTCCTCAAACTTAGTCCTAATTTTCTAGTCTCGCTAAATGACACTCTTATCTTTCTAGCTGTCAGTCCAAAAGCTTAGACTTAATCCTTAATTCTGCTCTCTCCCTCACACCCTACATCCTATCAGCCATCTTCTTGAGTCCTGCCTGTTTCTCTGACTTTATTTTCTTCTACTCACCCTTCCATTTGTCTTCAATTATAAAGCTTTTAATTATTCTTCAAACATACCAAGCTCATGCCTGATCTAGGGCCATTTCAACTTCTCTTCTCTATGCCAGGAAATTTCTTCCCTTAGACAATCCATTGGATTACTAGTTCACATAATATATGGCACTGCTCAAATGTAACTTCTGTTTCATTATCCTCATAGTACTTTTCACTATTAGTGTCAATATATCTTACGTGTTTACTTGGTGGTATTCACTATTCCACTAGAATGCAAGTTCTAAGGAGCTGAAACATTTGACCTGGGTCCTAGGATATAGGGCATTATTAAATTATGAATAAATAAATTAATTAGTAAAAATTAAAATTCTCCATTTGCAAAATGCCTATGAGTTAATGACTGCCATGCAAACCCTTTTGGAAACTGATACACACACATGGTAACATCAGGCCATAGTTCTCTCATTCGTCTAAGGCTTAGTGTTTAAACAGGTAGATAGATCTCTAGGTACCTCAGAGGACAGGAGTTGCCAAGTTGACGCTTTACTTTTGTAATTTTCCCAGCTGGGCCTAGATTGAATATGCCACAGATTTACTCTTTAGCTTTATTCAGCGTTTTTGATATTCAAATTATATCCTAAAGTGTAGAAGCCTCATAGAAAGCAGTTGAAAAGAAAATAAAGTGAAACTTAAAATGGCTAATTAAATACAAAAAGCCCCCCAAAACTCTAGAAAATATGAAACACATAACTTTTTAATTCCACTTGTTTAATAGAGCTTAATTGTGTTTCTGAGGTTTATTATTAAACATTTTTTTTTCTTTTTTTCTTTTTTTGCGGTAAGCGGGCCTCTCACTGTTGTGGCCTCTCCCGTTGCAGAGCACAAGCTCCGGACGCGCAGGCTCAGTGGCCATGGCTCACGGGCCCAGCCGCTCCTAGGCATGTGGGATCTTCCCGGACCGGGGCACGAACCCATGTCCCTTGCATCGGCAGGGGGACTCTCAACCACTGCGCCACCAGGGAAGCCCTCTACAGTGTATTTAAATTCACCCCAAGACACTTAGCATGCTATAGAAGACTTTCTACTCTAGTTTATGCTTCCCATTTCCTTTTTCTACACTTGTTTTATCTGTCCCTCTCAATGTACTTTTTACTGAATATTTAAAATGTAAGTTGCAGATACCACGCCTTTTTTCCCCTTAATATATTATCATATATCACCTGAGACCAAGCATGTTCTGTTGCAAAACTACAGTGCCTTTTTTTCACCTGAGGAAATTAAATTTATGCATTATAATAAAATCTCATATTCAAACCTACTTTTTTCTTAAATCACTCCATCCAGTCCTTTTCCCCACCATTCCACTAACACAACTTTGATCAAAGTTAGTAGTGTTCTCCAGATTTTCAAAACTAATGACCACCTGCTACTCTTATTATCCTTGAGGTGGAAGTAGTTTTTGTCAGAGCAGGTAGTAAGTCCACATATTCCTTACTCCCTAGGTGAAGAACTATACCATGGGGTTAAAAATAGATATATACTAGGGCTTCCCTGGTGGAGCAGTGGTTGAGTCCGCCTGCCGATGCAGGGGACACGGGTTCGTGCCCTGCTCTGGGAAGATCCCACATGCCACGGAGCGGCTAGGCCCATGAGCCATGGCCGCTGAGCCTGCGTGTCCAATAGATATATACTAAATTACTTTCCACTTATGCCTATCTCCTGAACTCCAAATTCAGATATCCAATTGCTTATTTGACATCTTCACTCAGGCATCTAATAGACTTTTCAAGTTCATTTTGTCAAAAAAGGAATTCTTGATTCCCCACTCAATATGCTTTTTCCACACTATTTCAGTAATTTACAACTTGTTTATGCCTCTAGCTCAGGATACAAACTTTGGAGTGGTTCTTGACTTCTCTCTCTCATATTACCCAATCCATTGGCAAATTCTTCTAAGTAAATTCAGAGTCTGACTACCTCTCACCAGCTCCAATGGTGCTGGTGTCAATATAGTCAATATATCGGGCTTAACTTACTGTACTAGCCTTCAAACCATTCCCCCTGTTCTCATCCTTGCCTTATCTACCATCTGTTCTTAGCACATCTCAGAGTGATAATTTTAAAATATGAATAAGATTTTGTCACTATATTCAAAGTAATCCATTGGCTTCCAGTCTCATTCAGAGTGAAGGCAAAGTCCTTGCAATGCCTACAATACCCCAGAAAATTTGGCTAGTAACTACTTTTTGATTTCAACTACTCTTCTCCTCCTAACTTCTAGACTCATATTCTGTTCTCTTTTTTATTTGTGTATATTTTTACAAATGCCCTATTGTCTTTTTTACTGTCGTTTATATAGGCTTGGATACCCATTAGTGTAAAACTCACAAAATTTGCTCTTCCATATTGGCTTAGCTGTACTCTTGGCTTGTTTATTTACACATAAAATCAGTTTGTCAATTTCCACAACACACACACACACACACACACACACACACACACACACACACCCCTCTGTTGGGATTCAGTTGAATCCTTAGATTATTTCAAGAATTGACACTATTATACTATAAAGGGTTTTATACAATTTTTATATTAAGAAAGATTTTATTTTTCTGTTACCTTAAACAACTTTTATTCCAGGACTGAATATTTAATATTGTCAAATGTCTTTTCAGCTCCTTTGATGATTATAAATTTTTTGTTCTTTGTTTCTCATCTATGACTACATATTAATGGATTTTCTAATACTGACTTTTTGTAATCTTACTGGAATAGACCCCACTTTTATATGTTTTTATTACTTGATTAATAACATTCTGGATTTCTTTTGCTATTATTTCATTAAGAATATATTTAAATGAGTTCTATCTTTAGTTTTTCTGTCAGCTTTTGCTAAAGGGTTTTGTTATCTTCCAGTAACAAATTAATGTGGATTTCTTCTTTTTGTAGGCCCTGGAACTATTTCTAGGAGATAATTATTTGTTTCTTGTAAATTTGAAAGAAATTATAACACCAAATGAATCTGAAAGCACTTTTTAAGAAATCTACACCATTGGTTATTAAATGTCTTTTGTGATAATTATTCTTATAAATCTTTGGGGAAATTATTTTTGTTAATTTATATTTTCCTAGAACATTGTGTATTTCAGTAAGCTTTTCAAAAGCATTAGCTTAGACATTCTTTTCTTATGCTCTTATATATCTATTTCCCCTTGCTCATTTTTAGCTTATTTTATGTACTTTCATTTTTTTTTCTTAATTACATTGAGGAGCTTCTCAACTGTATCAGGCTTTTCTATGGTTTTTAATGAGACGGTTATTTTTAAATTTATTTAATAGATTATTTTAAAATATACCAACTTCTGCTATAATCCTCACTCATTTTTTTTCTTCTGGTTAATCTTATATTTGTGATATTTAAAATATAGTCTAAATGTAAGTAATTTTCTGTTGCTGAATAATAAAAACTTTAAGAAGCTCAAAATTTCAGCTTTCATATCACTGATTCAATTTTTACAGTATGGATTCTTTACTGCTTTCTAAGCAGTTTTAAAATTAGTTATTGTATCTTTTGTTTCCTTTCATTTATTCCTTATCTCATTTAGCTCCTTTTGCACTTCTGTCTGGCTCCCAGCTCATATCTTTTTATATCTCTGTCTATTGTCTTATCTTCTCATCTTTCATCTCTTGTTTCATGGTGTTCATTTCTCTTTCTTTTTACTTCAGAACAAAGCAGACGCTTTCTAAAATCTACTTCTTTATTCTGTAGTATTTATTTTATTTTTAAAGTAGGTTTTCTCCTCCAATTTTTGAAGAACTGTGTTCACCTCATCTTGTTATGCATAATCTTGTTATAGGCTACATTTTATAACTTTTCCTTCTTACCCAACCAAACTTAAATGATGAGATATTATCAATAATCAACATCTCCCCCAAACTGAGTGGGTATACTAACCTTTTTTTTTTTCTCTGTATGGTATCATTGCCCACTGTATCTGGTAGTAAGCCTGGCAGAGAAAAACCCAGTCATGTTAGTTGGGGAAAAACAACTGTTAAAGCCCACTAATTTTTTTTTTTTTTTTTATTTGGAGGTGCCCTAAGCACC
Organism: Pseudorca crassidens; assembly: GCF_039906515.1. Classification (NCBI taxonomy): domain Eukaryota; kingdom Metazoa; phylum Chordata; class Mammalia; order Artiodactyla; family Delphinidae; genus Pseudorca; species Pseudorca crassidens. The sequence continues at coordinate 65,637,242 of NC_090312.1, forward strand.
CTCATGGAATAAGCTCTTTGTCTTTACTGGAGAAAAAGATCCTAAGGCAAATGTTCCCTTCATGTCCCATGGGTTAACCTTGTGTCTAGCTCTGTGCCCCTATAATTAGTTTCTGCTGGGTCCAACTACTTGTCTCTTGTCTTTCTGCATTTTCATTCTTCTTTACTCATTAAAATCTTTTTTTTTTTTTTTTAGTAGAACGCTATCTAGAAAATATCTAACTGAAATTCCTCTGTGTATTTGCAGTTAAATAATACTTTTCATTGACTTCTGGTACTGATGTATGGTGCCTCCAATTTTTGTATCATTTCAGTGATTTTAGAAGGAATTTGGAAGAAGATAGTTAACCACCTGGCCTCATTATGAATCTTCAGCTAATATATAAAAGCGATGTTTATATAATTGTTTATTTTTCATTGAAAACACATGTCTGTGAATGATTGTGATGAAAATTGTAATCCCTCCATAATGTTAAATTATTAGGAAGTATAGAAACTGCATATTTTTGAGTTGTTTTATCTCGTTCTTTACTTCTGACATTATGTGTGTTTGCTACTAACACTCTGAAACTATGGAAAATAGAAGCTCCCATGTCACCATCCATCAGTTCAATCTTTGTTGAAACCAAGCACATGCATTGTCTGGGCCAAGATTTCTGCTTTTCAGAACTCTTGCACATATATTCTAGACTCCATTGGGATGAACTGGTGGGTACTGTGATATTCCTTACACACGCAGGGTGAAGCTGAATCTCCCATGTGATAAGAGCGTAAGGAGTGTAAGGAAAAGTCAGCCGTATGTTAAAAAGGAACCATGAATAAATGCAAAAATAGCATTTCGAAGTTAATTTGTTTACCTGTTTTCTACTCTGCAACCAGTAGTCTCACCAAGAATATGACACCTTCAGCAGAAATTTGTAAAAGAACAAAAATAAGGGGACAGACACAAACATACAGAAACTGACAAACTAGCTCAAGAGTTTTGATATGTCAGCCTATCTCTATTCTCCTCTAATGTCTGTTCTTTACTCATAGTTCTATGAGTAAAGATTCATGTCCACATTTGTGTAGAATTCAGTCAATTTCTAACAGAGCCCCAGGAAGGAATGTATTTGCTTTCCTTTTGAGATTTTAGAAACTGAAATATATCTTGAAAATTAATTGTTAAAATGGTGATGCAATGTTAAAATTGCAAATCACAAATACAAATGAAAATGTAAGGTTTGTAAGGTTTATATTACACTCTTTACTTTTCCAGTTAGTTTGTACATTTTTTTTAAAACAGCCTAGTCTAATACTAATCTGAAATAGTATATATAGCACATTCTTTGGCATATAAAAGAATAAGCTTTTGTACTTTGTTGTTTCCCATCTTCAGTCCTTGAAATCCCAGGCTTAATATTGCAGGACTGGAAGCTTTTTATTCTGCAGTGTGAATTGTGCAAATGTCTTTCTATGTACAGGCACAATCCATTTTAAATATCCACAAATTTCCCTAAAGTCCCAAGTGGTTTCCTTGGCAACAAGGCTGCTGAAATGTAAAGGGCTAAGGTAGTTAGGATATTGCCTATCATTCTTCCTCTCTAGGTTATTTTAAATAGCTGCAATTTTCTTTGCACGTCTAAAAAAATAATCCGCAGAGGTTGGAGATACAAAGGCAAATAGGAGAGACATTAGAGGATAGCAGTACATCAGAGTCTAATTTGTGTGGACAAATTATTACTTTCACTATTCCCTGATTTGTAGAGCACCATTTTCATATGCCAAATTGTAGTACAAAAGAAGAGCAAACCATAAATACATCAGAATAATTTTTAGATAGAATGAGATAAAACATCTGCAAATAGCTTTTGACAATAGAGGCATTGATTAATAATGGCAAGGTATCTATGCAATTTCTTTTCAGTTCACCAGGGATAGCACGCAACTGATGAGGCCAGGCCTTGGCACAATGAGCAGAAGGAAATTAAACACACCAAGGTAGACAAGGAATATTCTCCACAACACTTCCACCCTAGGACCCTAGATGAAACTTCAAATTCTATATGTGTATTTGGTGAATTATTTTGTCAGCTCTTGGTAAATTATTGCAGGTGTTATTTGCTCTTATTTATTAATCTGCCTTTCACCACACTTCCTCACACGGTTTAGCATGGTGTCCCAATAATTGATTTTTAGGTGTGTCCATGGAATACATACCACAGGGGTTCCCAAAGCAAAGGGACCTCTTCCCCTAGTGGAATATTGTGGATTAAGTTGCAAAATCTTCTGTCAGTTTCTTAAGTATGCCTCCATTCCTCTTATCTGCTTGAGGACCCTAGTGATAAAGGTATATGTCTAGCAGCAACTCCCTGGAATACCACCCCTTCATGGAAATAACCTGTTACAAGTTATAAGGCAATAATTTTAAACCCTATCTGACACGCCTATAAACCTAGTGATCAGATGTCTTTTGTGACACCTGATCTCTAGTAACCAAATCTTTGAACCAACAAGATCATTATTGATTGTTAGTGATCAGAAACTTTGTATCAGTAAAATATTGACAACCCCACTTCATCATGAACACATGTCTTCTTGCCTAATGCTTGTCTGTTCTATTGGAGAGTGTCCTTCCAAATCATAAATTTGGAAAAATATTAACATTAATTTTTATTTTTAAAGTTCTCATGCATATGACAGGGAAAAAATGCAATGTTGTGATGCTTCTCAATAAGATTTTTATACAGATTTCTGATTCTATGGACCATCACTTTCAAAAAATATTTTTAAGTAATACACAATATATCAAAAATATTTTAAGGGCTTCCCTGGTGGCACAGTGGTTGAGAGTCCGCCTGCCGATGCAGGGGACGCGGGTTCACACCCTGGTCGGGGAAGATCCCACATGCCGCGGAGCGGCTGGGCCCGTGAGCCATGGCTGCTGAGCCTGCGCGTCCTGAGCCTGTGCTCCGCAACGGGAGAGGCCACAACAGTGAGAGGCCCGCATACCACAAAAATAAAATAAAATAAAATAAAATAAAATAAAATAAAATAAAATAAAATAAAATAAAATAAAATAAAATAAATATATATATATATAAATAACATATCTTATAAATTCATTCACAAGTTGTGTTATTCCTAACTAATAACATTACTCCTCTGACTTTCTAATCCAGACCTTTCATATCTGCCACCCTCATCACCTTCCTTCCTCCCTCTGTCTTGTCTTTCTCTTTCTTTCTTTTTCTTTCTTTTTCTTTCTTTCTTTCTTTCTTTCTTTCTTTCTTTCTTTCTTTCTTTCTTTCTTTCTTTCTTTCTTTTTCTTTCTTTCTTTCTTTCTTTCTTTCTTTCTTTCTTTCTTTCTTTCTTTCTTTCTTTCTTTCTTTTTCTTTCTTTCTTCTTTTGCTTTCTTTCTTTTTCTCTTCTTCCTCCCTTTCTCTATTTCCTCCCTTCTTTCTACCCTTCTTTCCTCCCTCCTCCCCTCCCCCATACTTCCTTCCTTCCTTCCTTCTTCTCTTCCTCTCTTTTTTGTTTACAAACCAACACTTGGTAAATGCTCATGCAAGGGAACACACTCTACTAGGGTAAATTACCTTTCAGCAAATAATTACAGTAATGCCGTAAGTAAAGACTATTGCATATTTTTATGTCCCTAAGTCTTAGTACAACACGTAATATATAAATAAAGTATTTAGTAAATGTTAGCTGAAGAATAAGGAGAAGTATCTGGAAAATGATTTGTGATAATAAAAGATTGTAATTCTATTTTATGTGGTAGCTATTAAGAAACATATGATTTTAGACCTTATGATAAATTCTGGCATGGCTAGGCTGCAATATACTTATAGGACAGTGGCAGAAAATAAAATAAGAAAGATTTCAAAGGACATTACATTTTATCCTAAGGAGTTTTGAGCTCTATCTTGTAGGTTAAAGATTCTTAACATTTTTAGTACATAAATCCTTTTAAATCTTATGGAAACTAGGAAATCTTTGTTTCTGTCTCTGTTTCTCTCTCTCTCTCTCTCTCTCTCTCTATATATATATATATATATATATATATAACACATATATACATTTATACCAAACTGTTCTTTACAATTAGGGAATTCATAGCTACCAGAAGCTCATTGTTCAATCCTCCAAGCCCTTCCTACTAAAAGTGAGGTCCGTTGGTATCACCTGGGACTTGGTAAAATGCAGATTCTCAGGTACCACCTCCAGCTTACTGTAGAATGCTAAAAAGATTTCAAATGATCCATAAACATTAAAGTTTGGGAATGACCATTCTAAGCATTAAGTTAAAGCACCATAGTAATCAATGATCAAAATACCACATATGCAAAATAACGAAATGCAAAGATTTGCTACATTCATCTGTCTTTTCTTGTGAAATTCTACTCCTGGAATGCTTATTTTCCTAAAACAATTAGATACATCTTGAGGGCAACAATCCTACTCTTCACCAGAAAAAAACAAGAAATTTCAGGATGGTATAAGAGAGGCAACAGAGCGTGCTGAATGCAGTTAGATTACTAAGCTGGAGTTCCTTTTCTTTAATTAACTATGTACCTTGGAATCTTCTGGGACGTCAGTTATTTCTTGTCATCTTTTTGATGATGACAAAAGTCCCTGGCAAGCACAACAGTCAAAAATAAACACTTCTGTTAAAAAATACAAAAAATGTGGGAAGATGGCAGAGGTGGTAGTGTAGTTTTTGAACCTCTACAAGAGGCCATAGAAACAGAAAAATAAGATAGAAAAATCAAAACCCACAAAACTCTAAGAGCAAATGTAGATGGGAAAGTTTTTCTTGAACCCCAAATACTACCAGGTTGGGATAGACCATGAAGAACTGGTAAACCACACATTCACCAACAGTTTCACTGAGAGGCCCAGTGGGCCAGTTAGAGCAGCAGCTGAAGGCTGCTTCACAAGCTTCAGAGTGTGGTGAGGGCAAGGAAACTGCAATAAGGTGGAATAATTATGAAGTGGTCTGGGGCCCATGAGATCTCAAAATTAGCCAATGAAAACTTCTCAGGATAAAGATGTATTCATTTTTTATTGTTGTGTAACAAACTACCGCAGACTTAGCACCATAACACAGCACACATCCCTGAAGCGGGGTGGGGAAACAAGCATGCTGACTTGAGTAACTTTGGAAAATGATGCTTTGACTGGAAACTATAAGATTAAAAACAAAAGGAACTGCACTTAATATCTGTACTCCAGTTGGTAAATTTGTTTCTCATGTGGGTATATGTTAACAATTCTGAAACTGCTGGATATGTATACTAGAACCGAACAAACAAGTAAATGGATGGTAGATGATGAAAGGCAGGCTTCTCACTGTTAGAGAAGAAGGTTCAGACAGGCAAGAGGGAAAGACTGGAATGAACCATGTTGTACTGAGTTTGAGTCAAAATTGTGAGTATGAACTCAAGTTTAGACTAATGCAAGTACAGCTATATAGATACAGATATAACAATAAATATGTAGTTATATGTATATATACAAGTGAGTATGCATACATATATTTCCTAGTTCTGACCACTGAAAAGGCCATAAAAGCAAGGACACTCCAATAGTGATGAGCAAACCCAGTGTCCAGATCTTAGTTTCTAATGCCTTTTGCCAATAAAAGGAACTAGAGGTCCTTGGAGAAATGGCTGTCTTAGGATGGGCCAGGAAATATACAAATAAACCAATAGCATCTTTTAGTGCCTTAAAATAAGGCAGCAAGCAATAAAACACAAAAGGGTTGGAGTATGTCAAAGGGACACTGAAGACAATCTGAAAGAGCTTCCAGTGGCTAAAGCTGAAATATTTTAAGCAAAAATATTAATAATGTATTGAGTTATGACTCAAAATATAAAATAAATACCTTTGAGTCAATACTTAAATAATTTAATAATTGAATAAAATTTTTAAATGAAGGAGAGAAGGCAAATTTCCTTAGAGAATTCCAAATAATTTATGTAAATACTTCTTTAAGGGAGGTGGAACTTAACTTCCTATCCCTTCAGTGTGAGTGACTTAGTGCTTTGTGACTTGTTTCCAAAGATGGGAGAATGGAAAGGGGAAAAACAGTCATTTTACAATGACAAAAAATACCTTGGCCAAAGGAGCAAATTTACATAGGTGATAAGTTAGATTGAGAGCAACTATCCTTAATATGATGTAATGAGAATGTCACTTCACTTCTTCAATCTTTCTCTCAAAACCCATCACCCCAGTCTAATCACTAGAAGAATATTGACAAGCCCCAGTGGAAGAACTTTCTACAAAATAATTTACAAATATTCTTTAATATTCTTAAGGTCATCAAACAAGAACAATATGAAAAATTTTCTCAGGCCAGAGGAGACTGAGACATGATGCCTAAATGTTATGTGGTATCTTGGATAATATCCTAGATTAGCAAAAGGACTTCAGGGAAAAAGTAATAAAACCTGAATAAAGTATGGAGTTTAGTTAATTGCAATGGACCAATGTTGGTATATCACTTGTGATAGATTGTACCATGGTGATAAAACATTAACGATAGAGGAAATGGTGTATGGGGTTATGGGGCAGCAAGGGAGAGACAATGCCAGTAAGGTGGGGACCACAATCCTATACAACATAATCACATATGTTTCATCACCTTGATCCTATTTTTATTGAGAGCCTATAATGAGGACAGCCTGAATAGAATACAATCCAAACTGAGGACAGGCACACTAGAGACAAAAAAAGAGAAGTATTCAGACAAAAGTGAAGAAAGGACACAGACTCAGCAGTTCTCAAAAAGTACAAGGGCATTTTTAAAAACAGTGGAAAAATAAAGAGAGAGAGTAAGAATGAAAGAGAAGGGAGGAGAGAGAGCATTATTAAAAACTTATCAAACTGTGCTTAGAAAGATGCATTTTATTTTATGCAAATTATAGCTCATAAAGATTAAAAGTTAAAATATAAAACCATGAATAGTCTGAATATTTGTGTCCCTCCTAAAATTAATATGTTGAAATCCTAATGCCCAAAGTAATGGTATTAGGAAGTGGTGCCTTTGGAAGTGGATTAGGACATGAATAAGATTAATGCCTTATAAAAGAGGTCAAAGAGAGCTCCCTTGCCTCTTCTATCACAATCACTTTCCTTGCTCACTTTTAGACAGTAAGAATTCTGGTAAAGGGCCTTCACCAGAACCTCTGCTGGCACTCTGGACTTGTATTTTCAGCCTCTAGAACTGTGAGAAATTAATTTCTGTTGTTTATAAGTCATCCAGTCTGTGGTACATTTTTAATAGCAGCCTGAAAGGACTAAGACAACTACTTCACAAACTATGAAATAAAGGAGGAAAGGAGGAAAATTACCAAAAGTTACCTCAAAATAGACAGAAGGTCTGAATCAACATAGAAGAAAAATAGAAAATCAATGACAAAAAAAGCACTAGGCCTATATGTATTCATGGGTGAATTGTAACAAACTTTTAAAGGTCAGTAATCACAATGGTACTTTAACTATTTTATACTATAAAAGTAATATAATTTCCAGTTTTATTTTACTTATATTGTATATCACTGATTTCCAAAATCTGTCAAAGATCAAATGTCCAAAAAAGGAAACTACAGACCAATCCTACTTATGATTATCAATATAAATATCCCAAATAAAATATAGCCAGTCAGAAACACAACCTATTTAAAAGATTATACAGCACGTCCAAATGATGTTTATTTCAGAGATGCACACATAGTTTAATACTAAGAAATCCATCTGTATTATTCGTTACATTAGCAGAACAAGAAACAATATTATATGATCATCTCTATAAATGCAAAAAATATATTGGGCAAAATTTATTACTATTTTATGTTTAAAAACTCTCAGTACAATAGAATTATCTGTCTGCTTCCTCAGCATAATCAAATATATACCTTAGACTCAAAGCCAGCATCTTACTTAATGTGGAAACAGGAGGTTTCTCTGCTAAAGTGAGGAATAAGACAAAGATGTCAACCACCCAGCATATGTGCTGTAGATATTAAGCAGTGCAGTTAGAAAATAGAAAGGAATTAGGGGCATAAGAGTTAGAAAGTGAGCAAACACTATGTCTATTTTCACATAATAGTATAATACATCTGAAAATCACTAAGGAATCCATGGGAAAAATTAGTACAACAACTAAGATAATTTGATAAAGTAGTAACTTATAAAGTCAATATACAAAATCAATAGTCTTTATGTATATTGCTAAAAAAGTGTGTAATATCCATAATGGAAGAGATCTCGTCTATATTATAGTTGATAGATAGAGACATATAAATAGATAAATACATAAAGAATGAACTTCACAAGAAATACGCAAATCCTATATAAGCAAAACTTCAAAATACTCTGACACATGCAAAGATATATTTGAATAAGTGCAAAGAATTAACATGGTTTTGAATAGTAAATTACCTATCTATCTATCTATCATCTACCAGTTTTTTTAACTTTATAAATTTTGCACAACCCTAATAAATATGCAATCACACAATTATGCTTTTTTATTTCTGAAAAGCTAGAGAAACAGTTTTTAAAATCAAGTTTATTTGCAAGAGCAAATAAGCAAAAGGACAACCAAGAAAATCATGATATGAATTGGGGAGGAGCTATAGAGGATGGCTAGCTCTATTTGATATTATAAAATATTATTATGACATCATAAGTAAACAGTATAATAGTAGCATGTAACTAGCCTGAAAAAGCAAGGTGGATAATATAAAATTCAGAAATATTCTCAGTTGTATATTAAAATGTGGTTTCTGAAATCAGTGAAGATAATATAAATGGATAGTCACTAAAAAAGGAAAGTCTGTATTCATTTGTAATAAGACAAATGAGAAAAATACCAAATTTACCAGAAAAGTTTATGTAAAATATGAGATCATGAAGGTTCTAGGAGAATGCATCAGTACATTTCTCTATCACGTGAGCATGAAGAAATATTTCATAATTTGCCTGTGAAGCCACCAGGTCCTAGACTTTTGTTTGTTGGGAATTTTTTAATCACAGTTTCTATTTCAGTATTTGTGATTGGTCAGTTCATATTTCTATTTCTTCCTGGTTCAGTCTTGGGAGATTGTACCTTTCTAGGAATTTGTCCATTTCTTCCAGGTTGTTCATTTTATTGGAATATAGTTGCTTGAAGTAGTCTCTATGATCCTATGTATTTCTGTGGTGTCCATTGTAACTTCTCCTTTGTCACTTCTAATTTTATTGATTTGAGCCCTCTCCCTGTTTTCTTGATGAGTCTGGCTAAAGGTTTGTCAATTTTGTTTACCTTTTCAAAGAACCAGCTTTTAGTTTCATTGATCTTTTCTATTGTTTTCTTCGTTTCTATTTCATTTATTTCTGCTCTGATCTTTACAATTTCTTTCCTTCTGCTAACGTTGGTTTTTGTTTGTTCTTCTTTCTGTAGTTGCTTTAGGTGTGAGGTTAGGTTATTTATTTGAGAGTTTTCTTGTTTCTTTAGGTAAGATTGTATTGCTATAAACTTCCCTCTTAGAACTGCTTTTTCTGCATTCCATAGGTTTTGGATCATTGTGCTTTCATTTTCATTTGTCTCTAGGTATTTTTTAATTTCCTCTTTGATTTCTTCAGTGATCCATTGGTTGTTTAGTAGCATATTTTTAGCCTCCATGTGTTTGTGTCTTTTACAGGTTTTTTTTCTTGTAGTTGATTTCTAATCTTGTAGCATTGTGGTCAAAAAGATGCTTGACATGATTTTAATTTTCTTAAATTTACCAAAGCTCACTTTGTGGTCTAGCATGTGATCAATCCTGGAAAATGTTCCATGTGCACTTGAGAAGAATGTGTATTCTGCTGCTTCTGGGTGGAATGCTCTATAAATATCAATTAAGTCCATCTGCTCTAATGTGTCATTTAAGGCCTGTGTTTCCTTGTTGAGTTTCTGTCTGGATGATCTGTCCATTGATAAAACAAGGTGTTAAAGTCCCCCACTATTACTGAGTTGCAGAGGAAGGAATACTCTCAAAGTCTTTCTACAAGTCCACCATCACCCTGATACCAAAAAAAGACAAAGAGACCACAAAAAATGAAAATTAATAATATGTCAAATTGGTGATGTAACCAATAACGACCAAAGAGAAACTATTTCAAGACAGTTTAAAAACCCACTAATTTGGTTAATTTTCCTAGTTTATATACTCTAAGAAAAGATAACTTCAAACTAAATCCAGAAGCAAAAATTTAACCTCTTCAGTAATCATATCATTGGAGATAGTGTTACTATTGTAATTGTGAAAATACTGTATGTGTATTGTGGGATAAAACAAATGACTAACTATTTGGTGTCAGAGAAAAGTGAATTTTTTACTCAGGGGAAACAATATAAAAATAAGTAAAATCTCTATAGTCTTGAATTTGAATAAAATATGAAGTAAGATTTTATCTAGTTTATCTCATAAAAACTATTTTCTAACTCTGTCCACAAAAAGGCCTGCAAACAGTAACTCAACTAGTAATAATAAACACCACAGTGCCCAGGTTTTGTTACCTAAATGCTATTTTCAACAGTAAGGAACCAAAGGTCCCTGGAAAAATGGCTGTTTCAATATTTGGGGCATGAACTATACAAGATGATCCTGGAAAATTTTGTTATACTAGAAAGAAAATAAGATTATAAGGACTTCTAGGGTCATGGCCAGAGAACTCTGCCACAAACTATACTGGAGCATCAATATATATAATAAGTATGTCAATTTTTTTTAATACATGTGTTTATAATGATAATGTAAAAAGAAAAAAACCCAAAAAGAATCAAACCATAAAAACTCATTGGTTACCTTTGAACAATGAGACTATCCATCCTGGTTTACCAAAGGCAAGCAGTTTGGCTTATTCTGTTGTTCCAATTATTCTGTTTTTCCAATATAATTATTAATAGTGTCTCCTTTCATTTAAAAAATGTACTGGCTTGGACAATAAATTGTATATTCAATTTACCTTTGTAGGATGCCAGAAGGCCAACACATTAAATTTAAAATGAGAAAATTTTTAAATTCGCTATTTTTTAAAAAATGGGAATAAAAGGGAAAGAACGGGAAAAATGTGGGGTTTTTTTAAAGAAGGGGAAAAAGTGTTTTATTCTGACTTTTTGTTAATAACACTGTACTTTAGGATAACTAGTAGTTGAGACAGGGGTTTTCTTGATAAAGTATTGCAGCTAACTAATGAATAAATATTGATAGAACTTTAAAATCAACAGTTTTTCAACCTCTATGTGATAAACGAATCTAGGCAATGATCATCAGTAAGGGAGATGGCCAGATATTATATTGTTTTTATTGGAATTATACCATGTCACTTATGAAATATTTTTGCCAAAAACTTAAACCTTATAAGTTTGTTATTATTTTTTTTCATCTTTTCTAATCACCAGTTTACAGGATATACAAGGGAGGGAGAAAGATGTTGAATAACACCTCAAGGAGGAGATTAGCAAAGTCCAGAGCATGGGAAACTATAGACCAAAATCCCAGTTTCTTAAACATATAAACTATAAGGGCGTTGGAAAAAAAAGAGACACAGGCAAGGGATCCTATAAATTAAGTGAGACTTAAGAAACATATTGTCTCATTGCAACATATAAAGTCAATTTGGATATGGTTTCACACTAACTCTTTAAAATATTATAGGACAGGGGCTTCCCTGGTGGTGCAGTGGTTGAGAGTCCGCCTGCCGATGCAAGGGATACGGGTTCGTGCCCCGGTCCGGGAGGATCCCGCGTGCCACGGAGCGGCTGGGTCCGTGAGCCATGGCCGCTGGGCCTGGGCGTCCGGAGCCTGTGCTCCGCAATGGGAGAGGCCACAGCAGTGAGAGGCCCGTGTACCGCAAAAAAAAAAAAAAATTATAGGACAATCATGCAAAATTGATTGGATATTTAATGACATCAGGAAATTAAAAGATTTTAGGTGTATAATGTATTAAAACACATTTCGAAAAGCCCTTCTATTTAAAAAATACACACTGGTGTATTTATGGATCAAAGATAATGTGGTCTGGAGTTTTATACGAAATAATTGGAGGGAGGGGGTGTGAGGATTATAGATAAAATCTTTGGGGAAGTATGTTCATAATTATTGAAGCTGAGTGGTAGGTGAGTGATAGGTACATGAGTGGGGGTTATTATGTTATTCTCTCTACTTTTATATGCTTGAAAATTTCCATAATAAAATGTTTAACCAAAAATGCAAAAAAATACATGTCTATCCAAGAAGTATAACAGAAATATATTTAATAGCTGCATATCTTCTTTGAGACAAGTCATGCTTCTCTCTATTCAAGAATATTTTGAGTTGGAGATGAGCAGAGGGCGACATTTCTTTCATACATGAAATATCTTATTCTCATCCACTCAGACCTGAAAGGGAAAATGAACCCCATTCATGTAATTCCCAGACACTGCTACTCTCATAAAGTCAAAATTCCTTCAGAAATAGGCTTTTCTTTGTAATCTGGTATTAAATAGTAATACTATTTTGCCCCTAAATGAAAAATCATTAAAAAATTCAGTAACTGGTTAAATGTACCCATGTATGGTCTATTTTTGGAACACAAAAGTAAAAAAATTATATCTGAACACAAATTCTTTTCAGCTAAACTCAAGACTACAAAATAATAATAATAATAAAAATACACTGTAAGACTGAAAGAGCCATTAAATTTATTGCTTCTTATAGCATGAGGAACATGCTGATACTTTCATGATTTCTGCTAAAATATTAAAATACTCTGCATTAAGTCTAATAACCACCCTGTTCAAAGAATCTTTTTTATCAGAGCATGCATCTTATAGGAACATATTTTATATATATATATAACCATTTGAAATATCTCTTTATTTAATGTATTGTGCAGGTAATACTATTCACTTTTTTATAGTATGAGGATCCAGAAATAGTTGGCCATATTTAAAGAAACCTTTGTCAAAAGAGAAAAATCTGAGAGCTTAACACATGAAATCAATGCTCTATCTTAACCAATAAAATAATATTCTATAAACTAAGGGAAGGGAGAAACCATTAACAGTAATACTGAGCATGTTTTTGTTTTGAAAATTTTGGGACTATAAATTCTTCATGTGCTTTAAAAACTATATTAGCAACAGAGATCAAGTTTTAAAGAGTGGGGAAACCGTCAATAGCATTAAAACACTTCCTTCAACCAGACTTCCTCTAAGATGTTTCATATGGTATTCCTGCAGTTACTCTCATCACATAATAGCACTTGTTTAGAATACTGGAGATTCTGGTCTCATTGAGCCAAAAGAGGAAGACGTAAAATCTTGGTCTCAAATCTCAGGTCTTTTAAAACTGTACTATTTTTGTATTTCATTTTTAATGTTTAGGTCATTTCCTCTTTTAAGGTGTGAGTTTAAGAATATCCAAAGACTGTATAACAAATCCACTCAAAACCAATGAATAATCTCACAAAATATACATGCAGTTTGGGAAAGGTATCTTGTTCATTTTATATTCACTTCATGATTCTATAATATACATGAAAATATGGTTTATTATTTAAAAAGTTATGTATAAAAGATTTGGATAGGAAAAGAAAGGATAATTGGGTTCTAAAGAGTTTCATCTCTAGATCATTATTAACCACTGTCTCAAACTCAAAAGGGCAATGTATTTACCATCTACTCATCATTATCCTCCAGAAAAATATCACTTATGTATAACAAAGAGTGACTGATGTATCTTAGATTTACTGGGTAACTGGTAAAAAAATGAACTATTGTAATTTTTGGTACACTCCCAAATTAAAGCAGTATGTTACTCAGTTCAAATTACCTAACAGTCTGACAGGCCATGTTATCTGGGCAAATCGGAGATCTTTCCCTCTGGACCTTACTCAGATGCAGTTTGATCTGAGCTTTGTAGTAAACTATAGCTCCCTTTTACTTTTAATTTTATGTCTATATTTTAAATTTCCACTCTTTTTTGTAGCATTAGATAATATTTTTTAATCAGAAATATTGTGTGATGAAATATTGACAGAAAAACACACAAATATTTAAGGACATTTTAAATTCTGTGACTAAGGATCAGGTAAGAAGAGGGTTGCTTCTTCAAAGGTAAATTTGCTCTCCTAAGAAAAAATATACTTTATTTTGGTTTCCACCATTACTTTCTAAAGGGAAAAAAGATGTCAAATGTTACTTTGGAATAGCTTACATTTAGGTTGATTTATTTATTAACTTTGATATATTCTGATCTAATTAATTCTGAATCAAAGCCTGTCAAAAATAACAAATATCAAGTGCTAGGGTAGGGTGCTTAATTCAGAAACTTGAGTTTTCCCTGTTTCCGGATGAAAATTGATATCTTCCTAATTTGCCACAGACTTTTACAGGAAAAAAAAAAAACTGTAAAGTGGAATGTGAGGCAATCAGTGTTTATGAATGGTGTATATTCTTATTAATTATGATTACACAGACCCAAGTATATTATAGGAAAAATAAGGAAAAATGTCTATTTAATAGACATATCTTTTAATTGAATAACTCTTTAGGCCTCAAGTTTTATTACTCCTTATATTTTTGACCGTATATGTTTACGTGAGTGTGCATGCATTTACGCTGTTTATTTTTTGAAAATCAGTTCTTTTATTCCTTGAATTCCCTCAATAGTCATCTTATATTCTCTTCTCACACAGAGTATAAAAATATAGACTTGACAATAATCGTTAACAAGTCCTAATTAATTAAAACACAAAACCGTCCTTGATCATTTAGTAGCTGGTGATATTTTAATCTCTTTTCTTAGTCTGATGAACCAGGATGGAATATAAAATTCATTGTATAAATTGTTCTTAAATAAAAATTAATGAAAAGTGATGATGCATAAATCAAAAACTCAAATAGTTTATGATTATGTACATTTTATTTAAACATGAATGTGATGAATGTATATTTCTGAAGGACATTAATATTGAGGAAATTGTTAAGTCATTTATTTTGTGACTGATAATAAAGTTATACTTCTCTTTATTTATGTCAATAATTCTTACTAGTACTATAGCTAACTTTTATTTTGGGTAAGATTATTCTTACTTTAGTTCTCATTGACTTTAGCTGGAAAAGGAATGAATAAAAGGAGTACTCTGTGGTTCTGGATTTTAAACATGAATGCATGATAGATGTGCATTGAGATTCAATCAGTGGTGTTTATTAACCCGTATGTAAGTATAATAGAATGGTTTGGATTAATAACAGAACAGAATATGGAGTAAGACTTCAATATCAAGTAAGTCCCATTGTGGCTGACATACACCTTTAGATATTATTGTGAATGTTATTTCAACAATCTGCACATACTTCCTGATGATCAAATTAATAATGCTAACCATGTGCTCAGAGAAAATTAAACAATAGCTACATTTTATAATTTTTAGTGAACGTTGTGATATATTGTCGACATGCGTTATTTCATTAATTCTCAAAAATAACTTTGAAACAGAGATAATATCCTTTTTTTTTTCCAAATAAGGAAATGAACACTTGGTTGCGAGGCTAATTGGACAAGGTGATAGAGTTGCAAGACTACCTGATTGCAAGTCTTTTAAGTTTGTGTGCTTCCAAGGCATATGTTTTTGAATAATTGGTATTTGGACTAGTCAATGATATTAGCTGGAACACACATTCTTGTACTATACCCAACAAATGCACTATTTTAATAGTGATGCTAGATTCACGTTTGACTTCTTCACATCTGTGTCCTCCCTTAGTTTTACCCAGCTTAGTTAATTCTACTCAGTCAGTATTTTTCAGCCCTAACCCAACCCATGGTGCCAGGCCTTATTCTGCTTCTCTAACATCCTACATCCAATTCCTTAGTAAATTCTGTCAATATACCTTTAAAATAACAGGATAATGTCTTCTGTTGTATGAAAAATATATTAGGTACTTTTCATTATTGTTTTTACTTTGCATTTAGGCTTTGATATGGTATTTTGTGATTTGATTAGAATCAAGGAACCTTCCCTTATCAAGGTTTCATTTGCAAAAAATGATATATTAAACATGCATAGAAATGAGACTCCTCAGTTATAAATAAAACCTTGCCTCTAGATTTTTTACACTGTGCTTGTGTATATTTTAACAATGATCTTTCACAAATGGGTTGTTTGTGCCACAAATATTGTAATGTTTTTTACAAAGCATTCTACCAAATCTCAAATGTTGTAGGAAAATAGTATTGTTATAGGAAAATAATTAAATGATTATTGTAAACTATTTTCCACTTTGCACAACCAGAGTATCAATGCTTTTACTTTAAAATGTGGAAATGATATATCTTGAAAGTCTATAAATGTGAAAGAGTTAGAAGAGCACATATTTAAAATTGAGTGTGTCAACTCTAAGCAATTAACATTGGGTACCTAAAGCAACGTGTTGAAAATTTTTGCCTGTATTCAGGGTCAGAGTGAAGATCACCCTGACTGTTCAGTGTCGTCTGCCACAGGCATTAGAGGGAGAGTGGTAGTATGACACACATTCACCATGTGTGAACATGGAAGAACAAAATTCTGACTTTTTAAAAAAACTTCTGAATAGTACCTTCCATTAAAGAAGGGGTATATCTTATTCATCTCTGTTTTAAAAGTATTTAGCATGGGGTTTGTACATAGTGTGATCTTACATTGAATAACTGCATAAAAGTAAGTAAAAGTAAAAAATGCTCACTCTTTTAAAAATAAATACAAATTTAAACAGTTACAAATATTTAAAAAGTTCGTTCTGAGATAGAGAAAAATGTGTCAACATACATGATTAAGAAATGACTTGGGGGGCTTCCCTGGTGGTGCAGTGGTTAAGAATCTGCCTGCCGATGCAGGGGACATGGGTTCGAGCCCTGGTCTGGGAAGATCCCATATGCCACGGAGCGACTAGGCCCGTGAGCCACAACTACTGAGCCTGCGCGTCTGGAGCCTGTGCTCCTCAACGGGAGAGGCCGTGAGAATGAGAGGCCTGCGCACCGCGATGAAGAGTGACCCCCGCTCGCCGCAACTGGAGAAAGCCCTCACACAGAAACGAAGACCCAACACAGCCAAAAATAAATAAATAAATAAATAAATTTATATTAAAAAAAAAAAAGAAATGACTTTGAACCTGGTCGTGAGTTCCCTAACAATCCTTCCTCAGTTGCAAAAGTAACATTATTATGAAGTTTATGCTTATAACTCTTTTGCTTATAATTGTTTTGCACATATGTGCATGTTTTTGTGTACTATTTTATAAATGTTTGAAGTCTATATAAATGTTATACTGTATATCTTCTTTAATAACTTGCTTTTCCAGAGAATACCATTTTTTGTGATACTCATTCATATCGATGTATCTAGCTGTAATTCAATTATTTTCACTGCTGCTCAGTATACCTGTGTGTGTACCACACAATATATCTATACATTTCCCATTGAAGAAGACTTTGATACTTTCCAGATTTGCTATTACCTATAATGCTGCTATGAACAATCTGTATGTAACACATCTTGAACACCTACAAAAATTCTCTAGGATATCTATTCAGGATAAGAATTTCTGAGTCATAGATGAACTCATCTTCACTTTTACTAGAGGAATGCCAAACTGTTTTCCAAAGGGTTGTTCCAAGTTTTACAAACACACATTATAAGAAACCTTGCTGTGCCACATCCTTGTTAACACCTGGTACTCTCAGACTTTTAAATATTTGCCAATCTGGTGACTGTGAAATAGTATGTGACTGTGATTTTAATTTGACTTTACCTAATTATCATTGAGCTGATGCATCTTTTCATATATTTATGGCTTGTCCTTATTTTATCTTCTGTAGAATATCTGCTCAGAATTTTTGCCTTTATTTTGATTGGATTTTGTATTGATTTTTATAGATACCTCTTACTGATTAAAAGAGTTTATTTTTTCTAACCTTTGGTTTCTATCTTTTTAGCACATATTTTTTCCAGTTTATAGCTTGTCTTAACTTTTTAATGGTACCCATAAATATGTGTAAGCTTTGACGTTTATTGAAATAAAATGGATCATTTTCATGTTTTCATTCATTATATATTAAGTAATGTATGTATTACTAAATATTGTAGGTGCTGGGGATACAGCTTTCAACAAAGCAGATTAAAAGTCTCTGCTGCTATAGGACATGATATATAGTGTGAATGTGTGTATTGGGGGTGGTGACAATGAATAAAGTAAACAGTGTTTTAGACAGAGGTATCTGATAGATAAAAAATAAATTAATAAAGGAAAGTTATGGCTGTGGAGATAAGGGCATGAAATTTTAGACAGAATTATTAGGGAAGGTTATCCTGAGAAAGTGATATTTGAATAAGTACCAGGAAAGCTGAAAGATTAAGCCATGTAGATACCTGACGGAAAAGTGTCTCATTCAAAATATGGAGTAAGAGTAGTGGGAAAGAAAGATTAAGTGGTAGTCAGAGGTTGTCAGATTTTGTAGGACTTTGAAGACCATTTTAAGGCCTTTGTCTTTTATTCCAAGTTAGCAAATTATTGAACAGTTTTGAGCAGAAGAGAGACAAGATCAGATGAATGCTTTAGTGTCATCCTCTTGGCTTTTGTGTTAAACATAGTTAAAGAGAGGCAAGGATGGAATCAGGAAACTAGTTAGAAAAGTTTTATACAGATCCAGGGGAGAAAGATGATGGTTTAGACAAGGATGGTAGCTGTGGACTCATAGTATTCAGATTCTGAATATGTTTTAAGGCCAAATGATAGGATTTGCTGGAAGACCAGATATTGGTTATAAAAAAAAAGAGAATCAAGATTTTGGCCTGAGGAACTAGAAGGAAGTTGCTATTTACTGAGATAAAGAAGACTAGGAAAGAGGAGGTTGTTTGGAATGGGGGAAGGATCAGGTGCTTAGTTTTGCACTACTTTAATTTGTGTTGTCTATTCAACAAAGAAATGGAAATGTTCCATAAGCATTTGTATATGCATGTCTAGATCAGGGCAGACATATGAACTGAAGTCACCAGCACATGTGAAACCATGAAAGTGAAGGATAGTAATGAGTTTTGAGAATCAAGATACAGGACATACCAATGTTTAGAAGTCCATCAGATAATGAATGCCCAGAAAAAAGTGTGGTGTCCTGGAAGCCAAGTGAAAAAGTGTCAAGGAAGAGTGAGTGGTCAGTGTTTCTTAAACATCAAATCAGATGTAGGCTGAGAATTTTCTATCCAATCAGCATCTACTTTAAGAAACACTAATACTTTAGGTCTTAGAGATATATTCCTATATTTTCTTCCAAATGTTCCATTTTTTATAAACATTTAAATCTCTAATTTGCTATGACCAGCTTTTTGCATGTGGCATGAGGTTAGTATCTGTGATAGATCAGGTAAGCTCACTGTTGCAATGAGACCAAACAAAAAGAGTAATGTCAGTGACTTTGCAAAACAAATGTTATTTCTCCCTCATGGAACAATCCAATGCAGGTCAGTGGAGGCTCTACTCTAACCAGTGATTCAGATATTTAGAGTTCTTTCATTTTATGATTATACCATTCTCTGAAGTCCCCAGTATTTCCACCATTCAGCTGGAAAATAGATGAAGGAAATGAAAAGGCATGTATGGAAGGGTTGTATGGACCAGGCCTATGTTATACATGGTGATGTATATCACACCTACTCATATTACTGTGAACAGAACGCAGTCCCTTGGCCACACCTAGCTAAGCAAATACTAAGAAATGTGGTTTCGACCTGTGCCCAGGAGAAAAATGGAAACAATTTGATAACAAATAGCCATTTTCTGTCACAGGGTCTAATTTAAAATTTGTTTTTCACAAATATGGGCATGAACAATGAGAATAGAAAACTTAAGAACACAATCATATAATTATTGTAATGGTTGTGTTTCAATAAAGCCTAGTAGGCTTGCCTTATGCTATTAGAATGATACTGGAAAATCTTACACCTAAATTAAAAACTGAATCCATTACACACTTTAGTCAGTATTAAATTAAGAATTTATCCTTATATAATTATTAATAAATTAACATGTGTTTTTAATAGCACAGGATAAACTACGTATAATAAGCATTTGTTACATGAAATTTAAAGATGAAATATTTCTACGACCATACCACCCTGAACACGCCTGATCTCGTCTAAAGGTGAAATATTTGTAATTTTGGATGAAAAACTAATGTTTCAATTTTGTTGTATTATAATACAATAATATTAATAATTAATATAATATATAATATTAATATAATCAATATTATATTAATGTTTCAAATTTATTGAAATTCACTACAAAAGTGAAAATAATATATAATTTATTCAATACATATTATAATGCTTATCTTAATACAAAAAATTTACTACACATAAGATAACATTTTCCCAATATATGTACATTAAAATATTATTTAATTACTACTAAATTATTATTTCAGTTATCAGAAGTACGACTGCCCTTTAAAAATGTCCTTCAAAATGAAGTGATCTAGGTAGGAAGGCTTTATTCTAAAATAAAAAAATAAATTCAAAACTAACATAGCATTAATATTTTATAAATATTTTGCTTTAATATTGCATCAGAGGCCAATTTGAATGCAAGCCCAGATTCATGTTTTGAATATTAATTGTTGAAGTTTCATGGATCTTTCTAAAGAGTCTGTTAAATCTTAATTAGTTATCATTAACTTATAAAATGTAGAAAATGTCTATTGAAAACCAATATATTATTAGGTCAGAATAAGAAGGTACAGATGTCTCAAAATTAATATCAACAAGAATTTCTGATAAGCTCAAAGAAATAAAAAGACATTTAAGTTTTTTTTTTTTGACATTTAAGTTTTAATATGAATCTTAGAATTGTGCTTTTAAGTTGGAAAATATTTTGGCTTTTATATGAATATTTTTGTCAATAAGCAAGGGAGTCACATACTGGGTAGTCTATAAACTCAAAAAACTTACTTTTTATAGAAGTAAAAATGTTTTAAAGAAATAGTTAATACCTTTTTGTGTGATTTTTATTCAGATCTTCTAGCACTATTATCTTAGTATGACATGACTACATTAATAAATATGTTTATTAAGTCTATGAGACATGTCAGAAGTATAATTCTAATAATCAGAGAGTCTTAAATGAGTATTCTTTTAAAAATGAGGGGGCACATGCATCAAGGTAGGTATCACTTTTGATAGAAATATGTGTATTATCATTTGAATGTCAAATTTTGAAATGTAATATTTTGATTTTCAGTTAATAAGTATTACTATATGTGCAACTAATTACCACTAAACTTTTCT
The DNA here is from genome assembly GCF_039906515.1 of Pseudorca crassidens. Taxonomy (NCBI): domain Eukaryota; kingdom Metazoa; phylum Chordata; class Mammalia; order Artiodactyla; family Delphinidae; genus Pseudorca; species Pseudorca crassidens. The sequence continues at coordinate 65,658,562 of NC_090312.1, forward strand.
CAATTTTTATCTTTAAAAATTATATATTTTACAGTAACAAAAATTTCACAATTTGTATGGAAACACAAAAGACCCCAAATAGTCAAAACAATATTGAGAAAGAAAAATGAGCTGGAGGAATCAGGACCCTGGACATCAGACTATACTACAAAGCTACAGTAATCAAGACAGTATGGTACTGGCACAAAAACAGAAATATAGACCAATGGAACAGGATAGAAAGCCCAGAGATAAACCCATGCACATATGGTCACCTTATCTTTGATAAAGGAGGCAAGAATATACAGTGGAGGAAAGACAATCTCTTCAATAAGAGGTGCTGGAAAAACCAGATAGCTACATTTAAAAGAATGAAATTAGAACACTCCCTAACACATACACAAAAATAAACTTAAAATGGATTGAAGACTGAAATGTAGGGCCAGACACTATTAAACTCTTAGAGGAAAACATAGGCAGAACACTCCATGACATAAATCACAGCAAGATCCTTTTTGATCCACTCCTAGAGAAATGGAAATAAGAACAAAAATAAACAAATGGGAACTATTGAAACTTAAAAGTTTTTGCATACAAAGGAAACCATAAACAAGATGAAAAGACAGCCCTCAGAATGGGAGAAAATATTTGCAAATGAAACAACTGACAAAGGATTAATCTCCAAAATTTACAAGCAGCTCATGCAGCTCAATAAAAGGAAAAAAAAAAAACCCAATCCAAAAATGGACAGAAGATCTAAATAGACATTTCTCCAAAGAAGATATACAGATTGCTAACAAACACATGAAAGAATGCTCAACATCATTAATCATTAGAGAAATGCACATCAAAACTACAATGAGATATCATCTCACACTGGTCAGAATGGCCATCATCAAAAAGTCTACAGATAATAAATCCTGGAGAGGGTGTGGAGAAAAGGGAACCCTCTTGCACTGTTGGTGGGAATATAAATTGATACAGCCACTATGGAGAACAGTATGGAGGTTTGTTAAAAAACTAAAAATAGGACTACCATATGACCCAGCAATCCCACCACTGGGCATATACCCTGAGAAAACCATAATTGAAAAAGAGTCATGTACCACAGTGTTCATTGCAGCTCTATTTACAATCGCCAGGACATGAAAGCAACCTAAGTGTCCATCAACAGATGAATGGATAAAGAAGATGTGGTACATATATACAATGGAATATCACTCAACCATAAAAAGAAACGAAATTGAGTTATTTGTAGTGAGGTGGATGGGCCTAGAGTCTGTCATACAGAGTGAAGTAAGTCAGAAAGAGAAAAACAAATACCATGTGCTAACACATATATATGGAATCTAAAAAAAAAAAAAAAAGTCATGAATAACCTAGGGCAAGTTGGGAATAAAGACACAGACCTACTAGAGAATGGACTTGAGGATATGGGGAGGGGGAAGGGTAAGCTGGGACAAAGTGAGAGAGTGGCATGGACATATATACACTACCAAATGTAAAATAGATAGTTAGTGGGAAACAGCTGCATAGCACAGGGAGATCAGCTCGGTGCTTTGTGACTGCCTAGAGGGGTAGGATAGGGAGGGTGGGAGGGGGAAGATGCAAGTGGGAAGAGATATGGGTATATATGTATATGTATGAATGATTCACTTTGTTATAAAGCAGAAACTAACACACCATTGTAAAACAACTATGCTCCAATAAAGACAAAAAAAGAAAAAAATATATATTTTACAATAAAAGTTAAAATTAAAAGGTGGTACTAAAAATCTCAAGCTTTATTAGAATAAACATATTTAAATTTATAGCAAATGTTTAATTCCTGAATTGTTAACCAAGACATGTGTGCACATGTGCACATAGACAGACTTTCCATGTGGACTACATCATATAATACAAGGGTAAATGTTTTGAATTCAGATAGGCTTAAGTTGAATCTAGATTCCTCCTATATTAATTGTGTAGTAGGAAATTTTTTTTAAAGCATAAATTCTTCATCTATGAAATGAAGATAGATTGGAATACCTATCCAATAGAATTGTCATAAGGAATAAATTTAAAAAAGCATGTTTGTACTTTGGTTTAGACCTGTATAATATAAACAGTCGGTGTTACCTATTGTGATAAATTCAGAGAAGACTCTTTTTCTGCTTTCAGAATACAACCTCTTAAAATACAAAATTATGTATGAATTTTATTGCTGCACTGGCATCAAATTTACTTAAGCATGCCAGATTTGTGTATTACCTCTGTCAAGGAAGAAAAATAATTTTTGGTTTAAGGCCTCTAGATTTAAGATTTTATTTTAGCAGCATTTAAAATGAATATTTCATTATTTCCAAGTGTACTATGCATATACTTTCATTCTCCAACATACACAGGTCAAAATATATAATTGTGCATCTGTGTACATTTACACAAATACTTGTACATCGTTCCCTCTAACACAACTACATATAAAGATAGCTATCTGGTATATTTGTATGAAATTATGTATATATATATACACTATATATCATGACCAAAAGTAACTAAAATATTTAATTTGTTAGAATTTATATATAGTATTGACTTTAATTTTGTTAACAGTGATCATCTTAAGAGTTATCACTGCTTAAAGGACCATTGGAGTGATACTATGATTTTGTTGTACATTTGGAACTTCAAAGCCAGCAAATCTACATTCTTTCAGAATATGCCTTAAAACGAATAAAATAATTGTCCTATATCATAAAAAAAAATACAGGGAATGCTCTTTCTTTCATATATTGCTAACCATGACTTCTATAGCTTTGAGGATGAATTCTGATAGGAAAAAGTGGGAAATCAGGAGAGTTCTTACTTGACTAATGTATGATATGATATGAATTTAAAACCTTACCTCCATTTTGTACTTAATGATTATGTGACCATGGGCAAGTTACTTAAGTTCTCCTGAGTCAGTTTACCATTCGATAAAAATGGGATTAGTACTACCTACCTTTTATGCACAGAATTGCTGGGAGCATTAAATGAAAAAAGGCTTGGTACCCAGAAGGCACTCAATAAGTGTGAGTCATTATCATCTGTAATGTCCTGCTTTTTTACAATTCTGGGATGATTATGATATTATGATATGACATCATGCACTGTGGAACAGCATATATTTATGGGGATTTTTAAAATTAGCAATGTTGTTTCTCATTATCCCAACTAAGACATCCATTTTAACATGCTCTTATATATCCATATTCACATTAATTCACATAAATAGATACCTGAAGATTCTACAGATTTTCTATTTGCTCCTCTCAAGACAAATTAAATGTTATTTCAAATATATGTAACATTTAAAATTCTCTGCCATCTTTGACCTAAAATATCAACCAGAATTCCATTTGGAGCAACATTGTTTCTCTTCCACATGCTATTTTTTACTATTTTCCTACTCAATCTTCTCTTCTCTGTGTTGAACATAACCAGATTCTTTCATTTTTATTGGTAGTCTCATTTCAAGTCACTTCACCATTGCAGTAACTTTTCTATTTTTATATTCTCAATGTGAGATATGAGATAAAGCCTAGTATAGTAGGTAAAAGCATAGATACTCAAGCTATTCTGCTTCCATGACCTATTGGCTGGGTAACCTTGGACAAGCTACTTAACTTCTCTCTGCCTCAATTTTCCCATCTGTACAACAGGAATAAAAATCTTGTAAGATGATTATGAAGATTATTTGAAATCTAAATAAAGTTAAATATTTTCATTATTGTGAGCTGCTGAACTCAGTATTGAATTCAGGCCTTCGATTATAGTATTGTCAAAAAATAAATTTAACAGTACAAAGGATGTGTAGGGAATTAAGGACAGGGTTATGAACTGTATGCATGGGAAAGATTTCTTAGAAGAAAGTAGAGGAAAAGGCAGAAACATATATGAGATTTTATTTCATAAACAATGAATCTTAGCTTTAAGAAAAAAGAGAGCATTTGCTCTTTTTTAAATAAAGGGAATCTTGGGAAATTTGTGATTGACCTCAGGATGATGCTTACTGATTGTTTGATTTCCAAGTACAGTTTAGATATCCCTTCTATGGTACTTAGGCATCTTGCCTTTTCTTACCCTAGAATTTATTGTACTGTGTGGTCATTCCTGTTCCTTTGTTGGAATTCCAAACTAGACTGTGTGCTCTGTGTAGACCAGAGTTTTTGCTCTTCTCTGCATTGTGATATTCCCCATCCCTTACCCATAGAAAATTCTGAATAAAACTGTTTGAATGAATTTTGAGTAGAGTGTAAACACACTCATATGAAATGCATTGTTTTTCTGACCTATATATGCAGGGATAGATAGTCCCCTTGCCCAACCTCAAATTTGCCAAATATTCCAAAATTGTACTTTTTAAAATAAAGGTACAAATAATAAAGCTGGAAGAACCTAAGAAAACATGTCAAAAAATAAGTGGTTTGAGCAGGAAACTAAATTTGGGGACAAGAATCAAAACTTTGGAAAAGAACAGTGAATATGAGATGGGAATATTTACTAGTAAATGGGATTTGTTATATCTGGATGACTTAACATACAAATTAATTTTTACCTCAGGATGATCCACAGTTTATTTATATATCAATGGCCACACAGGGAGACATATAAAAGAAGGAAAAGAGAGCTACACTAATAAGTAATTTTTTATTTTTTTCAGATTTTGCCTATTCACATTTACAAAAAAAGATGCCATTCTTCTCAGACAGAATACTTAGAAATTGTAATAGTTTGAATATGTCACCCTTCTTCTGGTCCCTTGCATTTTCCAAATTAATAGATTTTGCTTATCCTCTCCCAACTGCCCATCAAAAACAACAACAGCAACATAGACATGAATAATGTAATTCTCAGGAGACTTGTTAATCTAAACGTAAGGGTTTTAAAATAAAAACAGTAAAAACAGTAGGAGATCAAGGGAAATATAATGAAATTGTATACTAGATTTTCTGGAGTGTTGAGTGAAGAAAGAGACAGGTAATTTCTTTTTTTTTTTTTTTAAGCTTTTTTTTTTTTTTTTTTTTTTGTGGTATGCGGGCCTCTCACTGTTGTGGCCTCTTCCGTTGCGGAGCACAGGCTCCGGACGCGCAGGCTCAGCGGCCATGGCTCACGGGCGCAGCCGCTCCGTGTTATGTGGGATCTTCCCGGACCGGGACACGAACCCACGTCCCCTGCATCGGCAGGCGGACGCTCAACCACTGCGCCACCAGGGGAGCCCAAAACAGGTAATTTCTTAGAAGAGCTTTCCAAACAAAAATGATCAGAATATAGATAATGAACAAAATGAACAAATATTTCCTAAAGAAGAAACTTTTGGCTTTATGGGTGTTGATGGAATTGATAAAATTACATCCACAAATAGAAGAAAACATTGATTGGTAAACATTATGAAAAGACATATAACTGACAGGAGAAGGGTAGTAATATAAGGTCAGGTGGAAATTCCCAAATTTGATCATGAAAGAAAATATATGGGTGCAAAGAGTCCAGACAGGATAAAAATTAGCTCTTTATAGAATAATAAGCAAAATGAATGTTTTCCAAACATAGCTTATCTTCCCACTCATATGGGAAGATATTTAAAATGACATTCATTCCCTGGCCTTAACCTTCTGGATTTAAATGGTTGGGATTAGGTTCTAAAATTAATAGATTTAACCAGCTTCAGTTTTTAGATAATTTAAAAACTGTCTGCAGATAGACATATGGGAAGATTTACTATAAATACTTGCCAGATATAGGTCACAAAACTGAGCAGTAAAGAGCCAATGATACCATGGGAACCTTCTAATATTTGTAAGGTACTAAAAGAAAATATTGATTTTTTTTCTCTTGCTAACAACTTCCTATCTCAGGAGATAAAGGGAAAAAAATAATAAGACTTGCTAATATAGATAGAAATGAATAAATATAGAGAATCTGTTTTATGAAATGACAATGATGTGACTAAGATAAACTTATCACATCGTATGTTGTTATATGTGCTGTTCCAAGTGGTTTTCTAAACACCTGTTATAAGTGAATAAATGAATTTGGCAAAACTATTCCACAAAAGACTCAAAATGGTGCTTTAACCATACAATCATTTATGATGTTAGTGAAAAAAGAACATGGGGAGTTGCCCACAAAGACCAAAGTGTTCTTTATGGGGTCCTTCAATAAGCACAGATTAAAAATAAAAAATATACCAAAAATGCACAGAAGAAAAATTAGAGAATATGAGAAAACATTAGTAGGTGTACTTCAGAATAGAAATCAGAAGACTGATTCTCAAAGTGTATTATAATTTTCAAACCCTTAAAGAAAACAAAGCTTTTTAGTTACATAGTGAGCAAAATTGTGAAAATTCTTCTCCCTGAGCCGAATACTACAATAATAAACAGCAAAAGAAGGAAAGATTACCTTCTTAACTTCAATTTTGTTTCCATTTTGTCTGTCAAGGAGAATAATCTTCAGGTTTTAAGAGTGAAACTAAAATGGTGAGGAAAAATACAATTCAACATAGTTGAAGAGATAGGAAAAGAAAAAGTATAACAAATCTCCAAAGACTTCACTTTTCTGGCTCAGAAAGTATCTAATTTAGGGCACTGAGTAATTTTGAAGATAAGACCAATGCCAGTAATCTTTGAAGAGTTATTAGTAATAGGGGAACTGCCATGAGAATAAAGGAAGGCAAATGTCCCAAGTTTCTGAAAAGGTTAGGCAGTGTCTTAAAACTATAGACCAGGGATCTTGACATTTATGCTCAGCAAAATATTTGAAGGGAATACTAAATGAATGAATGTTTTTTGAGTACTGAGAAAGGTCATGATTAGCAGCAGTCGGCAGGTGTTCACCAAGAGTAAGATATGGTAGACTGTCTCCCCATTCCCTATTTTTGACATAATGACTAGGTTGGTGTTCCAGAGTACTGATGTAGAAATAACCTATCTGGATTAACAAAGTATCTTTGTTATTCTTTTATACAAGATGGAATGCATGAACTGGATAATAATGGTGATAGGTAGACTCGTCACTAGTTAAATAACTCATCTAATGAATATTAATTACTGAAGTAACATCATCTTGAAGAGATATAAAACTATCTTCATTTCTTTCCAGTAATATGAAGGAAATGTTAGGTGACTGAAATGGTGTTTCAAATTTTGTGTCGTGAGTCCAAGCAACAAAGATTTTGTACACTTTCAAGTATGGAAGTGAAGTAGCTGTAAACCAAGAACATGTGGCATTTATAAGATGGAAAACTAGCTGTTCCTCAGGTAGACAGTTGCAGCAAAGGAACACATAGGAACTCTTTATCATCCAGGAAAGAACTTCAAATCTGCGGACTTAGTGATGACACAGCTGATGCACCAATGGATAGGTTCAAAGTGGTCAATACAATTCAAGATCAAAGACTAAGCCAGAAGTTAGAATCATAGGAGAAGACATTTCAGCTTGAAACATTCTTGAGACAGTTGGAAAAAAGAACTGGAGTGACACTGTAATCAAGGAAATCAAGTTGGAGATAGGAGTAACTGTAACTGTACAGAACCAATGCAAAATTCCAGAAAGTACTAATGTCAAGGGACACACTTAGAAAAAGAATTCTACTAAATCTGAGTTATTTTTAAACAACATGAGATTTCAGTCTTTGCAGAACTAGAGTTTTATATGCACATTGTTTATTGTGGTAAGAAACACGTGACATAAAATTTACCATCTTAACCATTTTAAAATGTTTTAGTAGGCTTAAGTGTATTCACATTGTTGCAAAACATATCTCCAAAAATGTTTCATCTTGCAATCTGAAACTTTATGCCTGTTAAACAATTTACCTTTTCTCTCACCCCCAGTCCCTGGTAACCACCATTCTACTCTATGTTTCTATGAATTTGACTCCTTTAGATATTTCATATAAGTGAAATATTACAGCATTTGTCTTTTTATGACTGGCTTATTTCATTTAGCATAATCTTTAAGGTTTACCCATGTTGTAGCACGTGATATGATTTCCTTTCTTTTTTAGAGTGAATAATATTCTATTGTATGTCACATTTCGTTTATCCATTCATCTATTGATGGACTTTGGGTTGCTTCTCCCTTTTGGCTATTGTGAATAGTACTGCCATGAGCAGAGGTGTAAAAATATCTCTTTGAGACACTATTTCAGTTATCTTGGATATATACCCAGAAGTGGGATTGCTGAATAATATGGTAGCTCAATTTTTAATTTTAAAAGACCTTAAAAACCTTTTGATAGCAGTTGCACCATTTACAATGATACCAATAGTGCCCAAGGATTCCAGTTGCTTCGCATCCTCACCAAAATTTGTTATTTTCTTTTATTTTTTAAAAATAATAGCTATCATAATGAGTAAGATGAGATGAGATGATATCTCATTGTGGTTTTTAATTGTATTTCTCTGATGATTTTTACATTTGTTTCCTGTGATTTTGATACATATCCAAGAAATCATTACCAAGTTCAATAACATGAAGATTTTACCCTATGTGTTTTTCTAGGAGTCTTGCAGTTTTAGGTCATACATTTAGGTTTTTTATCTAGTTTGGGTTATTTATTTATTTATTTATTTGCATATAATGTAAGATACAAATCCAACTTCATCCTTTTGCATGTGGAGATACAGTTTTCCCAAAACCATTTATTGAAGTGTCTGTCCTCTACCCATGAGGGGTCTTGGTACCCTTGTTGAAGATCATTTAACAGTATATACAGGGGTTTATTTCTGGGCTTTCTATTCTATTCCACTGGTCTCTTTGTCTGCTTTATGCAACAACCATACTATTTTGATTACAAAAAGAAAAGCTGTTAGGGTTCTCTAGAGAGATAGAACCAAAAGAATTTATATGTATATAAATAGTATATATATAATAGATAAATAAATAATATTATATTAATAATATCAATAATATTATATATAAATAAATATTTTATATATATATATATATATATATAAAATTGCCTCATGTGAGTATAGAGGATGAGATATCCCAAAGTCTACAATCAGCAAGCTGGACACCCAGGAATGCTGATGTGTAGTTCTAGTCCTTTTCTGAAGTCTTGAGAATCAGGAGAGCTGATGGTGTTATTCCAGTCTAAAAGCCAAGAAACTTGAGATCCAAGAAGAGCCAATGTTTCAGTCTGAGTATAAAGGCGAGAAAAGACCAAGACCTTTGCTCAAGCTGTCAGGCGGGAGGAGCTCCCTCTCCTTCAGTCTTTTTGTTCTTTTCAGCTGATGGGATGAGGCCCACCCACATCTGTGAAGGCAATCTTGTTTAATCAGTGTTCTGATTCAAATGTTAATCTCATCCAGAAACATCCACAGACACATCCAGAATAATGTTTGGTCAAACGTCTGCTCATCATGTGGCCCAGTCAGGTTGACACAAAAAATTAACCGTAACAGTAGCTTTGTAATATGGTTTGAAATCAGGAACTTCAAGGCCTCCAACTTCTTTCTTTTTAAAAACTGTTTAGGCAGTTCAGGGTTTCTTGAGCTTGCATATGAATTTTAGGATGAATTTTTCTTTTCTGAAGAAAATGCTGTAGAGATATTGATAGGGGTTTTATTGAATTTCTAGATTACATTGGGCAGTATGGACATCTTAACAATATTAAGTCTTCCAATCCATTAACATAAGATGCGTTTACATTTATTTGTGTCTTTAATTTCTTTCAACAATGCTGTGTAATTTTCAGTGTACAAGTCTTTCACCTCCCTGGTTAGGTTTATTTCTAAAAATTGTATCCTTTTTTATGTTATCATAAATGGAATTGTTTTCTTAATTTTCGTTTTGAATTATTTATTTAGAATGTATAGAAATGAAACTTTTTTTCCTCAGTGTGTGTATGTATGTGTTAGTTTAGTATCCTGCAACTTAGCTGAATCTGTTTCTTAGTCCTAACATTTTTTGTGGAATCTTTAAGGTTTTCTACACATAAAATCATATTGCCTATGAACAAAGATGAATTTACATCTTCCTTTCCAATTTGGATGCTTTTTATTTCTTTTTCTGGCCTAATTGGTCTTGCTAGAACTTTGGACACTATGTTGAATAGAAGTGGTAAGAACAGATATTTTTGCCTTGTTCCCAATCTTAGAAGAAAAGTCTTCAGATTTTTACCATTGAGTATGATGTGATATGTCGGCTTTTTGTAAATGAAGGTAGTTTCCTTCTATTTTTAGTATGTTGAGTGTTTTTATCATGAAAGTATATTGATCTTGTAAAATGCTTTCTCTTCATCATTTGATGTGACTGTGTGTTATTGTCCTTCATCTTGTTAATGTGGTGTATTACACCGACTGATTTTTGCATGTCGAATCACCTTTGCATTCCAGGATTAAATCCCACTTGGTCATGGGGTATAACCATTTTAATGTGCCATTGGAGTCAGTTTTGCTAATATTCTATTGAATATTTTAGCATCAATATTCATCAGCAATATTAGTCTGTAGTTTTCTTTTCTTGTAGTGTGTTTGGCTTTGGTGTAAGTGTAATGTTGACCTTATAAAATAAACTTGAAAGTATTCTCTCCCCTCCATTTTTTGGAAAAGTATCAGGAAGATTGGTGTTAATTCTTAAAGTGTCTAGTGGATTTCTGCAGTGAAGACATCTAGCCCTGGACTTTTCTTTGTTGGGAGGTTTTTGTTACTAATTCAATCTCCTTACACATTATTGGAGTATGTTCAGGCTTCCTACTTATTTATGGTTCAGTTTTGGTGAGCTGTGTGTTCTAGGGATTTTTCAGTTTCTTCTAGGTTATTTAATTCATTGGCATACAACTGTTCACAGTGTTCTCTTATAATCTTTTTGTTTCTATGGCATTATTTGCAATGACTGTTCTTTTTTCTTTTTTGGTACACGGGCCTCTCACTGTTGTGGTCTCTCCCGTTGTGGAGCACAGGTGCCGGACGCGCAGGCTCAGCGGCCATGGCTCACGGGCCCAACCGCTCCGCGGCATGTGGGATCTTCCCGGACTGGGGTACGAACCCATGTCCCCTGCATCGGCAGGTGGACTCTCAACCACTGCGTCACCAGGGAAGCCCACAATGACTGTTCTTATATTCCTGATTTTAGCCAGTTCAGTTTTCTCTTTTCTTAGTAAATCTAAGGGTTTGCCAATTTTATTGATCTTTTCAAAAAAAACTCAGTTTCATTGATATTTTTCTATTGTTTTTCTATTGTCTATTTTATTTATCCTTTCTGATCTTTATCACTTCCTTGCTTCTGTTGCTCTTGTATTTGCTTTTTTATTCTTTTCTAATTTCTTAGGGTGTAAGGTTAGGTTATGGATTTGACAAACTTTTTTAAAATGTATGATTTATAGCTATAAACTTCCTTCATTTTCATTTATTTCAAGGTATTTTCTAATTTCCCTGTGACTTCTTCTTTGACCCATTACTTATTTAAAAGTGTGGTTTTTAGTTTCCATACACACATGAATTTTTCTGTTTTTCTGGGTTTTTTTTAACATTTTTAATGGTGTACAATTGCTTTACAATAGTGTGTTAGTTTCTGCTTAATAACAAAGTGAATTAGCTATACATATACATATATCCAAATGTCTCCTCCCTCTTGAGTCTCCCTCCCACTCTCCTTATCCCACCCCTCTAGATGGTCACAAAGCACTGAGCTGATCTCCCTGTGCTATGTGGTTCCTCCCACTAGCTATCTATTTTACATTTGGTAGTGTATATATGTCCAGCCATATACTTACATTTGGTAGTGTATATATGTCCAGTGTATATATTTACATTTGGTAGTGTATATATGTCCAGTGTATATATGTCCAGCCACTCTCTCACCTCTTCCCAACTTACCCTTCCCCCTCCCCATGACTTCAAGTCCATTCTCTATGTCAGCCTCTTTATTCCTGTCCTGCCCCTAGGTCCTTCAGAATGATTTTTTTTTTTTTAGATTCCATATATATGTGTTAACATACGATATTTGTTTTTCTCTTACAGCCTTACTTCACTCTGTAGGACAGAGATACATCCACCATACTGCAAATAACTCAATTTCATTTCTTTCCATGGCTGAGTAATACTCCATTGTATATATGTGCCATGTTTTCTTTATCCATTTATCTGTTGATGGACACTTAGGTTGCTTCTATGTCCTGGCTATTGTAAATAGAGCTGCAATGAACATTGTGGTACATGACTCTTTTTCAATTATGGTTTTCTCAGGGTATACACACAGTAGGGGATTGCTGGGTCATATGGTAGTTCTATTTTTAGTTTTTTAAGGAACCTCCATACTGTTCTCCATAGTGGCTGTATCAATTTACATTCCTACCAACAGTGCAAGAGGGTTCCCTTTTCTCCACACCCTCTCCAGCATTTACTGTTTGTAGATTTTTTGATGATGGCCATTTTAACTGGTGTGAGGTGATACCTCATTGTAGTTATGATTTGCATTTCTCCACTGATTAGTGATGTTGAGCATTCTTTCATGTGTTTGTTGGCAATCTGTTTACCTTCTTTGGAGAAATGTCTATTTAGGTCTTCTGTCCATTTTTGGATTGGGCTGTTTGGTTTTTTTGATATTGAGCTGCATGAGCTGCTTGTAAATTTTGGAGATTAATCCTTTGTCAGTTGCTTCATTTGCACATGTTTTCTCCCATTCTGAGGGGTGTCTTTCATACTGTTTATGGTTTCCATTGTTGTGCAAAAGCTTTTAAGTTTCATTAGGTCCCATTTGTTTATTTTTGTTTTTATTTCCATTTCTCTAGGAGGTAGGTCAAAAAGGATCCTGCTGTGATTTATGTCATGGAGTGCTCTGCATATGTTTTCCTCTAAGAGTTTTATAGTGTCTGGCCTTATATTTAGGTCTTTAATCCATTTTTAGTTAATTTTTGTGTATTTTGTATAGAGAATGTTCTAATTTCATTCTTCTACATGTAGTTGTCGGGTTTTCCCATCTCCACTTATTGAAGAGGCTGTCTTTTCTCCATTATATGTTCTTGCCTCCTTTATCAAAGGTAAGTTGACCATATGTGCATGGGTTTATCTCTGAGCTTTCTCTCCTGTTCCATTGATATATATTTCTGTTTTTGTGCCAGTACCATACTGTCTTGATTACTGTAGCTTTGTAGTAGAGTCTGAAGTCAGGGATCCTGATTTCTCCAGCTCCATTTTTCTTTCTCAAGATTGCTTTTGCTATTCAGGGTCTTTTGTGTTTCCATACAAATCGTGAATTATTTTGTTCTAGTTCTGTGAAAAATGTCAGTGGTAATTTGATAGGAATTGCATTGAATCTGTAGATTGCTTTAGATAGTATAGTCATTTTCACAATATTGATTCTTCCAATCCAAGAACGTGGTATAGCTCTCCATCTCTTTGTATCATTTTTAATTTCTTTCATTAGTGTCTTATAGCTTTCTGCATACAGGTCTTTTTTCTCCTTAGGTAGATTTATTCCTATGTACTTTATTATTTTTGTTGCAGTGGTAAAAGGGAGTGTTTCTTTGATTTCTCTTTCAGATTTTTCATCATTAGTGTATGGGAATGCCAGAGATTTCTGTGCATTAATTTTGTATCCTGCTACTTTACCAAAGTCACTGATTAGCTCTAGTAGTTTTCTGGTAGCATCTTTAGGATTCTCTATGTATAGTATCATGTCATCTGCAAACAGTGACAGCTTTACTTCTTCTTTTCTGATTTGGATTCCTTTTATATCTTTTTCTTCTCTGACTGCTGGGGCTAGAACTTCCAAAACTATATTGAATAATAGTGGTGAGAGTGGGCAACCTTGTCTGGTTCCTGATCTTAGTGGAAATGTTTTCAGTTTTTCACCATTAAGAACGATGTTGGCTGTGGGTTTGTCATATATGGCCTTTATTATTTTGAGGTAAGTTCCCTCTATGCCTACTTTCTGAAGGGTTTTTATAATAAATGGGTCTTGGATTTTGTCAAAGCTTTTTCTGCATCTGATGAGATGAGCTTTTTCTCCTTCATTTTGTTACTATGGTGTATCACATTGATTGATTGATTTGTGTATATTGAAGAATCCTTGCATTCCTGTGAAAAACCCCTCTTGATCATGGTGTATGATGCTTTGAATGTGCTGTTGGATTCTGTTTGCTAGTATTTTGTTGAGGATTTTTGCATCTATGTTCATCAGTGATATTGGCGTGTAATTTTCTTTCTTTGTGACATCTTTTTTGGTTTTGGTATCAGGGTGATGGTGGCCTTGTAGAATGAGTTTTGGAGTGTTCCTCCCTCTGCAATATTTTGGATGAATTTGAGAAGGATAGGTGTTAGCTTTTCTCTAAATGTTTGATAGAATTCTCCTGTGAAGCCATCTTGTCCTGGGCTTTTGTATGTTGGAAGATATTTAATCACAGTCTCAATTTCAGCACTTGTGATTGGCCTATTCATATTTTCTATTTCTTTCTGGTTCAGTTTTGGCAGGTTGTGGTTTTCTAAGAATGTGTCCATCTTTCCAGGTTGTCCACTTTATTGGCATAGAGTTGCTCATAGTAATCTCTCATGATCCTTTGCATTTCTGCAGTGCCAGTTGTTACTTCTCCTTTTTCATTTCTAATTGTATTGATTTGAAACTTCTCCTTTTTTTTCTTGATGAGTCTGGCTAATGTTTTATCAATTTTATTTATTTTTTCAAAGAACCAGCTTTTAGTTTTATTGATCTTGGCTATTATTTCCTTCATTTGTTTTTCATTTATTTCTGATCTGATCTTTATGATTTCTTTCCTTTTGCTAATTTTGGGGTTCTGTTGTTCTTTCTCTATTTGCTTTAAGTGTAAGGTTAGATTGTTTATTTGAGATGTTTCTTGAGGTAAGGTTGTATTGCTATAAACTTCCTTCTTAGAACAGTATCTGCTGCATCCCATAGGTTCTGGGTCATCGCGTTTTCTTTGTCATTGTTTCTAGGTATTTTTTTATTTCCTCTCTGATTTCTTCAGTGATCTCTTGATCATTTAATAGTGTATTGTTTAGCCTCCATGTGTTTGTATTTTTTACAATTCTTTTTTCTGTAATTGATATCTAGTCTCATAGCTTTGTGGTCAGAGAAAATACTTGATATGGTTTCAAATTTCTTAAATTTACCAAGGCTTGATTTGTGACCCAAGATATGATCTATCCTGGAGAATGTCCCATGAGCAGTTGAGAAGAAAGTGTATTCTGTTGTTTTTGGATGGAATGTCCTACAAATATAAATTAAGTCCATTTTGTTTAATGTATCATTTAAAGCTAGTGTTTCCTTGTTTATTTTCATTTTGGATAATCTGTCCATTGGTGAAAGTGTGGTGTTAAAGTCCCCTACTATAATTGTTACTGTTGATTTCCCCTTTTATGGCTCTTAGCTTTGGCCTTATGTATTGAGGTGCTCCTATGTTGGGTGCTTAAATATTTACAATTGTTATATCTTCTTCTTGGATTGTTCTCTTGATTAATATGTAGTGTCTTTCTTTGTCTCTCATAAATAGTCTTTATTTTAAAGTCTATTTTGTCTGATATGAGAATTACTACTCCAGCTTTCTTTTGATGTCCATTTGCATGGAATATCTTTCTCCATGCCCTCACTTTCAATCTGTATGTGTCCCTAGGTCGGAAGTTCATCTCTTGTAGACAGCATGTATATGGGTCTTATTTTTGTATCCATTCAGCCAGTCTATTTCTTTTGGTTGGAGCATTTAATCCATTTACATTTAAGGTAATTATCGATATGTATGTTCCTATCACCATTTTCTGAATTGTTTTTTGTTTGTTATTGTACGTCTTTTCCCTCTCTTGCGTTTCTGCCTAGATAAGTTCCTTTAACATTTGTTGTAAAGCTAGTTTGGTGGTGCTAAATTCTCTCAGCTTTTGCTTGTCTGCAAAGATTTTAGTTTCTCCATCGAATCTGAATGAGATACTTGCTGGGTAGAGTAATCTTGGTTGTAGGTTTTTCTTCTTCATCAATTAAAATATGCCCTGCCACTCCCTTTTGGCTTTCAGAGTTCTGAAGAAAGATCAGCTGTTAACTTTATGGGGATTCCTTTGAATGTTATTTGTTGCTTTTCCCTTGCTGCTTTTAATATTTTTTGTTTGTATTTAATTTTTGATAGTTTGATTAACATGTGTCTTGGCGTGTTTCTCCTTGAATTTATCGTGAATGGTACTCTCTGTGCTTCCTGGTCTTGATTGACTATTTCCTTTCGCATATTAGGGAAGTTTTCGACTATAATCTCTTCATCTATTTTCTCAGTCCCTTTCTTTTTCTCATCTTCTTCTGGAGCCTCTATAATTCGAATGTTGGTGCATTTAGTGTTGTCCCAGAGGTCTCTGAGATTGTCTTCAATTCTTTTCATTCTTTTTTCTTTATTCTTTTGCGGTAGTTATTTCCACTATTTTATCTTCCAGGTCACTTATCTGTGTTTCTGCCTGTTATTCTGCTATTGATTCCCTCTAGAGTATTTTTAATTTCATTTATTGTGTTGTTCATCATTGTTTGCTTGCTCTTTAATTCTTCTAGGTCCTTTTAATTTTTTTTGTATTTTCTCCATTCTATTTCCAAGATTTTGGATCATCTTTCCAACATTACTCTCAATTCTTTTTCTGGTAGACTGCCTATTTCCTGTTCATTTGTTTGTTCTGGTGGGTTTTTACCTTGCTCCTTCATCTGCTGTGTGTTTCTCTGTGTTCTCATTTACTTACCTTACTGTTTTGGGGATCTCCTTTTTGCTGGCTACAGGTTCGTAGTTCCCATTGTTTTTGGTGTCTGCCCACAGTAGGTAAAGTTGGTTCAGTGGGTTGTGTAGGCTTACTGGGGGAGAGACTGGTGCCTGTGTTCTGGCGGGTGAGGCTGGATCATGTCTTTCTTGTGGGCAAGATCATGTCTGGTGGTGTGATTTGGGGTGTCTGTAACCTTATTATGATTTTAGGCAGCCCTTCTACTAATGAGTGTGATTGTGTTCCTGTCTTGCTAGTTGTTTGGTATAGGGTGTCCAGCACTGTAGCTTGCTTGTGACTGTGTGGAGCTAAGTCTTAGCATTGAGATGGAAATCTCTGGGAGAGCCTTCACCATTTGATATTACTTGAGGGCAGGTGGTCTCTGGTGGACCAATGTCCTGAACTCGGCTCTCCCAGCTCAGAGGCACAGGCCTGACACCTGGCTGGAGCACCAAGACGCTGTCAGCCAGACCGCTCATAAGTAAAGAGAGAAAGAAAGAAAGAAAAGTAAATAAAATAACATTATTAAAATACAAAATTAAAAAAATAAAAAAGTTAAATAGTAATAATAAGAAAAAAGAATGAAAGAAAGAAGAGAGCAACCAAACCATAAACAAATCCACCAACGATAAGAAGTGCTAAAAACTATACTAAAAAAAAAAAAAGAGAGATCCCTAGGACAAATGGTAAAAGCAAAGCTGTACAGACAAAATCACACAAAGAAGCATACACATACAGCGTCACAAAAAGATAAAAAGGAGATATATATATATATATATATACATATATATGTATATATAAAAAAAGGAAGGAAACAACCAATTCAATAAACAATTTTACCAATGATAATAAATTCTAAATACTAAACTAAGATAAACATAAAACCAGAAACAAATTAGATGCAGAAAGCAAACCCCAAGTCTACACTTGCCCCCAAAGTCCACTGCCTCAACTTTGGGAAGATTCATTGTCTCTTCGTGTATTCCACATATGCAGGTACATCAAGTTGATTGTGTAGATTTAATCCACTGCTCCTGAGGCTGCTGAATGAAATTTACCTTTCTCTTCTTTGTTCGCACAGCTCGGGTTTAGCTTCTAATTTGGCCCCGCCTCTGCATGTAGGTCGCCTGAGGGTGTCTGTTCTTTGCTCAGACAGAACGGGCTTAAAGGAGAAGCTGATTAAGGGGCTCTGGCTCGCTCAGGCCAACGGGAGGGAGGGGTACGGAATGCAGGGCGAGCTTGCAGCAGCAGAGGCTGCCATGACATTGCAACAGCCTGAGGTGTGCCGTGTGTTCTCCCGGGAAGGTTGTCCCTGGATCACAGGACGCTGGCAGTGGCGAGCTGTACAGTCTCCTGGGAAGGGAGGTGTAGATAGTGACTTGTGCTTGCACACAGGCTTCTTGGTGGCTGCAGCAGCAGCCATAGTGTTTCATTCCTGTCTCTGGTATCTGCTGTGATAGCCATGGCTCATGCCCGTCTCTGGATCTCGTTTAGGTGGTGCTCTGAATCCCCTCTCCTCACACATCCAGAAATGAAACAATCTTCTCTTGCCTCTTAAGCAGGTCCAAACTTTTTTTTTTGGAAGATGTTGGGGGTAGGAATTAATTAATTAATTAATTAATTAATTTTTGCTGTGTTGGGTCTTCATTTCTCTGTGAGGGCTTTCTCTAGTTGTGGCAAGCAGGGGTCACTCTTCATCACGGTGCGCAGGCCTCTCACTATTGCGGCCTCTCTTGTTGCAGAGCCCAGACTCCAGATGCGCAGGCTCAGTAGTTGTGGCTTATGGGCCTAGTTGCTCCGCAGCATGTGGGATCGTATCAGACCAGGGCTCAAACCCGTGTCCCCTGCATTAGCAGACAGATTCTCAACCACTGGGCCACCAGGGAAGCCCAAGCACGTTCAAACTTTTTCTCAGACTCCCTCCTGGCTAGCTGTGGCACACTAGCTCCTTCAGGCTGTGTTCACGCAGCCAACCCCAGTTCTCTCCCTGGGACCTGGCCTCTGAAGCCCAAGCCTCAGCTCCCAGACCCCACCTGCCCCAGGGCATGAGCAGACAATCCTCTCAGGCTGGTGAGTGCTGGTTGGCACCGATCCTCTGTGCAGGAATCTTTCCGCTTTGCCCTCTGCACCCCTATTGCTGTGCTCTCCTCCGTGGCTCCGAAGCTTCCCTCTCTCATCCCCGGTCTCCACCAGTGAAGGGGCTTCCTAGTGTGTGGAAACTTTCCTCCTTCACAGCTCCCTCCCAGAAGTGCAGGTCCCATCCCTATTCTTTTGTCTCTGATTTTTCTTTTTCTCTTTCACCCTACCCAGGTTTGTGGGGAGTTTCTTGCCTTTTGGGAGGTCTGAGGTCTTCTGCCAGCATTCAGTAGGTGTTCTGTAGGAGTTGTTCCACATGTAGATGTACTTCTGATGTCTTTGTGAGAAGGAAGGTGATCTCCACGTCTTACTCCTCTGTCATCTTAAAGCTCTCCTATTTTTCAGTTGTTCTTATGCTTGATTTTAGTTTCATTACAATGTAATTAGAAAACATACTTTGTATGATTTCAATGTTTTTGAATTTTTAGATTTGTTTTGTGGCCTACCAGGCAGTCTATCATGAGTAATGTTCCGTTTGCACCTCCAAAGAATATATATATGTGTTGTTTTTGTATGAAAAGTTCTATATGTCTTTTGGGTCCAGTTGGTCTGTAGTATTGTTTAAGTCCTCTTTTCTTATTGATCTGTCTGGTTGTTCTATCCATTATTGAAAGTGAAGTATTCAAACTTCCTACTTTACCATATTGCTGTTTATTTCTCCCTTCAGTTCTGTCAAAGTTCACTTTATATATTTAGGAGATCTGAAGTTTGGTGTGTAAATACTCACTGCTATATATTCTTATTGAATTAGCCATTTTTCATCATATATTTTCTCTTATAAATGTTTTTGACTGACTTGACCTGGTATAGGGGTTTCCTCATGGTGCTCTGCCTTATGTTATGTAGGGGGAGGGGTATAGATAAGTGTGCCAAATGCTGTGAACTTTTCTATCCCTTTTGCTGGAATCCCTCTTGGTTTTACAGTGGTCTATCTGCTGGAACTCCTTAACTCATCTCTAAAGTTCTTACAGAAATGTTTTGGTCCATATGTTGTTGTTAACTTTGTGTCTCTGTGGAGAAAGGATGGTTTATAACTTCTATCTTGCTATTTTACTGATCTGACTCCAGAGATAGAATTTTGAAAGTCCTTCACCAATAGCAAGGGAGGTAGTAATTTAGTCTTTTTAAAACTACTGTAGTTAAATCTTATCTGGAATATTTTATTAATTACTGGAAAGCACATATTAAGACATACAAAGACCAACTAGACCATATCTAATGTAAAGGATCCAGAATTTTTAAAGGACTTACAATTTCATCATACCAAAATAGAGAGAAAGAGCCTGCAACCCCAATAGACATCAGAAAGTAATGGCTTATGAGATCATGTTTGATAATCTCCATATTTGAACCTTCATGCTTAGCATATAACAGAAGGCTCAACAAATATTACTCACTCTCAAAATGATTACCATATTATGAATTAGTAAGATATCCCAACTTCAACAGTTGGGATAATGTGCCTGTTCCTATTGTCATCAATCACCATAAGTTGATATGACTATCTGTTTTTATATTTAAGGATACCAAAAATGTCCGAAGTAAGCCTATGGACTATTTTTTCCTAATAAATAAAAGAAGTCTTCATATTTTGAAATCAGATAATATGTTTTGAAACTAATTTCATCTTGCTAAATAATCCTAAGCACATCCTCCTAAGCTCCTGTTTTTACTTAAAAAATAGAATTGGCTGCATATGTGGTATGGAGAAGTTGAGAAATTAGCATTGAATTAAGTGTTTATTTATACCACAGAAAAGGGAAAACACTACAAATCAGAGCTTTTTATCCTGAAGAATTTTAGCCAGTGCATCAGTTAATATGTGTCTTAAAAGTGATGGTAATAGGGAGAATTTTTGATTAGCTTTAAATAACTGCTAGAACCCCAATTAGATATTTTATGAGGAAAGTTTCTAATGAATGTTTTCTTTTGATCTATTCAATTTCACTATGGAGAGTATAGATAAATAGTATCTTAGTGGCCAATAATATCTAGGTATTTTTTAATATAAATTGTAATTACCATTATAGCTGCCACTCTATTCAAGGCACTCAATCAATTTACATTTGATTATTTTATTATGCCTTTACTTTCATTCATTTATTTATCCTATTATTTCAACAAATACTTTAAAAAACAAGTAACTG
Organism: Pseudorca crassidens; assembly: GCF_039906515.1. NCBI lineage: Eukaryota > Metazoa > Chordata > Mammalia > Artiodactyla > Delphinidae > Pseudorca > Pseudorca crassidens. The sequence continues at coordinate 65,679,533 of NC_090312.1, forward strand.
AAGGTGTTTTTTAGACTCTCATAATGCTTACCATTTGTTGATTAAAAACATATAAGCAATTCTCTCAGTACCCGCATTAATTAGGTGCTATTATCCCCATTTTACAAATGAGGAAACTGAAGGTAACAATTTGAAAAAGAGCTCAGTAGTAGTTAATGGTAGAATTTAGATTCAAATTCAGACACATCTGACTCCCAAGACTAAGCTCTTCCAACTTATAAATTATTTTTGAAAATGCTTACTGCAGTTTTCAACCAACCCCCAATTTTTCTGATAAAGGGAAACTGTTCAGGGTAATTCAAGGTGACAGATTAAAAATATTTTAGATTGATTCATAGATGTAAAGACAATGGTGATTTTAAGATAAAAATATTAATTAAATCCATATTCTAATAATTAAATAATGTGGCTCTTTCTATAAGGGATAAACTTTAACATTTTGCATCACACATCTTGATTTCAAACACTGACTTCATGAATATCATGGACTTGTCTTTATTTCTGTCAGCTATTTACTCTGATTTGTCTTTTGGAAAATGGAATCCTCTCCCATATAATGCAAAATACTAAGTAGCCATTTGGGTTTTCCAGCTAAGGGTGGCTAGGAAGAAATGTGATTTGATCTTCATCTTTTTCAAATCAAGTATAGTAATATGGGTGATGCTTCACTTTAATGGACACAAATCTGCACTAGATTCACATAATAGCATTTGCATTTATATACATGGAAATAAGAAACTGAATAACCTTGGGCCACTTATAGGCACTTTGGGTTTTTGATACTTTATTTACAAAAAGAGAAAATTGTATTAGATAATTTGTCTCCAGCTGATTTCCTAGAACTATTTGTTAAGCTGCCCTTATTACAAACTTGAAGTTTTGAAAAATTCTTTAGCCACCATCTCTTAAAGCATAATACATTATTAAAGCATAATTTATTTACTTCTATATTTTAAATAAGTACCACATGACATAAACTCAGACTCAGTTGATATAGCTATAACCAAAAGAAAGAATCAATACTTTAGTTGCTTACTTTGGGTAAATGTCTGTTTCTCTTTGGGTATTTGTTATATTAAAGTATTTCAAAGATGAGCTAGAGATCTTTTAGAGACCATGGAATCCCAGGCAGGAATCTATCTCACTGAATGATTGTTAAGCTCTCTTCCAATTTTTGTAATCTTGCAAGTCTTTCTCCCTTCTCTTTAGAGCATTGAAATAAGAATTTCAAATTGTTTTCCTGAATAGGAAAGGAATGTAGTATTGGGACTTTCTTGGTGAGAGTCTAAATTAATCATTCTAACCTGATTCATGTTGTGTTTTCTCATTACAGAACGTTAAGTCAACGAACAAAGAGTTTTTGAGGCTCTTTTTTTCTTTCAGTTGAAACCTTAAAAGAACTGCAGATATGCTTGCAGTGGATAGCGGACCTCTTAATATTTCTCAAGACTTCTTTTCTCTGTATATACAGTAATTATTATCTTCTTGTTGGTTGTGAGCCGTGAGTAGATAAAAAATGTATATTTTAGTTTCAAAAAGAAGATTGAAGTATGGAACAGTTGCCTTTCAAAAGGCAAAATGAGGAAAGATGTGTACCAGTGACTACTGGAAAACCACTGTTTAAATAACTCCTTTTATATTAATGTTAATGAGTTCTTCTATAGCCACGTATTATTGTTATGCTCATGGAGAAGTCATGACTTTCTAATTTATTATGAATTTTTATTATTAGCCTTAGATATATTCCTCAGGTTGTGTGCAGTCAGAATTATAGTATATGATTATTTGGTGTCATAACTCATCTAATTTGAATAATAATTTGTCTTGGTAAATGCTTTAAAATATGCAATTATCTAGTTAAATGTTCATGAAAATTTGAAAAAAATTATTTTATTTACATGTTATAGTTGAAAACCTGGAGGCTTAAGTGACTTGTGCAAGGGAACTCTAATTAAAGGAAGATATGCTTTCATAACTTAAATACACTGTTTTCAAATTCAATATTAATTCATTAATTTACCAATTAAGTTATTTCATAACTGTTTAATGAGATATATTTAACAAGAAAGATTTGCAAAGCCCCTCCTTCATGAGACTATACATTGTGGTATAGGAGCAAGACAATAAGCCAGTGAAAAAACAAACCAGAACATTTCAAAGTTGAATAAAAAAAAAAGAGTAGAGTGATGTGATACATACTGATGGGTTCAGGGGAGAAGGTTTTCACCCTAATAGACAAAATTGTCAAGGATGGTGTCATTTAAGAGATAATTTATTACTTTAGAAATGAAAAATGAGAAGAAGAAAGCAGTCTGCAGAGCTGGGGGAAGCTGTACCATGCACAAGAAATAGAAAGGTCAAACATTTTCAGATAATAAACAGCTTGTCCCGTGTGATTAACAGAAAGAGTTCAGTCCATGAGTAGGAGATAAAAAGGGAAGCCAAAATCTAATAAATAATGGAAAGTGTAGAGAGAAAGTCTGGAAAGATATGCAGAAGCCAGATCATGCAGTCTTATGAATAATCAGGGAAGGGAGCAGAATTCAACTGAGTCTGGAATGGTCCAAAACTGACCCTTCAATTTTAAGGAGGGTACTGAAATAGACTTACAACGCATATGACTAGGAAAAAACCCCAATGATCTGTATTGCAAATATGTAAACTTTTATATATTTTTTCTCTCATTCTCATTATGATATTAAACAAGATCATACAGGGAAAGATGGTACAAAAGAAGAGGGTAAATTGGTGTGTGTGTGTGTGTGTGTGTGTGTGTATCTGTGTTTCAATCCTTACTGCCTTATCCTATTCCTTTAAAAGAAGGCAAATGGTTTTGATCACATTTTATAAAATTGGTAAAATAACACTTACTATTCCTAAGGACCAGCAATAAATATCATGACTTTCTTTTAAAAAGAACATTTTTTGATACAACTTTCTTTCTCTAAATTTAGGAGTTAAAGCCAGCAGAAAAACTACTTGAACATTTTGGGAACTAGTATATGTATTTTTAAATATTTTGCCCATTGGAATAAGATTATGGAAGATGATTACTCAGTGTAATCAAATACATGAGGTGATAGATTTCACTATGAGATAAGCCTTCAAATTCTTTGGATTTAGAGACTCTTAATACTCTAAAAAATTGAGTACTCTAAAAAATTTGAGTAAGTGGATTATATCTGTATATATTTACCACATTATAAATTAGAACTTTGAATTTTATAAATATGTATTTACTAATTCATTTCAGGAATCACAATAATAAGCCCATAATATACTACCATAATTAAATATTCTTACTTCAAAAATCTATGTTTTCCAAAAGAAAATTGCTGAGAAGATTGGCATTATTTACATTTTTTGCATATCTTCCATAAAAGAATTATCATATCTATTTCTACATGTAATCTGTTGTCATATACTATCTTTATTGACATTTTTCATAAAAAATAGCTGGAAAGGGAGGAACATTTTAATAGTTTTTCAGATAATTGTGGATATTTTTCTTTGGTAAAACATCAAGACCAAGTTGTAATTCCTGAAAGTTTAGTTGCAGTGTGGAATCTGAAACTATACCAAGGAGCTTTTCTTACTCTATTTCACTAAAATCCACTGTTCTATTTTGCGCTTTGATGGATCCTACCCTTGCATTATATTATGCTATTATGCATCGGTCATTTGGAAAATAATAGTTCACTGAGTTTTACACATACCTCAAATGTTGACACAATTTTTGTATGATATTCATTAATATCATCACCTCTTACTACAAAAATCTTTAGAAATTGGGAAATCAGGTTTTGAGTTTTACTCACCATTATTTTGCTACATCAGTGAAAATGTGCACAAAAAATGGCAAATAACATCTTAGTAATATTAGTAAAATACTTTGACATTGCAGACCCCTGAAAGTATCTCTTGAAGCCCTCCAAGAGTCTATAAAGGACATTTTGAAGATCGCATGACTTAGTGTGGGGTGGTTGACAGTGAAAATTGAGAAAAAAGGATAGACTGTTTTGAAGGTAGAACTGGTTCATATTATGATGACATTTACTTGGAAGCTTAGGAGAGGAATACAATATTTTGAAGGGCAACTAAATTTTCTTTCCATATAATATTAATTAGAAAATACATAAATATCTATCTTGAGGAAAAAATAAGTATCTTCTTTTGAATGTTGACCCTGTATGCTCTGACCTTATTAAACTTCCTTTATTAGTGCCATTAGCTTTTTAGTGGATCCTTTGGGGATTTTCTATGTAGAGAGTCAAGTTGTCTAACAATAGAGACAGTTATATTTCATCATTTTAAATCCAAATGCCTTTTATTTCTCTTCATGCATTATTGTACTTGAAAGGTGAAGTCATCTTACCTGGAATTTTCTTTATCTGGCTGGGTGCTAGAAAATTTTCAATTATCAATTTATTTTCTCTAATAGATACAGCACAATTTGTGTTTTTCAAGCAGTGCCAGTTCATTTCATCTAAGCTGTTGAATTCATAGGCATTCATCGTTCATAGTAGTCTTTGATTACCCCTTCAATGTCCATAGGGTCTATATCAATGTCCCCTTCATTCCCTATGATATGATATGTGTTTTCCCTGTTTTTGTCTTTGTTGGTCTGGCTAGAAATTTACAATGAACCAGATTTTCGTTTCATTAATTTTCTCTATTGTTTTTCTATTCTCAATTTTATTTTTTTGTAGTAATTACTAAAATGATTTGGTCTAGAGGTCATCTTTTAAACCTCTTATCTACAGGGAGTTAGTCAGTCAATACTTTGAAAGAATGGCCACTTATATTAGCATGTAACTTATTTTAGTCATTTCTATAATTTTATCCTGGAGGTCTTTCAAGTTTCTTAAAGAGATTCCTTCCAATTTCAGTTATCCCTTTGATTATTCTTTCAGTTTGACTTATAATGCTAATATGTTCACCATCAGTTAATTTAATATTTCAGTTGCTTATCTCAAAAGAAAATTTGAATCTGGGTAACTATAAAATCTTCTTGGATGAAAGGAGCTGAAAATTTCTCTTTCAGTAGTATTGTTTACAATTGGTCCTTCAACAAACTACAGCTTAAATTATATTAGGAGAATCTCTAATTACCCATCTTAACTTTTTTCTAGGAAAATCCTCTTTAAATAACAGCAGTGATTTACTGAACAGCTAAGAATTATTACACGCTTTATGAGTGGTGGGTTTGCAATCATTATGACTCACATTTTTCGTTTATATTTTTATTGACTTGATTTGTCATTTATTGTTCTATTTATTTGGTGATTTACCTACTTAAAAATGCCCTTTGAAAGGTGCCACTTCCGCAATAATAAACTAAGAAAAAAAAACCTCTCACACTGAAAAGAAAAGCTAGAAAAATGAATCTAAAGACAATGGAAAGTTAAAAAGCTAATAAGGAATTGTGGTGTCCAAACTTAGGAGAGTTAGAGAGGAAAGGAACCTTCAACGGTGAGCCCAGAATTTTAGGCTGCTCTCACTTGAGATTTTTTACTTAGGGGATTTTGTTGACTACCATAGAGGTGGCTGAAGTTTTGAGGGGCTAAACAAGGTTTTGAAAGCCTTATAGAGCCTGAGGACAAAACTGGGATCAAGGGCTCTCAGACTTTATGATAAGTCCTAAAATTTTGCATGCTAAGAGTAAGAAAATAGCAGAAATTGTTTAGTCATTGCAGGGACTGAAGCACAGTTTCAACTCATCCCCTCAGAAGTGGATTATGTGATCTGAAATTGCACATGCCTCTAGCCATCTGCAAAAACAAAAGTATATTCTCTCTGAAGGAAGGTATACTCACTCTAGAACTCAAATTATTTCTAAATACTATAAAGCCTGGCACTTTGTCAAAGTAACAAGATGTATAATAAGATTACATATTTTAGAATGTAGAAAAATGATGAAAGTAGAAACATTGTTTCAGTTAATCCAGAAAATAGAGTTATGAGACACAGAATTTAAATGGCTATGCTTAAGGGTTTCCAAAAAGATTGAAAATTTTGACAGAGAAATAAAAAATTCAGTAAATGAATTTAAAACTCTGAGTGTGTTCAACATTAGATTTGACACAGATACAGAGAATTACTTGCATAGAATACAGGACAGAAAAAAGTATCCAGAAGAGGCATGAAAAAACAGAAGGATGAAAAATGCATCAAAAAAGACTGTGAGAGAGAGAGAAATGATACACTGAAAAGGTTTTACATACATGAAATAGGAGTTGTAGAAAGAGAGGGGAAAAGAAATTGGGTAGAAGCAATGCTTGAGAAGATAATGCTATTTGGCTCCAGTCTCCCCAGCCAAACTGATGGCCCTCAGCACAACCTAGGAGAAGCCCCGGCTCACACAAGGCTTCAGCTCCAATCCTCTCTCCAAGGCAGTGGTCCCTGGAATGCCCCTGGAAAACCCCAGCCTGTATCGCTTCTGGCTCCAGCCTTACTGCCAAGGCAGTGGCTCTGGCATGTCCCAAGAAAAGCCCAGGCTTGTATACATTTCAACTTTATCCCCCCACCAAAGTCACTGGGTACATGCAGTTTGGATAGGGACACTCCTACGTAAGGATATACCTTTAAGGCCAGAAGAGGTAACTGTCTCACCTAATTTACAGAAACAAACATGGAAAGGCCATCAAAAGGAGAAGACAGAGTAATCTGTTCCAAATAAAAGAAAAAGATAAAACCTGGGGAGGGGGGCACCCTAATGAATTGGAGATAAGTAGTTTACCTAATAAATAGTTCAAAACAATGGTCATAAAAATGCTCACCAAACTCTGGAGAAGAATGGAGGAGCAAAGTGAGAACTTGAGCAAAGAATTAGAAAATATAAAAAAGAACCAATTAAAGCTGAATAATACAGTAACTGAAGTAATACCATATAATCAAACAATTCCACTTCCAGGTATTTATAGAAAAAAATGAAAACACTAACTCAAAAAGTTATATGCACTTCCATGTTCTTTGCAGCATTATTTATAATAGCCAAGATAGGGAAACAATCCAAGTGTCCACTGAGGTTTACAAACCTCTATGTCAGATGTTCCTTGATAAAATGACTGATTCCTTAATTTTTTATATATTTTCTATTAAAGATATCTACACTTCATATGTATTTTATTTTAACACCTCTCTCAGCTTTCTCTAGGCAACTAAGAATATCTGATTCTAGTTAACATTTTCAAATTGACTAACCATGTGATTTTTTTGTTCATAATATTGAAACCATTTTGCTCAATTATTATTGCAAAAATTACACTCACTCCATGTGCAAACTTTATGTAACTATGCACAGTCACCAAACACAGTTTAGGGTATGTAATTTTCCAAAAATTAGGACGTAGCAGCTTTTCTTGGTTAAAGTCTTCTCCATTTTAATTCAAGCACAATTTATTGAATATTTACTATATTTTTTGTAGAAAAAAATAAATAGCATGATGATGGAGGACACTATTTTTAGTTGGTAGGAAATAATAGATAAAATTATGAAAGAATTATGAGGCAATGTATAAACACAAAATAGTGTGCATTAAATTTAAAAAAGAAGTTTAAAACATAAGGTAGAGATTAACATTCAGTGTAATTATTTTTTTGAAAGCTTCAGAGAGGTAAGATTCAAGCTGGACCTTATAGAGTATAAGATTTGAATAGATGGAGAAAAAAGATGAATGATTTATTGTTTAGAGAAATAAACCACAAAGAATGAGAATACTTGGCTAAATAGAGACATTCTCTATTACCACTCATTATAATATTGCAACTTTCTTTATTTTTAAAATTATTAGACCATTATTGATTTTAATATTATTTTATGAGATATGAAATAGTATCAACATATGGCAAAATGTACCTAACATAGGTTTTATGTCGTATTTTATGATTGACTCACATGCAATATATACCCTGTCATCCATCACTTACTTGCCTATAGTTTATAGCCTGGGATCATTTTGTTTTATAGTTTTATTCTTTCAAATATGCAATCAATCAACAACTATTTACTGACTGTGTGCTCTGTGTTTGGTGAGATTTAGGTCTGAGCCTTGAAGAACAAAGATGATATGCAGAGATATGGTGGCGGGAGAGAAGAGAATAAAGACTTCATAAGTAGAAGAAAGGTAATAAAAAAAAATCAAGAAACAGGAGGGAGATAATCCTATTTAAGAAGGAAGAATATTACCATGAGTTGGGCATACTATTGAAAGCCCAAAAGAGTTTCAGACGGGTTTGAAATTAAGTCATTGTATAATAGGAAACCAGCAGACTTGTATACTGGTAGAACTGACCTGATAAAAGGGGCATTTTTAGGAAAATTTGTAATGTTCCTCACCCATTTTACTTTTTGTCTATGTTTTATGAAAATGAATCAACATAAATTAAAATAATAACAATGACAACATTATATTTTATATCCTGCTGAAGGTGTACTGTTCCATAGGGTCATCAAAGGTGTTACCTGGGAAGCTCCATCTCTTTAGAATCTCCAGTTTAGCTACTATTGTTTTCAAATAATTTTAGTCTACCAAATATATATATTTATACATATACATACACTCTCTATGTTTACATATGTATTTTACATAGTCTTACAATCTGTATCTTTCTAATATCATTTTATATACTACTATTTTTGTGTTAGCTTAATGAGTTTCAATACCAAAAACTACAGTGACTGTGAATAGGCATTTACCCCAAACTGTTTTAATTACATAAAGGCATTTAAAGCTAGGTTAATAATAAAAGGACTAATTCTATGGCCTTAGAATTTATAAAATACTCTTCTTCCTATTTTTAATGTAAAAGAGTAGCAAGATACTAGAATTGATTTTCTGAATAAGTTACAATATCTGTTCATTTTGAATGTTTCAATTTGGATAAGAATATAACATATTTAGATATTAAGGAAAAGTATTAAATTATTTTGATGATTAGATTAGGACAGATTTGATCAGTTCTAACAAATATCTTAATCGGGTACTATTACCCGATCTTCCTACCCATGTCTATACCAGATATATTAATCACTTCCAACTAATGCTGGATTAAGCTTCAGAATTCTCAACACAGGGATCCACCATTTTTCTCTCAATCCATTAAAGCTGGCATAGAAGATGAAATAGAATTCCTTTTTTCAAATTAGATGATCTATTGATATGTTATTTACAGTCCTAAGATTCTTTTATGTAAGTTGACAATTGTAACTGGAAGATCTATGTACTTAGACTTGTTCCATTTTATTTTCCCATATTAATTTGGGAAAAAATCCTTTCTCTTAGGATACAAAAGAAACATCTTTCATACTCTTTCAAACTCGTAGCAACCCCTGGGTTAAGTTGTAACAAATCAAAGATAACTGTGTTAGAAAGCATGGTCTAAGCAAACCCAATTAATGTTTAACAGTATCATGAAAAAAATTGGAATCATTCTTCTAATTTATATAGTAAAATGTATAATTTATGGGGTTTTCATGTTGCTCTTTTAAAATACTTAAGTAATCTTTTTAAAGTACATGCTTGCATTTCGATTAGTGACCTCGAAGATGTAGTATTAAAACATAAAACAAGAAAAGGCAACCATGGAGACAGCAAATCCCATGGTATCCCCTGAAATTATAAAGCTCCATGTGTCCTAAACATTTGTATCAGTCAGGGATATATATCTTACAGGGTTGTCCAGAAATATACACACACACACATATACACACAAAAGCAGATTTATTTTAAGGGGGAGATCATGGGGACTGACAAGACTGAAATATGTAGAACATCCCAGAAGGCTGGAAACTAAGGCAGGATTTAATGTTTCAGTCATGAAGCAGAATTTCTTCTCTGGGAATCCTATTTTTTACTCTTAAGTCTTTTAATTGCTTAGATGAGGTCCTGCCTAGTTTATCAAGGGCAATCTCCTTTAGTTAAAGTCAATTGATTGCAAATCTCAACCATATCTACAAAATACCTTCAGAGAAACACCTAGCTTAGTGTTTGATTAGAAAACTGGGTACTCTAGCCTAGCCAAGTTGATGCATAAAACTAACCATCATAGTATACTACTACATTTTTCTGTCTATGAGAAAAATGAGAAAAAGAACAACACACACACACACACACACACACACACACACACACACACGGAAATGGTTTTTCCCAGTGGAATGTTTAGCATTCATTATAATCAATAGAATGAGGGTTTAACATAATTAACGCAAAGTTCAAGTTCAGTTCAGATCAGGACACAGATTGAGTATCTACATTTTACTAGCCACAAAGGCTCTGGAATTTGTCTATAATACAGTCTCTATGACTTTACAATCTAGGAGAGAAGACAGGTATGTAGATTACCTTCGACATCAAGCAGAAAGTTTGAGAGGCTATAGAAGCAACAACATTCCAAAAAATACATATCATATCTGTGTTTTTTAGATCAATACACAATCCTCTCAAGATGTTCTGAGGGTGAAAAATTTTCTAAGACTTTTTTGTTTTCAAGAATACTTAATTCCCAGTGCATAAATTTAGCTATCTAACAACTTACTATAGTTATTTCCTTAGAAGAGGAGAACAGTGATTTAAAAAAAAAACCCGAAGAGGTATTCTCAAAATATTTTCAGCCTGTGAAAGAATCAGGAGGAAAGACCATTTTGCTGGGAGAGGACTGAGCATGAAACTGTGATCATAAGAGAGTTACATTTCTTTTCTCCTTTTTTTGGCCTGCATTCTATTGACAGAATCTGTGACAAGAAACTGAACAGTTGTGTTGTTCCCAGATTGAAGGGCAGTCCCATCTTTTGTTAGAGGTAAGCACTAGCACAAAGTTGACGGAGCATATCCACTGATAGTTGTAAGATTGTATTACCCAGATAATCTTCTTGTCTTTCTTCTCCCAAACTCTTGGGTAGGGTTCAGGAAAAGAGAGAGGTGCTGAATTACTATATTTGTTATTGTACAGAGCTGTAACTCAACCCTCATTCTCCTTCATTATATTTTCAAACCATCAGGGCTAATTGACAGCAAGCCTTTATACCTAGATTTGTTCCCATTAGAAGTTCTGTGTCCTTGACTACACAGGTAAGGTAAGAACTTTAATTACTGCTGTAATTAGATGTATTTGAGGCAATTGTGCTTTGGTGAACCAAAAGTAAAGCTCAGAAATGAGCTATCTTTCTGCAACATTGATAGGGATGCTGTGCTTAGTGTCATTTTCTGAGCGATCAAAAGCATGACAAGTAGGCAAGAGACTTCAGTCTGAGGGAATTCCACCCCCTCTCCAATTCTAATCATCATCCTCATTTTATCCCTCATCAATTATTTATTTTTTTTATAGCAGAGTACTGTGATCTGTAAGGAAAAGACCATGAAAGAGACAGGATAGTTTTGAAAAGCCCATAGCCTCATTATACTGACAAAAACAAAGAAACAAAGAAAAAGAAGTACATCTTTAATGTAGTAAAATGGAAAATTAATTAATTGTGTATAATGTGTTATTATTTGAATTAGTTTCTGTTAAGAGAACACATTCAGATAAGTATGTGCCACCAAAATGTACATGGTTTTCCACCTGAAATAATTCACCCCTCCCTTACCTAATAAATTATGGAAAAAGAATATTTTTTCACCGAGATTATTTACATTCCCCTAAAGAGAGTATACAGACAGCCTTTCATATTGTTGGGTTTTGTATTCATGGATTCAACCAACTGTGGATAGAAAATATTCTGTAAAAATATTCCAGAAAGTTCCAAAAAGCAAAACTTGAATTTACTGGATGCCAGCAACTATGTACATAACATTTACACTGTATTTAAAGCTGTTTACATAGCACTTATATTACATTAGGTATTATAAGTAGGATTGTATAGGTTATATGTAAATACTACACCATTTCACATCATGGACTTGAGTATCTGTGGATTTTGGTATCCATTGGCTTATTTCTGATGTACACAGCATCAGCTGAAGTGGTTCAGCTGGGGCTGAGGATCCACTTCCAAGATGTCTTTCCTCACATGGCTTGCAATTTGTTCTGTATAGCACCTAGAAAGGCGGGGGGGGGGGGGGGCGGACAGTAAAGGCACACTGTATTTACTGTTCCATAGTAATTCTGAAATCTATCCAGGCACATATTCCAGTTCATTTATTAAGGCTTAGTACTACTGCCTAGGAATGATTCTCCATAGGTTCTTGTGACCTTTAGGCTCTTGGTTTTACTTACTGAGCCATCCTTTCTTTTCCATATAGTTTGCCCCTGAGTAGTTTTATCAGCTTGCTTTATATCATAGTGGTTCAGGAATGTAAAGATCATTTTTCAATTTTATTTGAACTGTCACTGTCCATTTTAGCCCAAGACAGCAGTGTTTACAGCTACAAAATTTCCTTAAAAATTCAGTGGTTTTTAAAATGACTCTTACTGTTGTTCATCTAGCCAAAGCCACACCCAACAATCTTTTTAGATAAGTCTTCCTCCATCTTTGGTTTCTTGTAAGACTTCTGATATACAGAGCTCTTAAGAATTTTAGCCCTGTTGTTTCATGGAGAAGATCTATGAACTGTACACTTAAGATTATTAGAGGACTTGACATGACTGAGTGAACTTCTGAGGCAATCCTTAAATCTTCAGAGGTATTAAGAATGATGTCATATTGCCACCTTGGATTTGATATTTGCTCTGAAGTCCATTCTAATTTGAGAATCTTGGAGAAGTCAGTAGTAAGAAATGTCTTTTTTTGTTTGTTTTTGAACTTCACAAGACCTGACAGTTTATATATCCTTTAAATTTCACTTAAAAAGTAAACAATAATTTTTAAACTTATTTCTTTTCTCCACCATTTTATTAAAATCAGTGAGATGGAATCAGGTGGAAATTTCAGTAGTCTGCCTAGAAATCTTTTTAACTAGGTCATCCAGTTCATTAGGTATATTTTCTATCTTCTGCATGGTCAAAGGCAAAGTGTGGTTATACTTTTTGCCATTATGTAACAAGGGTCCCCTTTCCTCCAGCTTCCAATTGTATCTTCCTCTTATCCTTTAAGCCATCACTAACAGTCTCCTTGAGTGCCTTCAAAGGTCTGTTAATAAGGTCTCTTCAAGGCTCTTTAATCTTTCCCTAAAACCTTCCTCAAAGTCTTTCCAGCTTCCACCTGCTACCTGGCCCCCAAGCAACATGTTTTATATTTTGTTATGATAGCACCCTACTTCTAATTAACAAAATTGATTGTGGTTATCTATTGCTACCTGAAAACTACTCTAAAACTTGGTGACTTAAAACAAAGGTAACATTACTTTTGATCATGATTTTCCAATCTGTTGAAGGCTTAAAATAAATAGCTCATCTCTGCTTCATTTGGTATCAATCTGGGCAAAGGTTATGGACTATTATATCCTGAAGACTTGCACATTCATATATGTGCCAGTCCATGCTGGCTGTCAGCTGAGACCTTAGCTGGGTGTGGTGACTGGAACACCTACACATGGCCTCTCCATTTGACTTAAGCCTTCTCACAATATGGGGGTTATATTCCATGGGCAATCATCCCAAGGAGAGAGCCAGACAGAAGCCATATCATCTTTTATGACCTAGCCTCAGAGGTTACAAAATGTGATATCTGCCGTATTCTATATCCATACAGTAAAATAGGTCCACACAATTTCAAAGCAGGGGAAATAGACTCCACCATTTTATGGGGGGAATAGCAAAGTTCTGAAATGGCATGTGGAATTGGAAATATTGCTGTGGTTACTTTTGGAAAATGCAATTTGCTTCAACTAGACTTCATTTATGCATAGATATGGCTTCATTTATTTTCTGTGTTTCAGAATTTTGTTCAATTTCTTATTTTCTCACTTATTTCTAATTCTTGTTTGCTTTTATGAGTTTGTACACTTGGCCATTTCTTTGCTGACATTACAGTTGAGTTTCATGAGATAAGATAAGCAAATTCATGGTTCAGACTATCATTTTAAATAGGAAACTTTTTTCTTTTTCTCTAACCAGCTATATTGATGATTTTGAATAAAAATCTCTAGCCTTTTAAAATTAAAATTTTATATTAAAAGTGAAAATTACATTATAGTAATGTGTGGCTAGTTGTACTATAAATGAAATAAAATTAGCAGCCAATAAAAACTTAAATATTAATTAGCAAATCATATATGAACAAGCAATATTATCTAAGATAAGAAAATCCTTACTAAACTCTTAACCAACAGCAATAAATCATTTAAAGTCCTAGAGGAAAAAAAAAGAACCATAGTTATAAACAAATGTTAAAAAATCCTAATGAAGGACATTTTAACCATCCACCAAATAATTATCTTCGTCCTCTGATAGTATTTCAATAATATTTCTTCTACATTCTGATTAAAACTAACCCAGTAACTTCTAATGACATCTTTAAATTTATTCTTGGTCCCTGGAAACATTCCATGTGTGCTAAGTTGAAGTAAATATATGAGCTCTTTAGATAAGATATTTCACTATTAGAGTGTCAAAATTATATGGAACTTACCCTACAAACTTTAACAAGATACTTATAAAATAATCTTGAACCCTACATAAATCTAGTCTGGTAAGGGCAGAAAGACCAATTTTACTCATCTTTTGTAATATCATTCCATCACTTTTGAGGCTATCTAGACTTCCTTAGAATTATAATGTTTACAAGTACAATGTCTGCATTATCAGACTTCACCACATAACACTTTTCAATTTTTAATAAAATTTACGTTTTTCTTATTCCACAGTACAAGTGTTTTCATTTAAAAACTAAAGTAAAACAAATAAATTAGAATTACTTATAATTTTACTCAAAGAAATAATCATGTTCTTGCACCCCAATATTCATTACAGCACTATTTACAATAGCCAGGACACGTAAGCAACATAAATGTCCATCAACAGATGAATGGATAAAGATGTGGCAATATATAAAATGGAATATTACTCAACCATAAAAAGGAATGAAACTGGGTCATTTGTGGAGATGTGGATGGACCTAGAGTCTGTCACACAGGAGTGAAGTAAGTCAGAAAGAGAAAAATGAATATCGTATATTAATGCATATATGTGGAATCTAGAAAAATGGTACAGATAGAACTATTTGCAGGGCAGGAATAGAGATGCAGATGTAGAGAATGGACATGTGGACACAGGGGCCGGGGGGGATGAATTGGGAGATTGGGATTCCCATATGTGCACTGCCATGTGTAAAATGGATAGCTGGTGGGAACATGCTGTATAGCACAGGGAGCTCAGCTCGGTGCTCTGTGGTGACCTAGAGGGGTGGGATGGGGGGTGGGAGGGAGGTCCAAGAAGGAGGGGATATATATATACATATAGCTGATTCACTTCATTGAACAGCAGAAACTAATACAACATTGTAAAGCAACTATACCCCAATTTAAAAAAAAAATTATCATGTTACAATTTTATCAATATCCTTCTATTCAATTACCTCCTTGTTCTTCTACTTCCCTCCCTCCCTCTCTTTCATTTTCTTTTTGACTTTTTTTCTCAGCTTTTCTCTATAATTATGCACAGCACTTTGTCCTTCTTAACAATCACTGAGCTAGAATGTCATGATTAAAAATTGTATATATAGTTAAACGTGACAATATCTTACACCTATATTTAAATAATTTCATATGAATCATTTAAACATAAGAAGTTTATGCACCCAATTCGTATGTTTAAACATCTATTATCATAGATAGTCATACCTCTCTTATTGGAAATGGATTTTTGCACTCAATTAACATAGCATTTTAGCTGGAGATTTTAGAAACTATAGTCAGGATGCTGGTAATGGGAGCTTATATGAGCTCTCTGTATATCGCTAAGTTCTCTCCAAGTCTGAGGAAAAGAGTAAATCATGATGTCTATTCAAAGACACTTCATTAGTAAATGTATTTCTGAATATGAAATCCATTCATTTTAAACATATTTAAAGTGTCATTTGTGCCTTTTGAAAGAGCAGACATGATTCTAGAGGGAAATGGGTTGCACCAGTGATTTTTATGTTAAAGGGATATTTGTTTCAAAATATGATTTGCATTATTTAAAAGTCCTTTTTCAGCTACGATTCACCCCTGACTTCAAATCATCATCACACTCTCACTGTTTTCTGACTTAAGCACCACCAAAATAGTATGCCATGATCAAAAACCAGTGTGCCTGAACGAGTTAACTGCTTAGTAAAAACATTATCTCTAGGAAAAAAGAGCTGGTCCCGAGACAACTATCTACATGATTTTTGTTGTGGACGAATGATTTTTTTTCAAACTTCAGATATTAAAGGGGAAGCTCAGATAGCAAATGGTACATATTTCAAAGCTGCTTTCGAACAGAGAGGTTTCTTTCTGTTACCGTTACCTGAGCAAGAAATAAATTGTAAAGGCTAACTGACCAATAAATGGATTTTAACCGTGCAGTTTAGTTGGACTTCCCCCTTTTTCATTTGAATCTTATTTTGATGACCATTTTTCAGAAGCTTTCAAATGTTTACAATTTATCATAAGGGCTTTCTTTTTTACAGCACTGTACCTCCTTCCATCAGGTACATCCCAGCATGACTCCAGCATTTATAGAGGGGGGGATGATTCCGTAATAGCCTAGTTTTTCAACTGCAAGGGGAATAAAGGCTAATTGCAGCAAACCACCTCAGTTTAGTAAAACTAGAAGTCTCCTGGCCAGTCAGACAAATCCATTAGGATTTTATTGGGTCCTAAAAAGAGTTATGTGATTCCCTAGGATCCAATCCTTGTCAATCAGGCATGGTAAATTGGATTCTTGAATAGGGAAATCCCTTAGGGAGAGTAGATGCTATCTAGATCAGATGCAGTGATTTTTTTCGACTCTGTGCTCACTAGATTCTGTTCTCTCTTTAGTGAACCAATAAAACCATAATAAGTATTGATTAACCCATTACTGAGCATTATCCACTGGCTTCTGCCTGGCTGTATTTAAACACCACATTGTACTTTCACAGTGCCACTGTACAGACACTTGCCTTGCTTTGGCCCACTTGCCAAGATGGTACAAAGTGTACTTTTTTTGGCGCAAACTAAATATTTCAATTATACTACCTCTGTCAGCTTCCAAGATGTTCTGCTAGTTTTCTGAAGGAAAAAATTAATGCAGTTGTTTCTGGTACAATCAAATATAAGTGTATTTCAAGTGTTTGAATATTTTCAAATCTTAGATATTGTTTTCCACTAATGGAAAAATAAAAACCCCATTACAAGACCTAAGAAAGTTTTTCATATTGGAAAAGAAACTAGCTTGTATATGAGTCTTGCATGTGTATCTTTGGACAAATTACATAACCTGCAGATCATTTATGATGTCAATATAGGAAGTTTTCATGAGCACACAGCTGATTTCATTAACTATTGAAAAATGTCATAACATCAGGAGACCTCAGAACTGTAGTCTGTCTTATATTATGAAGTTTTAGTGGAGGTGCTTTAGATTCCCTTGTAAATTGACTTTTTATGTATGAAGATAAAATTTCTGAGTGTTGATCTACAATATTTTCAGAATTTCCTCCTGAATACTAGCTTGTTCACGGCTCTCTGATCTTCTTTCTGTGTGTTACTTAATAGTTAGAAATGCAAAGATCAGGCAGATAAATTAAGTTTGATTAGAGAGGACAAGGTCATGCTCTGAATGAAGATAGGTCAATCTCAGGCATCAGAGCAAAATTTCACTTTTTAAGTTTACATTTGCATGAATTATTGTGCTTTTGGAAACTATTTTGTTTCATATTTATTCAGACTACATACACAGTTTTTAGAAAAAAAAATGTACTTTGAGAAATTGATGTGTATTTATGTTATTTTGGAGTGTATAGTTTCCAAGCCTATGTTGTCTTTTGTGTTCATTACAGAATAGTCTTTTGATCAAGTGATTTTCAATACACTGTCAAAATAAATTACATTCACTTCATTAGATGTACAGGAAGTGTAGCTAAAGCAGGGACAAGTATTAATTTAGGACTCTGCAGAAACTGACACTCCATCTTATGACCCTGAGGCTGTATTATTCAAGATACCTAGTGATGGAAGGAAGTCTGTCTCCATAGCAATTACCTAAATCTTTTATCAGTCATTTCTGGAAAGAAAATTAGAGCAATTGTGTCAGGATGGTCATATGGGCAGAAATTGCACACTCATTCAAACCACTTATGTCTCTGACTTTGTCCTTGCTTGATCGCTGCTTTTGTTTACTACTCTGTGTTTGAAAGCTTGATTGGACATGAGCAGATGTGCCAAACTGTAACCACAAAAGGTCAGCCTTTTGTTTTCTTCTCCTTCTTTCTTCCTTCCTTCTTCCTCCCTTTCTTTGTTTCCTTCTGCCTTTCTTTCTTTTTTCTTTCTTTCTTTCTTTTTCTTTCTTTCTTTCTTTCTTTTTCTTATTTTTCTTTCTCTTTCTTAGCAAAACTACTAGATTACACTGCTTCTGTCTTTTAAATGAATTACTCAAATTAGGCTAACAGTATTAAGAAAACTCAATTAGATATAGTTAAAATAAGCTGCAGCAGCTCTTCTTCCTCATTAGTATTATACTCAGTAATATTTAATAGTTTGGTGATTGCCAACTTGTAGAAAATAATACAAAGAATGTATCTCTTCTCTTATCAAATTATATGACATGTGAATATTAATTGATTAGATAACTGATGTCATACCAGTAAACTTGTCAGTGTGGAGGGCCATTGTCTAAATGTGATTTTATTGATCTAGTCTAGAAGTTTTAAAAATATTAAAACAAGTTAGTAACCAAAGAAGAGTTTCAGATGCATGTGGGAAAAGCTTCAAAAATCCCTCTGAACATTTAGATTTTTGCACTGTTGGATTCTGAAATAAGAATAAAAAGCTTAACTCTTGATCAATAAGAGTTGCAGTTTTCATTGAGTGGTATGAACAACACAGTCTAAGCCTTCCCTTCAAGTTCCTTGTTCAGGAAAATTTACAATTAATGGCTTTCTACAACAGCAAAGATATCCTCTTCTTCATGGCTCAGCTAGGGACCTGCCAGACTAATCTATTCCCAGTGGGCTGGCCATGGTCCTTTACTCTATCTGTCTTAGCATATTGATTTCTGAGCTGTCTTACTGGTTCCTAACATAATTATAGCAGGAGTGGGTCTCTTAGTACAGCTAATACATTTACACCATGGCATCTAGGGGAGCTTATTATAACGGCATCCGGTAGTGCTACTATAGTTAAGGGTCAGTTCCTATTTCTATAATAAGCCCATTTTTCAGGGGGTTTATATCTTAGCAGTTTTAATTTATTTAAAGGGAAAAAAACCCACTGGCTTTGTGTCATCCAAGATCCACATATTTCTGCCCTTAAAAGTTAATAAAACTGAAGTCTCTATCCTTGCCACACTTTTGACATTTTCAGGAAAACAAATGATATTTTCTATTCTTTGGGATCTTTGACTTAGCTACTAATTGACATAGAGTTCAGCTGTGCTATCAAGAGAGGTGGTTTTTATAATCATAAACGTTTTATAAATAGCATACGTGATTATGCTTTCATCTGCAAGAGGTATGATGACTTCCAGGCCCCAAAGATTAAGTAAATATGTTTATCCTCTAAAAAGATAGAGATTTGACAGAAACAATATTTCTTGAATAGAAAAATTACCATCATGATGATCTTTTACTGAAATATTCATAATAGACAACTCTTTCTAAACATGATAGCATGGTTTTTAAAGAAAGAAATGTAGCCTACATAGGACAATTTTGCTCATTTTGCAAAATTTAAGATATACAGAAGATTTTGAACAATTGACTGATAGAAGTTTGGTTTGTATTTTCATGGATTTAAAAATATGAAATTGTCTTGTCTCAAAAATATCATGATTAATTGGTAATTATGCGATCTGACCGTAGCTGATTCACTCAATTTATGAATGTGCATTCGAAATATTAAGCAGTAATGTCCCATAAATGGACATTTCACTGAGGCATTTTGCCCTAGGATCTTTGAACTCAGTATGAATTCTAGAACATACCAAAACTTCCTTGCTAGATTATATGTGTTTTCTCTGACCATTCTTAGATGTAATGGAAGATAGTGCTAAATATTCAAAGTGAAATTTGTGGAATTGTTACTTCCTCCTGCTATAAAACAAGATTTCACCTGATATTATTGGAATGGGGTTTGTTTCTTCTATTACACCTATTTTTATGGCAAGCATTGTGCTAAGCACAGAATGGGGAGAGACTAAAAAAAAAAAATTCCTTGTCTACAAAAGCTTACAGTTTAGAAAAGGGAAACATGTTATAAACACCATAGTGGAGGTAAGTAAAAAATATTGAGAGATTTAAAGCCCAGAGGAGATGGTGATAATTCTGGCAAAAGAGTCAAGAAAGGCTTTAAAAAGGATGTTCAGAGTAATGTCCCCTTTACCTGTGGTTTCACTTTCCCCAGTTTCAGGTACCCTCAGTCAACCACAATCTAAAAATATTAAATGGAAAATTCCCCAAATAAACAATTCATAAGTTTTAAATTGTACTTTGTTCTGAGTAGCATGACAAAAACTCACGCCCTCTGGCTCTTTCCCACCTTGGATATGAATCATCCCTTTGTCAAGCATATCCATGCCCATTAGTCACTTAGCCTTCTAGATTATCAGATCCACTGAGGAGGTATTGCAGTGCTTGTTTTCAAGTAACCATGATTTTACTTAAAATGGCCCCCCAAATTCAAGAGTAGTGATGCTGGCAATGTAGATATGCCAAAGAGAAGCCATAAAGTGCTTCCTTTAAGTGAAAAGGTGAAAGTTCTTGACCCAAGAAGAAAAAGAAAAGAATTATATGCTGGGATTGCAAAAATCTACGGTAAGAACATATTGTCTATTCATGAAATTGTGAAGAAAGAAAAATAAATTTGTGCTAGGTTTGCTGTAGCACCCCAAACCTCAAAAGTTACAGACATGGTGGATGATAAATGCTTTGTTAAAATGGAAAAGACATTACATTTTTACAATAAGATATTTTGAGAGACAGAGACCATATTCACATAACTTTTATTACAGCATATTGTTACTATTGTTCTATTTTACTGTTAGTTGTTATTAATCTCTTTCTGTGCCTAATTTTTAAATTAAACCTTATCATATGTATGTTATGAATAGAAAAAAAAAGTAGTATATATAGGGTTCAGTACTATCTGCAGTTGCAGGCATCCACTGGGGGTCTTGGAACATGTCCCCTGCAGTTCAGGTAGGACTATTATATTTGGAAGCTATGTTTTGAAACATAAGTAGTTTGACCACATACTAAATAGCTTCAAGCTGTCATGATTGATGGATTAATCAATTGATTTGTCTACATATTTATTTACCTGTCTTAGAGTCTTCCTTGTATAGGAGGCTATTTTCAGTGTACTTGCCTATGGTAACATCTATTTTTTCTCATTCTCATTTATTTCTTTTAATTTATGATAGACTAGGAAACCAAGTAACATACAACAGGACAACACAAGGAGAAAGAATTAATTGGAATCTGGATGGTCATTTTAATGGCTTTGTTACATGTAAAGTGCAAGTACTTTAATTCATGTTCTTTGCAATATCTATTTTAGGTGCTCTGAATAATTCTTCACTTAATTACTGTCACATTCAACTATAAGAGGTTACTAAATAGTTTACTTCAGAGTAAGTAAGGTTGAAATTTCAATTAGAATTTTTGATTATTGTGTAAGTATAGCAGAACAAATCTGTTTTCCTCTTCCTAGTTGATATTGCAGCTAGGTTTGTGGTTAGCTGTGGCTGTGTGACTTCTATCTAGTCAGTAGAATGTGAAAGGAAAGGATGAGATGTGAAAATGTTTCCATGCTCTCTTTGCTCTTCTTTAGGCTGGATAATGTGACTCTAGTGGGTGCTAGAACCATAGAATGAAAGGTGTTTGAAGGTCCTGAGTCGTCATGTGTAGAAGAACAATTCTCCCTAACCTTGCAGTTTCAGCAACCCAGAACACACATATGATGTGTTATATGACTGTACATAAGGTATATATGACTGTTACTGTAACCCAGGTGACCTAAGTTAGTACAATATGTTTTGTGTGTTTGAGTATATATGGATATTTATGTATATATATATATATATATACTTATTATTGGTTCTAATTTTAAGGATTATGTGTATCACATTTCAATGTCTAGAATTTTCAATAATTTTACTCTTATTCTTTAAGTATATTTTTAAAAGCTGCTTTTTATATTTATTTTGTTTTTGTTTCTTGTTTCATTAGTTTTCTCCAGAGAAATCCTGGGTAAGACAAATTCAATGTCTGTATGCAATACAGGTTTACTTGTCAGTTTTTAAATGGATTGACAAACTCAGTTCATATAATCAACCAGTAGCTTCAGCGAGGACTTGTACAAATTTCTGACCATATGGCTGGTAGTTTTGTATCCATATAGATTCCTTCTAACCTATAAAATATCACTCCTTCTTGTCATAGACTCTATTCTGTAGATCAATTTAAATATATAGACATATAATTTAAAAATTAAGAAATTAACTCATGATTATGCTACCAACAGGTGAATTTATGGAGTTTACAAATTAGATAAAATTACAATAGGCTTTAAAGATTTAACATTTAGCCAGAACTCTTGAGTCATTTAGATTTTTGTCAGAACATTTCACAAAATACTATAGTTAATGTTTTCATACTAAAAATAAAATTTAACTGCACATTTAACTTTCTTTTAACCATCTTGTGGTTTCTGTATGAAGTATGGAATTGCAGTGGACAGGAATTTTACAAATAATCAAGTGAAAACAGCTTAACCAATCTTTTCAAATCTTCAGAAGGATTCTACTCTAGTTTATAATAGAAGTGCCCACAGATTCTCAGTCATAGCAAGATGGCTGAGCACTGCAGTAATACAATTCATATTCATAAAATAGGATTTTTCTTGGTAAAGATGGCTTTACATCCCTTGTCATAACAAAGAAGAATTGCCAACTATTTATTTCAGTGTTCCTAATTGTTGTCAAAATGTGACCTGAAACTCTGACACAGAATTTTTCAAAGTCAGGCTTGCACAAGGCATGCGCATTTATCAATGTTTATCCCTCATTCACCTATGCAGCAGCACTTGTGAAGGTCTGTTTTTATTTAATTTTCAAGATTTTGTTGTTAATGGGAAAACTGTCTCATAAATTAGGTAACTGCTCAATTACAAGCCTGACAGAGATTGATTTTGGTTCTGCTGTTGGTCACTACCAGCAAGTGAAGGCCACAGAAACCACAACTCCAGCTAACGCTCGTCACTTCAAAGGTGATCGTGGAATAAGCAAGCACTCACTGGGAAGGAAGAGAATGCTTGCAACACATCCAAATGTCCTTTCGTGTTTATAGCTTTGATATGAACAAGTATGACCTGCTATCTAGTCATGCGTGGTCATTTGATAGAATAATGTAACTTTAAAGAGTTTGCATATAGATTTTACAAAAACTAAATGAAACAAATTAAAGGCTTCAGCCATCCAAAGTAAAACAAGAAAATATATCTTAAAAGATTTGACGTTGTAGCCATCACATTGGAATCCACAAAATAAAATGGCTCTCAAACCATAGTAAGACTCAAAATGTGCACTTAAAATGTCTAACTTGGTTCAGCTAAATATCATGAATTCTGTCATGAAACTCATTCAAAGCAAGATTCAATCAACTAGAATTGTAAAATAATCTTAAAATAAAATGTAATAAAGACATTCTAATCATCTGAAGAAGAAATTACGGTAAAGTTTAAAAATATGATTTTTTTTCTTTGGCTTTAGGATAGACAACCCACTTGAATAAAGTTTCTCTTGCTTTTTTTAATCTCTAAAATAACAGCATGGTATTAAAGGACTTATTTAATGTATTTAGAAAAATATAGATATATTTTCTGCTTAAAATAATGGGAAAGTGCTATTTTGGATCGAAAACTACATTTAAAAGAAGAAGGAAAATATGCCAAAATTATGAGATAAGAGAAATCATGTTTGCTTTCATTCTCAGGAAGATCCATTCTTACTATCCCAACATGGTATTGCCTGCATAACAACTTCTTCCCTCTGAAATCTTATCATATTTTGACTACCAACAAAAAACATTCTGATCAATTTTGTCAACAGATTATATGTTTTCATAATTACGTAAGTCAGAGTAAATGTAAAAGTTAAGCTATGGAGGACTTGGAGACTGGAAAACTCCATGTTTAAACAAAATGTCTAGATTATTCAAGATGTTATTGGGCTTCCCAGGTGGCACAGTGGTTGAGAGTGCGCCTGCCGATGCAGGGGACACGGGTTCGTGCCCCGGTCCGGGAAAATCCCACATGCCGCAGAGTGGCTGGGCCCGTGAGCCATGGCCGCTGAGCCTGCGCGTCC
Organism: Pseudorca crassidens; assembly: GCF_039906515.1. Lineage (NCBI taxonomy): Eukaryota > Metazoa > Chordata > Mammalia > Artiodactyla > Delphinidae > Pseudorca > Pseudorca crassidens. The sequence continues at coordinate 65,703,941 of NC_090312.1, forward strand.
GGAGCCTGTGCTCCGCAACGGGAGAGGCCACAACAGTGAGACGTCCGCGTACCACACAAAAAAAGATATTATTAAATGATTGAACAAAATACACCCTAACTATGAACTTTTGCTTTCTAGGATTAAAAAGGACATTTAAAAAATATGTAAATATTGTATCACTTTAGGGTTCTGACATCTACTTATCTTACCTATCATTTAGGCTTCATATTTGGGGTGTACATATAATTAAAGAAATGGCATATATAAAATAGTTATTTTGTATCTCTTCTCATCTATTCCCTACAAGTAAGTTAAAGAGTTATTTAAATGCATTAATTCCATTGAAAAGTCTGAAATAGAAGGGTAAATATTTCAAAATTTTCTACAAAAATTATAATTAATCTATATTTTTAATAATATGAAAACAAAACAGTACATATGTTATTTAGAGTTTCAGAATTTTTGTTTGTTTTTGGTTGAGCAATATAGTGATAGGATATTTGTGTGTTGTGTAGACAATAAAACTTAACAGTCTTTCCCTGGAACTGAAATACACAGTTTAGACTTTTCTATGAGAAAAGAATAAAATCAGTTTTCTTAGGAGCAAATATAAACTGAAAGTGCTTTCAAGAGAAATAAAACTGTAATGCCCTAAAATTTAAAGTTCCTTTCTTTTTAAAAGTAACATAACAGGGCCTTGGGATTATTTTTTCTGCTTTGTGATGTTTTCAAAGTCACCTAAAGGCAAGCCTGGAATATACGTTGACTACGACTGTGTTTTATAAACGGGCTTCATGAGATAGCACATTTGTTGGGAACCTAGGATGAATATCACTATAGTTATTAAATTACTGTTCTTTAAAAAACATTAGACAAATAACAGGAAATCACGCTGTCCAGCAGGATAATATAATAAGCCTTCAATTTTAAGAGTTATGAACAATAAGTGAGCCTCTAAATGGCAAAGTTGAAAGTGGCCTTTTATTGCAACTTAACATTTTCATGGTTTAGAACTTAAATCACTGTTTCTTCAGCAAAAAAAAAAAAAAAAAAAAAAAATAGTGTGCCTATCTATAGGTACATATAATTTTCTATAAACCTATAGGGTAAGAGCATTTGAGGAAAATTACTTTGTAGTTTAATTTAATGAATGATATTTACAGCTGCATTGTAGTTCCTAGTGACTGAACATTTTATCAGCTTTGACAGTTATCAAGGACCCCAGTTTCATGCCCCTCTCAACCTTCACATACTTTGTAGAACACGGTTTCAGGAGAAAATGAAAATGTGGATGTCACATGGGCATTGGATAGAGTGACAATGTTATACATAACATACTTCATGAGCAGAAGTACAGGACATGTAAAAATTCCTAAAAAGTTTAGAAATTCATGTCTACTGCTATCATAATAAGTTTATTCATTCTCATTTATTTAATCTGGCAATGATTAATCCCTTGATTACCTTTTAATTACCTCACAGGCTAGTAAAATCCTTCAACAACCATCTCAAATATCATTACCTCTTTGAAGACATTCTCACTCTCATTGCAAGAGTAACTTATTTCTTCACTACTGCAGTATCTCCTCCACATTTTGCGAGAGCTTCAATGGATATCATAATGACTATCACTCTCAATCACTGATTCTGTGCCTGGCATGTGTATGTTATTGCATTTGCTTCAAGAACCTCGTTTATAGAAGTAAGCACTACTGGTATTCTCATTTCAAAATGAGGAAGACTTACAAAGGCTAACCTACAAAGTTGACAGCTGAAAAGTGGTGAAGCTTGGTCTGTACTCCAGGTCTTTCTAATTACAAAGTTCATTCTCTTAAATCACCCTTCTATATTGTTCCTTACTTGAGTCCCAGATAGAAAACCATATGGATTTAGTTCAAAGTAATGTGAGTCATAAAGTAATGTGAGTCTATGTTAGAGAAGCCCTTTTGCTCCAGATTGTCCATTTAAAAAAACACCCAATAAACAGCAACAACAAAAAAAAACCCAAGCCCATGCACTTTGATTATCCATACACAGATAGGCTGAGTAACCTCCTAGAAGGTTCATTCCTAAACCTTGTATGAGAAATCCACAGGGAAGGTAGGAAAAGTACACTGGTATGTGTGGTAAGTTACATTATTGGCCTCAATTTTCACTCCTCCTTTCATGAATATTTTGCCATGGCCTCATCATAGATGGAGTTACCTTTCTGTCCCTTGACTTTGAGCTTGGATATATGACTCATTTTGGCCAATGATAAATAGGCAAAAGTGAGAGTTTGCCAGTTTCATGTCTGGGTCATAAGAGATCTCACATGTTTCTGTTTGCTGTCTTGCATCGCTGTCATTGGCATAAGAAGAATATGCCCTGGCTACCCTGTTGCTCACAGGAGGATGCTAAGCAAAGCTGTCCAGATGGACACATCCCAGAGCAGCTGAACCCCAGCTGGCCCACAGACATGTGAGAAATATTAGATGAGTGTTGTTTTGAGGTATTTTGTAGTTTGCTATGCAACAATGTCTGCGACTAACTCCTCATGTGTAAAGAAAGAACACATTGAGTTAGTGTTAGTTTAGCACTTACTATTCTCAGTAAATGAGATAAAGATAGTATTGTATTGGTCAGTAAGATCTTGCCACCATGATATTTATTATTTTGTGTGTGTGTGTGTGGTACGTGGGCCTCTCACTGTTGTGGCCTCTCCCGTTGTGGAGCACAGGCTCTGGACGCGCAGGCCCAGTGGCCATGGCTCATGGGTCTAACCACTCCACAGCTTGCGGGACCTTCCCGCACGGGGGCACGAACCCGTGTCCCCTGCATTAGCAGGTGGACTCTCAACCACTGCACCACCAGGGAAGCCCGCCATCATGATATTTTGATTCCTATTATTTCTAAACTTTATCTTGATAAACAGGATAAAGTCATTGAGCTCATGATAATTAGAAAAAAATGCTTTAATGATCAGATTTAATCCTCTACTTCTGACATAATAAACTTAAGGGAGTTAGATCAGTAAAGACTGGCTGGGTTCTTGGTGAAGTAGTGTAGGTGGGGAGGTCTGAGGAAGGAGGCACTCTAATGGATTCCTGTGTGTTAGTATATAACATCCTTCCTTTAAGGATGATGTACTGAGACTAAATCCAGCATGGTCCTTTACAAGGAATCAATATTGTGAAGTTACATGGCCCAAACTCAACACTAACATCATAGTCATTGCTCTCTATATCTTCTAGCTATATTCTGTAGCTAACTCACAGAACTTCCAGTAATGACTCTCAAGAATTAGAACTGATATGTTCCAATGCATGAAGTTCTCAGGATAAATTCCCAAATAGCCTAAGTTCAAGATGAGACAACAAAGGTAAAAGCTCTGTGGCCCAAGAGCTGCCTCATAAATTTGAGCTGTTGCGGTAAAAGAAATTTAAACTGTGGCATGATGTTTGGCTTGCCCTTCAAAACAGCTCAGAAATCCTGCTAAATGTCTCTGGCCAGCTTCCTCTGTAATCATCCCAGCATGTATTCTAAAGCTTCATTACTATTCTGAGACTTCCTTCATCTACCACTCCTCTCCGACTCAAAACAATGACTTTTACTGTTATTTCACAAGAAAATAGAGGTTACATGAACTACCTCAATTTTCTGCCCTGCCATTTGTACACCTATTAGTATTGGCACCAATCTCAGGAATTCTTACCATACAAAGCTTCTCCTCTAATGCAATGCTAATTTATTCACATGAGTTCTTGATTCCTGAATCTTCGACCTTTCATTTTCCACTGAATCCTTTAGTATGTAAGCATGCTGACATATCGGCCACATTCACACACATTCCAACTCATTCTCCTCTCTAGCTATTTCCACATAACTCTGCTTTTGAATCAGGCTTATAGAAAGAGTAGATTAACTTCCAGTTCCAGCCTTAATAGTGTTATTTGTATCAGACTAATTTTCCACCAGATACAACTACAAAAGTTGAACAAAATACATAAAGAAACTGCTTAGAAGCATTATAGAAGAAGCAATGCAAAGAGGATTTGAGGAGCCATAATTCCAGAAGGAAGAAGGCACACAGAAATGAATTTTTCACTCATGCCTGCTTTCTACCAGGGGTGATTCACCACTTCTTGTTATAGAAGAATAAAATTCCTTCGAAAGAAGATAGACTGTCTGTGTTGAGGAGAAAGAGATTACAGTTAGGAGCTGCAAAAGTAACTAGTACTTGAGGAGGAAAATCCTACGGAGGAGGGAACAGCAGAAATGAAACATTATTTGGCAATAAAAAGGAATAAAGCATTCACACGCTACACAACATGCATGTTATAATTCATCTAATGACTACTAAGATAATATTTAATAAAATTTCAACAAACCAACTAGTAAAAGAGAAAAATGAAATTAAAAAAATACTTGAACAATCCTAAAGTAGTAAATAAAGGAGCAATGATGAGACAAAATAGCAATAGGAGGAATGGAAAACAAGAAAAAAAAAGATTATTAAATTACTGTTAGTACTTACATGAAATGTAAATTGAATAAATAATTCAGTTAAATGCCAAAGACTGTCAAACTGAATAAAAAACAAAATCCAAAAATACACTGTTGATAAGAAACATATGTTAAATATGAGGGCAAATAAAGATTTAAGGAAAATATTAAACATAAAAACACTAACAGAAGAAAGCTAGGGAAGCTATATTAACTGTAGAAAAAGTAGACTTTAAGGCAAAATTATTGCAAGATATAAAGAGAGACATTTGATTTTAAGAAAGATCAGTTCGACAGAAAGAGTTATCCTAAATTTACATATATCTACCACAGTGACAAAATTTATAAAGCAGAAATTTATAGCAACAAAAATAGGATTAGGCAAATCAACAATCCTATATAGACAGTTAAAAATACTTATTTCAGTAACTGTGAAAGAGCAGCAGAAAAAAGGTAGATTAAAGGTGATTTGAGCAACACAAATGACCAATTTGAACTAATTATCATATATCAAACACTATATACAACAGTGGCAGAATACTTATTCTTTTCGAGTACACAAAACACATTTATCTTGTTAGATGTAGTAAGTGAAGTTGTAACAAACTGATAAATGAGAAAAAATGGGATTAAAACATTTTAATAATCCAGAAAAAGTAATAAAAGAGACTGATAGAACAAAAATATGAAATAAATATAAAACAATAAGATTTAAAAGGATCCAGTAATTTCATGAAATTATATACTAATTACATAAAATATAAACTGGATAAATAATTCAGTATTTATGAAGAGGAATATTTACTACTTTTAACATGTCAGTTCTATCTCAGCTGTTCTAAAAATTCTACACAAACACCCACAGAAAAATTCCAGTAGTTTATTGAAATTAGATGTGCAGACTGACAAAATTGTTCTATTATTTATATAGAGAAGCAAAGGACCAAGCAGAGCTAATACAATACTGAAAAAACATCAGTAAAGGAGGACCATGATACCTGATTAAAGAGTTACTATAAACTATAAAGTTACAGCAATTAAGATAGTATTGTATTGATGCAAGAATAGACAAAAAGACAGAGAAATCAACATGGGCAATGCAGAAACAGATACCCGCACATACTGTCACCTGCAGAACAGCTGTAAAAGTATTTATTTTCTATAAATGGTGCTGGTTCTTTGGAATATCTATATGGGAAAAAAAATTAATCCATACATCATATTATGAACCAAAAATCAATCACCGATGGATTGTAGATTTTCATGTAAAAAGCAAAACAATAAAACTTCTAGAAGAAAACATAGAATATCTTCATAACCTTGAGCTGGGCAAAATATAATAAATAGTACACAAGAACATTAATAACTTGAACTCGGTTAAAATTAAAATTAAAAATTTCTCCTTTGGGCTTCCGTGGTGGCGCAGTTGTTGAGAGTCCGCCTGCCGATGCAGGGGACACGGGTTCGTGTCCCAGTCTGGGAAAATCCCACATGCCGTGGAGCAGCTAGGCCCATGAGCCATGGCCACTGAGCCTGCGCATCCAGAGCCTGTGCTCCACAACGGGAGAGGTCACAACAGTGAGAGGCCCGCGTACCGCAAAAAAAAAAAAAAAAAAAAAAAAAAAAAATTCTCCTTTTAAAGACACCATTAAGAGATAGAAAGACAAGTCATGCTATGAAAGAATATATTTGCACTACATATATTGAAAAAGACATATTCATATTCAGAATACATTCAGAACTTCAATGAACCAATAAAAAGACAGAAAACTGGTCAAAAGATTTGAATGTGTATTTCACAAAAGAATGCTAAAATAATTAGGCTTCAGAAAGATGCAAATTAAAATCACAATGAAATACAGCACACAACTGCCAGACTGGCTAAAATGAAAAAGATGGAAGATACAAATGTTGGCGAAAATACAGAGCAACTCTTTTTTTTTTTTTTAATTTATTTTTGGCTGTGTTGGGTCTTCGTTTCTGTGCAAGGGCTTTCTCTAGTTGTGGTGAGCAGGGGCCACTCTTCATTGCAGTGCGTGGGCCTCTCACTATCGCGGCCTCTCTTGTTGCAGAGCACAGGCTCCAAACACACAGGCTCAGTAGCTGTGGCTCACGGGCCCAGTTGCTCCACGGCATGTGGGATCTTCCCGGACCAGTGCTCGAACCCATGTCCCCTGCATTGGCAGGCAGATTCTTAACCACTGCACCACCAGGGAAGCCCCAGAGCAACTCTTATATTCTGTTGTTGGAATGTAAATTAGTACAACAACTTTGGAAAATTTTATGTTTTCATTAATGCCAAAAGTATGCCTATTTTATGATCTAACAATTTCATTTTTAGATATACCCAAAAGATATGCACAAGAATGTTAATAGCAGCAAAGGTTTTAATAACTGAGAACTGGTAGTAACTTTAACATTGAAGAACTTTTCACCAATATAACTAAAAAAACAGTGGCTATACATTTTCGAGTATATTCATACAATGGAATATAATGAAATACAAAACAGCAAGTTACAGCTACATGCAACAACATGGATGAATTTTGCACTCAACACTTGAGAAAAAGAAGCTAGACACAAAATAGTATGTTTCACGTGATCCTATTTGTATGAGATTGAAGAACAGTCAAATATAACGCATCATGATAGAGATCAGTATAACGGTTTTCTTCTTGAAATGGGAGGTTATGACTGAATGGAGACACAAGAGAACCTTCTGAGGTGCTAGAAAATTTCTATGTCTTGAATTGGGTGGGTGTTACACATGTGTATTTGAACATAAATATTCACTGAGCCTGTCCCCTGAAGCACTCTCTCTCTCTCTTTCTCCCTCCCTCTCTCTTTCTCTCCGTATTTACTATCTCTTAATTCCTCACTGTGACCATTTCACTATGTGCTGCAACCAGGTTTACCCCTCACGATTCCACTGAACCTGCTATACTACTTAGGTTCATCAATCACAACCCTTTTGCAAAATTCAATGGGTATTTTAAAATTCCAGTATTCATTAACTTCTTCACTGCATTTCAAGCCCTGTATCTCCCTTCTGTCCCTCACTATTCCTCACTCACCAGACTACCAGTTTCTGCTGTCTCCTTGCCCTTTCATGCTCTCACAAGGAGTTGGCCAGTATTTATAGTAGCACAGAGGATGCCTTTGTACACATTATTTTAAAATGCCCCCTCTGGGGAGATGGATTAGAATAAGGCATTTGCTCTGAACAAATGAATTAACAAGAAGACCTCCCTATTTGACTCAGTCAGCTGTGCTGCAGGGAAGATGGCCATGCAAATGGCAGAGAGCCATATTTCAGCCTAATTTTTTCCCTCCCTCCTTGGCTGGGTGCCCTCCTGTAGAACTTCACCTGGATAACTCTTCCTTGTGATACCTTGCCTCAAATAAGTGTTAAAATCCTACTCATTATGTGTCTCAGTTCAAGTGTGGACTTCCCTATGATACATTCCCAGCCTTAAGTAGCCTGGCATAGGCATCTGCTTGCTCAGTGTGTCCTGCCATCCTCCACTATCGCAGTTGACACATTATAATTGTTTGCATGTTTGATTCCAATCTGAACTGTAATTTGTAAGGGCAGAAAATGTATCTTTTCAACTCTGTAAATTCACTAACATGCACATAATTTGGCCTATACAAAAGATCAGTAAATATGTGTTGAATAGCTGATTGAATAAACCCAGTAGCAAATTAAGTCAAAATTATAATATCAACAAGAAAAATGTGGTAGTTGAAATGACACAATTAGATCCAAATTTAGAAAACTGAAAAGTAGAGGTTTTGAAAGTTCATAGATTTACATAGAATAAAAATGTTAATTTTACTCCTATTAAACCTAAGGCCTCCAGAAATCACTTCATTTATATTTATCCAGTGTATGTTTAGTAGATTCTATATACTCTACCTATTAATGGCTATATTTTATAAACTAAATAACGATGAGTTATATCTATCTGAGTTTGGCTTACCGTAACATGCATTTTAAATAACTTGTTGGGTATACCAAAGTAGGAGAATATTGTTATCTGTTTTCAGATACTGCAGCAAGAAAGTGCCAAGTAAAATTTACTCACCCAACCCCAAGCGTTCCTCCCTAAAGTTTCAACACTACACGGTGACATAGAAATAGACAATGTCATAGAAACAGAAAATTTGAAGATATTTTGCAATATTTCAAGAATTTCTATTTTGAATTTCATTTCTGCAGCAAGTGCTATGAGTAAAATTCATCCTCAGAATTTTGAAAACATCACATAATTAGGTCAAATAATTTTGTATGAGTATTTTGTATTTATATTTACATTTCTATTTGTATTTATATTTTGTATTTATTATACAAGACATTTGCCAGATACTATGGGTTACATACAGGAATAAATAAGTTACTGAGGCATTTCCCATTTCCAGAGAGGGAGAGATATGTACAAATAGACCAATGATTTGAAACACAGACATTCTTGGTTGCCTTGTGTAACATCCCCTACCAGCAGTGGGAGCCTGGCAGATCATACCACTACCAGGTTTATAGAACTATAGAAAATTATTTTTTAAAAGAAGAAGACCATTTAACTATCATTTTGGAAAAATTCTGTTCACTGGATGCTTTCCATGTTTGAATTCTTGGTAAAAAGGATTCTGAAGAAAGATTTATGTGTAATAGAGTTTTTCCAGTAATGAACATTCCCATATCTAGCTTTTTATTTACCCCAGCATTGATCAAACAAAGAAACTTAGTCTCTGAATCTTTACTGCAATTCACACTCCTAAGTTCACCTCTCAGGGAATTCAGCTCTCAGTATCATTACTGTGGCTCTTCACTTATATTGGCTCTTCCATTTGTACTTATGCTGGGACATGTGCGTGACATCTTTTCAGTGTGAGATGATTATTTCACTCTCACTGCCTCTTATTCTACTTCACTTTTACCTCTCAGGTTCAGAATTCTTAGCCTTCTTGAGCAGATGAACTACAGCAATTTCTCCTCCTCTAAAATTCTACATTTGGAGGTGCGCTCAGACACCGAATTGCAGTGGGACACAGATGTGAAAGTTGAGGGTATAGAGGAGTTTTGCCACTTCTTCTCCATCCTGCTGTCTCAGGAAAACCTCCCATGTGTCTGCTCTCAAACTCCAATCTTTCTTCTCTCACTATAAGTGCAATTTACTAAAAATATATATTTTCTTTTTAACTCTGAATGAAGGGAAAAAGAAAGAAGAAGAAAGTAAGAGCTCAAACTCTCATTTTTCTCAACTTATATAAAGAAAATTAAGTTTTAGGAAGAAATTTTCCTTGGAAGATAAACAAGAAAATGTTTATTGGAATACTTTGTATTGTCTGCCTTTTAAAAATAATGTCATTATGATTGTACTTAGGTAGCTGACCTGTGTTTTAGATGGGAAAATAGAGTCATAATTAGGTAGTTTTCAAGTTTCTCTGAAATAATGAGAGTGAAAGTAATTTGAAGTTTAAGAATGAAGTAAAACATTCCTAACTGACATAATGACCTTTCACTTAAATTATTTTTTAACTCCTATCTTGTTTTAGTGTTGTTTGTTTTTAGCATATCATTTAAGGTTTTAGTTGAAGAATAGGCATAATATTATTTATAAATAATAATAAGGACCTAATTTATATTATTGAAAAACTGAGGAATGGATGCAAAGATAGTGTAAAGGCAGAATGACGGTTTCAAGGAATTAACTGTGTAAAGAAAGAAAGAATGGTAGTCATCTTGCCTGAGAACTGGAAACCGGGAAGAGGAACAATTTTGAAGACGAGACATGTAGAGCTTGAAAGTTCTCCAGATTCCCCATGAGAAGCATTTCATAATGCTGTTGAAATGCTGGTCAGAGAATTAAGGAGTAAGACACACCTAGAGACAAAGCTTTTATAGTTTTTGCCCAGAAGTGAAAGTTGAAATGGTAGCAAGTGTTTAAGTTCGCCAAACTAAAATGTGTAGGGGGAGAGAATAGTGGAAGCAAAAAATGGAAGGGCAAGTGAAAGAAAAAGATCAGAGTTAGAAAGACAATCCAAATTTCCACTTTGCAGAAGGCAAGTGAGAGAAGTAACTGAAAGGAAAATTTCAACCGTGTTAAATTCTGATAAAAATTCAGAAAATTAGACAATGGGGGATAGATTGAGGAGGAATCATGGTATAAGAAGTGTTAGCATAAGGAAAAGTTGAAATACTTGCAGACTGATGGGAAAGAGTTGGATAGAATAAATATATATGACAGACAAGGTAATTGTTGAAGTACTCTAGAAAATATCATGGCACCAGTATCACAAACATAAGCCCTTGTCTTGAAAAGAAGTTTATTTTTTTCTTTTCTTTCTTTGATATTGGAGGAAAAGGAGCAAAAATAACAGTGATTATATACAAGGAGAATTTGAGTAATAGGGGAAAGAATTGAGGTTAATTCTCATTCAAATTTTCAATGCATTAGGAGTTGAAGGTATCTGCTCCAAGATATGTCATATAGTATGTAGTCCTTCAGTATCTTTCAGTGGGGGATTGGTTCCATGACCCCTTGAAAATACTGAAATCTGAAGATGCTCAAGTCTCATATACAATGGAGTAATATTTGCATATAACCTACATACTCCTCCCATATACTTTAAATCATCTCCAGATTACTTATAATATCTAACACAATATAAATGTTATGTAATAAATAGTTTGTCCACAGCAAAATCAAGTTTTGGTTTTTGGAATTTTCTGAAAAGTCTTTTCTCTTTTTTCTGAACTTTTTGATATGAATTTGGTTGAATCCATGGATGGGAGGCCACTTATACAGAGGCCCAACTGTATACATTGAGGCAAGATGACTGGAAGAGCTGATGTGCAAAATGAGAATAAAAGATTACCAAGTAGCTTTTAGAATCCAACTAAAATTGGTTAGCATGAATTTAGAGTGTAAACATTTTAAATGCATTGTTTTATTTTTTTTCTTTTTTCCCAGAAATACTTACAAACCTAGAGTCAGGATTTTTTTTTAATTTGCATTTGACTCCACCCACCATTGGTTGAAGACTTCAAAATATGGCAGAAAAACAAATGGAGTGTGGAATCATGTGAGGGAAGGAGGAGGAATGTTAACCTGTGTTAATGAATAGAGTCAATAGGTTCAAAATCATAATAAAACACATTCAAGAGAAATGAATAATTAAGAAACCTAAGGTTCAATTCAGTGATCAATTTTTTCAAATATTTGTGGGTAGTAGAAATTACAAAAATGTATGTTTATAACAAATTTCTTACAAAATTTTGTTTTCAGTGAAACCTGAATGCTAAAAAGCTAACTTAGAAATATATCAGAAATTCCTTTAAACCCCCCCCCACAAAATATGAAGACTCTGGGGGAGTGCTACCCAACTTCTTACATTGTTCCATAAGTAAAAGAAAATGAAAAGAATGTCGTGAATGTAAATGATATTTACATTAATCCTGCCAAAAATCAAAGTACTCTGAACCTTTCTCAAAGTTGCCCTCAGAAGTTCTTGAAAGGAAAAGAGGAAAGATAGCATATAAAGTAGGAGCAGATGCTAAAGCCAGACTGGAACAATAAACAACAAAAAAGAAACCACCTTCAGCAAGACACATTACCACTTGAGGGAGCAGAGCTTGCAACTTCAACTGGATGGACACTAAGGTACTGAGATAGAATAAGAAAAACAGGAAGAAGGTGCAGTAGCAGAAGTTAGTGTTTAAAATGAAAGCCTACCCAACCTCTGTTTCTATTTGATCAAGTAGATAGGAAGTGGCTTATCTATGAGATGGATCAAAAAAAATAGTTTCTAGTTTTCATCCAGAGTAAGAATTTTTATTGGTTAATGCAATGGAGAAAGATAGGGTGGAAAACTGAGGGTGTTTGCAAGGAAAAAATTATAATAAAGCTCATTACAACTTGAGCTGTAGAAAAGGAAAAAAAAAATAAAGAATGAAGCACATTGAGGGATGGAGAGAACATGATGGGGTCAATGGATCCTGCATAGAGATAAAAGATTTTTATGGAAGAAAACTTGTAAAGTAGGAAGGAACGAGGTTATGATTGGAGAGAAGGGTTTTAGCATGACCTGTTAACTGTTCATTTTTATTAAACTCCAACATTTTTTTCTTAATAAGTCATCCATAAAAGCAAGAAAAAAGGAAAGTATTTACAACTCTTGTTATATATTTGTTGGCTTTCCAACAAGTTGGCTTTAAATGGCCTTACCTGGCACACTGAGTGGGTGAAAGTTCCTGACAATAAGGTCCCTATGCAGGCATGTTCCAGTACCACCAAGAAATGGCTCACCAGCTGTGAAATAGTAATGAATGCCACCACTGTTAATTAATGAATATATAAACAAAGGTCAAGTTATACCCTTTGGAGGATGAGTAAAAGAAGAGGAAATGTAGGGGAGAAAGCAGAGGACATGTATTACTAGGAGTCATGGGGAGAGGTGGAACTACTTGTATACTAATCTAACACTGAGAGAGTTTTTTGACACACCATTTCCTCACAACACAGAATAAAATCTTGATTATTTAAGTTAAGTTTTATGTCTTTATAGAGACTCACCTCCAGAGCTTAGGACTCATGTATGCTATGTGGTTATTTACACTAATTTTTCAGCTGTCATTAGTCCATCCTTCTTGTGGAAAGTTGATAGGACCAGATGGGTGCCAGAAAATTTGCAGGGAACCTGCAAAATTTAGGACTCTATAACAGAAGATTTTGAGCCAAGAGTTAAGAGTTTTCAACGAGTAACAGTGACCAGCAATGAAGAGGGAGAGAGGATGCTCCATCTGAGGGTATGAGCCTCAACGGAGGTTTTGCATGAGGAATCTAGAGCCTTGAAGGAGCTCTAGGGAGTGATGCAGACACCTACTCCATCTTCTCATAGTGAAGTACCTGGGTTATAGTGAAACAAGTTGAGCCCATTGGAAAGGGATGTCAAGGAAGCAGTGCTCTTAAGAAACACCTTGTATAAGTTAAATCATGGAGGTGGCAAAGATGAAGCTGAAAACATGGAAAAGTTAATTGAGAGCAGAAGATGTTTTAGGAAGCTTAGGAGGAGGATGGTCAGACTAGATTTCAAGAGAAGGAAAGAGAAAACTTGAGTTTCCAGCAGTGACCATGTAAAACTGGGATGGGAGGGATGGTGGGAGACCCCAACAGTTTCTGAAAGAAAGGTGGGTGGTTGCTTCTAATGCAGGGGTCCAGAATAATTCACTCCATGCTCTAGCAGTTTACAGGGCAGTGGGTCCCCAAACCATTCTGAGCACCTTCTTTAGATGCCTCTTAAAGGCACCTGGCATTTAAATTTTCTCTTGTTTACCAATACTGAAGAATTAGTCACTCTTCTGCTTCCATGGGATTTGATGTTTACTCTTTTTATATAACGATGCAGTTGTGCCCTTTCTTTGACTGAGAGTGTTACATCTTAGATCAGTAAAAGACAGAAGACTTAATATGGTACTTAGCCCTAGTACCAGGCAATAATAAAATAATTATGATAATTATAGGCATAATAATAATAGTAGAACAGTGACTTCTCTACGAATTACTAGTATACTCATTTATTACAAATTATTTTAGCTTAGACATTTGCTTTTTTCCTTTACCAATCAATCCAATAAGTGGTCTTTTAACTAGAGTACATTAAGGTAATTGGGTTCTTCATCCAGGAAATTTGGAATGATGACTGAGACTAAGGGGTAGCAAGTCAGTCTGGGCTGGTCTCCTAGTGAGGGAAGGTATTCACATTAGGGCCATGAGTAGGTCATGTCCTGTCACATCTGAGATGGTTGTGGAGTGCACATTTGTCAGACATCCTGAGTGCTGGTCTTAAAGGTGAGATGAAATGAGTCATTTTATTGGAGATTTAGGAGCACTGCCAATTCTTTTGATGGTTGGAAACCAATTTAGTGAGTGAAATAGAGATGTAGATCACCATCTAAATATGTGGATCAGGCCACCAAACAGTGATTCTAACAGCAGGGAACCTCAAGGGCCTCTCACAATTACCTAAATCTAGGTGTCACAGAATCAGACAAGTATTTACTGAAGACCTACCATGTGCCAGCCACAGTACGAGGTATCACCTCATCTCATCCTCATAACAGCTACCCCACAAAGGATAAATGATTTGTGACATTTCACAATTGTGATTCAGGCCCTATGACTCCAAGTTTTATATTTTTTCTACCATATATGGCTATCATTCAAGGTCACAGTATTTTTTGAAGTAGAAAATTAATGGATTCTTAGAGCATAATAACATCGGTTTATTAGCAGGGTTATTTCTTTCTTTCTTTAATAGATTTATTTTATTTATTTATTTATTTGGCTGTGTTGGGTCTTCGTTTCTGTGTGAGGGCTTTCTCTAGTTGCAGCAAGCAGGGGCCACTCTTCATTGTGGTGCGCGGGCCTCTCACTGTCGCGGCCTCTCTTGTTGCAGAGCACAGGGTCCAGATGCGCAGGCTCAGTAGCTGTGGCTCACGGGCCCAGTTGTTCCATGGCATGTGGGATCTTCCCAGACCAGGGCTCGAACCCGTGTCCCCTGCATTGGCAGGCAGATTCTCAACCACTGCGCCACCAGGGAAGCCCCAGGGTTATTTCTTTTTTCCTTCCTTCATTCCTCCCTCCCTCCCTCCCTTCCTTCCTTCCTTTCTTTCTTTCTGTCTTCCTTCCTTCTTTCCTTCCTTCCTTTCTTTCTTTTTCTTTCTTTCTTTTTCTTTCTTTTTTCTCCCTTAATCCAAAATGATAGACCAGTGGAAAAAAATAGGTGAGCAAATTTGGGCAAAGAGAGATTTAAGGTAGAAAACTTAATCAAATCATCAGTATGTTTCATCAGTTCATTTTTTACTGCAAGTGGAAGGGTTTTGAGCTTATCAGCAATGAAAGGAGGGAGGGAGAAAGAGAGTTTAATACTTACCTGATAGCATTTGCACACTATCCTATAATTTTTGTTTCCGTTTTTGAGTTACTAACCAGAGTATGATAAAACTTTGTGTCTTGTTTCCAAGTATATCTCTAGTACTTTTCACTGTTCCTAATATGCAGTGGAACCTCAGTAAATATTTGTGGAATAGATGCAAGAATAAATGATTGGCTTAGTGAATAACCATGAAATCAGTTAATTGTCTCATAAAAATATAAAAAGAATCGTAGGAATTAGCTCATGATTACTCTTGTAATGATTTGCTCCCAATGTCACTCTAAAGTGGAATATCCTCCACAAAAATGTGGTTCGTAAATCAGTGCCGCATTGTAAATTTCTCTCTTTTTGTTCCCCTCCAACTTCTCATCCTTAACTGTAATGTATTCAAAACTGTCTTCCCTCTGGTTTTTCTTTTACCCAATGAAGAGATCTTCTATGAGAATTTTAGTTCTCAAGTGTAGACATAATATTGAACCAAAAGAAATTACCAATATTCAACTATATTAAAATAATTATCTTACATACTTAATAATATATTTTGTATATTTTAACTTTCCAATAGGCTGTTGCTGCTGGCCCTTCAAATACGATCGACTGTATTTGAATGCATGGCCAGGTCCTCAGTCTTGAACAGCTTCATTTTCCTAAACATTTATATCAATTCTCTAGCGCTCACTAATGCTACGCAACAGACACCTTCTGGTGGGGTCCATGAACAACTTTACCAATTTTACCAAACAATTTTACCAACAATTTCTTTTATAAAGCTTTATAATGCCAGAGGCGAGAAGAATTCCTTATATTCACTCTTCTTCCTATCAAATTAGGTAGACTATTCTGATCCAATATTAAGCGTGCCACTTATTTAGAAATTATATTGAATTTGACACATAGGCAACAGGTTTTTTTTTTTCCCTTAGAGGACAATATTCAAATATATATAGTAATTGGAAGTCTTCACAAAAGTTTAAAATTGCCTTGATTCAATCAACACTATATTCAACATTGAAACACAATAGATATTTATTTTTAAACTTAAGAAAATATACAAAGTATGTTCTTTTAGAGCTTATAAGGATCTTCCAAGGTAAAGTGGCATTTACTCAGGAAGACAAAAAGAAAATTTACCTAGAGCATTGCCTCAAAGAAAGCAAGAAAATCTGAAGTTAAAATATTCCATTTTTCTTGGCTACTGTTCTATTTCGCTTTTTCCATTTGTTTCCCAAATATTGACATGGAAATGATAAAATAATGAATAAGCTGTTTCCTAATTTTGTAGAGCCAAACATTTCTCTAAATTTCATAAATTAGAAAAGTGTGTGTATTCACTATTGTACAAGTTGCTCTGTGAAATAACTCTAAAAATCATAGTTTATATGCTACATTAGTGTGCAGTTGTGTGGTTTTTAAAGAAAGACTTCAGCAGATCATAATGTGGTAGTTATTAAGGAAGCAGAATTTTTCCATGAATAGTGAAGGGACATGTTTATAAAATTCGTACTACAGAAATTGCTTAATGCATGAAGTCAAGGAGCATGACTCTTCTATGGAGTTGCTTCGTTTTCTTTGTTAACAGTCAATAAAGATTTTGATTAACTCATATGAGTTTTTAGACTGGGGTGTGGATGTAAGATTCTAGGATAAGACCAATGAAAATTTCATTATTGCCAATTAGAATTCTCTAGTGAGGTTTAAACCAGTAATGATTTTCAATTAGTATAATTTAGAATAAGATAGATATAGATTTTACAACACAGATATTCAATATCTCTTTCAATAGTTTTTAGTTCCCTAAAAAGTCACCAACTTACATATTTCAGGACACGGTTTCTCTGATTTTGAGAATCTACTGCTCACTGACGGTAATAGAGTTTCCACTAGTTCCTTCTTAAATGTTTAAATTAAAACTGTCAAAAGCTCTTAGTATTATGATGATTTCTTGAAACTTAACTGTGATTTTTCTTTTCGTGATTTTCATCAATTTTCACAATAAATGATGAACCTCAAATTGTTTAAGAACTCCTTGCTTTCATTGAGGCTCTCTAGTCTCTAACCTCTAATTTCTGGGGAAGGAAAAAAATGCACTAACATATGAGCCAAGGTATGTTCTGGCTTGGATTGCAAAATTCTATGAGGAAGAATCCAAAGCAAACCAGAAAACTTTCACTTCATTACAACTGCATTAGGGTAAGAAGTCTAGTCTCCTCTCATAGTTGTTTTATGAGGTGATAATGAGGGGAAAATTCTCTGGCCTAGACAATAACACATATATTAAAGTGGGTTAGAACAGATCATTTCAAGCTACCCAACTCAATGATAAGAGGGGTTTGAATGGCATCTTCTGGTTGAGAATAAGTAGACCTTTTTTTAGATTAAAAAAATGAAGTATTGAAGCATATAAATGGCTTATCAAACTAAAAGATGTATTAAAAAAAAAAAAGACTGCAGCTTTTCCTTAAACACACAATCATTGCTGTCTTCTAGGCTTCCAATATATCACTTTGGCCTTCTTAACAATTGGAGATGAGTAGGTCTGAATTCAGTATTTGTATTCCAACTCCTTCAAACTATGTACAATATTGTCCACAGTATGACATAATGTTCTGATGTAATGTAATTCCCAGAGGAAAAAAATATATTGTTGTTGTAGACAAGACTATTGAACATGAAACATGAAGACTATAAAATAAGCCACTTAAATTGTAAAATGTGAATTATACTTCTCTTTGCTTTAAAATAATGTGCATGTCACTGCATTAATATTTTTGTTGTAGAAATGAAGAAAAAAGAACAAACTATTCGTACCATCTCTTGGAGAAAATTATCACTACCACAATAAATTTTGTGTACTCTCCTGCCGTCCTTTCTCTCTCTTCCTAACACTTACAAGGCATTTTTTAAAAAATACATTGAACCTTTTGTTGGGCATGTCATGGTGACAGTAGTAGTGATAATAATAGTAATTCTGATACCTTTGATTGGGTATTAACAATCTAATAACAGTAGTAATAATAACAATAATACTGTTTTCATGTTTAGTTTTAATAGTACTTTCATATTCATCATTCCATAAATCCTTACAGCAATTCTGTAAGAAAGCCAAGGCTCAGTAAGTAAGTTCACATCCAGAGACACACATCTACTAAGTAAAGGAGTTGAGAAAAGACCCCCTCCACACACACACAAAGAATACAACTGAAAGTATATTACAAAAAGTTCTGAAAAGCTAACACTTTGGTTTGACTTACCTGATGCAAGGCAGATCATTTCTCACACTGTATAGTGAATAGTAGGTACTCAGCAATATTTAAAGAATGAGTAAATGAAGTAATGAATCAAACAATCCACTTATTGCAGTTCTACCTTTGACAAGTTTCTAGGGATTTGAGTTTCTTATACACACAAAAGTACAGGGAGATCTGGACTAAAGAATGTTACATAGAATCTAAAGAACAAAATATCTTCATAAAAATATTTAATTATTTAGTCAAATAAGCATAAAAAAAGGAGTTTGGAAATTGAAAAAAAATTAAGTACACCAACATATTTGGTTTTAAGTCACACTACTCAAAAGGAAACAATTTTCTCCTTTTAGAAAATGCTGAATATACTTTTTACAACAAAGAATTTTTTTAAATCCATAAAATGACACAAGTATAATAACAAATAATTATAAAGACTGTTATCTTAAAAACACTGTTTTACACTCATAAAATTTTAGAAAGTTCATCGAGGAAGAAGATTAGAAAATTAAAGGACCATGTCTTTTACTTCATTGGTTGGTACTTTGAGATATTAATATTTTGCTTTATGAATTAAATATTATCACATATAAATGTCATGTTAAAATAAGGAAATATCTTTTTAAACAGGAAAAGTTGGTGCCACCATAAAGTAAACACACTGATGATGTTGACTAATCAATGTGGAAAGCTGGTGTTTGGCTGCCAACTTTTCCCAAGGATAGGAAATTCGAGCCCGACTTTTATTCTTAATAGTACATGCTTAGATTTAATGTTGAATGAGGCATGATAGAAGGACCTGTGAAGGAAGAAGGATAAATGCTAATTAACTTGAACTGATTTGCTGTTCTTCATTAGTGCTAAATATTCCTGAATTACCATTGCCTACAGATGCAAGACACAAAATCTCCCCATCTAGCTTTGCATATTTAGTAGCATATGGAGTTTTGTCAGGCGGCCAAGAACTTCCTCATCTACTTCATTCTGAAGCAAGGAGGTTGCCTCTAATATAATACCTTGAACTGATTCTATTTAGGGTGTAATCTTCCTTAGTTGCTATTAAGATATTGAATTTTATAAAACAGCCATTTAATACTATTTGTGAATTAATGGGAATCACCATGTGGAATAGAACAGGCATTAAAAAATAAAAAACAGCTTATTTTGAAAGCCAATTTCTTAATTAATTGTGTTTCAGAATTTTCTAGAGTTTGTAAAGTGAAATTCTCCAAGAAGATTTTCAATTACAAGGTAGACTATGGAAATTTATTACCAAAATTAAGGAACAATATTCTGAAGAGAAGACTGCTCTTGTTTATTGCCCAAGAAATAAATGTTAAGGTCTTTTAGTTCTTTCCTTTTATCCAAAATGAGTACAGTTGGTGAAATTATTAAATTCTTGAAGAAATACACAGATTAATAGGATAGATTTTTACCAACAGTTGTAATGGGGTTTTCTTGCAGGGTATATCATAGGACTACTTTGGGGTCATTCCATGAAACCAAATCTGACATCAGTGCCTAGGAAAATGACCCAGGAAAGTGGGAGCAGATTCCTATGGAAATGTTGTTCGTAGTGTGGAAGTGATGAACTATTACCAAATGGCTAAGACCTTTTCTATACTAGAACCCCTGCAGCTCTATTCAGATATTACAATTCCTAATAGGATTACAGAGAGTTCTTTAATGTCCCAGGAACAAACTTCATAATGTGAGGAGGATTTTATTCACAACTGGACACCCTGAGAAAATACACTATGTGAAAATATCCAAGAATTGGACATGTAAGAGTAACTTTTACCCCCTGGACTTAGGCAATCTAGACTATATAGTTGGTCAGTGAAAGACAAAGCGATATGGAATTAATGCAGTGATTAGGGCAAGATATCTCTTGATCCTGCAGTATTTGGAAATCAATTATAGTTGATAAGAGCACATTCCAAAAGAAAAAAAAAATTCAAAACACTTGCCTACATTTTGGAGACAATGAAGTTTTCTTCCAGATTGATCTTATGGAAAGTTGTCAATAATATGCATTTTGTTATTACGTGGAGAAATTCACACTTATTTGCCATTTTGTCTAGGCCAACCATGACCTTTTTTGGTGGGAACTGATTCTGAGCCAGAGAAGAGTATCTACGTACTTCACATTATTTTTAAAACATAAAGATGCTAACAGAGTCCATAAGATGGATGAGAAGAAACCAAATATATCAGTTACTGTGGGTCAGTCTTAGGTAATTCATTTGAGAGGTTGGAGGTATCTGTTTTATTTTTTGTGATAAAAAAATAAGATAGCAGCAGATATAAACAATTTAAAAATATCAATTATCTAGATTAAAGTAGTGCCTGAATAACATATAGGAAACATTGGCAACTGAACACTAGTTATCCACAGTCATTTGTCACATCAACAAAATATTTATTTTACAGGGATAGAAAATCTTAGAAATTAGTTATCTTTTTGTTTTAAATGATAGTCCCTTATTTTAATTGAAATTTTATACTGGTTATTCAGAAAGCAAATATCAGTATCTAAAAATGACAGTATGCTTTCTAGGAATGAACAAAAATGCAGAAATTATAATGAAAAATAAGTGGTTTTGAATAAAGGTAGTATACAGCCAAAATAAAACATGTATATTTATTCTCAACTCAATATTTTAAAGTTATTCTACTGTATTTGTTAATATATTTTAGGATTTATTAGAAAACAATCCGTCTATAATTTATTTGTGTGTAAGATGTAAGATATGGATCTGACTGTTGTGGTTTTTCCTATCGGTACCTAGAATATTACAAGTAAATGCAAATTTACATGAAAATGTAAATCTCACATTTTTCACAGTCTTGTTTATGCCAATTTTCAATGTTCTCTTAATCCTATAGTAAATACACAGGTATTTGGGGTCTGTTCATAGACTTTTTATTCTCTTTCTGTATTAACTATGTGTTTATGATGTTTTGACATCTGAGGCCTAGCTAACTCTGAAGGGACTGCCCTTCCCAGCACTAGTCAACTCGAAAAGATGGTAAATGGCTTGCCTGGGAGCATGCCTTTCAGAGCAAATATAAATGAATCCAGAGCCCACCACCCACCTCCTCTATTGGGCTCTTATTCTTTGGGCCACTATTTCCCTGCCCTAATCATTCCAGGCCAGACACCAGACAACTAGAGACAATTCCTGGACCTTGCAGACTGCTGAAATTACTCAGACTAACCAATCATAAGCCTGCTTACCCCATTCCTTCCCACAAAACCACAATAAAGGCTTGTGCTAGAATTTTCTTCCACTCCTTCTGTCTCCTATCTGGCCCGGATGCTTCCCTGCGTGGCCCTGCTGGCATGGCCTGCCCCTTTCTCTTGGGAACTGTGAGGTACACACTCTCTTTTCAGTGTCAGTCATCTACTGGTCTGTTGGCCTTACCATACTGGAATAATAATAAAACTTTCATTTCAAAACTGTTTCATTGGTCTGTCTGTCATTCTAATCATTTTCTTACAGATACTTTTTGTGTATTATTTTGTAATATTCTCAAATATTTTGTAACACAAAAGCCCTCTCACTATTTTTTGAATGCTGTATTAATATGGTTGTCTGAATTAAGATCTAAGTTAACATGAACTTGCTCCAAGAAAGCCTCAGCAAATATATTCTACATAGGAAAACACTACATTTAATTTTTTGAAATATCCATAATAATAGTAACCAGAATGGTGAAGAAAATAAGTATAAAACTAGATGTCAGAAGACTGGAATTTTGGTCCCAAATCTGCTATGTAACTTATTACCTTAGAAACATCACTAAGCTTTCTCAGCCTCTTGTCTGTTTTCCTATAGAGAGGATGAGATCCTTTCCATGTTAAAATTCCTGCATTTATCATTCTAATGCTAAAATTCGACCATCCATCAAATGCACATGTCTTTCTTATGTGGGGCAGGGTCTGGCCCAGAGAAGATGCCACATAAGAGTTTGTAGACACAAATTGCTGGTCTCCATCTACCTCATCGCACTCTCATGATCACAGCTGTTTCTGTGCACCTTTATTTTCAATATGTGATTTTTCAGCATCTTTTCATCCTCATTAAGATCATCTTGTGTTTCCTTCTGTTCCCTCATACTGAAGTTAAATCATCTGCCCCCACCCCAAAATGTTCTTTATTATAAAACTTTGACATTCAAGATAAGTTCATCTTCATTATAGTAATTTCTTTGATCACTAGGATATAGACTTAATTTAATAATAACCTAGCTGAAGAAAAAGTTCTATTTTATTCTGCCTCAGGCACAAATTTGTTTAGTTTTGTCAACATACTGTAATGTTACAGACTTCATGTAAAGCAACTGAAAATACTAACTGTGATATATATTTGAATATCTATAATTATCCAAAAGAATGAGCAACTTTTTACACATTATATAATACGTAAAATACCTATTTTCCTATGGAGCTACAAAGTAGGAGAAACTTATCGTTGTCAACAATTTATTCTACATGATGAAACTTGGGGCAAACTTGATTACAAACAATATACTATCATATATATATATATATATATATATATAGTGATAATTTTGCTTTTCCCTGAAATTAATAAACTAAAATTAATCTTTGATGAAGAAAATACAATATGCAAGTTCACACTCTTCATTGAACAATCATTATTTTTTCAAACTCAAAGTTCTAAGGAATATATATATATATTAGGCAAATGTCTAGTCTTTTGCTCTGAATCTGCAAAAAAAAAGAATCCTTGTGATATGGTTCTGCTTTGTGGGTTTATATTTTTAACTAAGTGATAATTGCTCAAAATCTAAAGTGAGACAAAGATTTGAGATGCCCACAAATTTAAGATACTGTGCCGTTGACGAAATGGGGAAGCACACTGTTAATATATTTTCTGTAGACATTTCTGTCTTAATAAGCTTTGTTTTAATATGAAAACAGCAAGAAAAGAAAAATACGGAATGTTTACATTACATATACTTTGTCTCACAGTGCTTATCTTAGTCATTCTGGCTGCTATAACAATATATCATAGACTGGGTGACTTATAAGCACAGAAAAGTATTTCCCACAGTTCTGGAGGCTGGGAAGTCGAAGATCAAGGCACTGGCGAGAGCCGGTTCCTGGTTAATACATAGTCCTCTTCTAATCATGTCCTTACAAGGCGGAAGGGGGGTCTCTTTTATAAGTGACATAACCACCTGTAAATCTCATTACTTTGGGGACTGGGCTTCAACATATGAATTTTGAGAGGACGTAAACGTTCAGTCTATAGCAATGTTGTATCTGATACTCAAAAAATGTACAAGCAGGATCTGTATATGAAGTAACAGTACCATTAAAAAATGAATAGGCTCCTTAGAGCTAAATGAACAGCAAATATCCTTGATTTACTGAACTATAGATGGAAAAAAAGACATATTAAGAATTGATCTGGAGAAGGTACTATACAGTATTGGAGTACTTCAGAAAACTATAATAGTATTTTTTTACATTTGATTTAATAAAAGTTCAGGAACAACAGTTCCATATGGGCACAGTAGCCACTGTCTATGTTGTAATATTTGACAGCATCAAAAAAGCTACTTTAAAGATATCAAACAATATTACTACATATTAAGTGTCAGCATGCATATATGAACTGCTGAGAGCTGGGAATTAGTTGCACTTTTCCTATTAACAGTAAAGTGAAACTAATCCTTTTAAATATGCTGAGATGCTACTCACGGCTTAGTTCCTTTTGTAATGTTCATAAATAATAAAGAGATTAGTAGTTACCACTTAGTACATGCATGTGGTATACTTTCAACATATTTTTTAGTAACTAAAATTTTACTTTAATTCTATTTTATGTAATCAATTGTAGGATGATTTCCTAGTCTGCTATTTAAAAATCATGTCTATTTTGAAATCTATAGTAATTGCAACCGCTAGGTACCATCCAACAGGACAAAACTACAAGTTGCAGGTATTATCATCTCCATTTTATAGGGAATTAAGAGCAGCTTAGAAACATGACTCCAGTAAACTTTGTCATGCACTGCTCAGATACCTGTTGTTGGGAGTCATAACAGAAGAGAGCCTTCAGCTGTGAGCCTCTCAGGGACTTTTTCAGGGGCAGAGAGCTTCTCACGCAAGGTTAGATTCCTTCCCTCAGTGGTCCTCATCCCGTGACTGACAGACCCGGGAGTATCAAGACCTGGCCATCACTGAAGAGCCCTTTGAGCTCCAGAGCTCCGTGTGTTCACTGGGGGTGGCAGTGAGGAGGTCTCAGGTTATACAGGAATCTCAACTCAGCTTCTCCCTTCTGCCCACACTGGTTTCCTTCCCCTCTTTTCCACAAGTATTGGTTCCAGGGCACACCTTCATAAATAAATATCCTGAATGCTAGACTCTCTCACAGTCGGCTGTCTGAACAATCCATCCTGCAGCTGGTTACTTATTGCCCAAGGTTTTTTAGATAGTAGGTAAACAGGACAGGATTCAAATTCAAGTTTATACAGCTCTAGACCTGTTCTTCTTCTATATTATACTTATAGCCTTTTCATCCCACAAACTATAATTCTGTTTCATTCAATCTTCAAGAGATGTTCAAATTCTATCCATTTATAAAGCATTTCAGCAGTTGACTAAATTTTCATGGACTTTGCCACGCTCAAATTATCACACAACTGCCTAATTATAGGCATGTGACAATTTCAGTTCTAATTAAATTATTGTCTTCCCATAGTCCCATTTCTAATTAGCCTTCTCATTTCTTTGAAGTTTTATTTTAACTTACAAGTGGCTAAATTGTATGATACTTCTAACTGTGCACATAAATTGAGTGTGGTCTAAAAAGATGACCAAGAAATGTGCTTTTAAATGCATTAAACGTGTATTACAAATATTATATTTTATCATTTGTACCTGTTCAGATTTACTTGAAAAATCTCTGGCATACTTTAACAACTGGATTTGTATTATCTGTAGCTCAACAGCTCTCAAAATAAGGTTTTAAATATAAAAGCAATTTCGAAGCTTTCAGCAAGATCATAACAATAGATCCATTTGCTTGTGGAATTAGCATCATACCTCAAGGCTATCAATATGTCTGCATAGGTTAGTGAAAACATATCTTGATTGCAATGAATGTCCCACATCTCAAAATGACTTTGAGTTACTTTGCATGCATCATGACTAATGAACACAGGCCTCTTTGCAAAGAGTGTTTTTTCTGGAGGAAATAAACTGTCGCTAGTAATGTGTGCTGATTGTTCAGATCCCCTAGTCAATGAAAAACATCAATGGTTTTTGTTATTTGTGTCTGATAGAAAATAACCCCAGATTCCACTGTTTCTCAGATTTATTTCCCAGAAATAACATTCTCTGGGAATACGGCAGCATCTGCATAGCTAAGTGCCCTGTGATTTGGCAAGTATTTTACCAGAGTTGCTGCTGCTGCTTTTACAGGGAATGGGTGGGGAAATTCTTTCAAATTAATTCTTTGGGCTGTTCTGAACCCAGACCTCAACCCACCTTCAGATGTGCACCTCTGTCCTGGACACTAGAAGGGTTGTTTGAGTTTGGACTCAGCTGTCAGCCTCTCCCACTGGTGTCATCTCTTTCTCTTTTTCTCTTTTTCTTTCTTTTCTTTTCTTTTTTTTTTTTTTCCTTTCAAAGCCTCATTGTTGCAGAGGCTCAGCAATGGGCAGGGATGGAGGAACTCTTTGAAAGGAGACCTAGTTCTACTTTGCCATGGGGCTGAGAGGCACTAAGTACGGCCCATCCCACATCTGTCTAAATCACACTGAAGCGAATGAACTTTTAAACAAATGAGCTGCGTGTTTTTCTCTAATGCTTATTACTAGCTGTGCAGTGAGGCTGCACCAATTTCAAAGGCTTTTCAGTTGCTGCACAGAACTGAGAGACTGTAGCAACGGTTCTTTGAAGAGAAAACACCACTGTTGGGACAGGCATGCAGCTTGGGCTTGGCTCAAAGACCTCCAAAAGTGACAGAGGACAGCAGAAAGGATGATTCTGGCTACAAGCAGCTCAAGAAATTAATATAAAAAAGACTTTCCTCTCTCCCCTACTGCAAATATTTTCTCTTACAAGACGAATCCTTGGAACTTGTCATACATATGAATTCTCTTTCAACTCCAAGGGGCTAACTTTCATACCTGCCTTTTGGCATCACTCTGGATTTTAGACATTTTAATAACTACCTTTGATTTAAAAAAAAAAAAAAAACTTCTGCCACAGCTAAGCCTCTCTATTTCCTGATTTAACATTTGTTAAGCATTTCCAGAAGATACCTATTTAGTTTTCTATTTTATTCTTTTTATTCTCCCAAACTGGATTCCTAAAATAATCAGGTGTAACATTAAAAAAAAAAAAATCAAGTTAGGGATAAAAAAACTAAATAAAACATTTTAGTGTATTTCACATGAAAGGAATTCACAATACAAGCTTCAATCAACAGGATTTTGGAGAGAGCTTTGGTATGTTAATTGGAAATCATTCTAATCTGTTCAAGCACAGAACTTCTAATAGGTGGCCTTGATTAGGACAGTTCAAGTTACACTCTACCTAAAAGTGATGAAGCTATATTTCTTCAAGAATATCTTATAATTTGGACTGTTCATTCATTTATTCCAACTGTTATCTCTTTGATCCAAATTAATGAGGTTTAATCTTGGAACTTAGGACAATTCAGATATTCTGGGCAAACGGGGAAAAAAAAACCTCCAAAGAAAAGTAGAAAAAAACCTTTGTGTTAAATATTTCTAAAACTGTGGCTACTGCCCAAGTGTCTCATAGAAATCCTGGGAACCAAAAGCATCACTTCATATTATAAAGAATATTCATAAAGATTCTTAGTCTTTGTAAAGGAATTAACCATGGAGTCACAAAATGAATCAATTTGTAGGATCAGATAGACCTAGCTTTATTGCTAGCTCTGTCATTTTAGAAAATGGAGATCTTGGTCAATTTTCTTAACATCTCTGAGTCTTGAATTTTTCATGTGTAAACTGGGAAAAAGATTCATGAGGGAAATACGAAAATAATTCACTAGATAGTATATAGTCAGTAAATATCACTGCTCCATTTCCCCCTTTTAACTGAACACTTTAAAAATAGAGTTCAAATGTATTTCATTTAAATTCTCAAAAAGTGTTTGTGTCTGACATTTATTACAACACCTCTATTCAACTTCTTATGTTACTATATCACAAAAGTTTTGCAACTTTGAAAATCAATTCTATTGATATCTAATTTATGTAAGTGTGCAGTTTGATGAGTTTTGACAGATATATATATAGATATACCAAGTAATTAACTCCTCAAATCAAGATACAAAACATTGCCAATACCCCCTCAAATTCCTTCATGCCCCTTCCCAGTCAAGGCCCTCCTTCATGATAGACTGAATTTGTACCCCCCAAATTCTTTTTTTTTTAATTCAAGTATAGTTGCTTTACAAAGTTGTGTTAATTTCTGCTGTACAATGAAGTGAATCAGCTATATGTATACATATATCCCCTCCCTCATGGCCCTCCCTATTTTGACAATTGTAAGTAGTGTTGCTACAAACATTGGGGTGCATGCATCTTTTCGAATTAGTGTTTTTGATTTTTTCAGATATATACCCAAGAGTTGAACTGCTGGGTCATATGGTAGTTCTACTTTTAGTTTTTTGAGAAACCTCCATTCTGTTTTCTGCAGTGGCTGCACAAATTTACATTCCCACCAACAATGTACAAGGATTCCCTTTTCTCCACACCCTCACCAGTATGTTATTTGTGTTCTTTTTGCTGATAGTCATTCTGACAGGTGTGAGGTGATATCTCATTGTGGTTTGATTTGCATTTCCCTGGTGATTAACGATGTTGAGCACTTTTTCACGTGCCTGTTGGACATCTGTGTGTCCTCTTTGGAAAAATGTCTATTCAGTAATTAAACAAATGGGGGGAGGAAACAGGAAGAAGATATAATAAATGAGGACTACTCTTCTGAGAAGCATGAGTATATGGTTTATAGAGTTTAAACAGATGAGTTTCAGTGTCAAGATATTGGAGTTGGAATCTTGTTTCTACCTCAGAAAAGATTGCCTTTGGGCAGTCATGAGACTCTTAAGAATCAGTTACCCCAAATATAAATTGGGAAAAAGAAGGTCTCTTTGATGGAGTTACTCTGAGGATTAAGAGAGTTGATATGTTGGAGTAAAGAGCACGTGCGTGGCACAAGGTGAGAGTATACAGTGATCAGTGCCCACAGATCTCATGGAGGTTTTTGTTTTGTTGTGTTCAATTTTACATGTAATGTTTTGCTATTTATTTCATTTCATTTTGAATAATGTATTTATTAAATTTTCTTTATTTTTATTTCTTCTAGAACTCAGAATATGGAGGATTCATTCATTGTATTTCTCAGATCATAGCACAGTATTAATATTGTTCCATTTTATTTATTATTTGCCTATTTATTATTGTTGATGTTTATTTATGCTATTTTTATCACCATACCTCAATTCCCTTATCCTCCTGTCACAAAGAAAACCAGTTTATTATGTTTAATGTGGTGTTTTGTGTGTATATTCTAACAACAGGATTTCCTGTTGTTTTCTTTGCATGTATATTTTAATTTGTCTAAATCGTTTTATGTAATGTGACATTTCTTACTTTTTTTCAAAACACAATATATTTTTTGAAATCTCTCTATGTTGTGTATAGTTTCCATTGCCTTAATCAACAGTTTGTATTCATGACATTTTACTCACTCTCATCCTGAGAGACACAGAGATTGTTTCTAATTTCTGCCACTACAGATGAAATTTTCATGAATATCTTGCACATGATCTGGACTTGCATCACTTTTCTCTGGGATATGAATATTCTGAGTAGAGTTGCTCTCCTGCCCCTAAGGATAGTAATGCTTAATCCAGTACGCTCTCCAGACTGACTATATTGGTTGATGCTCCCATCAGCAGCACCTGAGAATTTCTTATTCTCCATACCTCCATCAACACTTGGCATTAGCCATCTTTCCAGTGTTTTTCAGTTAACTGATGTAAAAACATATCTTTTTATTTCAATTTGTGTAATCATAGAAATTTATAATGATTTTGAACATATCTTCATGAGTTTTTTAAAAGTTTAGTTTTTATAATAATTCACCAAATTATAGACTTAGAATGAAAATGAAAATTTGATAACTTGTTAAATGAAGATAACCAAGTCCATTCCCCAAATTTACCATAGACTTTAAATTAGAACTACTGGTCTCTTATTAAACTTCACTTCACATACATATTTAAATCAGAGAATATTTAAGTTAAAACTGATTTCAGGTACTTAGATCAAGTTTTTGGTTTTAAGTGTGGGGACTGTTTTAGATTTTGGAGAATTTTTGGAATCATAATAAAAATATAAAAAAATTTGTTTGGGGAATAGCATAATATCACTACTGATGTAATTATGCTCCAGTATTTCCCAATTTTTTCCACTTCTGTCTAATCTACAAATTACCTTTTCCCTAGCAATTAGTCTATAATTGATTCTAGCTGCCCCCTTAATTTTTTTCCCAAGTCCTTGGACAAGTCTCACTTTTTAAAAACCTTCTTTTAAATAGTAGTTTTAAAACAGACATCATCAAGTTTCTACTTCTGTCACACTCATTTTTGAAAGGTATGTGCTACTGTAGTGACTTTTTTGAAAGAGCTCTGATATCAAGTGGACCCTTTGTCATAGAATTAAGGGTGCCATGGATAAAAATGCAAAGGTAGATACCTACTTGCTGTTTTCCATTTATGGTGGTAGATTGAATTTCAATTTTGAGTGTAATTTACAGCTTTCTAATTTATTGAAACAAAACACCCCAAGCAACAAGGAAATCTGGTTTCCTTGATTTCTTGCTACTCTTCTGTCCAATTAGCTTTTTATTTATTTCTTCCCCATAGCCTAAACACAGCACAATTACTTAATTTTATTTTCTAACTCTATTTTCCTTTAGTAGACTTCAACAAGGAAAATTTTTCACTCTGAATGTAGGAACTCTATACGTTTCTGATGTGTTTTTGTTAGCCTGCTATGGTATATGCTAGGTTATAGTTTATATGTATTTAATATGTATTTAATTCTTCAACAGTATTATTAGCAAGATGTTCTCTCGATAAATGTTGATGATTCATTAGACATAACAGTTGCTTCATTAGGTTTGTGAGGTTTTTTGTGGTTATTTTTTTTTTTTACTTTTTCTTTAAACAATAGAAAAAGAATTGTGTAAAAAAATTAGGTCAAGAATTTATTCCCTCCAGTTTTCCTCCCTATCATCTTTTGGAGGGGTCCAACTCAATTTCATATAGATATTAAAATTGATTTTATATTGTTGACTGTGCTTATTATGTTACTGCTTTATATATTTTATAGGTTTCCCATCATCTATTATTTAAATTCCAAGTAGAATTACAAATGACTATAACCTTGTCATGATACAAATAGGCATGTCTCTCAAAGAGGTAACTCTCAAAGAATTGAAGTATTTCATCAGTAATAGAAGTAGAGCCCTAAATCTGTTTTCACTTTTTCACTACCACTTGAGGGTAAGAGAGAATAGTGAAGACCAAGATCTCGACAAATAACATTAATTCCTATTTTTCTATAATTTTACCCATACTGTAAAATCATAAAATTCAAAGCTATAGAAAATGTATTTTAAATATATAGTTATGCAACAGATTAGAACACAACTGAAGTAAATAATATAAATTCTATTTTAAAAATGTTCAGAACACTCTGACAACCCAAAAAGGATCGATCCAAAGAATGTAGATCTTTATAGAAACTGGGTAGTTGGGGTAGGCTTGGATCTGAGCAAAATGAATGCTGGTTCAGTTTAGGGCTTCAGTAAACAGATAGAAGATAAACTGCTTCCAATCCACAGCTTCATCACAACTGAAAACTTTACATTTTGCCACAGCACACTTCATTCAACATAATCATGAAGGTACTTAATTGAGACCAAACACTAACTAGACCCAAGGAAAGAGAAGTAAATGTTTTGGATTATAAACTGTCTATCCCATACCCATTTATTAATATACTGCAAGGAAGTCATTTATTTTGTTTCTGTTCTCGATGGCGTTTTAGTAGATATGAAATCACCAGGTCTCTTTTCTTCTGTTATCAGGACTCTCAAAGAATCAGGTTTTGTTTTTGCTTTAGTATTTAACTGCATGTCTGTGAGATGAGTATAAGACATAAGGAAGAACACTTAGTGTCAACTGGTATTTGATAATCCAGATTTTATACATAAACATCCTTATGTTTTCTTCCAGTAATGGGAATTCTTATGTCCTTCTATATCAATCTGGTTACAATGAAAACTAAGATGTTTGATTGTTTTTTATGACTTCCTGTAGCCTTTGTCTTAGCTGATTCTTGAAGATTAAAAAAAATCATTTCTGAAACAAAAGTAAGGACAAAAAGTATTTTTGTCTTCTGACAGAAAATATCTCTTTAAACAGTGAAATTAAACTTTTTTGATATGTCAAAATATTCTGCTGCTATGATATATTCATTTTTGTATCCCTTAACTAGCTGAGAATCTATGCCACTGTTGGTTTGTAGAAAATGTTCTTAAAATATTGCTGTCAATATTGAAACCCAGAGACTGGCTAGTCCCCAGAACACGTAATGGTGCCAGGGAGCCCTCTTGGTAAATATCTGTATCTGTGCTTCATCGTGCAGGCAATGTTGACAAGCTCATTGAAGAAGACATTTTTACTGCACTTAATATGTTTGCTTCTCTCCATCTCTATGTTCATCCATATGTTTCTTGATGATAAGAGCTGAGGAAAAGCTATGGTTTCAGGCTGGGTAAGTCTATTCTGAGTGGCTCATTTCACTATAATCCATAGGCCCTTCTAGATATCTTCAGTGTGTCATTAGACATCCCAGGAGAATATTGAAGGAGGTGCATTTGCTGTCTTCTGAGTTACAGTAGATCTAGAACTAACTCTTGTATCACAGTGTATAGAAAACGCCATCTTGCCTCCAGTGAGGATGCACTTGAGTGGCATAGTTATAGTAGCCCAACTGGATGAATTAAAATCTAGATGAAGGATGAAAAGTTGTATCTTTTTCATCTGTGAGCAGGGAGAAAAATGAGTACTCTATGAGTTTGATTATTAAGGTTTTCAAGCTTTGTTAGATGATAAATTTTTATTCTTTTAATACATTCTACATGCATTAGTCAATATTACTTTCATGAATTTAGGATGACATTCACAAACTTGATAATATATTGAATCTTTGCATTTAAGGTTTAAGTAAATATTTGGCACCACTAATACAGTCAGTTTTCCTTTGTAATTAGTAGAGCATAATTTTATTAGATGCTCAAAAGCTGCTTCTATTTCCTCTTTTAGAATAAAAATTAATTTATTTCTTTCAAGTTGATTGACATAATTATCTTATCATATTTGGAATAGCACTGGCTACTGTTTTAAGCTTTTAGTTCTTCTGTAATATACTCTGGCAAAACTCTTGAAAATATGTTACAGTTACAACACTTCTCACTTCAGTTTTAAAATTGAATTAATCCCCAGTATCCTAAGATATTCATTGCGTGTAATGAATTAACTTCTATGTAACTAGAATGTTACCAGCTATGTCCCATTCTGGGGAGATCTGGGAAAATAATCACTCAAGTCATATCAAGTAGAGCTTAATGCTTTTGTAAAAATCCAGTTGAGAAAAGTTGGAATTTAAATATTTCTAAACATTTTCTTAATTAGAATACTTTTTTTTTCAAATAAAATGTTATATTGAAGCCAGAATGGAAAACAGATAAAAGCTGGCTGTTCTAGCTGAACTAGAAAAGGGGTGCCTGGAGAAACTCTGTGGGTACCTTTAAAGAATGTCCATAGATGTATGGTATATTGTTACAAATCTGGAGTGTTTTGAGTGGTGTAATTTCCTTAAACACTGATAACCAGGGATATTATGCAATGTATACCTAAGAGATTTCTATCATATTGTTTTCAAATAATGAGTTAAATTTTCTCAGTAAAAGAAACATAATACATATTCACAGCTCCAGAAAAATCAATTAGTTCTGGAATTATGGAATAGTCATACTTTTTCCTCTCCTTTCTATTAAGTACAGTTAAAACCTCTAGACATTATACATTTAAAAAAGAAACATAGAAAGACTGAAAGGTGGAAAGATGAAGACAGACCAACTAGTGACATTGGGACCCAAATAATGACACAGTGGTGAGCTTACTGGATTTTCTTTTTGTTTCATATAACCAAACTTGGAGCTAAAGAAGGTGGTGACCTGGGAATACCAACAAACACAAACCAAAAAGGGTCCAACAAAATGTTATTCTCTCTGACCAAATATCAGGAAAGGGGTAGTCTAGCAAGACAGAAAATATTCAGACAGTACCCTCTGTATTCCAGACAAACTCCACAGAACAAAACAAGACCCCACACCCAGTCATGCCAACAAAGGCTGAGTGGATCCTAGACTTCCACTCTTGCCAGACTGAAATGAAATGCCCCAATCCACCTGTTAGAGAGGTGTCAGACAAGACCAGGTAGAGAGCCAGGTATCACCCCTGCCAGTCGGTAATGAACCCTCTAACCCTTTGGTGTAAAGACCCCATGGGGAGTCTGGAATTCCACCATAACCTAGCAGTAACATGGTACTTCCCTGTCCCCAGTGGGGTAATATCAGAGGAGGACTAGTGTAAGTCAGAAATTTTACATTGTTTGGTGTTAATGAGGCCACATCTCCATCATCATGGGATTAGCAGAATAAGGTTAGCAAAGGCCAAGTGGGGAGCACAAACAAGGTGCTCCTACTTTTTTCATCCAAAGAGGACCAGCAGAGACCTAATGGGGAGCATGAACTCCCATTCCTACTCTGCAGTAACATTGACCCATTTCCTTGAGTCTCAAAGGAGACTACAAGGGGACCTGTACCATATTTTCCATCACCTGGCAGTTGGGAGCTTATGCCTTCTTCTTCCCTTGTTAGAGAAGTGTCAAAGGAAGCCATCCAAAACTGGTTTAAATAAGAACCAGAATCTCATTACATAATGCCTAAATGTTCGGGTTTCAACATGAAATTATTTGTCATGCAAGAACTAAGAAAATCTCAAACTGACTTATAAAAAGGCAATCAATAGATGCCAACACCAAAATGACAGAGATGTTAGAATTATCTGACGAAGATTTAAAAGCAGCCATTGTAAAATTCCTTCTGTAGACAATTACAAAGATGTTTAAAACAAATTTGAAAAATAGAAAATTTCTACAAATGGATATTTTAAAACTGAAAAACACAGTAATTGAAATAAAAACTCAATGGATGTGCTCAAAAGCAGAAGGGGACAGAGTAAAAATCTGAGAAGTGGAAGAACAATAGAATTACCCAATATGAAGAACAAAGAAAATATACTTAAAAAATGAACAGAGCCTCAGGGATCTCTGAGACTTTGATAAAAGAGTTAATCTTTGTGTCTTTAGAGTCCAGATGGAAAAGAGGAAAAGGGCAAGGATGAAAAAGCAGTTGAAGAATAATGGCTGAAAAAAGTTCCCAAATTTGGCAAAAGACATACATTTACAGATTCAAGAAGTTGAGCTAAATGTGATAAACCCCCAAAATCCAAAATAAGATGCACTATAGTCAAACTTCTGAAAACTAAATCCAAAGAAAACATTTGAAAACATCAAGAGAGAAATGATACCTATTTACAGAAGCAGAACAGTTTGACAGCAGTTTTCTTGTTAGAAACTCTGAAAGCTTAAAGGAAGTGACACAACATTTTTCAAGTACTGAAGGAAAACTGTCAGCTAGTTATCTGATATCCAGTGACAATATCCTTCAAAAATGCAGAGGATATCCAGACAAAGGAAAACTAAAAGAATTTTTGCCAGCAGACCTACACTAAAAAAGGGCTAAAGGAAGTTCTATAAACAGAAAAGAATGATAAAGAAAGAACTCTGGGAACATCATAAAGGAAGAAAGAACAGAGTAAGAAAAATATGGCTGTATATAATAAACTTTTCCTCTCATCTTGAGTTTTCTAGTTTATGTTTGATGGATGGAACAAAAATTATAATACTGCTTGATGTGGTTCTAAATGTATGTAGAGGAAATATTTAAGACAATTATATTATAAGTGAAGGAAGATAAAGGGAGGTAAAGGGAGGTTAGGATTCTACACTTCACATGAACTGGTACAATGACACCACCAGTAAGCCATAAATTACATATATATAAAAAATATCTCGCGAAACCACTGAAAAAACTACAAAGAGATATACTAAAAACTGCTATAGATAAATCAAATTGGAAATCTAAAAAAAAGTTCAAATACCCCATAGAAAGGAAAAAGAGAAATGAAAAACAGAGAGAACAAAGAAAAAAAATAAATAAAATGGCAAGCTGAAGCATTAATATATTAATAATCAAATCAAACAAATGATCTACATGAGTCAATTAAAAGACCAAGAATGGCAGAATTTATTAAAAATCATGATGTAACTATATGTCTATAAGAAACTCAGTTAAATATTAAAAAATAGGCAGATTAAAGTAAAAGGATGGTAAAAGTTATATCATACAAACATTAATAAAAAAGAAAGCAGGAGTGACTAAATTATAATTACTAGAGATTGGGAGGGATATTATATAATGAGAAAAGGGCCAATCCATCATGAAGAACAGTGTTCATAAATGTGTACACACCAGGAACAGAGCTGCAAAATATATGAAGTAAAAACTGATAGAATTGAAAAGAGAAATAGACAATTTCATAATTATAGGTAAAGACTGCAGAGGCCTTCTCTCAACAGTTGATAGAAGAACTAGATAGAAAATCAACAAGAGAAAAACTCATTGGTGCCTATGCAACATATACCGACATACACCAAGATCATCCATACATTGACCATAGAACAAACCTCAACAAATTTAAAATAATTGATTTCATTAGAATAATTGATTTCATATAGAATGTGTTCTTTGGCCACAAATGAACCAAACTAGAAATCAATAGAAGAAGTATAATACAACAATATCCAAACACTTAGAAACTAACAAATGCACTGTGTCAAAGAGGAGGCAAAAATTTAAAAAGTACATTGAACTGAATGAGTATGAAAATACAATATATCAACATTTGTGGGACACAGCTAAAGCAATACTGAGAGGGACATTTATATCACTAAATTTATATATTAGAAAAGCTTCTAATCTAAACTCCTACCTCAAGAACCTGGAAAAACAAAAGCAAAATAAACCTAAAGCAAGTCACCAGCCATGCCTATTGCCATTTAATATGGACATATGCCAAAAGTAAATACTGTTTAACTATAACAGTATAAATGTGTTCTCTGCTGGAGTTTGATTTTTACCAAACACATCTAACAGTAGAAGAAAAACATAACCAATTTGTATTATCAACATACAATTAGCTCACTTACATTTTCCTCTTGCCTTTTCAGTGAGAAAATGTTTTCAAAATAACAACAATGTACACATACTTTCATTACATATGCACTTGCCTATTCAATTAGTAAAGTATGTTTTGAACATGCAGTATAAATTTAGTGTAAGCAGAAAAACAACCATTCAATTTAGGATACTTTAGTTTAGAGATACTACAAAAAATGTCAGTGATTCTGGAAATATACCATCTTAACCAAATTATGACGTTAAACACCAAAGCTTTCTACTATGTAATGAATTAATTTCATTTTAGCAAATCCTGAAATTAGTATGTGCTATGATATCTGGACTGAAATGCCCTTAAAAAATAAAAATAAAGATATTTTCTCACATTTTGAAATTTTATGTCAAATTAAGCCACTGTAAACTAGAATTTCTGATTACATACTTATCTACTTAACATTTTCAAGAGCAATGTTATTGCACAAAGGAAACTTTTCTTTGAATACTTGAAAAACAATATGGTATTCAGTGCCAAATTATCCTTTGTCTCTGACCAGCGTACGTGCCAAAGAAAATTAAAGTAAGAAAGTTAAGTGAATTCCTCAATGGGCAAAATGATTTGATAAAGATCATAATCTGAGTTAGATCAGTTATGCCCTATTGAAAACCATAAGACAATGGTAAAGCTATTTAGATTTAAGCATTGCTGAAACATTCTTCTTTGCTTTTCATTGCAGTCTAGGGAAATTATGTAATTATTAAGTATAATGATGCTTTTTAAAAAAGAGATTGTTTCATAAGATCAAAAGACAGGCTGCCAAATTTATCCATGTTCTTTCCTTTATCTTTTTCTCCATAAAGCAAAAGTAATTACTTTCTGTTTATTCTTTGCCTATTCTATGAAACTTATTTTGAAGATAGTCATACAAAATGCTGTCATGGACAATAAGAGGTACTTTGTAGACTAGGTGTTATTTAATTAAATATAAAAAGCAAATTTAAAATAATACTATGCTCACAATAATGAGACAGCTCTAATTGAAGGCCACTAGAGTGCTTTTAGCACACCCCTCAGCATTGGGCAGCCATGGAGATAGTTGTCCCTTCACAAATTATCCTTCATGAGTACTGTCTTATCCTCTTATCCGTAGAGATATATTCAATATCATTATGGCCTCCATTTTGCCATTTCTCTTTAATTGGTTAGAATACTATCAACTGTGAAACAGGGGTCCTTTATATATATATATATATATTTAATTTATATATATGTATATATATATTTAATTTATATATTTATACACACACACACACACACACACACACACACACACATATATATATTTAAAGATGCAGAAGAGCCAGAGAGAATATTACAATCACAAATTGTAATATTCAACTAGGGGTATTTTTGAATCACTATCACTAAGTTATTAGCTGAATATTACAGGACCAATAGAGCAGAGAACTGAGGTTATTAAACATCTTAGATCTAGATTATCTACTTGATAGTATAAACAAATTTTTGTTCAAAATTAAAGAACTGTATCAATCCCTTTCCTTTGCCAAACTCTACTACATCCTCTTCTGTGTTCTCTTGAGCTGTATTTGTCAGTGTAACAATATATTTAACACCAAATTTAGACATCCTTGAATTATGTTGTCTTGAATACTAATATCTCTCACTCAATTTGCATTTAGATACTACTATTAGCCAAAGAGTTATTGATCTAGAGTTAGGTATTAATTCAATGATCAACATAAATTTTCTAAGTAGAGCTATAATTACATAGCTAAGTGGGTGATTTCTCTTGAAAAGATTATAAAACTATTGTAGTGGTATGACTGAGGACCAGAACGACAATATCTCCAAACTAGCACCTTGGGATATTTTTTAAAAGATTCAATTTTATTTATTTTTGGCTGTATTGGGTCTTCATTGCTGCGCCCGGGCTTTCTCTAGTTGCGGTGAGCGGGGGCTACTCTTCTTTGCGGTGCGCGGGCTTCTCATTGCAGTGGCTTC
The DNA here is from genome assembly GCF_039906515.1 of Pseudorca crassidens. Lineage (NCBI taxonomy): Eukaryota > Metazoa > Chordata > Mammalia > Artiodactyla > Delphinidae > Pseudorca > Pseudorca crassidens. The sequence continues at coordinate 65,743,077 of NC_090312.1, forward strand.
TCTTGCTGCAGAGCACGGGCTCTAGGCGTGTGGGCTCCAAACTGTCACCATGGGATATTAATAAATGTAAAGCTTTAAAGGATTCCATGGACAAATAAGTTAAACAAACACATAATTAGGGCTTCCCTGGTGGCGCAGTGGTTGAGAGTCCCCCTGCCAATGCAGGGGACACGGGTTCGTGCCCCAGTCCGGGAAGATCCCACATGCCGCGGAGCAGCTGGGCCTGTGAGCCATGGTCGCTGAGCCTGTGCGTCCGGAGCCTGTGCTCCGCAACGGGAGAGACCACAACAGTGAGAGGCCCGCGTACCGCAAAACAAAACAAAACAAAACAAAACCCCATAATTAAATACATTTCTGTTTGTTTTATTGTAGTATGTCTCAGAATTTTTATTCTGTTGATGAGCATATAAGTGGGTCACACTTTTGGAAATGCTAATCTTTCCATGGGATTAGTGGAAAGCAGAGTTCTCTATCTAAAGAAATATAAGTAATATTTTTTTCCAACAGATGTAAACAAAATCATCTGACAAAGTCGTCTGGCCCAGTACATAAGAATAATGCATTTAAAAGAATCATCTGATGCCCATTTTTCATTTGTTGTGATATTTGATCCAAACTATTTCATGTCTCCCGTTTAACTTTTGAATAAAAAATTAAAGCTAAAAGCAGGTCTAGTACAGGAGAAGAGCTGCAGAGGGCCAAAGTTAAGCCAGTGGGCTCTATTTTTGAAGCAGCCTTTTATTTCTGCATCGCTGATATCCAAGGAATAGCTTTCAAAAACACTTCTCTTGTGACTAGGTTGCTTTTATCCTTTCCATTATATTAAAGGAGTTAAATGGAAGGTATTCTGAAACTCCAGTTTAGCTTTTATTTTTCAATAAAAATGACAGTCGAAAAACAGTGTAACCACAAGAGAGGCAGGGCAACCTGGCACAGAGGGTGGGGGGGATGCCCACTGAGCTGGGACTACAAAGTGTTTGGATAACACACTCACCAGGCTTTCTAAATACCTTGGTGAGACACTGTAAGAGGAGGGCAAATAATGGTCTTCATCTTTGGATTCACCCCAGCTCTTTTTACTGTCATGAAATTTTTATTTAAAGAGATCTGAAAAGAATACCATTTGAATATTGGTCTTGAATACTCTAATGTGCTTATTTTGGTTTGATGTGCCTTTATGCCATAACTTAGAAAGTATAAATTTCTCATCTTCAATACAAGTCCAATAGCTAATGCCCTAGACCTCTCCAACTAATCATAATGCTCATTGGACAGTGTATCCTTAAGAAATATTTACTGAATTTATATACCGAAGTCCTAAGTTGTGAACATGAACTGCCACCATGATTCTAACATAACATAATATTATATTATATATATATATTATATGATTCTAATTCTAATATAATATCATATATTTAGAAAAGACTGAAGTTTGACAAAAGTGCCATAATCCTTGAATAGTTTCAGAGCAATACCTCAAGACATACAGTAATTCCTAAAACATACAGTAGATATATAATTGACATATAGAAGAATGGGCTGCATCGACTTATTTTATTTTTGCCAGCATCATGCAGGGCTAGGGTGGTCCTGCTCACTAATGTATTTTAAGAATGCTGTGTGTACATAAATTACACTAATACTTGGTAGATTATAGTATAGAGGGCTCATACTGAATCCAATGTAACAATATAACATATGGAATTAAATATAACAAATTTTTTGTTTTTTTATTTTTATTTTTTTTGTGGTACATGGGCCTCTCACTGTTGTGGCCTCTCTCGTTGCAGAGCACAGGCTCCAGATGTGCAGGCTCAGTGGCCATGGCTCACAGCCCCAGCCTCTCCGTGGCATGTGGGATCCTCCCAGACCGGGGCATGAACCCTTGTCCCCTGCATTGGCAGGTGGACTCTCAACCACTGTGCCACCAGGGAAGCCCCAACAAATTTTATAAATATTTTCAGTCTGATTTTTAAAATCCTAAATGAGAAGGGAAGTCAAATTAATATTGACAAATGGAGACCTGGTGGTAAATGATAGAGGCTGAGATGAAAGAAGTGGCAGGCCTTTCCATAGTATTGATATATTTTGGAAGGGGCACAGAGTCAAGCAGCTCAGATTTGTCGGTCTACTATCCTAAGTAGTAAATTCCATGATTTTAGGAGAAGATCTCAATGTTCTGCCTGGATTTGCCTTGCTCCTGAATGGAGATATTCTGAATTGATTTAAAGCTGTATAACCCTGGGTTTTATAGTGATCCCCTCCAAGCCATTTTCACATAGATGAGCCAAGTTAAAACATTAGTGAGACAGTAATCACAGAAGAAAAAGAAATAAAAGGAATCCAAATCGGAAAAGAAGAAGTATTGCCGTCACTGTTTGCAGATGACATAATAGTATACATAGAGAATCCTAAGGATGCTACCAGAAAACTACTAGAGCTAATCAATGAATCTGGTAAAGTAACAGGATACAAAATTAATGTATAGAAATATCTTGCATTCCTATACACTAATAATGAAAAATCTGAAAGAGAAATTAAGGAAACACTTCCATTTACCATTGCAACAAAAAGAATAAAATACCTAGGAATAAACCTACCTAAGGAGACATAAGACCTGTATGCAGAGAGCTATAAGACACTGATGAAAGAAATTAAAGATGATACAAAGAGATGGAGAAACATACCATATTCTTGGATTGGAAGAATCAACATTGTGAAAATGACTATACTACCCAAAGCAATCTATAGATTCAATGCAATACCTATCAAATTACCAATGGCATTTTTCACAGAACTAGAACAAAAAATTTCACAATTTGTATGGAAACACATAAAACCCCGAATAGCCAAAGCAATCTCGAGAAAGAAAAACGGAGCTGGAGGAATCAGGCTCCCTGACTTCAGGCTATACTACAAAGCTACAGTATTCAAGACAGTATGGTACTTGCACAAAAAGAGAAATATAGATCAATGGAACAGGAGAGAAAGCCCAGAGATAAACCCATGCACATATGGTCACCTTATTTTTGATAAAGGAGGCAAGAATATACAATGGAGAAAAGACAGCCTCTTCAATCAGTGGTGCTGGGAAAACTGGACAGCTACATATAAAAGAATGAAATTAGGACACTCCCTAACACCACACATAAAAATAAACTCAAAATGGACTAAAGATCTAAATGTAAGGCCAGACACTATTAAACTCTTAGAGGAAAATATAGGCAGAACACTCTAAGACATAAATCACAACAAGATCCTTTTTGACCCACCTCCTTGAGAAATCAAAATAAAAACAAAAAATAAACAAATGGGACCTAATGAAACTTAAAAGCTTTTGCACAGCAAAGGAAACCATAAACAATATGAAAAGACAACACTCAGAATTGGAGAAAATATTTGCAAATGAAGCAACTGACAAAGGATTAATCTCCAAAATTTACAAGCAGCTCATGCAGCTCAATATCAACAAAACAAGCAACCCAATCCAAAAATGGACAGAAGACCTAAATAGACATTTCTCTAAAGAAGATATATAGATTGAAAACAAACACTTGAGAGGATGCTCAACATCACTAAACATTAGAGAAGTGCAAATCAAAACTAGAATGAGGTATCACCTCACACCAGTCAGAATGGCCATCATCAAAACTCTACAAACAATAAATGCTGGTGAGGGTGTGGAGACAAGGGAACCCTCTTGCACTGTTGGTGGGAATGTAAATTGATACAGTCACTATGGAGAATAGTATGGAGGTTCCTTAAAAAAACTAAAAATAGAATGACCATATGACTCAGCAATCCCACTTCTGGGCACATACCCTGAGAAAACCATAATTCAGAAAGAGTCATGTACCACAATGTTCATTGCAGCTCTAATTACAATAGCCAGGACATGGAAACAACCTAAGTGTCCATCAACAGATGAATGGATAAAGAAGATGTGGCATATATATACAATGGAATATTACTCAGCCATAAAAAGAAATGAAATTGAGTTTTTTGTAGTGAGGTGGATGGACCTAGAGTGTGTCATACAGAATGAAGTAAGTCAGAAAGAGAAAAACAAATACCATATGCTAACACATATATATGCAATCTAAAACAAATAAATGGTTCTGAAGAACCTAGGGGCAGGACAGGAATAAAGATGCAGACATAGAGAATGGACTTGAGGACATGGGGAGGGCGAAGGGTAAGCTGGGGCAAAGTGAGAGAGTGGCATTGATGTATATACACTACTAAATGTAAAATAAATAACTAGTGGGAAGCAGCCGCATAACACAGGGAGATCAGCTCTGTGCTTTGTGACTACCTAGAGGGGTGGAATAGGGAGTGTGGGAGGGAGATACAAGAGGGAGGAGATATGGGGATATATGTGTATGTATAGCTGATTCACATTGTTTTAAAGCAGAAACACACCATTGTAAAGCAATTATACTCCAATAAAGATGTTAAAAAAATTAGTAAGAATGATTTTCTACAAGAAACATGAAATGAGATACTTAAGTTTCTGGAATGTAATAAGGGTGCCTTAATGATCAGACATTATTAAAATTTGACATGGAGGATAAGGCATACTCTTTTCCCCTTATTCTCCTGGTTATCTTATTAATACATTCACACACTTTCCTCTCGGTCTGCTCCTAGTAGTAGAGGCTCTAGGGACATACATGCTTATCCAGCCTTCTTTTTACCAGTTGTTACAAGTTCATCAAAATGTAAAAATAACTAGAAGGTTATAACAGATAGAATTGGGCTAGGGGCATGGGAAGCTCCATGATAACAATGTCTGAATCTTCAGGGTATTTTCCACATCACTTGCAGACGTATGTTTTTCTGGTTGTCCCTTGGTATCCCTTTTATCATATAGCAGATTATCCATTAAATTTCATTTGATAAACTTTCATTTAATTTGTGACTATATAAATTGTTTTGACAAGTATGTTTGGAGATGAGAAAAATATTAAAAAGGTGACTATATATTTACCATAAAAGAACTTGTCCCTATACTTAAAATACAGCTATAAAGCTGAATTTTTAACTTTACAATTGATTACTTCAAATAACTGAAACTCAAAATGCAATCATTAAGAAAATGTTTTAATATGTTGCTACATTTTTGTTAACTGTTTAAAGTTAAAGAAAACAGACTTGCCAGGTAGATAATACCCAACTTCCATTAAAGAAACAAAATTAACTGTTACCTGCCTTCTTTCATAATGAAGGAAGCTATCTGCTTTTTCAAAAAGATTCCTGGAATTTTGACTCTTATTTGGTTCCTATATTATAGTTTCCATTTGGTAGCACTAACTAATTAATAGATTGATTGCATTTTGTCTATTTTGACTTTATAGAATGAAAGCTTCTCAAGAGATGTGATAACACCAGAAATGGTACTCCGAAGGACATATGATTATATCCCCTGGAGATAACTCATTACATAGGCAGAAAGAGTTGCTACTAAGGATGGAATATAAGATGCAGAACCTTTATGACTATATTAAAAACGTTTAAATTTCAACATATCCTACTGCCCACTGCCTGAGGAAGTGGAAATATAGGTTTATCGCTTAGATAATTCAGAGTAACCTTCCCCTTTGCTGGAATTGTCTGGAAAACTGTATCAATTTTCTTTGCTCAAATTATAAAGCTTTTTTTCTGAAATTTGAGAAACACTGATTTGACTAGTTGAAGACATTCAGGAACTCCTCTGCCTTCTTCAAATTCAACATCACTATCAAAAAGTGTTCTTTGTGTTACATTTGTAGCACTTAAGCTGAGCTTAATTTCTAAACAAGTTCAATTTTTATTTTATTATGAAAATAATATATATATTATATATTATTTATATATATATTATTATATATATTTATATATATTATATTATTATATATATACAGTCATTGGAAAAATCCAAACAATGCAGATATATATAGAGTAAAAGTAAAGGCATCCATATTCAAACACCCCTACCCTACTACTCTCCCTAGAACTAGCCACAGTCAACATTGTTAGAATAACTTATCTAGACATTTGACAGTATATATCCATGTACAGTATATCTTCTTGGGTATATATAGTATATAGTTTATACATATAAATCAGTACAGATACTTTTCTGCTTCTGGTTTTTTTAATTAACATTACATTTTGCAGATCTTTCCATGTCAGCACAATGAAGACTGCATAATGTTCCAAAGCACTGATATACCAAAATTTATTCAACTATACTGTGTTAAGGAACATTCCACTGGCTTTCATTTTTGCTATAGTTTTATAGTAAACATTCTTACACATAAACCTATGGGTATATATTTGGAAATTTTGACTGACATTGCCAAAAGGTTCTGCATGAAGATGATATAAAGTCACGTTCTTACTAACAGTCATAGCTACTTTGCCAACTGCCTGGGTCATTAGCACATCACATGTTCAGTCATTTGTTGGGGAAGCAAGAGCTTGTACCACAAATTGTGAACTTCTCAAAATTTTTATTTTAGACTTAGAAGAAGAGTAGAAATTAATCAGGGACACTTGGGGGAAATGACTTACAGCAAATGCAACATCCAAAAGACTGGAATCAAGAGAGCATCTGGGGTGTATGAGGGGAAGGAAAGGAAAAAAATTGTTGTAAAGTCGTTGGATAGTTGTGTGATTTAAAGTACTATGTGTGCTCCTAAAAAACCTTGAAGGACGGGTTACTGTGAGGCTCTAAGTCTTTCCATTTAAAAAGGCTGGCCTGAGATGATGCTTTGCTAATTGGTGCTCAGGCTGAAAAGCCAGTCAGAAACAACCAGAGGACCATTCCCTAGAAGCATCTCTTTTTTGCTAGGTATTTTCTGGAGAAAGTGCCCAATTCATTCATGATGAATTTCACCGTGGTAATTTCAAAATAGAAGGTGAAATGCCATGATTGGATGTCAATTTAACTCAAGTGGAGCCTGTTGGTACCTCTTGAATTGCTTAGCATAACATAGTATGGTTCTTTCTCTCTACGGGGCCAATTCTGACAGCACAAAACATTCACAAACAACTATAGCACTACTAAAATTCTTTATAACTCTGACATGCATGCTGTATAGACAGATGATTAAGTAAAAAAAGTAAAAATTCAGAGTAGTAGTTTCTGAATATTTGATGTATTATAAGCTTGATACTTTTATTCGGAAATAAAAACTGGGAAAATTTTAATATGAATCTTCCCATAGATATCCTTATTGGATTGGAAATGTATTACTCATATGTTACATAAAAAGGAAACAAGTGGGCTTCCCTGGTGGCACAGTGGTTGACAGTCTGCCTGCCCATGCAGGGGACACGGGTTCGTGCCCCGGTCCGGGAAGATCCCACATGCCGTGGACCAGCTGGGCCCGTGAGCCATGGCCGCTGAGCCTGCGTGTCCGGAGCCTGTGCTCCGCAACGGGATAGGCCACAACAGTGAGAGGCCCACATACCGCAAAAAAAAAAAAAGAAACAAGTAAACTTTTAGTAACCTTTTGTTTATAAATTTGTACTACATATTTCAAAAAGGTCTTATGATCATCAATCATGCATCTCTTATACCTCTGATAAATTTTTAATATTCTTTTCTCTAATTGATTTAGAGTAACTGACATAACAAGATGTTAAATATCTCATCAAATATCAGATCAAGAAGCAAATTTTATTATCAAATTCATTTTATCTCATTAATGTAAAATGTAACAAATTTATCGTACTTCTTTTCATATCATGATACAATGTAAATGTCCTTAAAATAAATCAAACAGATATCCTATTTAAAAAGCATATTACAAGAATATGGAGCTGTTTCAAATGAGGGGTATTTATCAATATTTGCAAAAATCATTGCAAATTAAAATTAGACTATTCCTTCAAAGATACAGTGTAGTAGGAGAAAAAGAAGATGTGAGGAGTGGAGGATTTCTTTGGACAGAAATAGAATTAGAGATATTAGGACCAGGAAATTCTTTTAAGAATACTAAACTCTTATGAAATTATTAATCAATACTTTCACTGAAGGGGGGAGAAAGAATTCCTCCACACTAGACCAATCAGACATTTCAATGAAGAGAAAAATCAACTATGAGCGAAACAAGTGATTATGGGTACAGCCTGAACATTTACTTTCGATAGACACAGGACAATCTAAATTCACTGCCTTGATATCTTTACTCCTATGGCCAAGATGTGGCAAATAGCTAAAATTCAGAGAAAAAAAAATGAGTCTGAGGCAAATTTAAAAGAGAAAGTCAAACTCTTAAATATTCCTTCAGTTATTCTCATCAACAGTGATGGGTGCTTGGTGGGTAATATTCAACTATGATTAGAATTTCAATGGCGTATAACTGAAAGACCTTTTTTCATGTCATTCATATGAGAAAAGTGCATTCTCCAGCCATACTTTCCAACTGATATCAAATAGGAGAAATCTCTTACTGGATCAAAGATCCTATTACACACACAAAAAAATGTTTTGCATTTTTACCCATTATCATCAGAAAACCTTGTGAATTAAATGTTTTGCTAAATGTTAGCATAAATATTTTCAGAAATGTGCATGTAATCTAAACCAGAAGAACATAAACATTGAGGATATATTACATTCATTTACACACATTTTTCAATCCTCCATTCATTCATTTATTCATCCACACATTTATCCATTGTTATTCGACAAATATGTATTATTAACCTTCTTCATAAAGGACATTTTCATGGCTTTACAGCATCATAAAGTTTTAACAATGTTTAGTTCCTTTGGTTCAGGAGTTTACTGTCTACAGGATGAGCATGTGTCCTGACAGAAATATTATAAACAAAGTGAGAAATACTATAATAGGAATAAAATTAAGAACAGTAGAAGAAAATAGTAAAGAAAATAAAGAGCTAGTAAGTTTAGGAAATAAAGGGAAAATTCACTAAAATGTCAGAGGTCTCAAGTCAAGAGCACAGGCCATGTTCTTTTGACATTTTCCCCCTAAAAACAGTTTTAAGTGTGTGTATGTCTTTGTGAATACCAATGTATTCTAGTTGTATGACTCAGTAATTTGACTAGTTTTCAGCGAATAATTTAGAAAATAAAATGACCCAATGTTTCTTTTGCAAAAGCTTTGTTGCTTCTATTTTGATATCAGTTGAAGTATATAGTTAGAAGGGATGTTATATTTGTAACTTTCACTGTCCTGTGAGGACACTGCCATCAAATGTAAGTAAGTTTAAGGATTATGTCTACAAGCTTATCTGAGCATTAAATATATTTATGAATTTTTATCTTTTTATTTATTATACATAATAGTAGCTGTATCTATATTCTGTAATCCACAGCCTGCCATTGATCATGGTGTTTCCAAAGAAGAGTTTCACTGCTCTTTCCACAATGACATTATGACTCTTAGTGGAAATGAAATGGAGATTCTCAACACCATGAGTTTAGGTCTTTAATAGTCCATTGTCAGGAGTTTCCAGAACACATGAACAAGGAGATTCATTTCTGAAAATGGAAGACTGAATGATTTTGAACTAACCATTTAGCTAAACATCTGTCAAATCTGAAAAATTAAAAAATGTGTCTGCAAATTAAGAATTTGAGGAAGCAAGATTTGGGAAAAAAGAAGAGTCAAAAGAGATAAACAATATTTATCATGATTTTCACCCCTCAAAGCAAAAGTGAAAGTTGTGGTAAAAGGGTTGAGAAGCTGAGCAAATGTTCAGCCATCTGAACAACACTACAATCAACAAAAATTAGAGTGTAGGGTCTGGCAAAAAGGAGGTCATGAGAACTATCCACACTTGGTGGAGATACTCCAAAAGGGTTATACTTTAAGAGTGAGGATAAATGGTAAATAGACTTGCCCAAAGAAAGACAAAAAATAACTTCAAATCATCTCAATTCCTAATTGGGCTAGGGAGATATGCCCTTAAGACCAAAGGTCTGACAAAAATCAAAAATATATTTGAAAAGATAAGATCATGCAGAGCATTACATTTTCTCTACAATATTTTATACACAAGAACTAAAACTCAAAAATATTTAAGCATGTAAGAAGATAAGACTTGAGCAAAGCACAACAAATAATGGAAACTGATAAAGTATCTAAATAGTGGAGTTATCTGGAATAGATTTAAAACTAGGTATGATTAATATTTTTAAAATGAGTTTTGTAAAGAGAATAGAAAACTATAAAAATTGAAATTCTAAAGTAGATATCTAAATGTAAGAACTTAGTAGGTGAGGATAACTGCAGATTAGACATAGGAGAATTGAGAATTTACTACAAGATGGGTGAGAGAAATTATCCATACTGAAACACACAGACCAAAAAAATGGAAATATGGAAAAGAACAAGCAATACACCTAACACAGTGAAAAATCTAACACAAATGTAATCAATTCCAGAAGGACAGCAAATGAATGGGATCAATATTTAAACAGATAATGGCAGAGAACTGATGAAATAATCAAGCCATGGATTCAAGAAGCTTTATGAACCCCAAACAGGATAAATACAACAAACAGCATAAAAGTACATTATAGTAAACTGCTAAAAATGAAACAGAAAGCAGGCAGAGAAAAAGGTGTAATACTTTCAAATAAGCCCAAATAAGAATGTCTACTGGCTAACAGCAGAAACAAGGAACCTAGAAAACAATGAAAACCTTCAAAGTACTGAAATAAAAGAACTGCTAGCCTAGACTTATATATCCAGAAATATATACTCAAATAAATGAAGGGAATTTAAAGACATTATACATATATTAGAACTGAGAATTCATTACCAGCAGACCTGCACCAGGGAAAACAATACAAGGTGTTCTGCAGTCAGAGTAATAATAATCCCAAATGGAATCTTGGAAACAAAAGAAGAAAAAAAAGCATGGCAATGAGGATCAGTAAAAGAATGTTGACTATAAGAAATAATGATAATAATATCTTGTGAGGTTTAAGTGATATACAAAATGAAAACACTCAAGAATAACACATAAATCAAGTAAGGTTAAATCAAATTAGAGTATTCTATGACACATATATTTTCCTGTAAGTAATAAAAGCACTAACTTAAGTTATATATTAATAAATAAAGGAGGCCCATTATAATTATAGTAGATCACTGAAGAATAATTAAATCATTTATAAAACTCTAAAATGGAGAAAATTGAAATAACATAAAAGCTTAATCAATTTGGTAACCATGGGCCATGTGTGCAACGTTTTTGTTTACCCATTATAAATGTTGGACACAAGATCCATTCCTTGTCTCTCTTCTCATCCTAAGACCAATGTCTCTTAAATTCTTCCAGTTTTGCTTATTTTTTCCCAGATATTCCCAAACATTTATTTTGCCTTTTCTCATAACAATTTGGGGGACCTTTAATTTTCTCTGTGTGTTGTGTTTAGTGACATTTGTTTTTTTCTACTTATGCTGATATTTACAGAATGTTCTGACTAATATTGAATGAATAAATCCAGTCTCTTCTTGAAGACATTAGACTTGCCAAGATGTAGGAAGACATGTATGATGCACGCTTAAGAGGAATGTCCCTTTCATAGGCATTGTCAAGGAGGCAAGAGAAGAGTTTATGTGTTGCTTCCAAAGATAGCTATTTTTTTAACATCTTTCCTGGAGGTGTTAGTTTCTGCTCTATAACAAAGTGAACCAGCTATATGTATATATATATCACCATATCCCCTCCCTCTTGCATCTCCCTCCCACCTTCCCTATCCCAACCCTCTAGGTGGTCACAAAGCACCAAGCTGATCTCCCTGTGCTATGTGGCTGCTTCCCATTAGCTGTCTATTTTATATTTGGTAGAGTATATATGTCAATGCCAGTCTCTCACATCGTCCCAGCTTACCCTTCCCCCTCTCCATGTCCTCAAGTCCATTCTGTACGTCTACGTCTTTATTCCTGTCTTGCCCCTACGTTCATCAGAACCTATTTTTTTCTTAGATGCCATAAATAAGTGCTAGCATATGGTATTTGTTTTTCTCTTTCTGACTTACTTAACTCTGTATGACAGACTCTAGGTCCATCCACCTCACTACACATAACTCAATTTCGTTCCTTTATATGGCTGAGAAATATTCCATTGTACATATGTGTCACATCTTCTTTACCCATTCATCTGTTGATGGACAATTAGGTTGCTTCCATGTCCTAGCTTTTCTAAATAGTGCTGCAGTGAACATTGTGGTACATGACTCTTTTGTTGTTGTTGTTTTTGTTTTGCGGTGCACGGACCTTTCACTATTGTGGCCTCTCCCATTGCAGAGCACAGGCTCCAGACATGAGGGCTCAGCAGCCATGGCTCATGGGCCCAGCCACTCTGTGGAATGTGGGATCTTCCCAGACTGGGGCACGAACCCATGTCCCCTGAATCGACAGGTGGACTCTCAACCACTGTGCCACCAGGGAAGCCCCTACATGACTCTTTCTGAATTATGGTTTTCTCAGGGTATGTGCCCAGTAGTGGGATTGCTGAGTCATATGGTAGTTCTATTTTTAGGTTTTTTAAGGAACCTCCATACTATTCTCCATAGTGGCTGTATCAGTTTACATTCCCACTAACAGTGCAAGAGGGTTCCCTTTTCTCCATACCCTCTCCAGCATTTATTGTTTCTAGATTTTTTGATGATGGCCATTCTGACTGGTGTGAGATGATATCTCATTGTAGTTTTGATTTGCATTTCTCTAATGATTAATGATGTTGAGCATTCTTTCATGTCTTTATTTGCAATCTGTATATCTTCTTTGGAGAAATGTCTATTTAGGTCTTCCCATTTTTGGATTGGGTTGTTTGTTTTATGATACTGAGCTGCATGAGCTGCTTGTAAATTTTGTAGATTAATCCTTTGTCAGTTGCTTCATTTGCAAATATTTTCTCCCATTCTGAGGGTTGTCTTTACATCTTATTTATGATTTCCTTTGCTGTGCAAAAGCTTTTAAGTTTCATTAGGTCCCATTTGTTTATTTGTTTTTATTTCAATTTCTCTAGGAGGTGGGTCAAAAGGGATTTTACTGTGACTTATGCCATAGAGTGTTCTGCCTATATTTTCCTCTAAGAGTTTAATAGTGTCTGGCCTTACATTTAGGTCATTAATCCAATTTGAGTTTATTTTTGTGTATGGTGTTAGCAAGTGTCCTAATTTCAATCTTTTACATGTAGCTGTCCAGTTTTCCCAGCACAACTTATTGAAGAGGCCGTCTTTTCTCCATTGTATATTCTTGCCCCCTTTATCAAAGATAAGATGACCATATGTGCATGGGTTTATCTCCAGGTTTTCTATCCTGTTCTGTTGATCTATATATCTAGCTTGGTGCCAGTATGATACTGTCTTGATTACTGTAGCTTTGTAGTATAGCCTGAAGTCAGGGAGCCTGATTCCTCCAGCTCTGTTTTTCTTTCTCAAGATTGCTTTGGGTATTCGGAGTCTTTTGTGTTTTCATAAAAATAGGGAAATTTTTTGTTCTAGTTCTGTGAAAAATTCCATTGGTAGTTTTACAGGGATTGCATTGAATCTGTAGATTGCTTTGGGTAGTATAGCCATTTTCAAAATGTTGATTCTTTCAATCCAAGAACATGGTATATCTCTCTATCTGTTTGTGTCACTTTTGATTTCTTTCATCAGTGTCTTATAGTTTTCTGCATACAAGTCTTTTGTCTCCTTAGGTAGGTTTATTCCTAGGTAATTTATTCTTTTTGTTTCAGTGGTAAAAGGGAGTGTTTCTTTGATTTCTCTTTCAGATTTTTCATCATTAGTGTATAGGAATGCAAGAGATTTTTATGCATTAATTTTGTATCCTGGTACTTTACCAGATTCATTGATTAGTTCTCGTAGTTTTCTGGTAGTATCTTTAGGATTCTCTATGTATAATATCATGTCATCTACAAACAGTGACAGCTTTACTTCTTCTTTTCTGATTTGGATTCCTTTTCCTTCTTTTTCTTTTCTGACTGCTGTGGCTAAAGCTTCCAAAACTTTGTTGAATAATAGTGGTGAGAGTGGGCAACATATTCTTGTTCCTTGTCTTAGTGGAAACGGTTTCACTTTTTCACCATTAAGAATGATGTTGGCTGTGGGTTTGTCATATATGGCCTTTATTATATTGAGGTAAGTTCCCTCTATGCCTACTTTCTGGAGGGTTTTTATCATAAGTAGGTGTTGAATCTCTTCGAAAGCTTTTCCTGCATCTATTGAGATGATCGTATGGTTTTTCTCCTTCAATTTTTTAATACGGTGTATCACATTGATTGATTTACGTATATTGGAGAATCCTTTCATTCCTGGGATAAACCCACTTGATCATGGTGCATGATACTTTTAATTTGCTGTTGGATTCCGTTTGCTAGAATTTTGCTGAGGATTTTTGCTGCTATGTTCATCGGTGACATTGGCCTGTAGTTTTATTTTTTTGTGACATCTTTGTCTTGTTTTGGTATCAGGGTGATGGTGGCCTCATAGAATGATTTTGGGAGTGTTCCTCCCTCTGTAATATTTTGGAGGAGTTTGAGGATAGGTGTTAGCTCTTCTCTAAATGTTGATAGAATTCTCCTGGGAAGCCATCTGTTCCTGGAGTTTTGTTTCTCAGAAGATTTTCATTCACAGTTTCAATTTCAGTGCTAATGATTAGTTTGTTTATATTTTCTATTTCTTCCTCTTTCAGTCTTGGAAGGTTGTGCCTTTCTAAGAATTTATCCATTCTTCCAGGTTGTCCATTTTATTGACATGTAGCTGCTTGTAGTAATCTCTCATGATCCTTTGTATTTCTGCAGTGCCAGTTTTTACTTCTCCTTTTTCATTTCTATTTCTATTGATTTGAGTCTTCTCCATTTTTTTCTTGATGAGTCTGGCTAATGGTTTATCAATTTTGTTTATCTTCTCAAAGAATCACCTTTCGGTTTCATTGATCTTTGCTATCATTTCCTCCATTTCTTTTTCATTTATTTCTGATCTGATCTGTATGAGTTCTTTACTTCTGCTGTCTTTGGGGTTTTGTTGTTCTTCTTTCTCTAATTGCTTTAAGTGTGGGTTAGATTGTTTATTTGAGATGTTTCTTGAGGTAGAATTGTATTGCTATATACTTCCCACTTAGAACAGCTTTTGCTGAATCCCATAGGCTCTGGGTCATTGTGTTTTCTTTGTCAGTTTTTTCTAGGTATTTTTTGATTTCCTCTTTGATTTCTTCAGTGATCTCTTGGTTATTTAGTAGTACATTGTTTAGCCTCCATGTGTTTGCATTTTACAGTTATTTTCCTGTAATTGATATCTAGTCTCATAGTGTTGTGGTCAGAAAAGACAGTTGATGTGATTTCAATTTTCTTAAATTTACCAAAGCTTGGTTTGTGACCCATATATGATCTATCTTGGAAAATGTTCCATGAGCACTTGAGAAGAAAGTCTTTCCATTGTTTTTGGATGGAATGTCCTATAAATATCAATTGGGTCCATCTTGTTTAATGTACCATTTAAAGCTTGTGTTTCCTTATTTATTTTCATTTTGGATGATCTGTCCATTGGTGAAAGTGGTGTGTTAATGTCCCCTACTATTATTGTGTTACTGTCAATTTCCCCTTTTATGGCTGTTAGCATTTGTCTATGTACTGAGGTGCTCCTGTGTTGGGTGCTTAAATATTTACAATTGTTATATCTTCTTCTTAGATTGATCCCTTGATCAATATGTAGTGTCCTTCTTTGTCTCTTGTAATAGTCTTTATTTTAAAGTCTATTTTTTCTGATATGAGAATTGCTACTCCAGCTTTCTTTTGATTTCCATTTGCATGGTATAACTTTTTCCATCCTCTCACTTTCAGTCTGTATGTGTTCCTAGGTCTGAAGTGAGTCTCTTGTAGACAGCATATATTACAGGTCTTGTTTTGTATCCAATCAATCACTCTATGTCTTTTGGTTGGAGCTTTTAATCCATTTACATTTAAGGTAATTATCAATATGTATGTTCCTATTACCATATTCTTAATTGTTTTGGGTTTGTTATTGTAGGTCTCTTCCTTCTCTTTTGTTTCTTGCCAGAGTAGTTCCTTTAGCTTTGTTGTAAAGGTGGTTTGGTGGTACTTAATTCTGTTAGCTTTTGCTTTTCTCTAAAGATTTTAATTTCTCTGTCGAATCTGAATGTGATCCTTGCTGGGTAGAGTAATCTTGGTTGTAGGTTTTTCTCTTTCATCACTTTAAATAGGTCTTGCCACTCCTTTCTGGACTGCAGTGTTTCTGCTGAAAAATCAGCTCTCAACTTTCAGGGGATTCCTTTGTATGTTATTTGTTGCTTTTCCCTTGCTGCTTTTAATATGTTTTTCTTTGTATTTAATTTCTGATAGTTTGATTAACATGTGTCTTGGCATGTTTCTCCTTGGATTTATCCTTTATGGGACTCTCTGTGCTTCCTGGACTTGATTGACTATTTCCTTTCCCATATTAGGGAAGTTTTCAACATAATCTCTTCAAATATTTTTCAGTTCCTTCTTTTTTACTCTTCTTTTTCTGGGACCTGTATAATTTGAATGTTGCTGTGTTTAATGTTGTCCCAGCTGTCTCTGAAACTGTCCTCAATTCTGTTCATTCTTTTACTTTTTTCTGCTCTGTGTTAGTTATTTCCACTATTTCATCTTCCAGGACACTTATCCGTTCTTCTGCCTCAGTTATTATGCTCTTGATTCCTTCTAGAGAATTTTCAATTTCATTTATTGTGTTGTTCATCATTGTTTGTTTCCTCTTTAGTTCTTCTAGGTCCTTGTTAAATATTTCTTCTATTTTCTCCATTCTTTTCCCAAGTTTTTGGATTATCTTTACTATCATTACTCTGAATTCTTTTTCAGGTATACTGCCTATTTGCTCTTCATTTGTTTGGTCTGCTGGGTTTTTACTTTTCTCCTTCATCTGCTCTGTATTTCTCTGTTTTCTCATTTTGCTTAACTTACTGGGTTTGGGGTCTCCTTTTCGCAGGCTGCAGGTTCATAGCTCCCATTGTTTTTGGTGTCTGCCCGCCATGGGTAAGGTTGGTTCAGTGTGTTGTGTAGGCTTCCTGTTGGAAGGGACTGGTGCCTGTGTTCTGGTGGATGAGGCTGGATCTTGTCTTTCTGGTGGGCAGGACTGTGCCCAGTGGTGTGTTTTGGGCTGTCTGTGAACTTATTATGATTTTACGCAGCCTCTCTGCTAATGGTGGGGCTGTGTTCCTGTCTTGCTAGTTATTTGGCATGGGGCGTCCAGCACTGTTGCTTGCTGGTCATTGAGTGGAGCTGGGTCTTAGCATTGAGGTGGAGATCTCTGGGAGGTCTCTCACCAATTGATGTTACTTGGGGATGGGAGTTCTTTTGTGGTTCAATGTCCTGAACTCAGGTCTCCCACCTCAGAAGCTCAGGCCTGACACCAGACCGGAGCACCAAGATGCTGTCAGTCTCATGGCTCAGAAGAAAAGGGAGATAAAACAGAAAGAAAGGAAAAGTAAAATAAAGTTATTAAAATAAAAAAATATTAAAATAAAAAAATTAAAATGTGATTAAAAAAAGAGAGCAACGAAACCAATAAACAAATCCACCAATGATAACAAGCACTAAAACCAATGCAAAGATAAACATAAAAATTAGACACTAGTCAGTTGCATACAGCAGATCCCAAGTCTACAGTTGCTCCCATAGACCACTGAGTCAATTTTGGGATGATTCGTTGTGTATTCAGGTATTCCACAGATGCAAGGTACCTCAAGTTGATCGTGGAGATTTAATTCACTGCTCCTGAGGCTGCACAGAGAAATTTCCCTTTCTCTTCTTTGTTCCACAGTTTCTGGTGTTTAGCTTTGGTTTTGGCCCTGCCTCTGCAGTATGTTGTCCTCTGGAATCTGTTCTTCACTCACAAAAGAGGAGGGTTAAGGAGCGGCTGATTAGGGGGCTCTGGCTTATTCAGGCTGAGGGGAGGGAGATGTACAGAAGGTGAGGTGAGCCTGCAGCAGCAGAGGCCAGAGAGATTTTGCAGCAGCCTGAGGCACACCGTGTTTTCTCCTGGGGAAGTTGTCCTTGGATCACGGGACCCTGGCAGTGGCAGGCTGCACAGGCTCCTGGGAGGAGAGGTGTTGATAGTGACCTGCGCTTGCACACAGGATTCTTGGTGGCTGCAGCAGGAGCATTACATGCCTGTCTCTGGGGTCCGTGCTGATAGCTGCAGCTCATGCCCATCTCTGGAGCTCGTTTAGGCAGTGCTCTGAATCCTCTCTCCTCATGCACCCTGAAACAATGGTCTCTTGCCTCTTAGGCAGGTCCAGACTTTTTCCTGGACTCCCTCCCAGCTAGCTGTGGTGCACTAGCCCCTTCAGGCTGTGCTCACACAGCCAACCCAGTCCTCTCCCTGTGATCAGACCTCTGAAGCCAGGGCCTCAACTCCCAGCCCCCACCATTCCCTGTGGTTGAGCAGACAAGCCTCTCAGGCTGGTGAGTGCTAGTCGGCACCGATCCTCTGTGCAGGAATCTGTCCTCTTTGCCCTCTACACCCCTGTTGCTGCTCTCTCTTCCATGGCTCTGAAGGTTCCCCCCTGACCACCCTTTGTCTCTGCCAGTGAAGGGGCTCCCTAGTGTGTGGAAACTTTTTCCCCTTCACAGTTCCCTCCCAGAGGTGTAGGTCCCATCCCTATTCTTTTTTCTCTTTTTTGTTTTTTCTTTTGCCCTACTCAGGTACATGGGGAGTTTCTTGCCTTTTGGGAAGTCTGAGGTCTTCTGCCAGCATTCAGTAGGTGTTCTGTAGGAGTTGTTCTACATGTAGTTGTATTTCTGATGTATTTGTTGAGGGGAAGTTGATCTCCACATCTTACTCCTCTGCCATCTTTAAGGTCCTCCAAGATAACTGCTTTTTAAAATAAACATAAATATTGACATTGATGTTTACATATTTTAATGTTCACAATTTAGATAGAATAGCATCAAAGAATAGAACAAGAATTATAGTCCATTTTAAAATTTCAAAGTCATAGATTCTCAGGCTTGAGTTAGTTTGAAAGGAACTGATTTCCTCTTCTTCTGGACAGAGATATTTAACAATTTTTTAACTCCTCTATTTAGTCCATTTTTATTCTTTAAATACATGCCTTGAATTAAATATTATATATATATATATATATATATATATTCTTACAAAAAGGAAAAATCTACATTTTTATATTTTTGCAAAAACTATTTTCTATATTTTTTAGACAATTTTGTGTCAATAAATGGCCAAAAGTTTAGAATTTAATATATATTTCTATTTCCTTGGAGTGTCATAAAATATTATAAGAATGGTCTATAGCAACAAATTAATTTTTATGATTTTTTCAGTCTTTTCTTTAGTTTATCCTGCTACCTGCCTAAACAGAGTGATCATTGATAAGCTATTATCAATGCTATAATGGTATATTTATATACAGTTATAGCTGTATATTTCTGGCCTTTCTGGAGTTTGATTCATTATTGAGAAAATTACTACTTTGTAGTGCTTAGTATGTTTGGGAGCACATCACTTAATGCACAATTAGAAGGTGTAATTTTTATTGTAGTGTAAATAGAAGTGGTGTTATTTTTGGAAACCAAAAATAATAATTTGATTTATATTGAAGATATTTTACAGAACACTCTATTACCTTTTATGATTTGGGGAGATATCATCTAGAGTTGTATTAACATCCAAATACTTAGTTTGAAAAGGGTTCCTTAGATAACAGGTACTTTACCTTGCCTTGAACTATTGGAAGATAGTTGCACTAAAACAATTTTACTAATTGACCAGAAAATAAAACTCAACTCATTTATTCTCCCAAAAATCTAAATCACAATTCTTTTCAAATGTATGCTCAGTCACATTTTAAGAATTCATATCTAAAAAGAATTGTGATAAACAAAGCAATTAATTAAGGAATTCTGTTACTTGTATGGTAATAATTTTTTAAAATAGTGGTAGGAAAAAATTGCATTCTATTATTCTATATATTTGTTTTCCTATTCTGTTTAGTGCCTATATTTCCAAAGGAGTATTGTTTAGTCTTGTTTTGTTTTTAAATCAACTTAAAAAAAGTCAAGGTGCATCCAGGGGATGCTTTTATACAACTCTGTGATCTTATGTTACTTCTTTACTTTCTATACCTTAAATCAATTTCAATCATTTCTCATTATAATAAATTCTCTTTGTGCCTTGTTTAGCCATTGTCACTTAAGGCTTTGTTGTTTTATTTTCTTCCCTTCTCAGAATATTCTAAATCATCCCCTCTATTCCCAACTCCTTCTACCACTACAAATCATAATTCTGATCATTGGTCATAATTCATATTGTGCTAATTACTGCAACCATCACTTTTAACATCTTTATTTTTCTATTCATTTGAAGTTTTGTCACATTTATGTATGCTCAAGAAGCAATAAATTAGTCTGTACTTCTGGCATTATTCCTGTGCTTTATAAGTCTCTCTTTCAACAGATTAGAACTCATCATACTTCTTTTTATATTTCTTGTATCCTGGAGTATTAGTATTTATTAGTTTCTCTACTGTATGGTGGGATGCTATAATTATCAGTCTCACATCATAAATATGTTGCTTTAAATGATTTACATTGACTTTTATTTTACTATTTCTCTTCTTTAAACTATTTTGAAATAGCTATATTTAATTTAGACTGCAGTATAATACATCTGAGAATAACTACTTATTTTAATATGTGACAAAATATTATACTACCTTTCTTGGAAATATTTGAATTGTGTATTGGAGTACACATCCCTAACCTCCTATTTCCTCTCTCTTTCTTTTTTATCCAATGTCCAATTATATCCTTACTCTAAAGACCTACAGTTTAATGATAACTGAGTTATCTTAGATAAAATAAGCCAATTCCTAGGATTCAATATATTGTCTGCTCTTGGCTTCCTAATTTAAGCCTACAGACAGAAAAGGCAATAATTTCCCTGGGCTATCCAAAATTTTAGCCTAGAAGAAAAAGTGAAGAAAATGGGAATACTATCTGAAGCCCAGAAAGGTAGTTTCAGTTTCTTCAGGATTCTGGTTAATCCATGCCCGTTTTCAAATGCTTATTAATGAATCTAAAATACAATTGGGAGAGATACCTCTCTGAGATCAGATGTATTTATTGGTTCCTATTTGGAAGGGATTCCATTCCTTCAAGAGGAGTCTACCACATGCAAACTGATTCTTTTCCTAGAGCCTAGATTCTAATCTGCTCTTGTCAGAAAAAAACAAAAAACAAACAAACAAAAAAAACAGAACAACAACAACAAAAAACTGAGAACTTTACAAATTGTCTCTCTTTCTCAGATTTTAACATCCTTTGATTTCTGTTCGTATTTGTTAGGAATCTATTCATTTGCTCCTATACCCTTTTTTATGCACTCATTCCCATGTTCATTGCAGCATTATTTACAATAGCCAAGATATAGAAACAACCTAAGTTTCCATCTGTAGATGAATGGATAAAAAAGAATGTGGTATATATACACAATGAATTATTATTCAACCATAAGAAAGGCTGGAAAGGCAGGAAAGAAATCCTGCCATTTTCGATAAATGGATGTACGTTGAGCACATTTTGCTGAGTGAGATAAGTCACACAAAGAAAAACAAACACTGTATGATATCACTTATATGTGGAAATTTAAAAAGTCAAACTTGTAAAAAACATAAATGGTGGTTAGCAGGGGGCAGAGCATTGGGGGTATAAAATTAATGTTGCTTAAGTGTACAAACTTGGCAACAAGTAGTGTGTAAGTCATACTATACTCTTGTATCCCTACCTGGCTAGAACCCTGAATTAAGTGTGGAATCTGATTTCCGTGAGAGCAGCTCTGATCAGTGTTGTAAAAAATAAAATTTATGACTTTGGCAATTTCATCTTTCTGTTTCTGTCTGATGTATTTCCCTAATTTCAGCAGGATCTTAAAGCCACCTAAGTTTTATGCTACACTTTGTATTATATAACTTTCTGGCTGTGCCCTGCTCCTGACCTCTTTATATCTGTAATTCTTTGGGGAGAAGGAAAGTGTCCCTATTCTCATTTTCACCACATTTGCTATCTGCAAAATTCCATTCTAAGGATTCCTCACTTGCCTCTTGAGATATTTCCCAGTCTGGGAACTTAAAGTTTCTGAAAGTTAACAAAAACTTCTCTTTTAAAAATTAGTGCTTCCTTCTTACAGTGGGAGATTTTTCCCTATAATATTGTGTATCTTTGATATTTGCATTTTGCTAATACAGAGTGACAGTGGTAACACAAACTTCCATTTCTACTATGATCTCTTTTTCCTGCTATAACACTAACTCCTTCTTGCCCTTTAAATGGTCCTTTTCTTAATTCCTTTCAATGCAGTTCAGTTGGGCTTGTCAAATATTAACCTCTTCTTGCTACCCCTTATAAATCTAACTGGACTCAACTAATTTAAATGTTTTGTTTCCCTTTTTCCCTCCTTCCCAGATTTCCTATTTGGAATGCAACATTAAAACATAATATTTAAAGTTGGCTCCATTCCTCACTGACTTGTTGTTCTTTAGAATCCAGAACAACCTTGTGAATGATTACTTTAATACTGTATGAATTGTATCATGGTCATCATGATTCACAAGCTGGAATATATTAAATATACCCTTAGGCATGTAGCTTCTATAGTAGGAATAGTGAAAGCTCTTGCAACTCCCTAGAGAATCAATTCTACTCAAAACTTTGGGAGAAAATTATTTTGTATTTAAAAAACATTGACATATTATAGAAAACATAATAAAATTTAAATTATTATAAACATCATAAAATTATTTTAAAAGGTAAAGATGAGGCTTTAAAGGAATTTTATGATTACATTCAGCAGTTTTGATCTAAGTTAAACAAATGAATGGAAGTTTGCATTCATTCTTCTGTCACTATTGACAGATGCAGCTAAGAAGTACTGATCCAAATGTTTTGAAACAATTCTATCAAATAAATATTTTCATTGCCTCTGAGCAAGAAAAGATGCTTCAGAATGAGGCATTAACAAAAATGTCTCCTTAGCTTTCATATTTCAGCACATGATTATCTGTTTAAAGGGTCATTAAAAGTAGTGATATCCAGCATCTAGAAACTTTGTTAAGGAAATAAAGATATACACAATATTTCCATAAAAGATAATCATAACATTGATGATTACTTTTTAGCCATCTTTTCATTCAGTGATGTCTTGTTAGGTAAATAAATTCAGTCTATATATATATATATATATATATATATATATATATATACACACACACACACACACACACACATAAACACACATAGATATTAAAAATTCAAGTTTTCAAAGAACAATTAATAACATTAGAAAATGTTCATGGCTTTTTTAATTTAGTGAAAGATAAAGCTGCCTACAAAGCTTATTGATGATAGGGACCTAACTTTTGGTTAAGAAATATGTATATTTTATTATATGCATAGATTATGCATATAAACTAAGCACAAATGAACACAACACACAAACATGTTAAAATGTTAGAAATGCTCTGTCATGTTGATGGAATTTGGTGATTTTTATTTTCTTGTTTATATTTTTCTCTATTTTTCTCAATAATTATAATCAGAACAAATCTGTTTTAGTATTCACGAAAAACTTTCATATTCTATAATATATTCTTTTAGTATAGTGACTATGTCCTATTTAACTTTGAGTCACTAGAGTGAAAGCTGAAACCATCTATGGCACATGGTTTATTCTCTACATTAACATAACTCTGCTCGACCATTTGGCTGTCTTTACCAATATCACTTTACTATTCCATTGTTTTCATCAATGTAAGTTTACCATTCTAGGAAACCCTTGCCTGGGAAGATAAGTTGCAAGTAACTTTATTGTTCATTTAGAAGCTTCCTGGAAAAACAATTTAAATGAACATCAAACTGTTAAACTTTTCAATAGATAGCATCATATGACTACTTAGTCTTCTAGTCTCTTTGTACGCCCTCACCTGAAGACCCTGCCCATGTTGAGTGTATAATATATACTATTATATCATAATCATTTTTCAGTTCTAGTCGCCCCTCCCCCCCACCACCTCCACATTGAAAGATCCTCCATAAACTGACTCTAAAATCTCATAAATACCCTAACTTTGCCTACTCTTTTCCCTGAGTCAAGGAAGTCTCTGTCAGGGTAGTATTCTCACTTATGAAGTAAGAATAAACTTGTGTCTTATCAACAGGTTTGTTTGATGAAGCCTCTTTTGTTTGACAAAAGTGTGAGTAACAAAGAGCCTTACATGTACCAGATGTGCAATAAGTATATTGAAGTAATGTTCAAATGTTGTAATTCATTAAATTATTGTCAGTGTCTTTGTATCTCTAAGAATTTTAATCTGTGACTCAATCCACTTTGAAGACAAACATAAATTGCTCTGTACTTACCTTTTGGTGTTAGTGGGCACATTTCATTGAAGAAATGTAATTTATACTTTGATATTTGCTCTCATTTCAAAACCATACTTCAATGATTATTGTTCAGTATGAGAAAACGTTTTCCATATGGTTCTTTTTCTTTACTTCCCATTGAAAATGTACTATTTAGCTATGATGGATTAATGTAATTAATTAATTAATTTTTATTGTCTGAATTTTCTTGTAGACCTAAGTTTTTAAATATTAAAAATAATAGCCTAATAATGGAATTAAGCTAATAATAAAATTTGGCAGAGCTATTAAGAAAAGGAATGTATGCTTACTTTCCAGAGGTATGTTTGTAATTGTTATTTCTAGGCCTTCAGAAGGCAAGCCTTCTTTATTTACCAGCTTAGAGCTGAAGAATTAAAGGATGTACACTGAGAGTTAAACTTAAATCACACAAAATAATCAGCATACAAGACTTATCCCAAGTCATGTCAAAGGGAAAGTGCATAGCAGCATTCCCTTTAGAAGGTATTGACATATGTAAAGACAGAATGGATTCATGCATGGTGATGGTGGTTTTTCCCTGTTATGAAAGCAGAGATGGAGGAGGGCAAAGCACTTTGAAGCACTGTCACAGGGAGCACTTCTCAAACTTTAATCTGCATGCAAATCACTTGGAAATCATAGGAAAATTCAGATTCTTATTTAAAGGTCTAGAGTGAGGCTTGAGATTCTGAATATGAGAAAGCTGCCAGGTTATGCTAGCACACTTTGAGTAGTAAAGATTTAACTGAAAGGGACCCTGGCGAGTGGACATGCTTTGATTTATCACTGCTTTTTGGACCCTATGTCCATCAAACCAACTTCTGATTGTAACATGGCTTCTTTTTTAGTTTCTCTAAATAACAGGATTGCTAATCCCAAGATTGCACTTCTAATTGTAAATGGATATGTGAGCATTTTAAATTTGTGCATTGCTTTCTGTGAGCTTCATTAACATGAGTTTGTTTCTATCAGACAAGATTAACACAAATAATAATAGTTGAGATTTGAGTACTTACTCAGTGACAGTTGTTGTGGTCCTCTATGTACATGGTACAACATAATTTAATCCTCACAACGATCCTACGAGTTCCTCTCTTGAGCCTCACTTCACAGATGAGAAGATTTAGGCTCTGGAAGTTTAAGTAATTTGCCTTAAAAAAAAAAAACAGCAAATAAACAGCAGAAGAAGTATTGTAGCTCAGGCATTCTGGCCCTATGGTAGACAGAGTAATGACCTCCATAGATATTCACCACCTGCTCCTCAGAACCAGTGAATATGTTACTTTACGTGTTAAAAAGGACTTCACAGATGAAGACCTTGACATGGGGAACTCATCTTGGATTATCTAGGTGGGCTCAATGTAGTCACAAATTACCTATAAGGGAAAGAGAGAGACAGCAGAACCAAAGTCAGAAAAGGGAGATGGAATGATAAAAATAGTTGGAATGATACGCGTTGAAGATGGAGGAAGGGGCTACGATCCAAGGAATGCTGGTGGCCTCTAGAAATTGGAAAAGGTATGAAAACAGATTGTCTTCTAGTGTCTCCAGAAGGAATAAAGCTCTACCTACACCTTGATTTTAGGACTATATATTTATTCTGAATGCAACATAAATTTGTGTTCATTTAAGTCACTAAATTTGTGATGGTTAGTTTTAGCAGCAATAGGTAACTAAGAAAGGTCCCGAAGCTCAAGTTCTTTAACAGACTGTTATGGTCTCAGAATAAATAGAAGCAGAGAAAATGGAAAGGAGGAACTGAAGGCAGATATTAGAAAAAAGAAGCAATAAGCCTGGTGACCAATGAGGAATAACAATTTATTTAACAGCTGCTTATGTAAGGCACTGTGCTTGACCTTTTATAGATGATATATTGTAAAACTATGACAAGTTTTAAAATTAAGACTAATTTTTAGAGCAGTTTAAGATTCACAGCAAAACTGAAGGGAAGGTACAGATATTTCTCATATACTTCCTGCCACCCCCATGTGTATAGCCTCTCTTACTATCACCAGTCACCACCAGAGTGGTACATTTGTTAAAATTAAGGAAACTACATTGACATATCATAATCACCCAAAGTCCATAGCTTAAAATATGCTTAGCTCTTGGAGTTATAAATTCTATGGGTTTGATGTATAATGACATGTACCCATCATTAAGGTGTCATAGAGTATTTTCACTGCCCTAAAAATCCTCTGCTTCCTGCCTATTCATCCCTCTCCCCACTCCTAATCTTTGGTAACTACTGATCTTTTTATTGTCTCAATATTTTAGTCTTTTCCAGAATGCCATATAGTTGCAATCATACAGTGTGTAGTCCTTTCAGAATGGCTTCTTTCACTTAGCAATATGTATTTAAGTTTCCTGCATGTCTTTTTATGGTTTAATAGCTCATTTCTTTTTAGTGCTGAATAATATTCCATTGCTTGGATGTACCATAGTTTATTCATCCATTCACCTACTGAAAGACATCTTGGTTGTTTCCAAGTTTGGGAAATTATGAATAAAGCTCTTATCAACATCCAGGTGCAGGTTTTTGTGTGGACATACATTTTCAACTCCTCTGGGAAAATACAAAGGAGTACAGTTGCTTGATTTTATGGTAAGAATATGTTTAATTTTGTAAAAACTGCCAAACCCTCTTCCAAAGTGGCTGCACCATTTTGCATTCCCAGTAACAATGAATGAGAGCTTCTTTTGCTCCACATCTTCACTAGCATTTGATGTTGTCAGTGTTCCAGGTCTTGACCATTCTAACTGGAGTGTAATGGTATCTCATGTTTTAGATAAATTTTTAAGGAACGTCTCTCATCGTGGAAAATTTTCATTATTAGAGAATGAATTTGATTTGAAGCATGGACAAAAGATACTCAAGCCAAACTCATGTCTCGAGTCCAAAGAGGAGAATTACACTGTGACATAGTTTATGGTGGAGAGGATGGAGAGAGAGAGATTGAAAATAACAATACTGATTTCATTGTTAGAATTTTAAACTTGTTCTAAGGGCAAGAGATACATTTCACAAATAATGTGATAAGTGCACATTCATTGGAGTAAATCTGTAGCTTCTAAATTGAGTACTTTTTGAAAAATATGTACTCTAAAGTATAAGTAACAATATGTTCATTAAAAATATGAACTTGTTGCATTATGGGCACAGGTTATATCTAAGTCAATTCAGTCTGCCTTCAACTGAGTGACATAGGTGACACTAAATGGTGAGAGTACACAGGGAGAGAGCAGAGTTCTGGGAGTAGGAACCAAGCATGGGAACCTGGAGCCACCACTTACGAATGTTTGGCTGTGGCCAAATTACTGATCTTCTACACACATCAGGTTCCCTCTTAGGTAAAGAGGAAAACTAGTAATTATATCTCTATCATAGCATTATGAGGGTTAAATAAGAGAATTTTCTAAAGCTCTTAGAATGCTTGGAGCATAGAAAACACTATACAAATGTTTGTAAACAAATCTGAATTTTTAAATTCTGGGCAATGTAGGAACAGTCCCATATTCTGAATGAGCAGAATATGCCTAGAGTTTAGATAAAAAGAGGAGCGTTAGAAACAATGAGAAATTATTTTAATTTTAAAGTTCTCTGTAGTGCTTCTTAGCTGATCTTTTAAAGATGTATTTAAAAATGTTAAGTGGGAAAAAAAATGTTGGAATCCAAAATAGCCACATGTTTGAAAACAATTCTCTCATCTGTACATCCTTAGATATGATATCTTGTCTTCCTGTGATATTTGATTATATTTACTATTTGCTTAGTGTAATATTCCAACCTCTCTGATGGGTAATATCCTTTAATACAAAGATACAAATATATTGTCTTCCCTAAGTATTTGGTCATCTTATCCCCTTTCTATAAAAAAGCATTTAATAATCTAAAACTGGCACTACTTCCCAAATATTTCAAGTTCAGACTATTTTTAATCCTTTATTTCACCACTAACCATTTTCATTAGTCTCCAATCTGTGAGTAAATTTGTCCAAAAAATATTGTTCTTAACTTACCAATCACTTTGCTAATAATAATCCATGATTGTTTCCTGCTTAATTTTTATTTGTCTCAATTATGAATTAATCTCTTCCACTTAGTTGGAGATCATCCGAGAATTATGAGTTAATGATTGGACTCTCTTTGCATTCAGTAGTACTGTAGATTTTTATGCCTTATTAGCCAATATTGAATTTAATTCAATTCCTGCAACATTTGTTGAAGACCTATTCAGAACTAGAAATAGTGCTAGGTTCTGAAGGGGATGTAAAAGGATGATCAAAATACCCTTTGTCTAAAGGAGTGTACATTCTGATCAGGGAGAATGACAGGTACATAAATAGCTTTTTGAAAAGGCAAAAACTTAGTTCTGGAATCTACACAAATGACAAAAGATGGCAGATAGCTTCCTTGAATCCCATGCCCAGATTTACTGAAATCACTGCTCTTGGCTTCTTCTATGTCTCTTGGTGACAATTAGGTCTAATGGCCCATTTCTAGGTGGGGGATCAGAAGCTGAGCAAAGGAAAAAATATTTTAGATCTTTCTACAAACTGTTATTTTTCTTCATGTGTTACTAAATTTCCTCTAATTGTTCACTTCCCTTTATATTCTATATATCATGTAAAGATCCTTATAAT
This sequence comes from Pseudorca crassidens, assembly GCF_039906515.1. Taxonomy (NCBI): domain Eukaryota; kingdom Metazoa; phylum Chordata; class Mammalia; order Artiodactyla; family Delphinidae; genus Pseudorca; species Pseudorca crassidens. Next base: position 65,772,156 of record NC_090312.1, read on the forward strand.
AATACACTTTTGAATTAATTACCCATATTCCTTGAATATTGGAAATATTTGATTTTTTTTTTTTAAGAAGAAAGCTCTAAGAGTCTGTGCTCACACAGAATTACTCCTAGTCAGTTGAGGAATGTGGGCTCTATTTCAGGTTAACACACATTTTATATTTTCATAAAGCTTATAATAATATTATTGAACTTGCTTTTTCCATGTTACTCTTAGATTCCAATCATTTGGAAATGTGGTTTTAAATAAGAAACTTTTTGAATGCATTTAAGCATTTCTAGACCTGGTTGATTTGTTATTACTTATTTCCTTCATCCAGAATTCTAAGTAGCAGCATCTGAATGAGAACTGCTCACGTTGTTCTTTAAAACTAGCTGCTCAGTTGTGGTAGGAAAAAAATCTCATGCTGCACAATAAAGCTAATATTGAATTTCACTTCTACCACTGAAGAACAATTTGTGCTTAACACTCATGTCTGCTCTTGAGATATATTTAAATTATACAAAGCGTTAAGGTAATAAAAACCCCATTTGCTTCAGAAAGTTTGCATTAGCGCCACCTATAGATATAAGAGTTTTTCCTTTTCTATTCTTAAAAATGTAGTTTCCTTGCTACCACTTTTTTTTTTTTTTTTTGCGATACGCGGGCCTCCCACCGCCGCGGCCTCTCCCGTCGCGGAGCATAGGCTCCAGACGCGCAGGCCCAGCGGCCACTACCCACGGGCCCAGCCGCTCCGCGGTACGCAGGACCCTCCCGGACCGGGGCACGAATCCGCATCCGCCGCATCGGCAGGCGGACCCTCAACCACTGCGCCACCAGGGAAGCCCTTGCTACCACTTTTTATATCACAAGACTAAAGAAAATTGTACCAGGAGTAAATGACCAGAATATTCCCATTAATTTGGATACTTTTGAAGAAGAGCAAAACAAATGGTGAAGTACAAAAAGATATTAAAATGATTAGATTTTTGGTGACAGATCTTCAAATACATTAATTACTTTTACTTATGACTGATTGTTTTAGATCTTGGCACTATAACCAAAAAGCATTGAAACACGCTGAAAACAGATTGCTGCCATTGTCATATTCTCTGCAACTTCCTATGGTCCCAAGAAAAAAAGACAGGCAGCTAGTTACAGAGGTTTAACCTCTGCCCACCTTCCCAATTCCAGCTTTGATAATGGAATGTCACTAACAGCACATCATTCTTCTTCTTCTATTCCTTCCCAGTTCTCCTAAAGGAAAAGATTAGTTTCACTCATAAAAGGGTAAGGATTTATGCTGTTTCTGTTTTCATGTGATTACATCATGAGTCAGTCAAGAGCCAGTAGTCAATAAATATTTACTGAACATACATTACATGGTAGGAACATTGCCACTTAATATCAATGTGATTAGATTCCACCAGTTATGAGCTTCTTGACTATACGAGAGTCAGGCTTAAAGAAATAAAGAAATGCAACACTTCTATGGAAATATTCATTTATGTCCTCTGATCTAATGGGATTTAATGGTATCTGAGGCTATCCTGAGAAAAAGAATTAGAACCATGTTTAGTATTGGAGTAAAGATGAATAAAAACAGGCCTGATTGACTGTGGTAACCCTAGTATATGTCAGATGACATTAGAGAATAAAAGGTCTCGACCCTCAAATATTAGAGGAGAAGAGACACCACAGCTCTATGTGATCCTGGTGTCTATGTGATCCTGGCACAGAGCCTCCTCTTCTATCCATCCTTTCACCAAGAGAATCTCACTTAAAAGGATTCCATTCTCTAAGCACAACCTATTACTTTTCAGCTAATTCTCTTTTAGTATTGCACTCAAATCATTCTTTGATCTCACTGGGTCCTACAAGTGATTTACCCTACCACTTCTTATTAACTCTCATCAACTCACATATCTTCCTATTTTTTCTCACCCACCTCCATTGTCCAACTTTATAATCATTGACTTGTATAAAAAAAATTACTAGGTAACCTTAGAAAAATCTTATATCTCAAAAAATTCCAATGCCACATGAAATGTAGGCTTTAATATATAGGACTTTAATTTAATATAGGACTGTATCTGTCTACCACTTTATCCAGAGCACCTAGTATAATATCTGACACATAATAGGTGCTCCGTTATTATTTGTTGCATACATAAGTAGGTGAACACATATCAATTATTTGAGAGCAACAGATTTTTAAAAATCTAAATTTTATCAAATAAATTATCTGAAATTATAACTATTTCTGGTTTTATGAATGGCAGAGACATTTAAAACAGATAAAAGTTAATTCTTATATATTTCCAACAAAGTAACTAGAAAATAATAAATGTCATAAATGTGTACCTTAAATAGTTGTCAGTTCTATCAAGTATGCTATTTTACAAAACTATTACTATTTTTGTATCTCTACAATTGATTGTGTACATTCAAGTAAATGTGATTGTGCAGTCACCCACATAGGTTATTATGACTATATCAAGCATCATTGCAGTTGTTTTGGTTCAGCCTCAGCTCCCTGGGCTTTGAAAGGTAATATCAAAAACATAGTTTCTAATGCAAATAGAAAAAAAAACACTCATGCTGAGTCACCAGAATAAAAACTGTCCACTCGACTTTATTTTTTTTTTCTGTGGTATGCGGGCCTCTCACTGTCATGGCCTCTCCCGTTGCGCAGTACAGGCTCCGGACACGCAGTCTCAGTGGCCATGGCTCACAGGCCCAGCCGCTCCACGACATGTGGGATCTTCCAGGACTGGGGAACGAACCCATGTCCCCTGCATCGGCAGGTGGACTCTCAACCACTGCGCCACCGGGGAAGCCCCTGTCCACTCCACTTTTGCCATCAGTATTTTCTCTCAGCTCTAGATGCCACAAACTCAGAGTCCTATTGAGTATCCAGATACTTTTCTAAAGCAACAGCTTATTATCCTAATATATTATCTTAATTTACTAATATTATTTCCCAGAGATCATAAAATTGTAGTGTTATAATAGATATTTGAGGTTCATTTTGTCCAGCTTCCAATCATTGGTGCTGCCTAATGTATGAAAAGCAAAATCACATTGGCCATGAAATATCTGATTGAAGAAGAGCAACAACAGCAATCAAGAATATACTGTAATGCCCTAACTCTAACAGTTTTTAGTCTCCTAAATGGCATTTTTCATCAAACTAGAGCAAATAATTCTAAAATTTGTATGGAAATACAAAACTCCTGAATACCTGTAACAATCTTGAGAAAGAACAAAGCTGGATATATCACATTTCCTGACTTCAAAGTATACTGCAGAGCTACAGAAATCAAAACACATGATCTGGCACCAAAACAAACACATAGATCAATGGAACAGAATAGAAAGCACAGAAATGGACCCACACTTACATGGACAATTATTCTCTGTCAAAGGAGGTAAGAATATACAAGAGAATAGACAGCCTCTTCAATAAATGGTTTTGGGAAAACTGGACAGCTACATGCAAAAGAATCAAACTGGACTACTCTCTCACACCATGCACAAAATAAATTAAAAATAGATTAAAGACTTAAATATAAGACCAGAAACCATAAAATTTATAGAAGAAGACATATGCAGTAGGTTCTTTAACATTGGTCTTAGTAATATTTTTTTGGATATGTCTCCTCTGGCAAGGGACACAAAAGCAAAAATAAACAAATGGGGTTATATCAAACTAAAAATCTTTTGTACAGCAAAGGAAACTGTCAAGAAAATGAAAAGGCTGCCTACTGAATGGGAGAAGATATTTGCAAACAATATGTTCAGTAAGGGGATAATATTCACAATATACAAAGAACTCATACAACTCAACAGCAAAAAAATAAACAATCCAATCAAAAAATGAGCAGAGTAGCTGAATAGACATTTTTCCAAAGAAGACATACAGATAGTCAACAGACACATTAAAAGATGTACAGCATTCCTAATCACTAAGGAAATGTAAATCAAAACCGTAATGAGATATTATCTCACACGTGTCAGAATGGCTATTATCAAAAACACAATAAATAATAAACATTGGAAATGATGTGGTAAGAAGGGAACCATTTTGAACTCTTGGTGGGAATGTAAATTGGTGCAGCCACTACAGAAAACAGTGTGGAGATTCCTATAAAAATTAAAAATAGAACTACCATATGATCCAGCAATTCCACTCCTGGGTATTTATCCAAAGGAAAGGAAAACACTAATTAGAAAAAGATTTATGCACCCCTGTGTTCATTGCACCATTATTTACATTAGCTAAGATATGGAAGCAACTTAAATGCCCATCAGTACGTGAATGGATAAAGAAGACACAGTATATGTACACAGTGGAATACTACTCAGCCATAAAAAAGAATGAAACCTTGCCATTTGTGACAATGTGGATGTATCTAGAGGGTATTATGCTAAGTAAAATATGTCAGATAAAGGCAAGTTCTGTATGACTTCTTTGTTGAATCTAAAAAAACAAAACAAATGAACAACATAACAACAACAACAACAAAAAGAATTATGGACACAGAGAAAAATCAGGTTGTTGCCAGAGGGGAGGGAGGTGAGGGAGGGAAAGAAATAGGTAAGGGAGATTAAGAGGTACAAACATTAAGTTGCAAAATAAATGAGTCGCAGGCATGAAATGCACAGAGTAGGGAATATATTCAATAACTCTGTAGCATCTTTGTATGGTGACATATTGTAATTATAATTATCGTGGTGATCATTTTGAAATGTACAGAAATATAGAATCACTATGTTGTGTAACATGAATGAACCTAGTACACTTCAAAAACATACTTCAAAAACCAATAAACTCACAGACAAAGAGATTAGATTTGTGGTTACCAAAGACAGTGAGTGAGTTGGATGGGAAAAAATATACCTTCCACTTATGTGACAAATAAGTACTTAGATTGTAATGTGCAACATGGTAGATAGAATGAACCCTGCTGTATGTTACATATGGAAGTTGTTAATAGAGTAAATCCTAGGAGTCCTCATCACAAGGAGAACATTTTTTTTCTATTTCTTTAATTTTTTATCTATGAGATGATGAATGTTCACTAATCGTATTGTGATGATCATTTCATGCTGTATTTAAGTCAAATCATTGTGCTGTACACCTTAAACTTATACAGTGCTGTATGTTAATTATATCTCAATAAAACTGGAAAGAAAAACACCACTGTTTGCTGTCTAGTAATCTTTATATGTAATTTTAAGTTCCCCAATGCCCAATACCTTATAAGTTTTCAATAAATATTTAATGAATGGCTGAATAAACATAATCATAGTCATCATAAAACACATGTAATACTACACTCATAAATGCCAATTCTTCTGAAACAGACTTATGGGTATCAACTAAGGAGTGCCATGAATACTCATGGCATTTCATTTTTCCAATCACCATTTTCATCTCTGTTCTGTCAATCCCCTTTTCTATCCCTTAACGATATATTCTAAAACCTTTGTATCACATTCCATGATTAAAATTCAGTCTGTCTTGGATAAAACTCCAGTATCCCAACTGATTCAGAGTTACAACGCTTCTCTTCCCCACTAGATAAACTCATGGCTGGAATGGAGGTCTTTCTGCCCCTCAGTTCTCACATTCCTTGACTCATTAGCATTTAACATGGCTGACAATGCCCTACTTCTTGAAACAATTTCTTCACTTGACTTCTTGGATGCTGCATTCTCTTGGGTTTGCCCTTCTCCACTGACTGTATCTACTCAATTTCCATTGCTTGATCCACTTCTCTTGCTGCTATCTCAAAGATGGAGTGCTACAGGGCTTTGTCTACAGTTTCCTTCTCTTTTTTTCACACTTATTGATGCTTTCAAGGTGATTTCACCCTGGCATAAAGTTAAATGTCATTGATATGCATGTGACACTGAAAAATATTTCTTCCTTGATCTCCAGATTTATTTAACTATATGTAATTACTGGTATTTCAAACTTAAACGACCAAGATAGAACTCTTGATTTCCTTCTTCTTTCCATCATCCAACCTCAAGGAATGACCTCTGTTTGTCCAGTTGATGAGACCAAAAATTAAGAGTCAACCCTGGCTCCACTATTTTCTTCACATCCCAGATTCTATCGTTTGCAGTTCTTTTAACTCTACAAATTTATCTAGATTCTAACTGCTTCTCACCGTGTCTCACTTCAGTTCAAACCATCATTCTCTCTCTCCTAGACTAGTGTAATGTTTAAGGGCTGCTCTATCATTATCTTACTCTTATTCTAGAGTACTTTCTTGTCCCCGAAGGACAGGAAAGTAAAAACCACATTTTCCATAGGAAATGGACTCCTTTGAAGCTAGGCTTCTTAAATGTGAATTTGTTTTTGCAATTAGGTATACTTGCTCAAAATTTGAAAGGCAGAAGTAAGGTAGAGGCTATCTTCCTCGATCTTAGGTTTTATTTTTCCTTGCTCACTAGCAAAGTTATGGAAATTGATTATTTTATGTGGCAACATTCTAGGATTCATTCTCTAGTTTCCTGGGTGCTGAAAAGTAGTTGTGGCATGATAAATGATGACAAATGACAGTTGATTCTGGCTTTCTGATTCCTGCATTGCAGAAGCCAGACTATAGCTCACTCTTCCAGTCATTTGAAGGAATTTGGAAAAGAGTAATTTCTTTACACAGCAGTCAGAATGATCAAGACATCTCACTCCCCTGCTAAGCATCCTCCAATCACCTTCCTTCTTATTTAAAATTAACTCTATATTCCTCACCATAACCTCTAAGCCCATTCATGATTGTTCATTTCTCACATCTCCTACCACCTTCTCTCTTTTCATTCCTCTCTAGCCACTCTGATTTATACCAATCGGATTTATACCGATTGGTATACTAATATACCAGTCTTGTTTCATCTCAAGATATCGGCACTTGTAATTTTCTCTTCCTAGAATGCTCTACCTTCCTTTGCTTTATTCTGCTCTTCATTCATAACTCTCCACAAATAAAAAGACCTCCACTCCCTGAATTTGTTAATATTTCTGTTTGTTGGCCCATCTGTCCTAATAGAATAAAAATTCCATGAGGACAAGGACCCTGCCTGCTTTATTCTTTACTGTATTCACATACCTAGAACAGTTCCTGAAAGAAACTTTTAAAAACTAATGTGGATTAAATAAATAAAATGAGTGACATCAGTTTTTGCAGAAACTTTTGGCCAAAGAGGAAATGTATGTAAAATATGATCAAATTTTGGCCATTTAAAAATAATATCAAAGTTGCATTTGAAGTGCTACCTGTATGCTTATTTGAAGTTAAACATGTAGGTTGTCTTCTTTTCTAATCATTCAAATTCACTAGTGTTTAAATGCTTTGGACTGAATTGAAATTTCAATATGTTATAGCTTACTAGGCATTCAGCATGTGCCTATGCCTACTTCTGCTACGCACGTTTGAAAGTTAGGTTTATGGGTCAAAATAGTCTTAAAAAATGCAAATTTTGATGTGGAGAGGACTTACTATCAGCCTGTTGTTTCACACACACCCCATTCAGCTTCATAACTAATCTTTTCTTGAATTCAGTGCAATGATGCAAACACTTCTTGTGGGGCATGATTCCACAGATCTTACAGAAGTCATTAAGGGCTTCTGGGGAAACATTTTTAGAGTAAAGGCTGCAAGGTCAAGCCCAAGATGACTACTTTACTTGGAGAATGAGAAACACTCTAAGATGTAAAAACATAATGTACACTTTAAAATATCCAGAGGTAGTTATTGCTGCTGTGTGAGAAGGAAAGAATACATTATTAAAAACATTGTGATCTTAACTAAAACAAAACCACCTAGGTCCTTGGCTTTATTTAAACCTACTTTATTTTATACTTTATTTTACATGATTACTGCAGAAACAAGTAAACTAACAAAAAAGACTGAGGCCATTCAGGCAACATTCTTTTTGTTATTTTTATTGGTGGTGTTTTCAATGAACAATAAAACTTCAAGACATTGGTTTTTTTTTTTATTCAATATGTAAATGTGGCAGTTAACTCATGCCAGGAAGAAAAAAATACATAACAAATACATAAAAATGATTAAAATACATAAGAATGTTTTATTAATTTAACTATGTTGACAGGATAAATTTGTATACCAAAATCAGTCACCTTAATGTTTATTTTCCAGATCAAAATGTTTATTTATCTTTTAAATATACTGTGTATGTACATGCCCTAAAAATTAGGAATATAAGCATCTTTGTTTAGTTTATATTATATTATTGAATTCTGAATGGGTTCCAGTAAACAACGGAAATTGCTCTTTAAATTATTGTCCTAAAGAGCTGTTCAGCATCATGTGGGTCAAAAATCAAATAGTTGTTTTCAGCTGACATTCTCCAGTGTTCAAATAGGCAAAACTACATAACAATTTCCTGCCGATCAGTTATGTCATTATTTGGGAGGGCGGTGAGTGTGTCATGATACTGAACTATTTAAAATCAGTTAACCAACAGACGCCAAAATGAAACTATTTTATGTATAACAAACTATTGGGAAAAAATTACCAGGAAAATACTTTTTGAGAGTTAGACCTTAGTTGCATCAATAACTTTGTAAGAAAATTTTTCTCCCTTTTTCACCACCCAATGACTGAAATTAGCCAAAGATTGAAGGCTTTAAATTAAAGGCTGAGACTACTTGATTATAGTTGGAACCTCTTGAATTTAGGCAGAAATGCTATGTGTCAATTGGAAGAATGTAATTAAATTTATTTTGGGGTTCAGGGTTTGTTTTCTTCTTGTCTAGTTGCCTTTTCTTTTTGTTTTTGTAAAATTCACAGGTCTGAGCACCTAAGCTCAGAACTTAAAGATCCAATTCACAAATAATACACAACTGAATAACAAAGATATTAGAACATTTTCCTTATTCCTAGAAATCCCTTCATGCCCTCTTCCTGTCCTTCCCAGCCCCTATGGGTAACCATGGTTTCAATTTTTGTTAAAGTTTTTATTGCTTTTGAACTTCATGTAAATAAAATCAAGGAGTGTGCATTCATTTGTGTCTGCCATTTTTAATATTTTATTTTCTTTTTAAAGTTTTCTTCTTGTTGTTGCATATATCATTGATTTTAGGTCTGTTTTCTTACTAATACAGCATTTAAAGACATAAAATTCCCTCTATGGCCTGCATTGTGAATATTTCCATTTTTACTCACATTCAGCAGAAATATTTTCCAGTTTTACTTTTCTTTGTGAACTATATGTCATTTACAAGTGTGCTGTTTCTAAGTATTGGGAGGTTTCCTATTATCTTATTGCTATTGAGCTCTAATTTAATTTCATTATGGTCATAGAAAATCCTCTGTAAAGTTCAAATTTTTCAAAAGTTGTTGAAGACTTATTTTATGCCCTAGGAGAACATTTATGTTAACAAATATCCCATGTGCATTTAAAAATATTGTGTACACTGTAGATTTTGCGGGTAATATCACATAAACTTTAATTAAGTTACCTCAGCTCATCATGTTGTTCAAGTCTGTATCTTTAGAGATTTTAGTCTCTTTGTTCTATCAATTTTGATAGTGGATGTTAAAAATTTCAGCAATGATATTTTGACTTGTCTAATTTTACCTTTAGCTATGCCAGTTTTTGCATCATATGTTTTGGCATTTACAAAATTTTTCTATCTTCCTAATACATTATCCATTTATCTTATGAATAGTCACTCTTTTTTTCTGGTAATGTCCCTTGTTCTGATATCCAATTTATTTAATATTAACATAGCTACACTAACTTTTCTATGTTTAATATTTGCATACATGCCTTTTACCTTCCTTTTTTATTCAACCTATCTATGCCTTTATAAGTGGACCACATATAGATAAGCCTTCCTTTTACAAGTGGTCTGACTCTATCTCTTTCAATTGTAGTATTTACTCCATTTTTATTTAATGTAATTATTAATGTGATTTTACTTAGATCTACCATTTTGCTATTTATTTATCACTTGTCCTATCTTTCAATTGTTCCTTAACTCTTTTCCTGCCCTCTTTTTGTATCAATTTAGTGTGTTTTAGTATTTCATTTTATCTCCACTATTGTCTTATCAGCTCTTTATTTTTCAGTCATTACTCTAGAGATTGAAATGTGAAATCTTAACATGTTACAATCTAACTAGAGTTAATATTTACACTTTACATTAAAATTTAAAAGTACAATTAGACTTAGCCCTATTCTTTTTGCACTTTGTCACATAATTTATTAATATATACATTATAAATCTTCACAATATAATGTTATCTTTTTTAAAATATTCAAATAACTTTTAAGGAATTAAGACAATAAAAAGGAAAATCTTTCATATTTACCATCTACCATTTTGGGGTGATTTTTAGTCTTTCTTAGAGATCTAAATTCCATTTGTTGACATTTCCCTGTAGCCTGAAGAACTTCCCTTAACATATCTTACAGCACAGTAAACTTAACTCAGCCTTTATCTATCTGAAAATATTTTTATTTCACCCTCATATGCAAAGACTATTTTTCTGGACAAATAATTTTAAGTTGACAATTTTTCAATGATAGATGATCTAAGAGACATACTAATCATTTGTTCATACAGATGTTCCATCTACATTTATATGAATTTGAGCCCTGGAAATGTCTATAATTATTAGCTCATTACAGATTGTCTTCATTCAAGTAAGCATTGTTGTAATATCATTGACTTTTACATTCATAAAAATCTTAATGGAGAAATTGTTTTGCATCTTCTATAAAAGCTCTACCAAATATATTTTTTATCAATGTCCCTCACATTAAGATTCATAATCCTATTAGAACTTAGAAATAGAACAAAAGTTTATCTAACTGGGAATATAGGTTTCCTTTAATTAAGATAATTATATGAACCATTATATTTTCCTTTTTACCTTGAGAGTCTAAACAAATCTTAAGGAGCAGTCTGAGTAAATGAAATAGCATAGATGCAGAACATAAAAGAAAATTGCTTTTCTGTATGTAATAATGTTCTTTTATTTTAATTTCATTTTTTAAAGTAGCCAGGGTATAGCTATTTTACAAATTATTATCTTGCATCTGGCAGAAATAACATAAGTCAAAAAGTTTTTATATATAAAAACTTATATATATATATATATATATATATATATATATATACATACACACATATATATTCAGTTCTTTTCTATTGGCATGGATGTCTTATCAAGCTTCAACTCCCCCCCCTTCCCCCCAACACACACAGTCAGGAGGGCTTTCTGAAGGAAAATGTCTTGTCTAGAGCTATGGCAATGTCACAACTAAAAGAGCTGAAGGTTGAAAGGTAAATAAATGAGTACAAAGGAATCATCAGTACAGACAGAGAGTAGAATAACTCTATTATAAGTTTTGAGAATTGGAGTACAACACAGCAAACTAATGATGGGAGCATTGAAACGAGGTCTGGTGGACAAATAGGAGATGCATCTATAAAAAACTAAGGAAAGTGCCATGCTACCTCCAACTGGCTTCTGTATGTTCTTTCTGACATGATGTTTATCATCTGGCTCCATTAAGGAAAAGTTGAAGGAATATAAATAGAAAAAAAAGAAGAAAACCACAGATATGAAAAAGAGGTTTTAAAAAAGTGAGGCTTATTTTAAAACACATTTGACAAATAGAGTGAAAATTATACACTGTTTGTTCATCTTTAAACTTTCCCTTTTCCTTCACTTATTGACATTTATTTACTGAATACTTAACATAAGGAAGGCATTTAAACTGGAGTGAATTAAACATAGACCTAATTTTAAAGAGATTTCATTTTCATTCAGTAGAGAAAGTTAAATAAGTTCATAAATATCTAGAGTCCAAGGTAAATGTGATCTATAAGAGATGTATAGAAAACCAAAAGAGATGTATAAAAAACCATGAGAGATGTATAGAAAATATGCTAAGAAAGGTGAGAAAAGAATGAAATTGTTCCCAGGGAAGATTTCACAGATGGTTCATAGGTATCCTTGACTTTGAAGAAGATACAGAAGATAGAAAGTCAAAACCATAGATGAGGATAAAGCATTAATGTTATACATATTCATTCTTCTATTCTATTTTATTTTGAAATAATAGCAATGAGGTAAAGGTTTGGTGGTGGTGGTACACAATGATTGTAGATCCCACTTTACAGAGAATGTAGCACAATGCGTCCTCAGGTATATAGTTAATATTTTAGGAATAACAGTCATTACATGCGTTGCCCTTGAATCTTTAAATTATAACTATATTTTATGTAATTAGAATATAAAACCTTATAACTAATTTCTCTGTTGACTCAAGTGGCACAAATACCATTTTGCCTTCCCCCATAAAGTAGCAAACATTCCCTTCATCTCACTGTATGCTGTGATCCCCCACCAGATTTGCCATGGTAGTGGTTGGAAAAGGATTTAATCCTGTCATGGGACAATTTGCACTATTTAGGGAAAGAACTCAGTAACTTGGGGTTATGTGAAAGGCCTGCTGACGAGCAACTCCCTTGAAGCTCATCCTGTAATCATAGGATGAATGACATGCTCATTTATTTCTTTTGAAATAGTTATTAGTCGTAGCAGTAGGATTTTCCCAGGAGCAAATAGCTGACCAATTCTTGCTGCAGTTTAATAGAAGTTCTTGGCCTCAGGGATGACTCTAACTGGGGATTCCACTTGAACAGGTACGTGACACAGCCAAGGAAGAGAGCAAAGGTGAACTCTGCCTTAGCCTGCCCAGGGCTCTGTGGTTGACCTCTCAATAAAGGAGGAAATCTGTTTGAAACAGTGGTACTGCCTCACTGACACAGTGACCAACCAAAGTCCTTAGAGGAAAGAAGATATTGGGAAAGGTGTTTAAACTCTGCCTGAATTGTTTAGCAACTCAGTCAGTTTCTCTGGGAAATTATGGACACATATGATCCTTGTGGAAGCCTAAGACTTTCTGCTTTAAAAAAAAAATGTAAAAATGAAACCTGAAGCTTTTTAATCTTCGGGGATTCTGACATGTCACATTTACTATGAATTTGTGAATGTCATTTAAAAAAATCAGAACTTTGCAACTTGCAATGGGTGCTGAATCATCCTTCGGAAACATTCCTCACATTATACCTTTTCCTTTAATTATTCATTTTGTGGTACAACATTTATTGTCTCAGGCTCAGCTGCTTTCCTGTACCTGACTCATATAACTCAAAGATTATAAGTTTTATGAAGGCAAGGATTTTATCTATCTCATCTTTGCCTCACTAGTGTCTAACATAATGCTTGGTTTGATAGTCAATGCTCAGTAAATATAAAGTGTTTAATACAATTACTCACCATATACTCATTTATGCCCATTGGTTTAGATATTTCACAATGGTTGAAAATTTTCCCAAATGAAATGTCCTGCTAGCAACACTAACAAGACGACTCTAATTCTCTATTTCATCTAATTCATCTAGAGTGGTGATCCACGTGGAAAATTTCAGAATCATCAGTCATCAAATCACTGGTATTTGAAAATTTCACTTCTTCAACAAATGTTCTGTGGCTTCTTACAGCTATACAACATGGATTACACTAAAATGCATAAGTTATGGTCCTTCAGCCCGCAAAGAGTTGTTCTGATACAGAATAAGGACTTCATAATGAAGAGCTCACATTTATTGTGCAATTATTCAAGTTGGTCTTTTAAACACTATAAGTAACTTATCTCATTTAATTAGTAACAAAATTAGGGAAATGCTATTATGAGCAAACTGAGTCACAAGGAACTTAATTGTTCAATATTATTCAACAAATTATGGATTCCAAGTAGACCTAGAGCCTGAACTCTGAATGACTACTGTGGTGATGGTTGTTTTGACATTGCATATTGACTTTTTTTTAAAAGACTATTGGTTGTAATTTTTTTAATGGACTAAGGATATCTTGAGCTAAATTTTTCTTTACTGGAGTCTCTTTCAGAGTCAAGTAATGTTAACTTTTGAACAAAGCCAAAAGAAGGATCTGATTAATTGGAGTCTGTTATTGAATAAAGATTGATAGGCATTTATTGTAATGATTAATGGAAAGACAAATAGAAGTGCTGGAGAAGAATCCAGGCTTTCAGATTTTTGCTCTCCTATCAGCATACTGGCACTTATATCCTTTCCCTGCCCTTCATCTCATTTTCATTTTTCTAAGTTTTCAGAAATGTTGGAAATATTTCTATCTTTCTGCATCCTCTCCCTTCATCTGGTTGATATATTTTTAGTGTTAATTTGAGTAAATAAAGTTTTGCTCTTTAAGCTGTGAATTTAGTTGAAGTGGGTAGCATTTTAGAGAACTTAGTGAGTGAAATTAATTTTGTAAAAGATCCAAAGGGTTTCGTTAGAATATCTGACATACAGTCAGCAACTGAAAGGCCAGGATCTGTTGATTGGTATCCAGTGGGCAAGAAAATGTATCCAGGAGCTGAGGAAAGCTGTCCTGCAATAGACAGTAGGAATTCCAATGTGGAATTGGCAGAAATTCCACAATGTATAAGTTCAGTCAATATCAGTAAATACGTTTGCTCAATTGACATGGGGATTTTTAGAAAGATACTTCACGACAAAATTTCACTGTCATAAAAGAGGTAGGAAAAAGAACTCTTTAGTGGTACTAATGAGTTTAGTTTTTGATGCATAAAATGGGAAGAGTCAGTGGAACACTCTAGGTAGAATAGTTTAAAAGTTAAAGAAAATATACAGAAATAATTTGACAGGTTGTAACCACATATTATACAGTGAGAGTTATTTGGATACAAATGATACAATATGATGTCACATGAGTGGTTAAGATCACTGAGAGAATGTAAAAATGATAGGAAGAGGGGGAAGAAGACAGTGATATAAAGGTTAATGTTGGAATTTAGACAATGTCTCCAGCTGGCAGCAAGAAAAAGAAGAGCAAAAAGTAAAAGTGATAAACCAAAGACATTCTAAAAGGATTTAAATGGTCCTGTTTGTTATTAAGTACCACAAATGGGTTTTCTGTTTGTTTATTTGTTTGTATGTTTGATGTTTTTAAAATAGTAACTCTTACATCTGATTCTCCTATCCATTCATACAGTGAACTCTCTGTTAGTGCAGGCCTTTTTGCAGAGCAATTGATTTCTTCTTCGTATATGGAACCGGTGACTTTATTATGCCCTTTTGTTCTATTCAACTCTGATTGTATGATTCACATAATACACCTTTGACTGAGTGGTTACTACGTACGAGGCACTGTAAGAGTTTTTGACAGTATTATTTTTTTTTTCCAGGAGAATGTCACACAATCTCAAAGATTAGGAGGAACTCTGAACCCATCTTGTCCTTGATTTTGTGCCTAGATTGTCCACAAATATATCCATCCTAGCTCTAGTTCCCAAGAGAAAAGAACCTGGAGCAAAGGTCTAAGTACTGATGTTTTATTTGGAAGGTAACATCCTAGAGCACGGAGACTGAAAGAAAAAGGTAGTGAGACAGAGAGGGATGTAAAGCAATGTAAGGTAACGTGTTACTGCATTGCCCCCTGCTTTATGCAGAACCACAGAGATACACCCATAACTTGACACATGCATCTGCTTAGCCACTCATGACTCCTTCGGATGCACTGTGTGAATAAAACATTGCTCGGAGAACTCTATGGAAGGGAGAAAGGAGAGGAAATGTATCCTCCCATCTTCTGTTTTCCATTTAATGAAACTTGCCTATCAGGGAATTAACTGCCCCACATTTCAGAGTTGTATTTTCTGGTCCCTTTGGTAGTTGTTTAGAAAACTATGCCTGCATCCAACCTGGGAGTAATGGAGAAAACTGCCATTCAATGCTTGTGGCTGGTTTGGCCCTGAGGCCAAAGTGTAGAGAATTCAGACCTTGTGAATAGCCCCAGGTGCTGGCACTACACATACCCAGGCTAAGTCAGTAGGCTGTGACTGCCAGATTGTGGGTGGTCCCTCTGGGAGGATATACTATGATGATGGCTGAAGAGGGACAAACAACTGAGGGGCTGGAAGACTATGGAATCAAGAGGATCATGGGACGTGCATTAAGCTGTGCCTGATATGATATCTAAACATTACTGGCTTCTGCTTATACAGTTTATATTTACCATCTCTTAGAGTGACAAGTTCCACATATTCACTATTCACTACCTTGTATTTTCTTCTTGTTTTCCCTGTCCACATCTTCACTTCCTTATGTACTACCACCTTATTCACCAAAGAATTATTTTCACAGGCATTCTCTGACTGAACAGATGAAAGGGAATTTCATCTCTTTTCCATTTAATCTATTCCCAGTAATACAATGCCACTTTTGAGAGCAGAAACACTGATGACACTAACAAAACCTCTTGGCCTTTTAAGGCTCTACAATGAATCCAAATAGAATTAATTATTCCTAATTCTGCCTTCTGTAGGAAAAGAGCTCCACCATGGTGCCCTCGAGGTCTTGCACATACCCACATCGGCCACACAGGCAAAGACTCGAACTTGACCTGCAACTAATCTGACTGTTGCCAGTGTCCCATGATTCTCCTGGATGGGAGGCCTCAGAAGAGCCCCTTTGAAGCCCTCTCCCCCTCACCTTCCTATCTCACCTGAGTGGCTATCAGGACACAGTTTCTTATCGCCATCAGGATTCTGATGAGGTATGGGGCTTTCTGCCTGGTCCCTCTCAGAACAGAACTGCAAACTGTAAAACTGCTTAGCTATAGTCTAGAATTTGTTCCTCAGTGATAGGATATCCCATAACTCACGTTGACCCTCTGGTATTGTCTGTTTTGGTGTGTGGCAGCTTTGGCTGCCATCTTTGGCTACTCTACCTTTCATTGTCTATATAAGTAATACACTGTATGGATCTAAAAGTGGCATGTTGCATCTTTACCTGATGAATCAGTCAAGCCTTGGCATTTTCTTTTCTTGTATATGCTTGATACAGTCTCTCATTATTTTGTTTATAAATTCTATTGTATAAAATTAATTCTCTTCTGATTAATATGTGCAGTTAGTTTAAACTTTTATTCTCCCCCTGCATTTTCACTTAAGACAATGATTGTGTATGTTTCAAACTTTCCTCCAGAACACTGAGTGTAATTCACAGAATGTAGAAATAATGTTTCTGAATGAATAATCAGTTTAGTTATGGATCAAAAGAAATAAATTAATTCTATAAGCAATATTTTCTTACCAACCAACAACATATAAAAATGTGAAGTTCTGAATGTCTTTTCATTATTATATGGAAGAGTAGTGAAAGGGCCAAAGTATTGATTAATTTGATATAAATAAGGAAACTTTCAAAGTTTTGACATTAATTTTGTTTTTAGTTATTGGCTAGGCAATTAAGTGACTGAGTCTGCTTTTCATATTCAAAAGTTACACGATCAACTGTATATGTAAGCATTTTGCTTTCTTTTGTAATGAAGGTGAAGTTAAGAAGTCTCATATATTTAACAACTATTTATTATGTACTCACTGTATGTCAAGCACTCTTACAGATACTATGGATAGAACAACTAATAGCCAAAATTACCTGCCCACATGAACTTACATTCATATTTTCTTACCCATTCTTCTGTGGATCAATTAGAGCTGTGCTTCTTGTGCAAACGAATCACTTAGGGGTCTTGTCAAAACTGAAATTCTTATACAGTTGCTCTGGGTTGGGCCCTGAGACTTGGCATTTCTAATAAGCTTCCTGGTAATGCTGATGTGTTGCTAGTCTGCCAACTACATTGTGATGAGCAGGTATTACAGGACTTATTGAATCTATGGCTTTGGATCTAAATTGGCCCTAGTGTCAAGATATGTCTTCCTTTCGAGCTGACCAGGCATTTCCTCTCTCCCCTCATCACAAGTTATCTTCTCCTCCCTTATAGTACTTTCTTGTTTCCAGTCACTTACTTTAATGCTTCCTTGCATTTAGTTATGCTATTGTCATAGCCATGAATCTGCATTCCCCTCTCTCCATTGCTAACTGGTGATTTTGCCTGATTTGAACTGGATGCAACCTTACTTCTCTGAACTTACAAATGAGAAAACTGATTTTTCCAGGAAAGTTTCCTCACTACTAGCATTGTACTCAATTTATGGCCATTTCAAGGAAGGCATTCCACAAGTTTATTGTACTATTTAGGTAAGTACAAATTTATTTTCCTATAACTGCTTATTCTTCTGAAGTCTGACCTACTTGATGTCATCAAAGATAATCTGATTATTTCCAGGCAAATTCAGTCACTTCAAATTTCTCTGTCATTTCAAGTGTAAACTTGATTCATAATTTCTATCCTACCTCCTTCAATTTAGGACTGCGTGAGATTTATATGTCACTGAGGAAAGAGTGTGAGGTCATTCATTATTGTGCTCCATCCCCACTAGCTTCATACTCCCTGGTCTTCAAACATCAGCACCAAACTCCATTGGTCTTTGTGGAGACACACCGCCCAGCGTGGTCCTCAAGCAGTCATTTTCCTCTATGCAAGCACCAGCAGAAACAAAATGGGTTTTTATCTGATCTCTCTAGGCAACCTATGTGCCTCACCTTCTTCAAAAGTGTTCTTTTATTTTCACCACAAGATCTCTGCAGACCCACCGTTTGTCTCACTTTGAAAGAACTTATACAACCTTCTTGGGACATGCAGAAAAAAAATGTGACCTAATTTTCTAGAAATCTTATAGAGCCATTTTAAATCTATTGGCCCAGCAATGTACAGAGCATTGGGCTTCTCCTCAAGGCTTGGTGTCATCTCAGGACTATAGTCCTGAAATCAAATCAAACAATCCCTCCTATATTTAAATTTTCTGAGATTCTTTCCTTATTCTCAGGAGGAGAGCAGGATGTGGAACTCTTTTTGCATGCCACAAAATCAGTAAACCTTTGTGGGATGTTCTCTCCACGCACCTACCATCTTTTTCTTCTCCAGATCAGATGGCGCTTATCTAATGGAGAGTCAAGGGGACACAATATAACCCATCTTTCTGTTTTACAGTTATTTTTATTTTAATATAGTCAGTGCTACTCTGACTTCTGTGAATTGAAATGTTTATTTTAAACTAATGAGCTACATACTGACTCTTCCTAACTATTCCTGAAGTAAGGGATGATTCTGAGTAATATAAAGGGAGCATCACATAAAAAGAAGTGAAGGAGAGACTAATTAATTAGACTTCAAAATATAATTCCACCACCTATAAAATGTTCTTAATTCCCTAGTGTTCTTGACCTCTACTACCAACATATTTTTTATTACTTCAGCTATTATGTTACTGTTTTACAGTATTTATATGGCTCTCAGTGTCCAGCATCCATTTTCTCCCTAGTTCAGTTGTGCTGTTTACTGAGGCCAACTGCTAACTGACTGAGAAGTTTTATTTGCTTTTTCCAGAGCCAGGAATCCATCACAGGTCACTGCTAACTAGCACATGCAAATCAGAATGGATATATTATTGCCTAATGTTTAGTATACCTTGAAAAGCAGAAATAGTTATAGATTCATTTTATAAGGCTCTCTCACCTTGGTTTCAAAGTAAAATCTTGATCTCTATGTTGTACAAATTAACAATAACAGGAGGTTAGGAGTTTATGTAGATGGCATATACAATTTGTTGACGGTGATTAAACTTAACGCTCAGGGATTACAACTCTGTATACACATGCATTTTGTACTTTGTCCAACCACACGCAACTGACTCTGGAGGCAACACCTAGTGCTTGCCTTTTTTAAAATCCATTTTCAATTCTTCCTTACTCTGTGTGTACGTGTTTTTTAACTGGGCACAGCCCTGGGAACGAGTGGGTGGGTCCAGAGCTCTACCTAGGCTAGCAGGGTAACTCTACAGTGATTGCTTAGAAAAGACGAATTAGAACAGAGCAGGGAGAGGACGGCCAGACAGCAACCAGACACACCGAAGAGCGTTGAGTGGAGGAAACTAAATGCCAACGAGGAGGGCAGGTTCCAGCTGCAGCCAGAGATATAAAAGGCCAGAACCTGGCTCTGCACTGGCTGGCGGGAGTTGGACTTACCTAGAATAGGGGCCGGACCAGGGAGGGCCGGATCCGGCTCTGCGCCCATTGGTGGAATCTGGAACTATTTAGAAGCACTGGCTAGGTTGGGTGGAGATGGGCTTGGGTGTAATTTAAGGTACCTGAGGAATGACTGGGGGTGTGGGAGATGGGTAAACCTTAGGACCAGTAGTGAAAGGCTGATTGCCTTGGGAACAAACCTCCACCCTGAATTGGCCCATTCTCTAGAAGAATTCAAAGAGCGGTGTTCAGGGAAAGAAATAGAAGGAAGGGTCAGGTGGATTGCTCAGATAGGCTCACTAGATTTTTTCTTACCAAAGGTTGCTTTTAAAAATACACAATGTTCCAAAAAGTTTCATTTTAAGTTCAGAATTTATCAGTTTTATTGCTGAGAAAACTGTTTTTGCCATTGTCAATACAGTCTCAAAAGAGTTGGCTGCCGTTTCACCGAACAAGTCCATCACTGTTTGGTCTCTGCCACTATAGGCATTTCTCTGTTGCTGTGTGTGTCAGTGAGAGGGAGCGCTGTTGGCCTTTCAGGCAGAATAATTTGTCATTGTAAAGCACTATCAAGGAAGTTCAGGATGGTGAAAAACCTCAGATCCTGAAAACCCAATGCCATATCACAGCCCAGTCATTATGTGAACCAAAAACACCCGCACTATTTCCAAATACCCCTTAAAAGGACAGTACTGGCTGAGAAACTCGGCTCTGTACCTTTTGGTGAGATGAGCATTCGTTAGATCTTGGCTTCATGGGACTTGTGTTTTGTTTATTTCTTCAGCAGAAAGAGTAAAGTTTTTACTGGGGCAAGTTGTAACATATTCATGTGACAAATATGGACTCTGTTGGACTCTATAATATAGTTTATAAAATTTGCTACCCTTTCCCCCCAAATTAACCCTCCTGGTCATTGTGCCTCAATTGTTGTTGGCATGAATATATGAGACTTAGAATATGGATGCTTTATTCCCATCATGTGCAATGACTGAGAATGAAGCCAACTCTGAGAATCTCAAGCTGTGAAATGGGTCTTGGTGATATCACTTGTACCCGCTATTAAATGGTAGCTAATACCAGCTATTACTAGATTTTTTGTTCAAGGAGCCAATAATTTCCTTTTACTTCTAATACTATCTTGTGGGCTTATTTTTGATACTTCAAAAATAAAGGAATCATATGTGATGCATAGTTTCATGGCACTCTTTTTTGTGTGATTTAACCACTTCCATGGGCTGAAACAGTTGGTGAGTGAAGAGACCTAGATTATGTCTGTGTTTGTCTATTTTCTCTAATCTTGGCTACAGATTATTTAGGAACAAAATATAAGACAATTGAAGGCAATTCTGGTCTTCATGCAGGCATACAACTTTAGCTTTTTCATCATTGGGAACTCCCTGCTCTCATTAATACAATCAAAAGACTCGCATTTTTAAACACCATATTAACAGTAAAAACGTTTCAACCAATTCATTCAAAGGATCTTGTGAAGATGGTGTGTGTGTGTGTGTGTGTGTGTGTGTGTGTGTGTGTTTACTATAAGGTGAAAAATTGTTTATATCTTAATCTTATGTCACATATTTTGCTCCTAGAATTCTAGGATGGGTTCTTTGGTGTCACTTTAATAAGTATGAATGATGTGTTTTATTGTACTACATTGACTTAAACTGAATATTAGGACGTGCTTAATCAATGCCTTGCTGTCTGTTGAAAACACAGCACATGAAACAAACCAAATAATTTTCTAGAAAATAGTTTATTTGTAAGTAGCAATGCAGTCATATGGCTGGTGCACATGTACTAGTCTGTTTTAGTCTAATAGTTTCATTAGGTCACTTTTTATAGACACTTTTTACTGGTAATTTTATACTGCTGAATTTTGCTCATGAACAAATAAAACATCTATGTTTCTGTAAAACTGCAATGCTTATTTATTTATTTAATAATTCAGTAAATATTCATTGTACCTTTTCAATATTCCAGGTACTCTGCAAAGTGCTGGGGAAACAGTGATGAAGAAGACAGTTATAATTCTTGCTTTCAAAGAGTTTTATTTTAGCTGGAGATCTGAAGGCTTTAAATAGCATATAATTATAGTATGTAAGCTCTATGAGGCCTGGAACTTTTGTTCACTGTTGTACCTAGAACAGAATAAGCACTCCACAAGTATTTGTTGAGTGATTCAATTTTTTTTAAAATGAGTGTAATATAAGGTCCTATGGAACTATATAACAGAGGGATTTAACTTAGGGTAGGGGTCAAGGAGTTCCCTCTGTTCAAGTAAAAAGGCAGAGCTATAGTAATTAACCTTAGAGCAAAAAAATATCTGAGGATAGTAACCAGGGGTAGGTATAGACTAGTAATGGAAGAAAGCAGTCAATACTCATCCCAGATGACCTAAGGTAACAGAGCAAGAGTTGACACGACACTTGATCAAGTAGATAAAGGGGATTTAGTGGGAATAGAATGAGAAGCTCCCAAGCCTATGGAGAAGTTTATGATTATAGAGGTTCAAGTGTCTATCATTTACAGTAATGCTTGATTAGAGGCTTGTCTCTAGGTTCTAGCTAAAGAACAATGATAAATGATAATGGAGACTTTCACCCCAATACATTTTGAAATACCTTACTAATTGCTTCCTTAACTCTATTCTCTCCCTGCTTTAATCCATCCTACTTATGCTTGCAAAAACCTCCTTACTGGGCCAAGTAGCAAGGAAACATTGTGGGAGAAATTATTCAAAGCACAATAAGTGATGATAACCCCAAAGTCCCCAATTCTTTTCTTTTGCAAGGGAGTGTGATGATCCATATTAATCATCTCTAGATTCCTCTAAAATTTCCTAAGCAAAAATGGTAATGGATGAAGGCTGACCATTGCTAGCACCCCATAATTCCTTTTGGCAACAAAGTGGAAAGGAGGGAGGAGTTATTTGACTTATAATTTGGGAAATAAGTTTGACTTTTAGATTTTTGTTTGTAAGGCAGTATTCAGTGCACAGGTACTTTCATGTTGTAGTGTTTCTTGAGGAAAAATACCTGCTCTCCTATTCTTAACACTAATTTGATCATTCAAGTTACTGTTGTTTTGGTGAACACAACTGCTTGAGAAGATGTTGTGTACGTTGATTTTATAAATTCTCTTGAAGGAAAGGAGAGAGTAGTCAATCGGAATTTTCTAAGAACTATCCCCTTGAAAAAGTTGATACCTGGTCACCTCACCTCTTCCTTCATGATGTCAAAGAGTTACAAGTCTATTTCCTGGAATTAAATAAGATGGCTGAAGAAGACAAAATAGCCAAAGGTTCTGTTTGAAAGCTAAGGAAACTTACTAGAGCTTTCCGGTTTCAAATCCCAACACTTCCCCCCTACCCCACCCAGTCACATCTTAAAATTAACAGTTTCAGTTAGATTTTCTACTTCTCAAGTGTGCTCATTCTTCATTACATGCAGAAGAAAACTGGCGGAGTCACATATTAGTAGGAACGGGGCTCAATCAAAGGTCAGGTCTTACTGAGAGAGTTTGGATCAGCTCAACTTTAATGACTAAGTGCAGCCTTCTTCATTTTCTCTTGCATCAGCATTTAAACAGGGATCTGTAAAATCCTAATTACTGACTAGAGTAACTTTATCTGCATTTATCCTCTGTTAACAGATGTTACTTTTGCTTATTTCAGGAGCCCTGCCAGAAAATACCTACTGAATGCTCAATTATCCACCTCCCCACAGCAACACATTATTTTAATATAAACTTTTCACTGTAGTCAGCAACTATTGTGTATTTTCTTTAAATTGAGTTGTCATATCTTATTATAAAATATAAAAGGAAATGACTGGAACTCTTAGGGTTAGGCAGAGTCATTTTACTGTGGTTTGGCTTCTATTTGCGGCATATTTTCAATCCAGCAAGCCTTAACATGACCATGGGAAAATAAAAGAATCTATGAAATAAACAAAATAGTTAAAATGAGAAATATGCACTGTACATCAATTGAGCTAAGCCATTTTAAAAAAATTAAATGCAGATCCTCCTTAGTGCTAACCTACTGTGCTATGCAAGAAATGTAAATATGTCCTTAATATGAAGATTAATATCTAGGTTAAATCAGTTTCAGGTTTCCTGCCTGATAACAAATCTCATTTACATTCTGAATACCAAATGGGGTTCAGCCAAAAATGTTTGCAAGCTAAGAAGCTATTTTTTTTTAAGTTCAATCTTAACATAAGAGTGACAATCTTTAAAAGTTCTCATTGATTGTGGTTTATTATTCAATTATCTAAATGCTGAGCTCAAGAGTAAATGGGAATTCCTCATTACAATCTCACTATGAAATCAAGAAATGTAGACTAAATATGTCAAAATATCTCTCCTACAGTATCTTCTGAGACTCCTGGTGTTATAATATTGGTTATCAAAATATCAGGCTAGATAATTAAAACAAGGATTTAAAATATAGGACCATTTCTAGTCCCTGAAAAATGATAAATTATAGTCTATTATCTGCTTTCCCACAATTCAGGTAATAGCTTATTTTAAAGGAAGGTGAAAGAATGCTAATGAATTATTAATCATCATGTTTCTTGTTTCCTTTTAATAATATTAACTTTCAGCATAATTCACAATCACAAATATAACTTCCATTGACCAACATAACATGTAAACGTTTGATTACACTTAAATCTTTATTTCAATCATTTATATGCTTGAAAGGTCGATTCCATACAGCTTTCCTCAATAATTAGGCTAAAAATCTTATGTTTCACAAGAACCTGCTGCTGATAATAATAATCGCCCAGGCAATCTACAACATTTTTATTTGCTACTATTGTCATTTATGTAAAAACATTTTGAAAAGAGCCAAATCCACTTAGCAGCTAAATGTTTGAGTTCAGAGAAATTGCTTAAAAGTACCTGAGTAAAAGAAGTGAGATGCATAGACAGAGTATGAAAAAAAAGTATCATACTTTTGTTTACATTTTGAGAATCATAATGTACAGGAACATGATTTTTTCTGCTTTTGACAGGGCTCTAACTTGGAAATACTGACTTTTTTAATTAAATGATACAGGATTGTTAGTTTATGTTATTTGTTGAAAGTTGGGTCAATAGACTATTCTTCAGTGTTTGCCAAGGGTTACTTCTCTGGTGAAGGTATGTAATATGATCTTGATTCATTAAAAAAAAAAGTCACAATACTTTGTTTATTTAAGCTTTGACTATCTGGGAAGCTCTCCAGACCTCTACTAGTGATCTCAGATCAACTGTGGTTCTAGAATGAATTTCAACATTAAGCTAAGTGGGGCTCCCTTCCCTCTAACTCCTTAATCAGTAAGGACATGCATGTTTTATTAAAGTATACAGTACTAAATAAAGATACTCTCAGAAAATGCATGTAGTTCAGCTATCTATTGCTGCATATCAGACTTCCCCAAAACTTAATGGTTTAAGCAGCAGCCGTTTTATCAGCTGACAATTCTGAGGAGTTAAGTATTTCGACAGAGTTTACTAGGTGGATCTTGTGCACCAAATGGCATCAACTAAGGCTCTCCCATATGGTTTCAGTTAGAGCACAGATTTAAAGCCTGGCAAATGTGGTAAAAATTTCAGCCTCTCTACCTGTGTACCTTTTGGCAAACCATATAACTTCTCTAAATTTCATCTTATTCATCCATAAAATAATAGTAATATCATCTACTCTGTAAAGAAAGGATCTCTATGGCTTATTTTGACAAGATTGTCAAGCACTGATGAGCCAAAGTTATCTCTTGCTAGAGACACTGTGTTAAAAGAAAAACTCCCACTCCCTTTTACATATTCCTACCTCAGACCCCTGGATGTTCCTCTTCTACTCCAAATGCAGTAATGGAATCAACTACATAGAACAGGGCTCCAAAGGAACCTTTCTCTCCTGCTTCCTTATAATTGGTGTTTAAATGAACCCAGGGACTCTCCTGGAGTCTGTTTATCTCCCTCTCCTTGCCAGCTTACCTAACTGTGTGGATCCAAGGTTTATTTTTAGATAGAAGTTTGAAGCTCCATGTAGGGTTTGAGCCTAGGCCATAAGCATCAGCTTGGCTTTTATTCAACCTTTGCTTATCTCAGAAACTTGTGTAACTCTTACTAAAGTCATTTCTCTATTCTGTTTTCTATTTTTGAAAAAAGAAATTTATTTTAATTTCATACTTCCAGTAGAAAGGAAAGAGATGTGATTCAGGTATCCCTAGACCTCCTGTTATGACCCCTAGTAATAACCCCCATATAACAGTGTTTTGAGACTCAGAGAGTACTGAATCAACTTTAGTTGCCTTCCTTTATAAGTTAACTTTTAGATATTCATTATATGAAAGATAAAGTTTGTAAACTTATGTATGAGATATAACTTTGGAATTAAATTTAAAAATTCCATTCTCATGCAATTTTTACAAGTTTAGTAGGTATCTAAAATAGTAATAAATGTGTGGCTGATTTCAGGTTGTAGAAATAGCTAGAAACAACACAGGCCTAATGTTACACAGTGATGTTTTTAATTTTCCATAAAATTCTTATTGATGCATTTAAACACTTATTGAGCCTTAATATGTACCACACTATGGTTTGTATGGGGGAGGGAGACGACAAAGTTTACATTCAATGAGTTTATCATCTCGAAGGTGGGTTGGAGGCTGGGACGGATGGTGAGTTATGGCATAGACAGGTACATGGTTACCCCAAATACAATGATTTCTGTGGTAGTGGTTAGTAGGTGGTGGTATGGATTCACTAAGGGGTATGGGACTGCAGACGGTGTGCCCACTAGGGCTTAAAGGAGTAGCTTTCTGGTTTCCCTTACTTAGCCTGAACCCCCAGGAACCCTCTCCTCAACACCACAATCCCTTCATATGGATTCCTTACTTGAAACTAGCACAAATAGTCTCAAATCTATCATCCGTTTCCCATACTAAATATCTTTCTTGACAATCCCCTGTCCCAAGTGGCCTAAATAATAAAATTAAAGATCTTTACTATGGTCTAAGATCGTTTTATAACCTGATCTTTGTTCACCTCCTAGTTTCATTTAATGTGTTCCTCCCTATTCTTGATGTTCCCATAATATCAAACTGCTTATATATTCCTCATGACATCGCATATACTGTTTGTTCTATATGAGATCCCCTTATCACCATTGGTTGGTTGGGAAACTTAGACTTATATTTCCATCTATCCACATATTTCACCCCCTAAATAGTCTGTTCTTACCAGTTATTTTCCATTCCAAGCTACTACCATCACATAGATAAAGTCACTGCCTGCTCTAATTATCTCTGGGGTATAGGGGAATTCTCTCTACCTTCCCTTCAGTTTTGCTGGGAACCTAAAGCTGCTCTAAAAAATAGTCTTAAAAAAATTGAACTAATTTTTCATCTCAGTTAATAAAATTCTGCCTGGTTCTTAATTTTTCTTATAAACCTTCATAAAAGTCGTGCTCTCCATTTTGTTCTTGTTGTTCTGCCGTTCATTGTCATTCATGTTGTTCATAGTGTTCATTATTATTGTAAGTAAAGGGACTAATCTGCTTGGGCGGCTTAAAAAATTCAGTTATTTCTTTCTAATCTTTTTCACATATATTATTGCCAGTTACTATTCCATTAACTTCAGGGAGGCAGAAGCTCAAGCTCATAAACCATGGTATTAAAATCTAAATTTCAATTGTGCTAATTTAGGAGGTTGTTTAAATTATGTGTTGAAATTTTTTGTAAAACTTCATACAGTTCGTGCAATTTTTCAAACTGACATTCTAGAACTTCTGGTGAAAGGTAGAAATGAGGATTTGGAGAGTATTCACTGACATTTCAAACTCTTTAGGAATATGAAATTACCAATATGAAAGCTTAGGCACGTAATTTTGATGTTCAACCCAAAATAGAATGATTGATTTTTATATGTAAATTGTATCTTTTGAGCTCAGTTGAAATCCACACTTTTGTATTCCAGGGAAACTTCTCAGAAATTTAATTTGCAGAAAAAGATGCTTTCCTTTGAAGGAAATATTTTTTATAGAGACCTCTTCACTGAAATGTAACTGAGTGAAACATGAGGCTTTGACCATTTGCAGCTGTGACCTGAAAATATCATTTTGGTGGTGGTATTTATAGCAAAACTTTTTAAAATTAAAAATTAGCATAAAGCACACCCCAATATTTTGTGAGTAAAAAACAAACAAACAAAAGAATTGCATGGAGGTGATACAGGGTTTTTTCTTGTAATAGGAGATTTGATAAAATGCCTGGCCGGTTCCATTTGTATAAATGGTCTGGAATGGTTTATGTTCTCACATCAGTTCAGTCATTTAAATGCCGGAGTCTAGTTGTTATAGTTGAGCCTGTATGAATCTGGAATCAGGCAACTAATCATTTGTATTGCCCTGAGCTGCAATAGTGGGAACAGCAGCATATAAACCAGATGAAACAGCTTCATTTACAATTACAAAAACAAGGGCTTTCACAGAACAGAAAGCAGTTTTACTGTAACAATTCTACTTTCTAGATTCCACCTTCTTTATTTGAGAAATATGCAAAAGCATTGAAAATATTTTTCTTTTCTTTTTTGTGTATACTAATTTTTGAGTTGTTTTATATAGACACTAGAAAAGGGAAGAGAATGTTTAATTATTTTAAGTGTATTTTCATTTTTATTTTATAACTATTGTGAGGACAAATCATTTACTTTGAGTTAGAAAATAATGATCCAAAATATTTGTCCACAATACTACTGGCTGCTATAGCACCATCACTCTTTTATTTTTTCATATTACAAGATGACATTCACAGCAAATCCTATTATGTTACAAGATATGACCATAATAGTATGATAATGTTATAGATAAAATGATTTCTGATTATACTGTCTTTTGTGTGTTTGAAATGATGCAAACTTTCTATAGAAAGATAATCTTTATACAGAGTAAAAACTGTATGCTGTATTAGTAAAGCAGACAGAAAAAAATCATAATCTTTTATTTCACATCGACATAATTTCAGTGGTGCATATTTTTTGTTAATGACCACTGGATGATGACATCCCTAACAAATTTGGAATAAAAGGCAATAGAGTTTACTGTGCAACAGAGATCTTTTGGAGAGAGAAAATAGTATAATACGTTGGTTTTGGATTTTTATTTTTTAACGTAGACAAAAGGTTCTTAAATGAACCTGTAAAGTAAGTGTCTTAGAAAGTTGACTCTTAGTCAGATTTTGACATCTGTTAACTGGTTTTATAGAACAGTTTTTAAAGCTGGCTTCAGAGATCATTATGTAACTATATACAAGAACCAATAATGTCAGCCTGCCATAACAACAAGTCACTGTGGTTCGATTTCAAATACTGCTGTGCATTTAATAGCTTCCTGAATGCATTGTGTTTTTGTCCCAACAATATGATTACATTTTGGGGCACAAATTAGCAGATTAGTATTGATAGTTCTTGTGTTCGATTAAAAAAATTGTATATCTTGCTCTACATTTTCAAGTAGATTTTTTCTTTTCCCTGGAAAGCTATCACATTCTTAGAACAAATAATGAGAAAATGGTTTTATCGTAGGGTCCAATTCTCATGATATTTGGTTTACCATTATGTTTTCTCTGTTTCCTAGAGTCTTGAATGTCAGCCTGTACTCTCAAATGAAAGGATTTCTGATTTGAGATTTCCAAACTGAATATAAAAAACAACCGTTGAAATTAAATAAAAATAAATACCTTTGGTATTTCAAAATTCATTTTGATCTTATATTTATTTTTTTCTTATGGGCAAGTAGTAAGGAATAGTATTTTTCCTCGCCAGTAAAGATGCATTCCATTGTGATATGAAATGATGTATTTCACCCCAAAATGTAGCTCCAGACATAAACCTAATTATGTTCTTTTTTTATGGATCTAGTATCTTAGCTTTATGGAAGATGTTCATCCAACTTTGGTTATGATTTGTGTTCACCAAACCCCAGGCTCACACATACAGAAAGTAGCTGATAAGTCACATTATGCAATTGGAATGTAAAATTCAATTTTATCCATGTGAAAAGCCCTCAAGCAATATTTGCTGGGTGAGAAAAATACAGACAGCAATTTTTTTATACTGTTTGGGTGGTGCATCTGAATATCATAATACATTCTAATCTACTACATACATTACAAATCCAGCCATAAGAACACACTTAAGATTTCCAAAGTTAACCTCTGAAGGGAACACTAAGGCCAAATACTCCTTAGATTTTCATTTTACAACATTAGCAAAAATGTCCTGGGGGAATGGAAAGTCCCCAGCTCATTTTGCATTTCCAATTGTCATACATAAACACATAAAATCGGATATGGATGATTTGATCCATGGTGCATATGGATTACAAATAAATATGAAAGCCTTAATTCTTCCAGGTCCTGTTCACTTTTAAAATGTCTTCTCTATTACACTGGTAGGTGATTGTACCTTCTCTTAACCATGCAAAAGCTATACGGTTTCAAAGCTGCAGATTAGTGATGGTGGCAGCTTATTTCTTTTGGTTATCTACAGCACCATCTTAGTGTCTTGAGGCATAAAAGAATATTATCTGTGTGACAGTTATGGCTGGAGCCATCTATACTGTTCATGGTATCAGCACTCTGAGTGCTCTGAATAGAAATCATTCAGTTTAAGACATTTTCTGTAGTTTCATTAAAACTTAAAATCGCTAAGCGCTGGGAGTTATGACTAAGGTTATACAAAATTTTGTGAGCCTCTTATGTGGAAAAGCATATAAGTGGTTGTTGGTTCTGTTTTGTTTTGTTTTTCCTTTTTTCTTTTTTTTTTTTTGATGGTGCTTATATGTGTATATTTGCTAATCTTTGTAGAGGCACTGACCATAGCAAAGCAACCTATAAATCTGCTTTGTTTCTTTACTTAATTTTCTTCACAGATAACGTGTCACTCTGATTGCATGGAATCATCAGGAGTGTCTTCAATTACTGCATACAGCCTCTGATCATAATACCTTCCTTCATTCTGAGTCTGGGGGAGGACGTACAGAAAAGAGGCGGGGTGAATGGTGGGAGAGTAAATGCACAGCTAGTTCTGTACCACAAATGTCAGGTTACCGAGAAAGTGTATATATTCACAGAAGATAATTTTTAAGCTGGAGTTGTGATTGCAATAATGGCTCATTCATATCTGCATTTCATTTAAATGCACTGTTTTGACTCACTGAACATTTGTCAAAGACAGTACAGCTAAACTTTCTCACATGACCACTGAGGTAATGACAGCATTACATTACCAGGAAACTGCATAGCTTGCTGATACTTCCATTTTCCACAGCAGCTTATGAAATAATCAAAATGTGTGCATGAAATGGTGGCCTGCTTTGACTTTATTTTAATACAGATGGACTTATGCCAAGAGAAGAAAAGTCTTGGACTCTCGACACAAGAGACAATGACTTTGCATAAAGCTGAATTTTACTAGCATAGAAGATGGATATATGAGTATTAGACTTTTCATAGCTATAGGAAGGATAATCTTTCAATCAGATTAATGAGAAAATATATTGCATGGGCCCTACAGCACTTTTTGCTTTCCAGGCTGACGCGTGATTTAAATCCCCAAAGTACATTTTCAGCATTACAATATCCTTTGATAATAATGTCACTGGCACAAAGACAGATAAAAATAAAACAGCCCCCCTTGATTTCCTATTTTAGATTTGAAGTATATTTTCTGTTCTTTGCTGGCAATGAAGTGAATTCTATTGAGAAGAGTCACATTTAATAAGACAAAGAGAATTTTCTAATTATGCTAACTGTCGAGATGGAAATCTATGGGATTGCAACTGCAATTGAAGAAACGGAGGAAGCAATTGCATATAGTCCTGTTTACTTTGGTGTATGATTACTATTTGCACATAGATATTGCTAAATGTAAATCAAGCAAACACGCAGAAGCATGTTTTGAGGTAAACACCAAAAGGCAGGTTTCAGAATGGATTGTACCATTCCCATTGCAATTTCAGTCACCAGTTTTCTGAGATTTTCTAATTCATCTATTGAAAACAATATAAACCACTGGAAATGTTTAACAAAGGACAAAATTGCATGCTGTGTTACATAACCAGCTAATGTGAAAACTTATAAAGCCAAGCATACTTATGTAATAAATACACACACACACACACACACACATATATATATATATATATATATATATACATAATTGTGCATAATAAATAGTAGAAGGAAGTGACATTCAGGAAAAATACATACTAGGCAAAATAAATACAATGACTCTAGAATATATCTATACATTTTGTTATTTTTACCTAATTTGTATTACAACTGTGCAGACATTAAAGAAAATCTCACTACTATTAAAATGTTTTCCTGGAAGTTACCACGTGCCATTCTGTGTGAGCCTCTGGGAACAGTTCCTTGTGCCTCATCAAACATTTTTTTTTTTTTCAGCATTACAATTGTTGAAGCACTATGGCACATTAGACAAGGAAAATAAATATTGTGCTTTCAATAATTTCCTCTTATGCTATGTATACACAAAGTTGCACACAATCAATAATTATAAATACTAGCATCTGCTAAAAAGTAATTCCACTAGGTCTCAGATGATAATAATTATGATAAATAGGAATTCACCAATAACACATTCTCAGATATGCAATAAAAAGAGTAAAAATAGTTAGCAAAATACGTAACAGCAGAAAACTTATGAATAGGGATTTAGTTTTAATTAATCTTTAATTTCCGAGAGAATAAATGATAGTCTCTATTAAGTTCTACAAATACATTGCCAAGGTATTCAAATGTTCCTAGTTTTGCATAAATTTCAAACAGGTGTTTCTAACTACCTAAGCCATATTTTTGGTTTTGCAATCCATTTTGTGACCATGCAGAGAAAATGGATATTCTCAATGCATCAAAACATTAATTTAAAAATTAAACACTTCATATGATTTTAAAAATAAACTATTAGATAGTTTCAAAGGAAATCCATCAATTATTACAGCACCACTGCCCTATTTTTTCACAATAAGAAAGCCATTAGAATTAGAATATGACTTAAAAATTACTTTATGGATCAAAGATTTGAATAAACAAAATTAAGAATGCTCCTTTCTATATCCACTATTTCACAATCTAATACCCACATTTTATAGGCTGAATTGTGTCACCCCCAAATGCATATGTTGGAGTCCTAAGCCCTAATATCTCAGAATATGATTGTGTTTGGAGATAGGATCTTTAAGGAGGTAATAAAATGAGATCATTAGGTTGAGCCCTAATCCAATATGACTGATGTCCTTATAATAAGAAGAGATTAGGATGAAGAAATGTACACAAGGAAGACCATATGAAGACACAGAGAGGAAATGACCTTCTATAAGCTGAGGAAAAGAAACCAACTTTGCTAACACTTTGATCTTGGACATCTACCTTCAAGGATTGTGAAAAAATAAATTTCTGTGTTTAAGCCATTCAATCTGTAATACTTTGTTATGGCAGCCCTAGGAAACTAATATACAGCATAAAAACATGAAACCTTGAGATAAGGAAGGTTCAAACCTCTTTCTAAATGTTAACACATCTATCTCTGAATTTTTAAATAATGGGTTGATAATAGGATTTTGTACCAGGCCACTTACATGGCCTGATTCTAAGTTTTGTCTTCCAGTTCATGAGAACCAAATTCTCAACAAGTTATGGCATCAAGTATACACAAACTGAGTCAGATTAGGAAATTATATGTATGACCCAAATCCTATAGGTATTTTTGTACCCACTGATTTATATATATTATTCTGATAATGTCATTTACAATGTGATTAATTGGATGTTAATAAATATTCATTTCATGTTGTGCTAAACAAATGCAACTTTCTCTACATATGTTCAATGACAGCGTTTTTTGAATTAATATAATTTTGTTCAACTATACTTTGATAGCTAATACAAATTAAGAAGGTAATTTGAACTAACACTATGCCACAATCTGAGTTGCTAAATAATAGTTAACACTAAAAGTAACAATAGCTATCATATATTAAGATCTAATTTCTTCTAGGCACTAAACTAAGCATAAACACATATTGCTTCTTTAAATTCCCACAGCCTTATGATCTAGACATATTTATCTGCATTTTAAAGAAAAAAACCTGAGACTTTGTGAAATTTAGTCACTTGCCTAAAATACACAACCTGGATTCAAACCTGAGACGGTATGGTCTTAGAGTTGGGCTCTGAAACAGAGTCTTTCAGTGATAAAATTAAAATGATGAACCATCAATTACTTTTACAGTTCTCCATGTTGAACAAATTTAGAAATAATCCTCTTCCTTCCAAATTCATTAACTTCAGTTAAGGTTAAAATGGTAAGTAAGTTTAAAAAAAAAATAAAAATAAAATAAAAAAAAATGGTAAGTAAGTTTAAAGAGCAATGTTGTACCAAATCTACTTCAGGTTTTTAAAATTTGAAGAAGATAGGCAGTAACTATTCAACCAGAAAGTAAGACAATAATTTACTGTAGATTTTATTAACTAGTAGTTTAGAAAGATGAACTCTATTATGGAAGCTGGAAAGTAAAAATACTTTGTCAGACTCCCTTACGGCTATACATTGTCTTACAGTTAGACATGTACAATGAACTGTAAACAGAAGTCATAGAGTGGTTCTTATGGGAAAACTTTTTAAAAGTAAAAACAGTCCTTTGAGTCTCTCAAACTTTGCTTCCATAATTGAGGGAATCAAGAAGAAAGGAAATATGACTTTCTTCAATTAATCTATAAAATTATTAAGCTTTATAACAACTCCATTGAAAATAAATGTCCTGTATAGTTCCTTAGCAAAGCAACAAGTGTATCTGTGTTTGCCTTTGGGAAGAGAGAGGTGAGGGAACTGTGGGCCATTTGAAAGTGTTCTTGCTGGGAAGAGTCATACAGCACTCAGAGATTTGCAGAGTAGACAAAAGTAATAAATCAAACCAATTTTTTGGAGACTGATGAAAACAAAAATGTAGCAGCACAGAGGAAGTAAACCTTGATCTAAGAAATGAAAATAGAGATTATTCATGAAAATTTTTGATGCCTCATACAACATAAATATATGCTGGAATGACAGGTGAATTAATCATGAGGCTTTCTTGAGAGATTTGAAATCTACTCCTTGGCTAATTTGTATCTGTACTTATAACGGAAATAATTTGCTTTAACTTATAAGTTTTTCACCTCCCAAATCTGATAAATGGTATAATCTATGAAAGACATTTAAGACCTTTAAAAGAAACATTATTGTTGGTATAGCTAATGAAATTATGATAAGTTAAAATTACAGAATTAAGATTTTTTCAGACTGTTAAGAATATGATTCAAAATTGATTTCATCTAGTCTATAAAGAAAATTTCTTGTTAATTCTAAACAATGAAACCCCTGAAAAAAATTAGGAAACATTTCTTTATAAAGTCTACCTTTTAGCAACTAAAAAGAAAAAAATAATTTGTAAATTTTGGTAAAAATATCTGTTTCCACTCATGAAGTATAATTTTTTTGTAATTTGCTCTCCCTTGGCTAACTAGGAAGGAAAAAAATTGAGGCAGACCTTACTTTAATGCTCATATTCTGACTAGAGGCAATTTCCCAAGCAGGGGCAGAGAGGGTTGAACAAAACAGAATTTGAAGTTTCACTGAGTTAAGGAAGCAAAGCTTACTATTTTGGGAGGCAGAGGTTTCTAGAATTTATAGGGCAGAGTGACAGAGAGTAGGGAACAAAACAGAGAAAGAGCTTTACTGTATTTCTGTCTGAACCCCATCTGTCATCCATAAAGTGAAATTTCATGAGACAGACAACGACCAACTATAGGGAAAGAACAATTAGTAAGAATCTATAAGCTTAGTAATTTCAGACCTCAGAGAGATCTGAGAGTAATTCCAGTTTTCCTACTAACCAAAGTGGAGAGAAATTATAAATATATATATATATATATATGGCTTTCAGTAGAGATTAAGAAAGGTCAAGCTTTAGAAGTCAAGTGAAACTAGCTGTAGACTCTAGGCTATTTAGATTCACCTTATAAAAGTTCAGAATAAGCCGGAAGAAACTCACCTTGTTATGCAAGGAGTTTAACTACCTGTAAGAATAAAGTATGCTCTTTAAAGAAATATAACATAATCCAGTACTCTACATTATAAAATTTACAATATCCAGCATCCATTCAAAATTTACTGAATGTAATGAGGCAGAAAAATGTAAAATATATCCAGAATAAGCAGTCATTAGAAACAAACAGAAAAATAACAGATGATAGACTTAGGACACAGAAACTATTAAACAGCTGTTATAAATATTATAAATATGTTCCAAGATTTAAAGACAAACATGGACATAATGAAGAGAAGGATATAAGGTATAAAAGATAATCAAAGGGAATTCTGGAGATAAAAATATCTGGAAATAAAATATTCTGGAAGTAAAAATTTCACATTTTGAATCAACATCAGATGAAATACATTAAAAGAAAAATAAGTGAACTTGAAAGCACAGCAATAAATACTATAAAAAATGTAGCATAGAGATAAAAGCGTCGTCTAATATACATGTAATTAGAGTTCCAGAAAGAGATTGAGTTATATAACTTTCATAATTATAAATACACAGATCCAAGATGTCAAGTAATCTAAAATGGAATAAACACAATGAAAACTACTTGTTGAAAGCAAGTGAAAAAACATCTTTAAAACACCCAGAAAAAGAAGGCATATACACAGGAAATAAGATCACAAGTTCACAGAGTTATTTTCAGAAACTGCAAACAAAAACCAATGAAACATCATCTCTAAAGAGTTGAAAAAAAATCTGGTAATTTAGAATTCTATAACTAGCAAATCATCTATCAAAAACTATTATGAAATAAAGAACTATGAATAAAAATGACAAAATCTGTTGCCAGTAGGTGTAGACTATAAGAAATGTTAAAGGAAGTACTTCAGGTTGAGAGGAAAATGACACTAGATAGAAACTAGAATCTACCCAAATATTGATGAATGTCAAAAGTTGTAAATGTAATGGAAGGGGATAAGGATAAAGAATGGAAGGGAGATGGAAAGATACTGTTGTAAAACAGTTGACCCTTGAACAGCACTGGTTAGAACTGCATGGGTTCATCTACAGGAGGATTTTTTTTCAATAAATATATACTACAATAATACACAGTTGGTGTTTGGTTGGATCTGGAACCACAAATATGGAGGGCAGAGTGTAAAGCTATACTCAGATTTTCAACTGTGAGGGGTTGGCACCCTAACCTCCACATAGTTCAAGAGTGAACTGTAATCCTACATTAAGCCTGACGTCATGTAGTAATATTTGAAAGTCAGTTGTGATAAATTAAAGATGTCTGTTGCAATCCATTGAGTAACCACAAAAAAAAAAAAAAAAAAAACAACAAAAAACAGGGATATAGCTAATAATCCAAAAGCAGTCCTTAAATAAAACCACTAAACAAAAATTTAACAAATTCAGAAGAAGTTTAATTAGAGGAAAAGAAGAATAAGCAACACATGGGGCAAATCAAAACCAAATTTATTTCACAAACCTAAATAAAGGGAAAGACATCCTATGTTCATGGATTAGAAAATTTAATATTGTCAAGATGACAATACAACCCAAAGTGATCTATAGGTGCAATGCAATCCCTATCAAAATTCTAATGCTGCTTTTTTGTAGAAATGGAAAAGTTGATCCTCAAATTCATATGGGATTTCAAGGGTTGCCAAACAGCTAAAAAATATAGAAAAAGAATAAAACTGGAGGAGTCACACTCTCACTTTCAAAACTTACTACCAAACTACAGTAACCAAAGCAATGTAGATGAACATGTAGATCAGTGAAATAGACATAAGATTCCAGAAATAAAACCATACATATAAGGTCAACTGAGAGTCAACAAGGGTGTCAAGAAAATTGAATGGGGAAAAGAAAAGTCTCTTCAACAAATAATATGTAGATAGCTGCAAATCCACATGCAAAAATAAATAAAATTGGACCCCTAACTCTCACCGTATACAAAAATTAACTCAAAATGCTTCAACAAACTAAATATAAGAGCTAAAACCATAAAACTCTTAAATGAAAACAGGGGTAAATCTCAATAACCTTGAATCTGGCAAAGAATAATTCTTAGATATGAAATCAAAAACATGAACAACAAAAGGAAAAATAGATAAGTTGGATTTCATCAAAATTAAAAACTTTTTGTACATTAAAGACCATTGTCAAGAAGGTGAATGAACAACATATATAATGGCAAAAAATGTTTGCAAATTTTGTATTTGATAAGAGTCTCGTACCCAGAATATACAAAGAATACTAACAATTCAATACAAAGACAACCTAATTTAAAAAATGGACAGGGTTGAATAAACAGTTCTCCAAAGAAGATACACTAAAGGCCAAAAAGCACATGAAAAGATGCTAAACATCCTTAGTCATTAGGGGAATTCAAATAAAACCTCAAAGGGATACTACTTTATACCTACTAGGATAGTTATTTTTTAAAAGGGGGTTGGGGAACAAGTGTTGGAAAGGATGTGGAGAAATTGAAACCTTTGTATATTGCTGACAGGAAGGTAAAACGGTTTGATCACAGTGAAAAACTGGTGTTCCCTCAAAAAGTTAAGCATAGAATTACCATGTGAGCCTACAGCAGTTCTACTCATAGGTATACACATACCTCAAAGAATGGAAAGTAGGTACTAAAACAAGTACGCGTACATGTATATTTGTAGCAGCACTATTCATGATAGCCATAAGGTGTAAACAGCTCAATGGCAATGAATGAATGAATTGTAGTATATGCATACAATGGGTTGGTAATATTATTACAATATAAAAAAGAACGAATTATAGATCTATGCTACAAAGTAGATGATATAAAAAACATTATGCCATGTCAAAGGAGCCAGACACAAAAGGCACATAGTGTATAGTTCCATTCGTTTGAACTATTCAGAATAGGTAAATCCATAGAAACATAACACAGATTTGTGGTGAACCAGGGCTGAGGAGTAGGGTGTCAGGATGGGGAGCAATTGCTTAATGGGTATGAGATTTCCTTTTGAGGTGATTAAAATGTTTTGGAACTAGATAAGGGTAGTGGTTTATAACATTGTAAATTACTAATTTCCTCTGAATTGTTCCCTTTAAAATAATTTTGTGTTATGTAAAAAAATCACATTATAAGACAATTTTTTAGAAAGAGCAAGTAGCATGAAGATAGATTTGAAAAATAAAACCACATTAATGATTTCATTAATTCAAATTGTCTAAACCAAAAAGTTAAATAGCAGCTATTGTCAGACTAGATAAAAAAGCAAGACCCCACAGTATATGGGACATAAAAAATTTACTTTAGATACAAAGACATGGATAGGTTAAAAATAAAGTATCCAATGTAAACAAAAATCATAAGATTAAGTAGCTTTATTAATATCAGGTAAAGTAGCCGTCAGAACAAGAAATATTACTAAGGATAAAGACAGTTATTTCAAAATGATAAAGGATCTATTTAACAAACTGATGTAATAATCCTAAATGCGTATGCATCTAATTACAGAGTTTCAAAATATTGGAAGCAAATAGTAAATAAACAAATTATAATTAGAGTTTTCAACACCTCTCTCAACAATTGCTAGGAAAGGTAGACAGAAAATACTAAGGATAGGGAAAACTGGAAAAACATTATTACCCCACTTTCCTAAACATTAAATAGAGGTCAACTTGCTGAAAATGATGGAATACACATTCTTTTTAGCTCAAATAAAGCATTCAATAGCATAGATCACATTCTGGAACATGAAACCAGCCTCAATAAATTTAATAAGAATGAAATCATATGGAATTGTAATCTGACCACCATGGAATTAAACTAAAAATCAATAACAAAGACTTTTGTGAAAATCTCAAAATACTTAGAAATCAAACAAATAAATTTTAAATAACCAGTAGAACCAAGAAGAAATTTAAAAGACCATTAGAAAATATTTTGGATTATTGAAAATTAAAACATGACACATACAAATTTGTAGAATGAAGGTAAAGCATTGTGTAGAGGAAAATTTATAGCCTTAGGTACTTATATTTCCAAAGAAGATAGGTCTAAGATCAATGATCTGAGTTTCCACCTTAAAAATATAGAGAAACAAGAGGAAGTTAAACCTTAAGTAAGTTAAAAGGTATAATATATCTAAGATAGAATTATATACAATAGAGGCAAATTAAACTCAAAGATGGTTATTTGAAAAGATTAACAAATTTTAAGCTTATATTTAGACTAATTAATAAGAAAGTAGAGAAGGCACAAATTACAAATATCAAATATAGAAGAAAGGGCATTAGTGTAGATCATACTTTTGTTATAAAGATAATAAGGGAATGTTTTGAACATCTTGCATTCAATAAATTTGACAACTTATACAAAATGGACATTTTTTCAAAGTCCCAAAGTACCAAAATTACTAAAATAAATTAAAAACAAAAAGCAATAAGATCTAAATAAATAAAGGGCATTAAAAACTATTCACAAAATTACAAATAATATATTTTTAAAGGTTAACTTGAAAAAACTAGAAGAAATCTAAATGTAAATGAAAATAAATTGTCAAAATATTTAATACCCAATGCCCACAGGGCTTAATAGGTTAAGTCCTCATTAATTGGTGGGAGTAAAAGTTAGCACAATAATTTTGAAAAACAATTTATTCATTAAATTTATTGAGAGCCTTAAATATTCACACTCTGAAATGTATTTTACATCTCTATATAAAAGATGGCAATAATAAATAACGTAATAGTTTTTGCACATTTTCTCCAAAAATCTCTTTATTCTGAAGTAAAGTTTGGAAAAATGTCCTGCACCATCAATGAATTATCTCTGACTCAGGGAATCCATCAATTTTATATCAATTATTAAGCTTAGCCTAATAGAAAGATTGCAACTGATATCTACCTAAGGTGACTATATCAAATATATATATGAAGTACTCTTTCCAGAAGAAAAATCTAATATATTTCATTGTCAGTGTCACCAAAATGTAAAACAACATGGCAAATATCTTCAAACCAAGAAGAAAATATTACAATTGACTTATTCAGAGACATAAGATTTGACATTTTGATCTTATTCATAAGCCAAAATTATATCTGGATAAATTTCTACATAACAGCTCCTAATTTCTTCTTTTTAGAAGAATACTTAAGGAAGTTTCACTACTGTAGGTATACAAATACCTTATGCCTCTGATTATTAAGAACAGGGAAAAAAATTCCTTTTGATTCTTGAACTTTTGAAATTTTTCATGCATAATATTGATTAGTTATAAAAATTCATCATAAATGTTCAGATCAGTTGGGTAAATATTCAACAGTGTGATTGCTGTATCCTATGTTAAAATTATATTTAGCTTTATAAGAAACTGTCAAACTCTCTTCCAACATGACTGTACCATTTGGCATTCTCACCAACAATCCCCCACCTATTGTTCTGCCTCTTCACCAGCAATTGATACTGTCAGTGTTTTGGGGAGCTTAGCCATTCCAATAGGTGTGCAGTGGTAACTTGTTTAATTTTCAATTCTCTAATGAAAATTCATGTTGTGTAGCTTTGTATGTGCTTATTTGCTATTTGCATACCTTCTTTGTTTAAGTGTCTATCCAAATTTTTTGCCCATTTTTTAAATGGGTTGTTTTTCTTATTGTTAAGTTTTAAATGTTCTTTGTAGATCTTGGACTCAAGTCATCTATCACACATGTGATTTGCAAATATTTTCTCCCAGTCTGTGGCCTGTCTTTGTTTTCTAACAGTGTCTTTCACAAAGCAGAAGATTTAATTTTAATAAAGTCCAACATCATTTTGTTCTTTCATAAATCATGCTTTGGGTGTTGTATTTTGCAGTTTCTTTACTAAAACTAAGGTCATCTAGATGTTTTCTAATACTTTCTTCTAGAAGTTTAATAGGCAATTATTTCATCTGTGAATAAAGAAAATTTTATTTGTTCTTTTCCAGTCAATATACATTTTCTTTTCTTTTCTTTTTGCTTTGCTTTGCTTTGCTTTGCTTTGCTTATTTCACTAGCTAGGACTTCCAGTACAACGTTGAATAGGAGTAGTAAAAGAGGACATCCATGCCTGTTCCCAATTTAGGTGAAGGTGTCCCACTACCATTAAGGTAATGGTCCATCATCATTAAGTATATTGTTAGCTGCAGGTTTTTTGTAGACATTCTTTATTAAGTTAAGGAAGTTCCTATTATTCCAAGTTTGCTGAGAGTTTTTATTATGAATGTGTGTTGGATTGTGGAATGTTTTGTCTATATTAATTGATATAATTATATGATTTTTTTTCTTTAGCTTGTTGATGTGTTGGATTATATCTATTGATTGTCAAATGTTGAACCAGCCTGGAATACTTAGAACAAACCCCATTAGTCATGGTGTATAGTTCTTTTTATGCATTGTTGAACTTTGGCCTAGCTTTTTCATTAGATATTCAATAATGAGAGAGAGGAGATCTTTGGGGCTGAGACCCCAAAGAATTATTGTGCAATAGTGTCTTCCACCTTTAGTTTATAAAGAATGCCATGTGACATACTGAGTTGTTATTCCTTAGAAAGTTCAAGAAGAAAGTTAGACAGCCTTTAATTTGATACATAAACATTAGGGATAGCTGGAGAAGAATTATGTACATGAGAAGGGCTGACAAAAGGTGACTAGAGATAGTAGCAATGGGAAAATTGTTAATCAAAAGGATTCAGATGATAAAAAATAAAGATCTCATGGTGAGCAGATAAAAAAATGAGAGCCAAGTTTTGGGGAAAAATGTATCTGACTGGACTGGGAAACCTTATCCCCAACTCATTGATTAAAACCAGAATGCCAAGCTCTCAATTTCTTCTCTTAAGACTCACTTAGGCC
This sequence comes from Pseudorca crassidens, assembly GCF_039906515.1. NCBI lineage: Eukaryota > Metazoa > Chordata > Mammalia > Artiodactyla > Delphinidae > Pseudorca > Pseudorca crassidens. The sequence continues at coordinate 65,815,136 of NC_090312.1, forward strand.
TTCTCACTTTTATTCTTTACAGAAGTGTTCATTTAAGAAAGAGAATTATTTTTTATTATTCGTAAAAAATATAAAAATGCTTTTTATTTTATAAAATTTCTTTGGTTAGAGGAACTGCTTTTGCAGTGCTTGATTGACATTTCTTTTCAGTTGTCTTTCCTCACAGGAGGTGAAGGCTTATTTAAGAAAAGATGAGATGACACAAATAGAGCTATTCTAGCTTATTTTTCCCATCTCATCATTCCATGAAAATTTAGAGAAGAGTCATATTATGGTTCTTTCTTTTGCCAAGTTTTGATAAGAATCATGACGATAATCAAGATGATGATGATCCTCATCTTCTCACTTCCCATAGCCATCAATACATTGTGTACTATCACAATTTGCAAACTGTGGCCTAATGCTTCATTTGAATTTATGCTTGAAAAATAAAATACTTTGTTTCCTGTTTTAACTCTGACATGTAAAGAACTTAAAAACTTTCACTCTGTCCTTATAACAAGAAAAAACTGAACTAACTGAAAATACAATTTTTTTTAGCACCCATAAGAGAACTGAGGTTGTAGAGGAAAACATCACCCCATTTGGAAATAGGCCAATTCAGAATCATAACCAAGATATGCTTGCCTAGAGCAAAAGCCACCCACTGGAAACATAAGCTACTAGGAGCAATGGTAATGGTAATTTTGATGAATTGCTAGAAATTGAGTATAGACTATCATGAGAATCATAAACTCCTTGGACCTGTAGTCTTAGGGGGTTACTGCTAAAGAACCATACTATTCAGGAGCAAGGGTATCACTCTGAAGATCCAAGATAAATCTCTTTGTGGCTCCTGCAGCGAGAGGTGAAGAGTAATCATTGCAAGATATGCCAGCACATTATCAGTAATAAATGCCTAAACCTAGAATATAAGACTTTGCCAGAGACTTATCCAAACTAGAGAAACATCATTCCTTCCGCTCCAGCCCTCTTTTGTTTTCTGTCTAATCTATGGAAGGCAAAAGTCTATAACAATGAAGAAACACTTATGCAATCACAGCCCAGAGACAAAAAGACCACTAAATTATGATTTAATCCAAAGATTGTACAAAACTTCCCCTCCTCTACATATAACCACCACGAAACAGGGTGACAGTATGATACCAGTGGATTACATCTGAAAGAACTTCAAAATGCAAACTGTCTTTGAAGAAGAGTACTTAGAGAAGAAAAGACATGAAGACAAAAAGGACACTAGATGAATTGAAGCCTTTGGCACCTACAGCAACAGTAAATATTAAACGCAGCCCAACACTTAACCTGATTGAAATAAATCCTCACACTAATAGTCAATTTAACCCAGCTTCAAATACCCAATACAAAATTTCCAGCTTCCAAGAAAAAAGTTCAAGGCATGCAAAATATAAGAAAAAAAAATCTAAAGACAAAAAGTAGTACTGTACCCAGACCCAGATATGACACAGATGATAGAATTGTCACAGTTTAAAATAACTATGATTAATATACTGAAGTGTCTAAGGAAAAAAGTAGACAACACATTAGAACAGATTGGTAATGAAAGCAGAGAGCTAGAAATTCTAAGAAAAGGAAATATTTAAAATCAAAACACTGAGGGCTTCCCTGATGGTGCAGTGGTTGAGAGTGCACCTGCCGATGCAGGGGACACGGGTTCATGCCCCAGTCAGGGAAGATCCCACATGCCGCGGAGCGGCTGGGCCCATGAGCCATGGCCACTGAGCCTGCGCGTCCGGAGCCTGTGCTCTGCAACGGGAGAGGCCACAACAGTGAGAGGCCCACGTACTGCAAAAAAAAAAAAAAACACTGTAACAAACATGATGGATGTCTTTGATGGGCTCATCTGTAGACTATGCACAAATAAAGTCAGTGACCTTGAAAATGAATCAATGGAAACATCAGAAACTGAGATGTAATGAGAAAAAAAAAAAGAATGAACAGAATAGACTATCCAAGAACAAAAGAACTACTTCAAAAAGTGTAGCATACATGTAATCAGAAGAAATAAGAATGGAACAAAAGAAATATTTGAAGTAGTAATAACAGAAAACTTTCCAAAATTAATGTCAGACATCCAGGCACAAATCCAGGAAGCTTAGAGATAATCTAGCAGAATAAATACCAAAACTATTACACAAGACATATCATATTCAAACTGCAGAAAACCAAAGACAAAGGAAACATCTTGAAAGAAGCCAGAGGGAAAGAAATACACATTTTCTATACAGGAGCAAGGATAAGAATTTCAGTAAATTTCTTGCCAATAACCATACAAGAAAAAACAGAGTAAACTAAAATATTTTAATTATTAAAAGAAAAAAGAAACAATGTAAAATTCTATATCCAGAAAAATTATTCTAAAAAGTGAAAGAAAAATAAAGACATTCTCTGATAATCAAAAACTGAAAGAATTCATCACCACCATATTGTTCTTGCAAAAATGTTAAAAGAAGTTTTTCAGGCAGAAGTAAAATGATATAGTTCAAAAACTCAGGTATACATAAATGAAGGAAGAGCTATTTATATAATACTCCATTCTATCAATAGAACAGAAGAATGCACATTCTTCTCAAGCTCAAATGAAGCATTCACCAAGATAGACCATATTCTGCAGCATAAGATACTCTTAAACAAATTTAAAAGCAGAGAAATCATACAAAATATGTTTTCAATTCATAATGAAATTAAACTAGACATTAATAACAGAAAGATAGTTTAGAAATCCCCAAATATTTGAAGTAATCTACATATTCCTAAATAACACATGGCTCAAAGAACAAGTCTCAAGAGAAATTAAAATATTTCAACCTAAATGAAAATACATGTCAAGTTATGTGCATGCAGCAAAAGCAAAGCTTTGAGGAGGAATTTATATTATTAAGTGCATACATTAGAAGAGAAAAAAGATTAAAAATTATAACCTAAGCTTCCCCACTAAGATACTAGAGAAAGAAGGCTAATCCAAACCTAAAGCAATGTGAAGAAAATAAATAATAAAAATTAAAGCAGAAGTGAAATATGGAATACAGAAAAAGATAACAGAAAATCAGTGAAACCAAGACCTGGTTCTTTAAAAAAAAAAAATGAATAAAATCAATAAACCTCTAGACAGGCTAAGAAAAAGAGAGAAGACACAAGTTACCAAAATCAGAAATGAAAGAGAATTCATCACTACTGATCTACTCATCCCCAAAACATTACAAGGATAAAAAATAATTCTATAAAAATCACATACTAAAAATAAAAATAATTGCTGGTGAAAATGTAGAACAACAGGAACTCTCATTCATTACTAGTGGAAGTTAAAAATGGCACATCCATGTTGGAAGATAGTTTGGCAATTTATTAATGGTAAAAGGAAATGATGTATCCAGCCACAAAAAAGCATGGCTGAATATTAAATACACACTGCTAAGTGGAAGAAGCCAGTATACAAAGTGTACATATTGTATGATACCCTGCAAAAGGCAAAACTACAGAGATTCTAAAAAGATCAGTGGTTGCTAGGACAAAGTGTTGATGAGGTGAAGCACAAATGATTTTTTAGGGTGGCAAAACTACTTATTTACGACACAGTAATGATGAATACGTGACATTATGCATGTGTCGAAAACCTTAGAAACTTCCAGCACAAGAGTGAAGCTTAATGTATGCAAGTTTTTAAATGTCATTTAGGATGTTGGGAGCTCCCAAGAATGAATGAGAGTGTGAGAAACAATTTAAATGTATTATAAATATGTGAAAAACTTCACCAAAGGGGATTCAGGAATAAAGGGCTGGCCAAAGTTAATTTGCAAATCAGTGGAAACTATAAGACTAAAGGCAAAAACAACTATACTAAGCACTGTGGTCTTAGTTGATGAAGTTGTTTCCCATAGGAGTGTGTGTTAACTACTCTGTTACTACTATATATGAATATCAGAATTGAACAATAATTGAATTTATGTTAATGATGGGAGTCAGATTATTCACTGTTGGATTGAGAGGTTACATACAAGCAAATGCTGGGGGCTAGAATGATCCATGTTTAATGGATTAGAATTATACCCATCAGTACGGATTCATGTTTTGCTTAATATAGACACAGATGGTTACATATAGAAATATTTATTGATACGTTAATATACATGAGTTGATATATACACATATATCTCCTTGCATTGTCAGCTGAGACTGGCTAGAAGCAACAGCTCTAGATAATAATAGCACCTCTAATAACAAGCCTACCTAGTGCCCAGATATTGTTTTCTATTACTATTCTCCACTGAAAGAACCAAGCCTCCTTAGAGAAATTCTAAATGGGGCAAGAAATATGCAAGATGAGCCTGGAGCGTTTGTAGTGTCATAAACACACACACACATACACATATACACACACACACACACACACACACACACTAATGGGAATATGTCAAAGGGATACAGGAGCCAACTGAAAGAGCTCTCAATGGCCAAAACTGAAGCAATTTGAACAAAATAAATGAAATAGTATTGGATTATAACCCTAAGTATAAAATACATATCTCTGAGTCTACACTTACATAAACAAGTAATGGAATAAATAAAAGAGAGAGAATAAGCAAAACTCACTTGCAGTATTCCAAATAAATTATGTGCCTACTCTGCTCCAAAGGAGATGCGGCATAAATCTCCACTCTGTTAAGTGTCGGCTAGGCATAGTGCTTTCCTTCCAAAGAGAACAGTATGAAAAGGGAGAAAAGACAGTAACTTTACAATGCAGAAACCTGACAATACCTCAGCCAGGTAATCAAGATTAATATCCTTAGTGATATCAAGTCAATAGTATGTACCGTGCTATAATAGTAAGTGCATTGAAGTGATGGAAATGATACTTTACCTTTGTGGCTTCCTTCCAGGAACACGTAACCTTAGCCTAAGTATGAGGAAAATATCAGACAAAACCCAACGAAGACATTCAAAAAATTACCTTACCAATACTCCTCAAAACTGTCAATGTTATCAAAAACAAGGAAAGTCTGAGAAATTATCATAGGCAAGAGTTGCCTAAGGAGACATAATGTGTTGAGCACAATGTGGTGTCCTGAATGGGATCTTGGAATAGAAAAGGGAAGTAGGTCAAAAAAACAAGGAAATCTAAATTAAGGGTTTTTGTTATAATAATGTATCTATATTGGTTCATTAATTGTAACAAATGTATTATGATAATGTTAAACGGTAATAATAGGGCTAAAGAGGTATGAGGAGTATGGCAAGTCTCTCTCTTTTATAATCTTTCTGTAAATGTAAAATGTTTGTCAATTAAAGGTTTTATTTTTAAAATATGCTTGATTTCACACTTTCCTTGAATCACTGCAGTAACAGCTAACTGTTTTGTAACATATCTGACATAGTTCAGACAAAATAAGTTAAGGAAAATATCCAATTTTTTTGGAAGTCAATTTTTTAATTTTTATTTTATGTCAGAGGATAGTTGATTTACAATGTTTTGTTAGTGGAAGTCAATTCTTCATGATTCTCTATTTCTACACATTTTGTGAACAGGAGAACTGATTTCCCTTTATTCCAGACTATCTTTTTAAGGATATTTGTATAATGAACAGGTTTTGGAGACAGAGATAATGTCTGCCTTCTAAGGAAAGCGTGGGCAAGCACTTTTGCCGAAATTCAGAATTCATTTGTAATGAAACTTGCTATGCATGCAGGCTTTAATCTGGGTCCATTAACATTGCCTAGTGTGATTTCGAGCAAGGGGAATTGACACAGATATGCTGATGTTCATGTTGCTTGCTGGACCATGAGTAATAATGTTTTTTTCTCTGACCCAGCGATCTCATGTCTTCTGTCAGCCTCCCTGAAACTATGGCAGTTTAACTTACTAGCTTTCAAGTAGGACAAAACCTTAAATCCTTCACAGTTCTTGATAATATTCACATTTAAACATTAATATTGATTAGTTTTCACTTATGAGTAAGTTAAACTCTATAATACATAGGGGCTTTGTCTTTATTTACTCTGGAATTTTCTGCTAAATATGAACTTTCTTCCTTTTCCCTACTGCTTTGCATTTTATTTGACTTTTTATTCTTAATACTAATAACCAAATTTATTAATCCTCCTCAATGAACTATTTTATATATGCATTTCCCCCATATAATCATCACAATAAACAGAAGTGGCCTGATCCTCTTATGCACCAATTTAAATATTTTTAAAATGTCTTTTTGGTTGATAAATAGCTATTGTTCTAAAACTTTCCCCCCCAGCCTATTCCCATTGTTTCTGATACCCTAGTACCTTCCCAAGATACCTACACCTCCTTTTGAGGCAGAAATTAAAGGACTAATATTTGTTCTAGCCCAGGGTCAGGAAATGGCTAGAAGAGCTACAGCCTCCTGAAATTGTTCAAAAGTGCTAGTTAAAATTTTTAATATTATATCTGATAATATACACATTGTATTAACAATGAATCTGAGGATCGGAAAGGATGGTAACTTATCCAAAATTTCATAGCACATAAATTCTGAGGCTAGGATTTAAATACAGAACTGGTTGAAGACCTTCACTGGTCTTCTATGTTCCTTTGCCTCTGTTTTTCTAAGCAGGTATGCTCTTTTTTTTTTTTTAGACTTTTAAATGGGGGACACATTTGCCTTACTCTACTCATATCTGTATCTATATCTGTATCTCTATTGCATGACTCAAAATTCCCATTAGGAAGAAGTCCTAGGTGATAGCACAATAGTCTATAGGCTTAATATCTGATAAGTAGCAAAAGATCCTATGATGTGATGTGAAAAAATGCAGGGCCTGACATCCTTCACATATCAAAAAACTTATATGTCATCTACTGTGGGTTATAGTGCTTTACCCAACTTAATTGGCTCCAGGAAACAAATATGTGGGCAAAATTACAATGCCACTGAGACTTGATGCATAATAAAGACCTAGTAAAAATTTCAGCCCACTTGAAGAGCAATATAATTGCTACTAACTTGAAAAATTTAGTGGTTAAAGTATTTTAGAAGCATACTTGTACAAACTTCCTTTTCTCTAAGCACTAGAATATCTTGAAAGATATTTCCTTTGAAATTATTATGTTTTTTCCAATTTCCAAGGCTCTAATGAGATTTTGCATAGGTTAGCCACTAACAGCATTTGGTAGAAAAGGCCTCTGATAACCTCTTCTGCATCCAGATATACTCACGTAAATCTATGAAAAGCAAATGACAGAACTGAATGTTTGTGTTCTCTTTCTAGTCATAGAGGGTTGGAGGGTAAAAGCCTGGAGATACAAAAAGGCAAAATTAAATTCTAGATATAAAAGTCCAAGACATCTATTTTAAAGTAGACATTAAGGTATTAAAAGAGACTATTTAATCTTTGAATTTACAAAACAACCCAACAACAATTAACGATTTTATTGCGATTGGAAAAGAGAGTAGGAAACAAGTATCCTCTGTAAATTCCTTTAAAAATTACATTCCTCATAAACTTGATGCAATTAACTTCATTACCAAATAATCGGAAATATGTTTATGAGTTAAAATATAGTAACAATTTTTAATAACTCTTTTCTTGTGGGGTAATACATTTGTTTTTATAATAATCAACAGAAATGCTAACTTTTCAAATATGTGAAGAACTTTGTGTCACCAATGTTTATTTAAGAGAGTAAAATATAGACCTCTCTACAGACTCAACTAATTGGTTTATTGCTCTGAAGAGCTAGTCACAAGGAAAACAGTTGGTAGCAGGACCTTTTCAACATAGATTATTATATGAAATAAGTAATTTAAGCCTTCACAGACTGTTACCAGCTGGTCAATATGGGACAACATCTTCAGAGGCATAATAAGGATGGTGCTCTAGTTTACAATCAACAGCTACACTCCAACATAACCTTTACCACCAGTGTCAATAAACTTCAGAGCCTCTCTATTTTCCTTCAAAATCCTTAAATTGGTTTGTATAATTTGTCTAAATATATTTATTTTGTTTTAGCAAAAGAAAAAGCAAAGATGATGTTAATATAAAATGAAAAATTTTTTTTTCAAAGAAGACTCATCGTATTATTTTTAATGGAATATATTTTTTCAAAACCTTTTACCATAGTGAAAACTTGGATTCATAATTTAGCTAGTTATGTAGATAGAAAAACAGTGGTTAGTTATTTGCTGAATTTTAAGAAGAAAAGTCAGTTTTTGTTCATTAATAGTATTAAGATTTTAGAAAATTGCCATGGATGCTATTAAAATACTATCGATTTGCTAAAGTGTGATTAATTCAGGTTGCTTTCAGGATGTCTACCTATGGCTAAACAAAGGATTCCATACCATTACTTCTGCCTAGTGGGTAAAATATGATAAATAATGTGTAAGCCTGCAAAGGACCATTACTGTGGATTTTGGTCTTCATCACTACTGGAGCAATGCCTTGTAATGTTTAATGTGCACCTGAACAGCTGATTTAGGAGATCTGGGATGGGACCCATGATTCTCCATTACTAACAAGCTCAAGATGAAAATAATGTTGCAAATCCACGTGTCACGGTGTGGGTAGCAAAGTACTAGAGAACACATCTGAGAAACTTTGGCTTTCATGTGATACTCCAAACCCAGTAGGTCTATTTTTGAACAAAAGTAAGTGATTATGCATCTCTTGTGATACCAGTTCACTTTTCTGCTTGATGAGATTCTAGGTTCTAGGAGAGCATTGTCACAAATATTGTAAATGTACATATGGGTACGAAAATCATCACTCATAGTACCTAAAATTAAATAAAGGCTTAAGATATGTTTTAATATTTATTTCTATATGTATATATTTTCAAAAAGTCATAAGTTCATACTGATGCCTCCAACAACAAAGGGTTCATTCTCATCTTCTCCCTTTTCTTATTGCTAACTTCCTTTTCCAAAAAAGAAAAACCTGCTTTTTACTAATCAAATACATTCACTAATTTGCTCAGTCCTAGAATTCACACAAAGTAGTTTCAGAATTGCTAACCTGTACTACTGTGACAAACACTTATTAACTAGTACAATAATTATTTATAATTCTATTTGTCTTAAATCTTCAGTTATTTTGTCAAAGTCCTATGTTCCAAAGTTACTTAGGTTACTTCTTCCTGAGTACCCACTCTTCTCACCTTTGTAGTATAGGTGATATTCACTTGGAACATAAGTTTATTTGTTTCAGTTTATATTCTGTATTGGTGGGGGTTTTTCCTTTCAAATTCTCCAGTTTTGGCTGATTTTATGTATCTATTTTTTAACTGGGTAAAACATTGACATGCTTCTAAAAGTCAGAACTTCATAAAAATATATACTCAGCAAAGTGTTATTTTCCCCATCACTTTTAGTCCATTCTCATCCCTCCATCTTTTCTACCCTATTCCTACCTTTTCTTGTAGAGAAGCAATCTCAGTCATGTTTGCTTATCTTTCCTGTTTCTTTTTTGTATAAATAAGCAGAATCTATGTCCTAGAACAATTTATTAAAAATACTATCTTTGAGATGACAATTTTATCATTTACTAAATTTCCATGGGTACTTGTTCTAGTTCTGAATGTTCTATTCTACTCCACTGATATGTTTGTCTAGCCATGTACCAGTTTTAATTATAAGGACTTTATAGTATACTTAATATTTGATAAGGATCAGCTTTCTCATGATCTTTTATGGAAAGCTAGCATATTGTAGATATTATTTTGCACTTTCCTTCCTTCATTTAACAATATACCCAAGAAAACACTCTTTATATATTCATAAAATATATAAAATCTTTGTCATTTTTTTCAGCTTAATAGTATTCACACAATTTAAACAACTGCTTTATTTTATATGAGCATTTTGTTTGTTTGCAATATATTGAAACTACAAACAATACAGTCAATAACCTTGGCATGTGCATTTCATATTTTTGGAGATGTATCTTCAGGATAAACTACTGGAAGTAGAATTATTTTGCCAAAATGTAAGCACTCAATAGTTTTGTTAGATATTTCCAGTTTCCCCTGTAAAAGGGATATACCCGTTTGCTCTTCCCCCCAGCAATAAATGAAGAGTATCTGTCCCTCTACAGCCTCCCCAATAGAAGACAATATAGGTGAGATACAGTATATGAATGTAGTTTCAATTTGCATTTCTTTAATTATAAGTGAGGATGAACATTTTTTCATAGGCTTAAAAGAATAAATATCCAAGGATATTTTTGCCCACTTTTCTATTGGGTTTTCTCTCATGTTTTAACAACTTGAGGAATGCATTGAAAATTCAAGGAGTTTCCAATCCATCTGGCTTTTACTTTCTGCTATGCCTGTTGGGTCTTCACTACCCATGTGTGTAGGCCCTCTCTAAAAGGGAAGAAAATTTCTAGAGAGCAATCAGTATTCTAAAGGCTTGGCTAGGGACTGGCACACACATCTCCCACACATTATATTGGTCAAAGCAAGTTACAGTTTCAACCAAAATTCAAAGTGTCGGTAGTGAAGAAGTATCCTTCACCCCATGACTAGAGCATATTTCTGTTGCATAGTAAGCGAAGTATGGTCAAGGGCAGAGAACTGAACCATCTTCTGCAAGTAACCTAAAACAAGCATTCTGAAAGAGATGTGATGAGAGAGAATAACAGATTGGGTGATTCTAACTTATACTGGGGAATAATTCAAGACATTTTCAAGAAAGAACCTTTGAAAATGAGAATAAGAAAATTTTGAATAAGAACCAAAATAATTAAGAGAATAGCAGCACCCAGGCACAAGAACCCAAGACAGTAATGATTATAGTGCTAACAATCTGATAGGCCTAATTATAATAGAACTTACCAAAGGCCATCTTGCACACTAATCACTCGGCAATTTCCTGTAACATAAACCTCATAACAATCTTATGAGAAAGGGATGATAACCTTCTCTTTATGAATGGGTAAAAGTATTCTTGCTCAAGGTTACAAGCTTGACCTCATATAGACCTGGAATTTTAAATCAAGTCCTCTGTTCACTAAACCTCATATGAATCCCTCTCCATGAGGAAATATCTATTTCAGGCAATAGTTCCTCCAGAGACTATGCACAGTTCAAACACGTCTTGCAAACTGTGTGAATAATTTTTTTAAAATAGCAAATTACATAAATGTTCACAGTAAAGGTTGTCTCAGGTGCATAATTATATTGAAAAATATTCCTCAACTAGTTCTCTATTTAGAGGAAGAATCCATAGGACTTCGTCTGTTATATTTTTCTACCTGTAGCTATCGACACTGACTAAATATTTTAATCATTTAGGGAGAAATTTTAAATAATCTTGATGGAAGAGGCAAAAGTGAAACAAATTAAATCAGAAATTCTAGGATTGGATCACAGGAACAAGTATTGATTTTTAAAGCTCCCAGTGATTCTAAATGGGCATTCACAGTTGAGACACTGATCTAGAATGAAAAAAACCCACTGGGAAAATAACACTGATGAACCTCCAAAAACAAAACATTAACCTGAATTTACCATTTATAATGTGCCATTCCCCAGGGAATAACTTTAGTCTTTGTTGTTCCCTTGAAAGCTATCGTAATCACTTATTTATGCTTCTTTTATTCACCTTATTCATATTTATTGATCTCATATTTAATTAAAAAAATACTTTTTGTATTATTGCAGTAGTTTTTATTCTAAGTTTGAAAATAATTGTTGAGAAACTGGCACATAAAAGACAATATAGTAGCCAGTGTGAGCGATACAATAAGGAACATTTCTCTAAAGAACCTATTGCATAGAAAAGACATACATGAAGATAATACAAAATTTTTAAGAACTAGAACTATATAAAAAATTGGTGTAAAATGCCATGAGAATTGAAACCCGAGAAATATAACTTCTGATTTAGGATATCAGGGAATAATTTTTGGAGGAGATGACTTTTAAGCAAGGCCATCAAGAATGGATAAACTTGCTGACACTATGTGGATTAAAATAACCACATTCTAAATAGATTCTGGTTTACAATAGGAAGGTAACTGCCATTTTGAATTGTACAGACAGCCAGAAATGTCCATGCTTCTCACCTTTCTGTAGTGGAAGAATACAATAGTGACTCAGAAAAATCAGTTGCTTTGGAAACTCTATTGATAGCACCAGAAATTTTAAGGTATTAACTGAGATTAATTAGTTCTTTCTTCCAACATGGACTATCATTTGTACTCTAGTACAGTGTTACTATATCAGATCTTTTTCTATTAGACCAATAGAGGAAAATATTTTATAATTAATAAAAGTCTAAATTTTTGAAAACAATTCTTTAATTCATTTTCAATTGCTCAGCATATATAAACTATCAAAGTACTTTATTGCATATTCCTACGGATGATTGCTTTAATAAAAAGATTACTTTTGCAATTACTATGTTAATTATTTTCATGTAATTCTAAAGCAATGAAGAAAACAGTATTTGGAAATTGATTGCTATTTTGAATGAGCATCTACCCTGATCTGGTTTGCACTTTCAATTAGTTTAGAAAATTATCTCTTATTCTTTTGTCATGGTTTGTGAAAAGGTTATCTCAATGGCTTTAAATACATTTGGTTTATTAGGTATTTTAAAACATGTTAGAAATAAATAACTGCTGGGTGATTTTTAGTGATCATGGGGTTTACTTCCTCAACTAACCCAGCCCTAAAATAAATTATATAACTACTAAGAATAGTGTTTTAGAGAGGAACTGAATATATAGCATAAATTTAATTATCTATGAAGTGATATAAAAATTAAGGAAAGGCTTCCTGGAAAAGAGCAGCACATTCTCCGTGTTGGACAGTTGATATTCTTAGAAAGAGTTTCCTGAGGGCTTTCAATATATGTAATTTTACAAATAAACTCCGAAATAGACTCTTAGTGAGTTATAGGTGTACGTTCTCATTTATTCATTTAACAAATACCTAATAATCATCTACTCTATGCAGGAGACTTTATTAGATTATGTTTATCATTTGGAAGAAGTTAATTTGAGCTTAATAATATTTTTACAAAAGTAAAATTAAATCATGTGATTATTCATGATTAAATAATGCTAATATGTATGAATTTGGGCCAGTAGGCAATAAAATAGTTCTTGGCATAAGCTGATTATTGATTAAAATGCTTTGAATGAATCTAAAACACTATTTCACTAGTTTATGTAGAATCGGCATAACATTATATTTTAACATTAAATTTGCATCCAATAAAATTACATTAATTTTATCCAAATCACAACTTTGAAAGGTAAGAAATTGACCTGGCTTGGTAAACTAAGGTAATAAATGAAACAAGGCTTGAGACTTAACTGTTTTTAGAATGGCTACAATTTCTCAAGAAGGTCTAATAATCTTTTCAATCAGAATCCTATTGTCACAGATTTTTTTTTCCTTTTTCCAAAGAAAAGAGTCCATCCCTAATAAACATCTCTTACAGAAACCAGAATGCCATCTACTGGCAACCTCCAAAATTCTATAAACTGTTAAACAAAACAAGTTATACTTAATCAATTTAAAATAAGATATATATATTTGATAAAGAAATACCTAGATTTTGAAATAATATCTATATTAATATGCTCACATATTTAAAAATTGACGTATTATCTAAATGCACATTACATTTTATTACCTTCATAGGGAAATGCTTCCATAGAATAATATAAATGATATAAGTACCAAATAGCTAATATCCCAATGTTCTTACTAACTTTCAGGGGTAAAACTCCATTAAATAAAAAAGGTATTCAGGGTTCAAAAATATTGTTTAATATTTCTAGATATCATTATGTCACCAATTTATTTCTTAACTTACTATTTAGTTCCAAAGAATATTGATAGAAATTGTACACAGCATAGATATGAGAGTTTTATTGAAAGCTGATTTTGTGATTAAAGGCTGCAGGAAAAGCACAATGAAATTTTATAGTTAGTTATGTAACTAATTGACTTAACAAGCCTTTTGAGGAAAAGCTTTAAAAATGTATTGTTACCAAATATAATCATTATTTTTAAATAGTTAAAAATATTAACTATTAAACTATTAAATATTAAATTTATACCTATAATGTCATATGTACATACATATGTATGTGTATATATATATTCCAGATGTTTATATATGTGTATATGTAATATATATCCCAGATGTCTCATTCAATTGATTCTAAAATAAAAGAAAGTAATGAACATAGAAAATCAACTTTTGATTTTAAAGCATCAATAAGATCTTTAAAAAATAATCCATGCATCATTTTACTGGTTTACTGTAAGCATTTTCTTATCCTTTCATTGTTCTTTCATGTATATTTTTCACACTTATAAGATTTAATTCCAAGAGAAGAATTCACACAAAGATTATGGAAGCTTTGAGAATGGATGCATATCATAATCTGCCTTGTAAAGCAACCAATTCCCCTACATTTTGTAGGGGTCTTGTTCCCTCAATCTATCAGTAGGAGGCTTTATGAGGGAAGCCTAAAGGCCATCATGCCATCCTATGAATGTGCATAATTCATACATAAGAATGTATTTCAGGGAACCTTGAAATCTTGTCATGTCTTTTTCAGTTAAAGTATGAGAAGAGTACTTAAAAGGTAAATCCTATCCATCCAGAAAGTCATTTTTAAAAGGCCATTATAAAAGAAGTTCTTAGAACTCTGGCTCCAGCAAAGATATAAAGGTTAAAAATTGCCTAGGAAGTCCTATTCTATGATTATCTTATTTTAAATGCAGATTGTCAGCAACTTTGAACCATGCATGTTCATGATAAAGTTTAGAGAAATGAAAAGACACGATAGGAAGAAGAAGAGCATTTTCTTGCACAGAAATTTAAGAAAGAAATGTTAAATGTAACACAAAATGTTAAATAAACCAGCTTTAAAATTGTGATAATTATTATAAAGGCAAAGAAGATAGTATTAATTTATTTTCCAATTGCTCGTATATGTTAATATTTGGTATACTCTTTTTTACTTAAATATAATAATTCACAGAAAAAGCATTCTGTAGTGACGTACTCAGATTTTGAATGATCCATATAAAACTATTCCTTGCAAAGGAGTTTTGTAATCTACTTTCAAAAATGCAAGAGATTCTACACATTAATTCATTAAGAAATTTGAAATTAATTTATGCCTATACACAGATATATGTATTATCTCATTGCTTAAATAAAAAAAATTTATAAAGTAACTGGACTATCTTGCCCTTGTAAAAGTGCACTATTTAGACCACAGAAAGAAATTTTAAATGAATTAAAATATTACATATCATCTGCTCTTCTTTCTGTCCTGAAAAAATTTTCAGGTAGCCAACTGTTCTGAAATAAATTTCCCTGCAGTTGCTATAGTGATGATAATAAAGTTCCTGCTTCTATTTGTGTGATAGAGGTTCCTAGCAGAACACTTGAAAAGGTAAGCTAATCAAAATGAAGACACTGTTACTTCTCATCTTTAAGGCAGCCTCCTTGAATTTAGTTCACAATTACAGAACTCAACCATTGTTGACAATTCTATTATATGTATATTATCGTAATCCTTCTCAATGCCACCCTAAAAACTATACAGCAGAGATGAGCCCTCTTTTTTTTATTACAAGTTAAAGTCATTGGACAGAAGATATTTAAGTTAATTCTAAATGTTTTGTGAGAAAATCAATGATTGAAGCAAACGTACTGCTCCATTAGCTATTTTTATCCTAACAATATAATGATTGTATGTTATGTATTTATTTACAATGTAATACATATGTAATATGTAATACAATGTAATACATATGTATGTATGTATTTCGCTTCAATGGTACACATTGTCCAAGTCTTATTTTATCTCAGTGTTGACGCAAACTAAAGAGCTTAAGAGTTACTTGTCAAACTGGATGCATCATCAAAGGCATGTCATAGACAAAGCAGTATTGCTTAAATATATATTATACCACGGTGATGTAGAAAAGTAATAGTATTTACTTTAAAACTTTTGGGAAATTTAGATAGCTTTAAAAATTGTTGGTTCAGAGAGCAATTATGCAAAGCAGCTCATACACGTATAGAAAGCATTTTATGTCATTTTGATAAAGAAGCAGAAATGTTTATTCTGACTCTCAAAATCCAAATGGTTAGTTAAAAATAACCGTCACAGTTCAAGGAAGTATTTTACTGAAATACTTACCACACTTTACAATCATGGTTCTATTATAAAGTTGCATAGCAATTGTCTGCTAGTAGAACCTGTGGGTATTTTACTTAATTAGCATGCTTATTCTTTTATATTTTCATTAGCTCCTAAAAGCAATCTTTTTGGTTATAAATAAGCTATGTTATCAATGGTGTATATTAGTTTTCTATTGCTGTGTGACAAATTATCTCAAATTTAGTATCTAAAACAACACTGGTATATTAATGAGTCCAGGCACAGCGTGACAGGCTTACAATTTCCGGTCCCGGTCAGAATTCACCCGTTCTAAGTCTGAAATCAAGTTGTCAGGCAAACTGAGTTCTCCTCTGGAAGCTCTCGGATAGGATCACTTTAAAATTCATTCAGGTTATTGGGAAAATTCAGTCCCTTGTGATTGTAGTACTAAAGTATGTGTTTCCTTGGAGGCTATTAGTTGGGGGTCCACTCTGCTCTGCCGGTAGAAGCTGCCTGCATTCCTTGTCTCATACCCCTCCCACCACCTTCAAAGCCAGCAAAGGAGAATCTTTCTCATGTAGAAACCCTCTCATTCTCTGAATCTCTGAGTTGAGGAAAATCCCAGTACATTTAAAGGGCTCCACTGATTAGGTCAGGCTCACCTTAAAGAATCTCCCTTTGTTAAAGTCTACTGTGGCATATAAATTAACCCAATTTGGGCAGTAAAGCCCATCATATCCATGGTCCTAGGGATTATGGAGGGTGTATATACCAGAGGGTGGATATTGTTGGGGCTCACCTTAGAATTCGTCTACCATGTGATGAAAATGCACTTGGTTATTTCATGTGACAGGTGCCATTCATATATATATATATATATATATATATATATATATATATATATATATATATGACTCAAGATAGATTGAATGTAATACAGTACTAAGAAATTTATTTAAAAATGTAATTGTAATTTTTTTTCCAAGATAGAAGGTGAGTGTACAGTTACAGGGAATTACAAGCTTTCATACAGCATTATGTAGATGGTACAAGGTGATTGAAGCCCTCTTTTCTTTCTCAAAATTGCCAATAATAGAAGACCACAATCATAATCCAAAATCAAATGACACTGAAAGGTAACTCAAGTAGTTTATAGAAGCACTTTGGTCAAAATTCTAACTCATCTCGGTTTTCCTATCATTTTTTTCTTTACTAGGATACATTTGGGCAAGCTATAAAAATACAGACATGCAAAAAAGAGAGATGAATATGAAAGTCAATTTTTTTCATTACGAAATTGGGATAAGTTATGTGTATCAGTGTTTCAGTTTGGGAATTACACAACTTGAATTTGATTTCATGCTCTATCACTTATTAACTTTGTGATCTTGAACAAGCTAATACACCCTTTGATCTTCAATGTTGTTACCTGTAAAATGGAAATAATAATTGTATGTAATATATCTGTTGTGAAGAAAATTGGGATAGAGCATATAGCCTAATTCTTCCATAAAGCCAAGTACTCAATAAAGGGCAGTTGTTGTTATTAGTATTATTATTATTGTTTTTATTGATATTACTTACCAAGCATTTATGTAAGATGTTCAAGGAATAACAAAAATTACTAATATATTTATTATTATATAAATATAGTATAGAAGTGATAATCGATGCAATATAGAGAGAATTTTAATTAATCCTCACAACATTTTATGATATAGATATTATTATTTCCATTGTGCAGATAAGGAAACCAATTACGGTTGTTATAAGATAAGCTCAAAGCCCAGAACTGGTTGGTAGCAGAGTGAAGATTCCAACTAAGTCCTATGCTTGCAGTCATCCCTCTCTGCTACACACCTTTCCTAGAAGTCACGGGAGCCCATTCACTTCAATTACCTACCTGACCTTATAAACGATGGCTGCTTACCACCTGATATTCAGGGAAATTCTCAATAAACCAGAAAACTGATTACTATCTAAACATCTATACATATATATTTATGAAAGTTCAAGTGACCCTAATACCAGAGAACACCTAAGTTGAGACAATGATACCATTTGCACAAAAGTCTTATTAGATCTACTGGTAGTTTCAAACCATGTTACAAGCACAGTCTAAGTCATCTTAGTAACAAAAGCAATTGTGTGCAAATTTCTGATTATGAAGTTAATAATTTTATTTTACTATGGGCAGTTTAAACCAGAAGTTTATAGTTAAAATGGGTATTTTCCTAAACAAAATATGTTTGTAGGCCAGAGATGTGAAGCCATAACCTGACCAATGACATGTGGGTCATGAGTAAACATATGATCTGCCACAGTGACTCAATTAACCATCCATCAATGTAATTGCATAATACATCAGAAGAGCTAGACTCCACCATTGAGGGTCAGCATCCCATATTAAATTTAACAGGAAAAAGCATCACTATGCTATAGCTTATTTGGCTATAACATAGAAAATATTTTAAAATGATACACTGGATATTCTATTTATATTTTTTGTTCTCTGGAAGAAATTTTTGACAAACAGTTTTGGGCTGCTATTAAGAAATGATTCTTCTTATGGTAAGCGGGTGTAGGTGAAAAGCACAACTTACAAGACAAGTATAGCACTTTAATCAATTCTAATCATGTTAATGTTGAAATAAGAAAGAAGAAGGTATATCATTTACACATTACGTAAATTATGTACAAAGTTAACGCATTACAAACTTCTAAGAAGAGCCATGGGTGAACTGATTTACGCAACTTTCTAGACATTAAATCTTTCTGGAATGCTACGCATGACAAAATAATGACAATACTCTATAAGTAATTTTAAAAATGTGTGTGTGAGGATTAACCTAGATTGGAAGTATGATAGTTAAAAAGCTTGAAATCATGAGCAAATAAACATTGTGCCAGGTTTATATTTCATAATTAAGATGTACTTATTAAATTAGGAAATGCCAGGTTCCTATCTGATATCCTTCTCCTTCATTAAGGTTCACATCCTGAGGAATGATTCCACATCATTAACCTTATGTGAATTTACCCACAAGCCTTAGCATAAAGAGGGAAAAAAAACTGGAGAGGAATTAAAGGAGATATTTTAGTCAATCACTACATAGTTGCTATTTGCATTTTATGCAATTTGCATTACATTTGGAGAGAAGAAGAAATCACTGGCCAGAGCCCTGTTCCTACATAATTATTGATATGGAAAAAAATTCCATGCCACTAGATTTATTTTCTACTTTTCCAGGATTTGACCTTCTCTGGTATGATTAAGTTTTTCCTGACCTACAGTTGTTTGATATAAAACCTTACTAGATTTCTGGGTTTGTTTATTTTTTTCTGGAATTGGCCCACTATTTTAGAATAAAATATAATAGTATTTAACACAAAAATAAGGAAATGTTAAATATATTAACCTTCTAAGAAAACAAAAATTGTATGAGGTTAACTGATTACCTGTTGTGGTAGGTAATAGTTAAAAAGAAAAAAAAAAAAAAAAAAAAAAGAGGGACCAAGAAGAAGAAATGAACAAGCCTTCAAAAATCAGCTCAGTGCTTTGTGACCACCTAGAGGGATGGGATAGGGAGTGTGGGAGGGAGACACAAGAGGGAGGGGATATGGGGATATATGTATACATATAGCTGATTCACTTTGTTATACAGCAGAAACTAACACAACATTGTAAAGCAATCATACACCAATAAAGATGTGAAAGAAAGAAAGAAAGAAAGAAGAGAGAGAGAAAGAAAAAGAAAGAAAGAAAGAAAGAAAGAAAGAAAGAAAGAAAGAAAGAAAGAAAGAAAGAAAGAAAGAAAGAAAGAAAAAGAAAGAAAGAAAGAAAGAAAAAAATATTTTTGCTGCAGAAACTAAACTGCTATGGTTATCAGCACTGATGAGGATGGTGAAATTGTCTGAAAAAGAAACCAGGCACGGCAATGAAAAGATATTCTCTATTACTAAAATTAACTTGAAAAGCTAACATCTACACAGACACTATTTACTCAGTTGGATCCAAATAAGAACTATTTCCTATTTGGGAATTGTCAGTTCTCCCCATCCTTTAGATTTTCATTATCAAAAAACCTCTATAGACTACTGATAATTCTTTAGAGTTAAGTGTACGCTCTTTACCACTCTTCCAGATATAGAGATTTAATCTAAGAATAAAGTCCTTCAGGACTTGGATGCTCCTGTGGAAACAAACACCTTCTGCCACAACTTCACTGCTTCAACCAAAAGTCATGAGGGCTGCTGAGATTATTCTTGCCCATCAAAATCTCTGCCACATTATGTATATCCTACCATCCAAGAAAACTACCTATGATATTCTCCTCACACAAAAGATAGCCAGCAGTTTCAGTGCCAATGCCAAAGCCTTTCAAAGATGTTTAACTGGCAGATTTCCACTTGAAAATTGTAAACTGAAACTTACTTACTTTTACCATTAGGGATGGGCTCACAGGCAAACTTAGTTCATGTCATGCACTTAAGAAATTAAATTCTTATAAAATAGTTCTGTCTGATGTCACCTCATACTTTCATCCACTAAAAAAAAAAGAAAAACAAAAAGGAAAAAGAAAAGAAAAGAAAAAAGGCAAAGAATTGACTGGAGTTTCCATAATAAAACAAAATCTCTTTGTTGTAATAAAATCCTTCATACTTCATTTTGAAGAGATGATCCCACTTTTTTTTGAGTGAATGCATGAAGGTCATATTAGTTTAATTTTTGAAATTCTTTTATGCTACCTCCAAGCATTTTATCCCTTCACCCAATTTTTACTCCTTTCTTTCTTGCTTTAGGGGCCAATGATTTTTAACATGATTCATGTTGCTTTTCTTGGTATTTGGAGGCAGGTGGGATCAGAATCTCCAGAACTATTATAGAACTCCACATAATCACCATGAGAGGACTGAAGTTTCAGGCCCCAATCAAGTTACTGTGTGGGAATTCTGCTACTTTTATGTTCAATATCATTAGTCAGTAGAAAAATGCAAATTAAATCCAAAATGAGTTACCTAATAGACTGGCTACAAAATTAAAATTAAAACTGACAGTTCCAGGTGCTGACAAGGACGTGGCACATCTTGAGTTGACATACGTTGCTGGTGAAAATGCAAAATGATGCAATCAATCTGGAAAACAGTTTGATAGTTTTATATTCATACAATAATCTGCCCGTGCATGTAAATAGCAGCTTTATTTCTAATAGCAGAACATTTTCACAATGTTGATTCCTCCAATCCAAGAACATGGTATATCTCTCCATCTGTTTGTATCATCTTTAATTTCTTTCATCAATGACTTATAGTTTTCTGCATACAGGTCTTTTGTCTCCTTAAGTAGATTTATGCCTAGGTATTTTATACTTTTTGTTGCAATGGTAAATGGAGTGTTTCCTTAATTTCTCTTTCAGATTTGTCATCATTAGTGTATAGGAATGAAAGAGATTTTTGTGCATGAATTTTGTATCCTGCTACTTTACCAAATTAATTGATTAGCTCTAGTAGTTTTCTGGTAGCATCTTTAGGATTCCTTGTGTCATCTGCCAACAGTGACAGCTTTACTTCTTTTCCTATTTGGATTCCTTTTATTTCTTTTCCTTCTCTGATAAATCTTCCAAAACTATGTTGAATAATAGTGGTGAGAGTGGGCAACCCTGTCTTGTTCCTGATCTTACTGGAAATGGTTTCAGTTTTCCACCATTGAGACGTTGTTGGCTGTGGGTTTCTCATATATGGCCTTTATTATGTTGAGGGAAGTTCCATCTATGCCTACCTTCTGGAAGGTTGTTATAATACATGGGTGTTGAATTTTGTCAAAAGCTTTTTCTGCATCTATTGAGATGCTCATGTGGATTTTCTCCTTCAAATTATTAATATGCTCTATCACATTGATTGATTTGCATATATTGAAGAATCCTTGAATTCCTGCAATAAACCCTGCTTGATCATGGTGTATGATCCTTTTAATATGCTGTTAGATTCTGTTTGCTAGTATTTTGTAGGAGTTTTGCATCTATGTTCATCAGTGACATTGGCCTGTAGTTTTCTTTTTTTTGTGACATCTTTGTCTGGTTTTGGTATCAGGGTGACAGAGGCCTCATAGAATGAGTTTGGGAGTGTTCTTCCTTCTGCTATATTTTGGAAGAGTTTGAGAAGGATAGGTGTTAGCTCTTCTCTAAATGTGTGATAGAATTCACCTGTGAAGCCATCTGGTCCTGGGCTTTTGTTTGTTGGAAGATTTTAATCACAGTTTCAATTCCAGTGCTTGTGATTGGTCTGTATATTTTCTATTTCCTCCTGGTTCAGTCTCAGAAGGTTGTGTTTTTTTAAGAATGTATCCATTTCTTCCAGGTTGTCCATTTTATTGGTATAGAGTTGCTCCTAGTAATCTCTCATGATCCTTTTATTTGTTCAGTGTCTGTTGTTACTTCTCCTTTTTCATTTCTAATTCTATTTGCGTCCTCTCCATCTTTTTCTTGATGAGCCTGGCTAATGGTTTATCAATTTTGTTGATCTTCTCAAAGAACCAGCTTTTAGTTTTATTGATATTTGCTATTTTTTCCTTCATTTCTTTTTCATTTATTTCTTATCTGATCTTTATGATTTCTTTCCTTCTGCCAACTTTGGGGTTTTTTGTTCTTCTTTCTCTAATTGCTTTAGGTGTAAGGTTAGCTTGTTTAATTGAGATGTTTCTTGTTTCTTGAGGTAGGATTGTATTGCTGTAAACTTCCCTCTTACAACTGCTTTTGCTGCATTCCATAGGTTTTAGGTCATCGTGTTTTCATTATCCTTTGTTTCTAGGTATTTTTTGCTTTCCTCTTTGATTTCTCCAGTGATCTCTTGGTTATTTAGTAATGTATTGTTTAGCTTCCATCTCTTTGTATTTTTTACAGTTTTTTTCCTGTAATTGATATCCAGTCTCATAGCATTGTGTTCGGAAAAGATACTTGATACGATTTCAATGTTCTTAAATTTACAAAGGCTGGATTTGTGACCCAAGTTATGATCTATCTTGGAGAATGTTCCATGAGCACTTGAGAAGATAGTGTATTCTGTTGTTTTTGGATGGAAGGTCCTATAAATATCAATTTAGTCCATCTTGTTTAATGTATCATTTAAAGCTTGTGTTTCCTTATTTATTTTCATTTCTCATGATCTGTCCATTGGTGAAAGTGGGGTGTTAAAGACCCCTACTATGATTGTGTTACTGTTGACTTCTCCTTTTATGGCTGTTAGCATTAGCCTTAGTCTCATGGATTGAGGTACTCCTATGTTAGGTGCATAAATATTTACAACTGTTATACCTTCTTCTTCGATTGATCTCTTGATCATTATGTAGGGTCCTTCTTTGTCTCTTATAACAGTCTTTATTTTAAAGTCTATTTTGTCTGATATAAGAATTGCTACTCCTGCTTTCTTTTGATTTCCATTTGCATGGAATGTCTTTTTACATCCCACACTGTATGTTTCCCTAAGTCTGAAATGGGTCTCTTGTAGACAGCATATATACAGGTCTTGTTTTTGTATCCATTCAGCCAGTCTATGTCTTTTTATTGGAGCTTTTAATCCACTTACGTTTAAGGTAATTATCAATATGTATGTGCCTATTACCATTTTCTTAGTTCTTTTGGGTATGTTGTTGCACGTCTTTTTCTTCTCTTTTGTTTACTTCCTAGTGAAGTTCCTTTAGCATTTGTAGTAAAGCTTGTTTGGTGATGCTGAATTCTCTAAGCTTTTGCTTGTCTGTAGAGGTTTTAATTTCTCCATCGCATATGAATAAGATCCTTGTGGGGTAGTGTAACCTTGGTTGTAGGTTTTTCCCTTTCATCACTTTAAATATGTCCTGCCACACCCTTCTGGCTTGCAGAGTTTCTGCTGAAAGATCAGCTGTTAACCTTATGGTGATTCTCTTTTATGTTTTTTGTTGCTTTTCCCTTGTTGCTTTTAATATTTTTTATTTGTATTTAAGTTTTGATAGTTTGATTAATATGTGTCTTGGCATGTTTCTACTTGGATTTTTCCTCTAGGGGACTCTCTGTCCTTCCTGGACTTGACTATTTTCTTTCCCCTATTAGGGAAGTTTTCAACTATAATCTCTTCCAGTATTCTCTCAGATATTTTGTTTTTCTCTTCTTCTTTTGGGACCCCTCTAATTTGAATGTTGGTGTGTTTAATATTTTCCCAGATGTCTCTGAGACTGTCCTCAATTCTTTTCATTCTTTTCTCTTTATTCTGCTCTGCAGTAGTTATTTCCACTATTTCATCTTCCAGGTCAATTATCCATTGTTCTGCCTCAGTTATTCTGCTATTGATCCTTTCTAGAGAATTTTATTTTTATTTATTGTGATGTTCATCACTGTTTGTTTTGCTCTTTAGTTCTTCTATGTCCTTGTTAAACATTTCTTGTGTTTTCTCCATTCTATTTCCAAGATTTTGGATCATCTTTACTATCATTATTCTGAATTCTTTTTCAGGTAGACTGCCTATTTCCTCTTCATTTGTTAGGTCTGGTGCATTTTTAACCTGCTCCTTCATCTGCTGTGTATTTCTCTGTCGTCTCATTTTGCTTAACTTACTGTGTTTGGGGTCTCCTTTCACAGGCTGCAAGTTCATAGTTCCTGTTGTTTTTGGTGTCTGTCCCAGCGGGTTAGGTTTGTTCAGTGGGCTGTGTTAGCTTCTTGGTGGAGGGGACTGGTGCCTATGTTCTGGTGGATGAGGCTGGATCTTGTCTTTCTGGTGGGCAGGTCCATGTCCGGTGGTGTGTTTTGGGGTGTCTGTGAACTTATTATGATTTTAGGCAGCCTCTCTGTTAATTGGTGACATTGTGTTCCTGTCTTGCTAATTGTTTGGTATGGGGTGTCCAGCACTGTAGCTTGCTGGTAGTTGAGTGGAGCTGGGTCTTAGCTTTGAGATGGAGATCTCTGGGAGAGCTTTTGCCATTTGCTATTACATGGGGCCAGGAGGTCTCTGGTGGTCCAGTGTCCTGAACTTGGTTCTCCCAGCTAATAGGCTCAGGCCTGACACCTGGCCAGAGCACCAAGACACTGTCAGCCACAGAGCTGCTAGTGTTGGAGGGTCTGCTGCAGAGGCAGTGGGTGTCTGTGATTCACTATAGGGACCAGGACACTGGCAGCAGAAATTCTGGGAAGTACTCCTTTGTGTGAGCCCTCCAAGAGTCTGCCATTAGCCACACCAAAGAGCCTGCAGGCTCCAGTGCTGGGTCACCTCAGGCCAAAATCTGCATTTTTCTACTAGCGGCCATATTTTACTGTTTTATGGTTTACCTAATGTGTATTAACTCTCATACTTCCATGTTGTACAATACATGCATATGAATAGAATGGGTTCCTTCTCATTTGACAGTATGAAATCAAACATAGAATTCTTAGGAAAGGAGTTAAAGGTGTGCATCAGGGGCTTGAAGTGAAGTGATATCAAGTTGGAGTTACATAAAGATATGCAGAACTGGTTTCCATAGAGGTGGCTGGAAATAATCAGGTGAGATAGAGTATCAGAATTGGTATGAAAGAAGTAATCACCCTGGCACCATTCAGATGGCTCATGCCTTTTATTATAGCTGACTACTCACCTACTATATGGAGCCTAATGTTTGTGAGTGAGGGGTGGTATAATGTCAGTTCATCACAGGGTCAGTTCAGATGTTGGCCAAATACAATCTCTGCAAAAGGTAATGTAGAATCATTAGTGCAAAAGCTACAGTGGCCAGAGCTACTGGAGATATTTTTAGAATACTTATTCTTAAATACAGAAGGTTATATTCTTCCTCTGGAACAAAGTCTATACTTCAGCTCTACTACTGAGGCTTGCCACATAGCATCCTTATGCAACAGAGATGCTACTAACACCATCGGATTGACTTGACCATATAGCCCCTGTGGCAGGGAAGACTGTCCCTTACCCTAGGGTCTATTTGAAACTGACCACTTTCTGTATCCAGGGACAGTGTAAATTGCATTCAAAATTCTCAGAATTCCACCAAAAACTGAAACTCCTTATGGCAGTTGTGAATTGCTAAAGAAATTGAGGGAAAAAAAAAAAAAAAAAAAGAAGGTGATTTCCCAGGATGGATGCTTCATATCTTAAAACTCCTAAAATGTTCAGGAGTTTTTTTCTTAAGGCTTAATATTCTACCCTCTCACACAGGCCTTGTGGTTTACTAGGGCATTAAGCTTCTTTCCTGATCCTTACTCACCATGTTCAATTAAAATAATATTATCAATACTGTGAACAAATATGACGGCATGGCATCTGCAGAATGTCAAGATAATTCTGTTTATCAGAGTCTTTGCAGAACTGGTCACTACATTAATGGATGAAATAAAAGACAGATAAGTCCAACAGGTTCTGAAGCGATGCATAAATGGTGTCCAAAATAAGCCAGTAGCAAATAACAAAATTTGGAGAACAGAGCATATGAGTTTTTTATTGCTGTCATAAAAAATTAAGACAAAACTTAGTGACTTAAAACAAGCCCTTTTATTGTCTCACAAGATCTTTGCTTAGGGCCCAGTTTTGCTCCCATGAAGTGGTCTTACACAGCTTCAGATCAGTCATCTTGGCCCTTGGATCTACCCTCGAAATTTTCTTTCTTTTCATAAAAAATGGCTCATATTTGAAACTGAGTAGCCTTCTTAACTTTCTTCCTTCTCATAGAATAGGCTTTTTTTCTTTTGTAACTGTCAGCACTTTCAATCCAAGTTGGTAGTGGTTCACCCAATACAATTCTCCTGAAACATTGTGATTTAGGGGGCTGTGGATAGCAACTTTAAGATTCTAAGAAGCCTCTTCATCTAGCTTTCTGAGACACAGCTTTAAATCTTTCTGAGGTTTCAAAAAGTGTCCTTCACTTTCACCCTAGGCTAGATGTTTACTATGAGGCTGTGTATTACGAGCAGCACCCAAAATATGATCTTTATCTGACTTAGTTTCTAATTTTCAGAGTCTTCTGCCAGGAAACCCTAAGGATAGGAAACAATTTTCTTTTTTAACAGAGCAAGTCATAACTCCTTTATATTTCCTCTAATTTTGATAGGAAACTAAATATATCCAGTTGGCATTTCCCATATTTTTTCTAGAAATCTTATCAAAGCTACTGATACTTTTTTCATGTTACTGCAGGTGACATTCTTACTAATTGTTTTGTAGTACAAAATTTGAATCCTCTTTACTTCAGCCTCTAATAGCAATTTCCTTTATGCTCTCAGGCCTACACCTGCCACCTGGCCCCAAAGCATGTGCCATGTAGTCTACTATTTTGTTATGAAAGCACCCGACTTCTGGGTACCAGTTTCTGTTGCAGTTATCTGTTGCTATAAAAGAAACCACCTTAAAAGCTAATGGCTTAAAACAATAAGTATTTATTTGTTCATGATTCTGAAATATTGACTGGGCTTGATTGGAACAGCTTGCCAGTGTTCCCCACTGTATCTTCCAGGGCTGGATGCCTAAGAGGACTTCTTCTCTCACATATCTGGTGTCTCAGCTGGGATAGTTAGGACAACTGGAGCCAGGCTGGGCATCTTTCTCCCTCTCTCCATAAGGGTTTTCCATGGCTTCCTCAAGGCTTGGCAATTGGGTTCCAAAACGAAATACTCCAAGAAGGCAGGTGCTAATGTGCAAGGGCTTACTGAGCTTCCACTTGCATTATGCTTCTAATGTCCCAGTGTCCAAAGTTAATCACATTTAGTTGCATGGTCAAGTTTGGAATCAGTGGGAGAGAAGAACACCTAAAGGTGTTAATTCTAGGAGGTTCTAGGTTCATTGAGTCCGTCAAAGTAACCATCTGCAACAAGTTTCTTAAATAACTTCCCTAGCTTCAGTCTCACTCTGTCTCCTGCCTCATCCATTCTCAAGGCTGCTACTAGCATATATGTTTCCTCTTTATGAAATAGAGATCTTATACAAACCATATTATTTGAAGAGTATATTACAGTTTTAAGACCTGTGTAAGTATATATTCTCATTAAAATATCAATTTTAAGCTTCAGATAAATTAGATAATTTTATCATATTTGAATACATAGGATTTGAAATAAGTTCTTTCTATTATACAAGGACACATTTTTCTATTCATAGTAACACCTAATGAGCACTGAGTGCTTACTGTGTGCCACTGTGGTAGGTGATTTATATACATCATATGTGATGAAGAAAATGAAGCTTATAGATATGAAACAAAGTCCATCAGATACCCATGTGCAGGAGCTGGCATGCAAATCTAGGTATCTTTGTTTCTAGAGCACAAAATAGTAACCACTTAAACAATACTGTATGTTTTACTTCTTTTTGCTAATTCCTTCTCAAACACTTTCAAATAATCCCTTTATCTTACAGAAAAAAATCCAGATGTATGGTCTCCCATAATAATAAATCTCCACTTTGCTGTCTTTCGCCCTTCATTGGACACACAGGCACTTCCTTGCTGTGCCATTGCTCATGCTTATTTGTGTCTGAAATGGATTTTCTTCACCCAGAATGGGGAAATTCTACTTATTTCTAACATCTCAATTCAAATGGCACCAGTTCCTTCATAATTTTCCTCAACAAGCCATACTTTACCCTCTTCTCTTATAGCTAAAGTAAAGATATATTCTGGTTTGTTTGAAGCAGCCCTTGTTATAGTCCTGATGTTTCAATGTAAGTATTAATAGCTCAGTTTTCACCATCAAGAGTACCATGGTTTTGAGATGATACCTACCCACAGTTAATCAAGCCTTCTTCTGAGCCCAGAGAGTACAGTATTAATGTTTTAAAGGCATATTTATACCATATATGTTGTTTCTATTAGAATGTGAACATTTGAAACATACTTTTTATTCGTATCTCCATCTCCAAGGCCTGTTACAATGTCAGAGCCAAAAATGATTCTTCAATAAATGAAAGGTAAGAATATTCAGAATAATTAAAACTCCGTATGCCAGCAGAACTGATAATGATGATTCCCATACAACTGACAGCTGTATATTTGAAGCCAACCAATTCACCAAAAACAAATCATTGAATGCCAAGTATTAGTGTGAATTGGTCTTTCACTTAATTGAACATTTATCAATTTGCTTTTAGGCAACTTGGCATCCTATGAATTGATTCGTGGTAAATTTACTAATGCTTTCTGTTTAATGGCCTTAGAAGAGTCAACCTGTATAATTGAAGCACTTGCTTCTGCGTAGTTTGCTTTGTAGGGAGAGCAAATTAAGCTGCATAAGATTGACCTCTTTACAGTTATTTTTGTCAGTATGGCAAACAATAATTATTTTTTATTTTCTTCAGTCTTTTAGACATCAAAATTTTGGTCAGCTTAATGAATCCTATCTTTAAAAAGGAAAGAAAAAATAAGTATTTTATCTTAAGGCTAAAACCATTTTGAAAGTCATCCAGGATTTAGAGAAAGCCTAAAAGGTATGAGAGCAGCATGCTTTGCCTCTAGTTCCCGCCCCTTTCCTATTCAAAGCCCTTTTTTTCTTGTGTTAATTCAATGGAAAAGAGACTGGGCATCAAGTCTATCTCCCTAGTATGTACTACATACTGGGAATGTGATAAATATATTTATTAATTTTAACCAAATTCTACCACAACAAAACAATTTAGAGGCCCCATGGATTCTATTCTAATGGGATTTTACTTGTATTTGATTGAATGAAAGGATACTATACAGAAATCAGCTATTTAAAAAAAATCCACAAAGACCTGAATCACAATGTTTTTCTCTGAAGGAGCACATTATTTACCATAGTTTTGGACAGAGACTAATTAACCCACATTTTTGATGGTACCACTGCTGGTTTCTGATGACGTGCTCTGCATCCCACCACTCACAGAATTGTCTTCGTAGAAAACCCCTGTGAAATTTTCCAAGCAGGAATCCACATGAATTTCTTGGAAATAGCTCAGACTTTTCATTATGCTTCTGATGTTTATAGGGAGATTATTTTTCACATTAAATAATATAGTTTATTTAAAATCAAAAATTTGTTTACACAATTTTATCTTACCCATTTACCTTTCTTCCCAAAATGTGTTTTAATATAGATGGTAAATACAGCATGATTACTTTATATAGTCATAACATCAACTGAAATAGGAGCTAATATTAAGCAATAATCACCAGAAAGTCTTCTCATTATGATTGTTTTTTAACATTGGATAGGTTTGCCTAAGGCAAAGCCAGGAGCTTCATTTATTTCAAAGAGATCAAAACAAGGAAATGTTCACATTTTGCATCAAATATGCGATCAAGGTCTATGAGAGGTGGAGAGGAAATTCATATTCACATGGTACATTCTTTCTAACCTTTGAGACTTCCTGGTGACCACAGAGACACTGTCGTGCCAGCTATTCTGCAAGTCTAACTGCCAGCCCAGACTGAGGAGTCAACAATTGCACACATCTTTGTAATAACATCAGATTTCTATGTGACAAGACATTTGCTATTATGTGTTATTTTTTTTAATTGCAAAGCTGATGAGTTTAAGTCAACGTATTTCTTTCCTGCTCCTTCTGCTTGTCAGCTGTAGCTGGATTGATAAAATGCAAATGAACAAATCATTAACGAGTACTGGTTATGAATCTCTCAGGCAGTTCAGGACCCTATCAAATCCTGCACCTATTACTTTGTGTGATTGATGTACTATTGTAAGTGATTGTTCCTGATCTTATTAAATCTTATTGATTTTTTTCACAGTTTCTATTTTATGCAGGGCCAGGCTTGGACTATTATGAATGTTGCTGAACACTGTTAATCAAGCTTACACAGCTATTTTGATGGCAAACAATTAGAACTCTGCATCTCTACCTTGCAATTAGCTTCAGGGATATGGACCTCGACACCATAATAATGAAAGAGACCTCCTTCAAGCACGGTAATGAGATTTACAATTATGACCCCAAATAACCTCTGAAAATAACCAATCTGCAAATTTAGATGTGCTTATCAATAATTTCTCCCTTTTATGAAAATGAATTTGAGAAATTTTCTCAACAATAATACTTCCTAGTGCAGTCATTCTTCTCTCTTTAGGATATCACTAACAAAACTTAAACAGTTTTGATTATATAAATTGCTGTTATAAATACTTCATATGATAGCTAACATAAAAATTAAAAACTTTCAATTAATTCCTTAAATAGGTGCATAATATTCATACTTTCCAAATATGATACCATATCTTAAATGAAATATAGACCATATGTATTGTTCACTTTTTAGTTGATTTATTCTTCAAAATTTTATTAAGCAGCTACTATCTGAATTGAACTGTAGTAGAATCTATGAATTGTACAGATAATTGAACATTATTTCCTGCTCTAGATTGCTCTTACCTAACATTATAAATGTGTAAATTAATATTGTTGGAGTATCCATGTCAATGTAATTCCATTTAAAAATCTATCTGAGAGAATCTCATGGATATATTCTATTCCAAACCTTCTCTACATTCCTTAAGTATAAATTCTTTTTTATGTCTTATTCATAGCAAAGCACATCATTTCCTGCTTTATTTAGAATATAGTACCTGGTGAGATTTTTCTCCTTCAACCATATCTTTTCCCTCTTGTCACTTAAGAAGAGACACATGTCTTTACCTATTTCCTCAGCAATGATTTTATTCCCATACCCTCTTCCCTTCTTATTTGCCTCATTGCATTAGTTTATGTCTCTTGTTTATAATCATTCGCTTTTCGCAAACTCTTTTTTTGTAAAGGAACAAGTTACTCCCTAGAACAAAGCAACTAAATAACTAACCATCTCAATCT
Organism: Pseudorca crassidens; assembly: GCF_039906515.1. Lineage (NCBI taxonomy): Eukaryota > Metazoa > Chordata > Mammalia > Artiodactyla > Delphinidae > Pseudorca > Pseudorca crassidens. Next base: position 65,847,050 of record NC_090312.1, read on the forward strand.
ATATTTCGTCTGATGTTATGTAACTCTACAATTTCTTTCACATTTCTGCCAAAATTCTGCAGCCAATATTTGATAACTGTGATCTCTTCTGTAAGTCATATGGAATTTTGTGGGTTTTTTTTTTTTTTTTTTTTTTTTTGCAGTACGCGGGCCTCTCACTGTTGTGGCCTCTCCCATTGTGGAGCACAGGCTCTGGACGCGCAGGCTCAGCAGCCATGGCTCACTGGCCCAGCTGCTCCGCAGCATGTGGGATCTTCCCAGACCGGGGCATGAACCCGTGTCCCCTGCAACGGCAGGCGGACTCTCAACCACTGCACCACCAGGGAAGCCCAGCATATGGCATTTTGATGAGCAGCTCTGTTGGCAAAGGCTAAAAATAAACCATTAAACATCCAAGGTGTTCAATAGCAAGAAAAGTGTTAAGACAGACCTCACCCATCCTGGAGCCTCACTATATGTCAGGCATAAGGTGAGGTTGATACAGGGTCTGAGCTATAAGAGTCAGGGATATTAGTTGCCTGCAGTCACTAACAACTGGCCCATTACAGTTTGGCCTGCATGACTCGCGATTAAACAAATAACCATTCTGATTTTAACTTCCTTATTTCTCTTAGTGGTATGTTGCAATGAGAAGTATAAAGAGCAAGATAGTAGTTATAGGGTCAGAAACTAGTGGATTAGGAATCTTGTCTAAAACTACTAATGAACTATGTAGCAGTATTTTACCTAAATCTTCCAAAGCCTCAGTTTCCGTTTCTGATATTTAGAACTCACTACGGGCCATCATCAAGGATTAGAAATAATGTGTGTTGTATTGCACAGGACCATAAAATTTTAAATTGCCTACTTCACTTAGGCCATCTATCCAGAGAATATGTCTCCTCCAGTCAACTTTGAAAGAAATAAGCCTCATAACTTCCTACCCACCTACCTACTGCCAATGCTAATTAGACCACGGGAGACATGTGACCCAAGCCTGAGCCAGAGAGAAATCTTAAAATCCTCTCTTTCCCCTGACTCCCCCCCTCATTTGAACTAACACAGGAAGAGTTTATCAGCACTTGAGAGTAGACCTTCTGCTCTATAAAATCTAAGTCAGGGTCTTCATCAGTGCAAGACAAAGCTAAATACAAGTTAAAATTATAGAAAAGCATTTGCACAGCCTGTCAATACACAGCAGAGAATAGTGCGGACGTGTTTATAAAAACAGGTTAAGATACCCAAAGGTTGAAAGTAACGAAGAGAAAGAGAGAAAGAGAAAGAGAGAGAGACAGACAAACAGAGAGATAGATTAATTTAGCATACAGTCACATCCAAGTGAGCACAATAGTCCTAGGTCTTGATGTTCTCTAGTTCTCATGAAATCTGGCTGTGTTTTAATGGCATGAAACCTTATAATCTTAACCTCCCTTACATTTATTTATTTATTTATTGTTTGAGCTAATCTTAGTGAATCTTTGTCAAATAAATTGCAACTTCTGTTATTTATTTATTCAAAGGGGATTTATGATGACCTATTCTAGGCTCCAGAGGGCAAAAGTGAAAAAATTACATAAAAATCCTGCCCTTTGAAGTTTTCATTGCACTTCTTCTTTTACAATATTCCTCTCTCAAAACCTTGGAGTAATTTGTGTCCCTTACAGTTTTAAATTTCTCATCCAACTCATCAGTAAATCGGGGATTCTTACTTGTAGATATTGCCTATTCCTTCCGCTGACTCACCCTTTGGTCAGACTCTCGTGGCAGCATATATTCCTCTTGATACAGGTCTCTTTATCTTTTGTTTCACACCACTACACACTGTCCTACAAATTTCCAGTCTTTGAATATGTGATTTCTTTGTTTTAAAGAAATTGATGACTAAGTGTTCTTACCACAATCAAATAAAATTTAAAATAAATTGATGACTTTTCACTTGTCCATAAGTCTAAACTCCTTAGCCATATATTAAAAGCTCACTAACATAAACCAATTTTTCCAACTAGATTTCCTACCAACTTCTAAATCAATTTCTCTGCATTATTAATATCATATATAATTTCATACTTGTATTTCTGTTTTGTGCTTATATTTTATTTCTTTCCCAGAATAAAGTATTTTTTTTCTTTAAATTTTAACTTCTGGAAATCTTTTTAGACTCTGCAATAATAATTTCAAGTTTGAATCCTAGCCTTCTCATTTTTTTAGCTATATAAAATTGAGGAAGTTATTTAAACAACCTGTGTCTCAGTTGCCTTACCTATATAAAACAGCACTTACTGCATAAGGCTGTTTTATTTTATTTATTTTAGGAATGTGGTAGACAGTCTCTAAGATGGACTCTAGTGATCCTTGGCTTTTTGGTTTTCATAGCCTTGTGTAATGCCAGCCCTTTGATTATGGGCTGAACTTCTTGACTTGCTTCTAATGTACAAAATATGGCAGAAGCAATGATGTCACCTCTGAGATTAAGTTACAGATGAGTGTGGCTTTCACCTTGGGTGCTCTCTCTAGTTCTCCATTGGATTGTTCACCTTGGAGAAAGCCAGCTGCCATGTCACAAGGTAGTTCTGTGGAGAGGCCCATCTGAGTGAACTTGGAAGCAGATCTTCTGAGGCCTGCCAACAGCCAAGTAAGGTGAGAAGTGTGTTCTTCAGCCCCCAGTGAGCCTTGAACTTATTGCAGCACTGACCCAGTGACAATTTGACTACAACCTGATGAGACACCTGGAAGCAGAGGACCCAGATAAGCTGTACCTAGACTCCTGACCCAGAGAAACTGTGAAATAATGAACATTTGTAATTTTAAGCTGTTAGTTTGGGGCATAATTTGTTATCCAGCAATGAATGACTAAAAGAAGAATTAAATGAGATAATTTATGTAAAGAGCTTAGTAATACCAAGATAATGTTAACTGCTGGTTGTGTTACTAATACTCTGGGCCACATTCATCTTGCTCTCTTCTGAATTTTCATGGGTAAATATATTGCAATCCATAGCAATTCTATGGTTATAATTTTGTACCCTACATTGTTAGAAAAATTATATATAAAATTCATAATTATATATATTATATATTTACATATATATATGTTTGTATATGTATGTCTGCATATATATATCCATATCTATATGCACATCATATATTTTATATATATATATATATATATATATACCTATATCAATACAGATATTGATATATGTATGTCTTTGAGGTCAAGACTCTTGGCTTTATCTTTCCCAAGCACTGTGTTAAGCCTAACACAAAATGTGAATTTATTGCATGATGAATAAATTGATGCCAGATAGAATGACACACTTTGATCCATTAGGCTTGCTTTAAGAAAACTCTGCAAGCTGCAGAACTGGTATTTCTGGAATCCATTTAGGGGTGACTGTGAACTGGGTCAAAGGGAATTAAAAAGATGGAATTACCTGGTTTCATTTGAGTGAGCTGCGAAAATAGAGACAGCATAGTCTTGGTTTCCATGGTCAGCAGCATATAACATTTTATTTAATATTGGACAAAATATAGATAATTAAGACCAATTTATATTATCAAAAATCATTTCAAATGCTAGTAAATCCTAAACCCATATACCACTAATCTTGAAATCTTTTATTGTGTAGGAGGAAATTTGAATTGTTTTCTGTATGCTTTAAATGTTATCAAACAGCTAGATTATTTGTTTATGCGCCGTTTTTCATTACATCCATTAGTTTAAATATTACATGGTTGCACAAATTAAACTGATACAGACATTCAGTTAGAAACCTGGAGGCAAGTTTCTGACCCAAAAAGCACACAGATTTGGTAGACTGACAGATCTGTGCTCAAATCCAGGTTCAGTCACTCACTGCATTTGTGCCTTTGAGCAAATTATATAAATTTTCTTAAACTTGTTTTCTTATTGTCTAAAATTGGGGTAATGATATTTGCCTTGTAGAATTATTTTGGTGATTAAATCAGGTTATAAAATATCTACTACATAGAAATTACTCATCCCTTGTTCCTACTATTTTTCATACATATTCATTGAAACAGTTCATAATTTAAAAAACATAAATCAACTCATTAGAAAATACCACAAAAATATCCAAGTTTAAAAATAATACCTGATGTCCAACTAATTTTTGTTGACTGTTCCATTGTGGCTAGCCTTGAATGAAACAGTGTCACAAAGCTAGGAACAAGAAGAGCAGCCTAGCTGCCAAAAGGACTATGAATATGTTCTTTGCTCACCATACTTCTATGTCTCAGAACAGTCAAATTATCCAAAGGAATTTTACAAGAGACACTATTTTCATCATTTCTGAGGTAATGAGATGTTGTTTAGATTTTCTTCCTTGAAGTTAAATTTGCCTACATCCTAAGTATATGAATAACAACTATCATGTATTTTTATTTCCTTGTCTTTAAATTGTCCCTCAAAATAACTTGGAGATTAACTGAACAACATAAATTAAGTGATAATATAAACACCTTAGCTTGAATAATACTAAAACAACAACAACAATAGTAATTTTAAATAAAGTGGTTTCTGTATATATTTATACTAGCATTTTGAAATGGAGATTTAAAAAATCATCTGAAGAGTTGATTCAAAAGAAACCATTTTTTTCTGCCATGTTTGCAATCACTCCTTTGCAATTGACCTCAATTTTCTAACATTCCTCTCCTTCCTTGTAATTTCTTGACAAGACCACAACCCTAGTTAAAAGCTAAACCCAAATATTCACCTACTCCATGCCTGTCATAGGGCTGCTAACTAGGTAAAGGAAAAAAAATCTTCAAATGCTGAGTAGCCTTAATCCATGACCATAAATCTCAAACAAGCATGCAATCGAAACGGACCATCTTATCACTCATACTGAATATATTAATACTTGCTTGCATAAAAATGACCATTTCATACCAGCTTTTCTATTCAATCTTTCAAAATGCTTCCCAACCTTCCAATGGCTCACCTATAACTCATAATACCATCACCATATACACATGATCATACACACCCAGACAGAGAGCCACACAAACTCGTAGCTGATATTTCCTTTGAAAACACCTTCATCTTCTTCCCATCAAACATATCTACTTTCTAACCACTTTCCTTCAGTTACAATGAGTTAAGTGCACCTACTCATGTCTAAAGTAAAATCCTTTCCTTGGGTCTGGATCTCAGTCTGGAGACTTTGCACTTGCAATCAAAATTTATCTCGAGTTAATAAATTTCTTTTTTTTCTACATTTTGTCTATTAGCATGCAAACATACTCTAGTATCTTCCATCCTAAAGATTCCACTTTTGTCTCATAATCCCATATTTTGACTCTCATTCACACAAACATTTTTCATAGTATCTATATTCCTTCTTCTCCAAGCCTTATACCATTTTCTTTCCTCAACCTGTCCAATAAAATATCAGTGTTCACTTTTTCAATGAAATAGGTCTCATCAAAGTCATACAAGGACCTTGTATGCTGCAAAATCTAATACTTATTTTTCTGTTCTCAGCTTGTTCCAATTCTTAGTAACTTTCAACATAATTTACCAGTCCGTTTTTTTAAACATTCTCTAGGATTTTAAGACAATCACTTTCCTTGTTTTCCTCCTGTAATCAAACTGCTCTTTTGCAACTCCTCACCTACTGTCCTCCTTATTTAAACTGTATGTCTTGGTGGGCTCCAGGATTTCATTGTAGGCCCTTTATTCTCTCTATATTGAATCTCTGCCATACCATGACTTTAAGCAATCCAGACCCGATCTCTTTACGTATGACACTCTAGACACTTTTATAAATACTCTGAAAAGTATGAAGAGTATAGTGAGGGTGTAATCATGAAACAGGTTTTTTTTCCAATTATTACCTTCAACGATGATATGTTAAAATCCCATAATAATATCTATGTCAGTAAACATACCTTCCCAGTCACATTCAGCTATTATACTAATTCAGCCAAACTCCAATATTTGCTCACTGCATTCTGAATAAGATGAAAACTTCTCACCATCACCTAAAAGACTTCAATGAGCCAGCTCTTACTTAGCTTTTTGATCCTATATCGCTCAACTACAGTCCCACAAGTCTCCTTTGCGTTGTTTGAAAACGCAAGCCAGTTTTTACTTAGAGTCATAATACTTGCTACTCTCTTTCCCTGGAGCAGGCTATACGCATATCTTGTCACAGTAGCTCTCACATTTTTTTCCCTTTTATAATTTAGATCTTGGCTCAGCTCAGATATTTTCACCCTGTGAAAACTTCCTTGACCACTCAATTTACATTAGCTTTCCCCATCTCCATTCTTTATAATATCATATAGCTTTAATTCTCTTCAGAACATTTGACGCTATCTGAAATTAGCTTCTTCATTTATTTGTTTAATTGATTGCTGCTGTTACTCCCAATAGTATACAAGCTCCATTAGAAGGAGAATCTTGTTTGTCTGGCACAGATAATGGTATACATCCACAAGTTCTAATTTTTTTTCTTCTTGGACACATAGACTGTATTTCCTGCCTCCCTGGAAAGCTAGATGTGGCCATATGCTTAGTGGCAGCCAATGGAATGTAGACAGAAGTTTTCCGCAATGCTTTCCTGCCTAGCTTTTATACCATCCTGAGGCCCTCGAGAATCTCTCTTCATCAACCAGACTGTTGTGAACAATCTAGTGACAGACACTGAGAAACCACCAGCAGGCAGGAGCCATGATCTCTGCATCAACAGAGATCCAAAACTCCTAAATCCAAAAACTCCTTTGGACTGCAATATGGGTCAAAACAGCTTGTAATGCATTAAGTCACTAAAATTTTAGGGTTGTTGATTATAGCAATTTGCCTACTTTGGCTACTATATCTGTCTTCTCCGTTGCAATATTTACAGTACCCTTTAACATTAGTGCACAAAATGTGTTGAGTGAATGGATGAATAAATGATTGAATGTTTAGTAATTTATATTTGCAAATTTGAGTAGTTTTAAAAGCATATCCATGTCTAATATATTTAACTGAGAAATTTTCAAGCATAGACTTTTAGATGAACTCTAGTAGCTGCTTAGGACTAGTTAAAAAGGCTTAAATAGGGGCTTCCCTGGTGGCGCAGTGGTTGAGAGTCCGCCTGCCGATACAGGGGACACGAGTTCATGCCCCGGTCTGGGAAGATCCCACATGCCACGGAGAGGCTGGGCCCATAAGCCATGGCCGCTGAGCCTGTGCATCTGGAGCATGTGCTCCACAACGGGAGAGGCCACAACAGTGAGAGGCCAGTGTACCGAAGAAAAAAAAAAAAGGCTTAAATAAAAGGAAGATTTAGGTAGGGTTATTAGATCGGTCTGAAAACCAACCACATATCCTTCAACTCAGACAAACTGTAGCAATGTTGTCCAAGAGAAACAAGTGGGAGATACTTGACTCTCCTTTTCTTATTTGAGAAAAAATAAATTTCTTTGAATAACAAACTATAGAAATTGTTACAATTATAAAAAAATATGCCACTGATAGTCAAATGTTTTCTTTAAGTCTTGTTCCAAATGAAAAATCATAGAAGCCAATGCTTTACTAAGCTGGTAATTGTAACTGGGGAATTTAACTCAATTTCCCAAAATCATAGTGACAGAAATTTGATCTGAAACTAGGACCCCCAGGTCCTCTAATACTTAGTCACTTTTTCATTTCCTGCCACTGTTGCTTTTGAAAATTTGTTTTTTGCATAATGTGACTACTTTTGCCTTTTCCCTTAGATTACTTGATCACGCTGAAAGAATCCTCTACTTATCAATATTCTGAAACATGCCACAATTGTTTTCAGCTAACTTACAAATTATTGAAAAAAACTTCAATGCTTTGTTCACTAGGTATAAAAGAACACCTAGATGCAAATAATCAATACAAAATCTGAAATATTTATACACTTTAAAACTATCTCAGGAATAAAGTCATCATTCCCTCTTTTCTCCTATTATCCCTCTTATCAATGTCACCTGGATATTTTGATTATATCTCAACATTATCATTCATTTTATCTCCACCATAGTTACAATTCTAATTAGGTACTCTCATTATCTTTTGCTTGAGCTATTTCTGTAACATCCTGAAATTAACATAGTTGTAAGAGGTGATGTTTCCTCATTGGTTAAAATGGACCCTGTCATGCACATCTCCCATAGCCTCCTAGAGCTTTGGAAAATTGTTGTATTAATTTGTTCAGTTAATTAGCAAAACTTTATTGAGCTCCTATCCTTGAGCAAGGTGCTATAGGTGTGGAGATCAATTCACTATTCAGCCAAGAGACAGATATTAATATAGCTTTATAAGTGCTAGAAACATAACTCATAGACATATGAGTTCACAGCTATAAGAACGATAACAAAAACAAAGACTTCCTAAAAGTATTGAAGAAATTTCACTGAGGAGGTGACAATTTAGGTGTATCTCAAAGAACAAGTAGACATCGATCAAATTAAAACATGGTTGAAAACACCTGAACTAAAAGTTTCAAGATAAAAAGTTCAAAATTGCCAGTAGTATGAAAAATTATAAGAAGTTTAGAACATTGGGAATGTAAGTTAATTGGGGAAGGGAAGGTGATGTGCTCCAACATCTGACATCATATATATGGCCAGAAGGTTCTTTATTTTCTGGCTGACTAAACAGGTGCCTTTATCTTTCTACATACCTCATGAGCCTCCTTCCCAGATCTACCTTCTTGATCAAAGAAGGTTAGAGAATGCTGGAGGAAAAGTAATAGGAGGCAAGTCTGGAAAAAAGGGGAAACCAGATAGTGAAGGCTTACATTTCTCTTTCTGAGATAATTTAAGTTTTATTCTTCAGGCAATAAGAAAGCAACTAAAGTTTTAAATAATCAGGTTTATGGAGAGTGAGGTCAACTAGTGCTGAAACTAAGGACAAACTGGAGACTGATGTAAGGAAAGATTTTTAAAGCTCGTTGCATGAAGACCTAGACTAAGGCAATGGAAAAGGAAGGATGAAAAGAAGCAAAATTCAAGAGTGATCCCTGAGGCCAGGGAAGATGTAGAATTACAGACTTTGTCAACTGAATGAGGAAGCAGAATCTAAGATAACATCAAGTTTTATAGGATGATTAGCTGTGTATTAATAGAGATAACATATTTATAAAATAGTAATGCAAGCAGTGAAAGAAAGTGATTTACTTGAAGACTGGGAGGAGGTGGATAACAGGATACATTTTTAGAAATTCATAAGCCTACAACTAAGAGTGACTTTGGTTATTCTTGGGATTGTCCTGTTAATGTTAACATAGAAAATTTATCTATTATATTGGAACTTCAGCTAAGCCTATTGTATGTTTGCCTCAAACATAGAATGATAAACCCCATAAAGTAGTGTAAAATAGAACTCTTAAAAAGCTGAAAGGGGCCCTGATGCTTTATATGTTCCGTGGGCCATAGACTTTTCAATCATTTTTAGAATAGCGGTTGTTCATCAAGTAACAGTTTGTGTAAGGAATTACTGAGAATACTTTTAAAATAGGATACATCTGAAGCTTAATGTGAGATAAACTACATGATTTTTATTAAGCAAGATAAAGAAAACCATGAGGAAACCTACTTTTTTCATTTAAAAATACTCTTTATACATTATCAGAACTGTTAGTAAATTATACAATATATTAGAATACTACTACTAGAATACTACCAAGTAACTACTGAGTTTTAGTGAACCGTCAGTGATAAACATGAGTTTGTAACTGTCCTCTGTTAGGAGGGTAAATTTTATTTATTTGGACAAAATAACTTCAAGCTCAGTATAACCTTGGGGCTTGAAGCTATTTCTAAGTAATATCTTAAATGACTCTATCAGCTATATTTAGTTTATTCTGACTCAAGTTTGCTTGAGTTTGACAGATATCAAAAATAGATATTTCTACCTTCTTTTTTTCCTTTATGTCAAGTTAGCAAAAAAGCTATTAGAGTTTCAGATATCTTGCTTATTTTAAAAGTGTTCTCAATAATTCCTTACACGAACTGTTACTTGATGAACAACCACTTTTCTAAAAGTGACTGAAAAGTCTATGGCCCACAGAACTTATAAAACACCAGGGCCCCTTTCAGCTTTTTAAAAGTCTTTTTCTTTTTTTTTATACTACTTTATGGGGTTTATCATTCTATGTTTGAGGCAAACATACAATAGGCCAAGCTGAAGTCTCAATATAAGGGATAAATTTTCTATGTTAACATTAATAGGTCAGTCCCAAGAATAACCAAAGTCACTCTTAGTTGTAGGCTTATGAATTTCTTTTAGCTACAGAGTACACCACAGAGTGACTGGGTTACATAGGCAATGCCTGAAAACCGCAACTGTAAGCAGAATGTTGCTTCTTAGCCAGGATCTGCTGGTAACTTGTGTCTGTTGCTAAAATTAGCCCTAATATAGCTCTGAATTTCCTTTCCTCCAATTGCTCAACAACATAGTCATCTACTCTACACAGAACCCCATATTAGCAGCTTTAAGTATATAAAAAATATATATATATATATTTAAATCATAATAAAAAAGAGAAACCAAAAAAGACATGGAGACATGACACCTATTCTTGAGAAGTTTAATATCTACTTGGAGAGAGAGAGAGAGAGAGAGAGAGCCCACAGAGGTTGTAGTTATAAACAAAAAAGTGATAAAATCTGACCAAAAGAAAATGCTTAAGGAGGACAGAGTAACCAGTTTGCTTAGTAAAAATTAAGAAAATCATGGAAAAAATGTCAAAGGTGAGATATTTTTAAGTAACATGTATTAATTTTACCTAATTAAAACTTCATTCTTTCTCTTTTGCAACCAATGTAGAAAATATTAGAAAATTTAAATAAGAATATGTAAAAGTCAGTTATAACCCTACTAACTGGAGATAATAAACATGTCCCTGTGTTTCTTTGCAGCTCTTGCTCTTCTGATTATGTAATTTTATAAAGGTACCATGTTTGTCTCTGAGTGGATGCTGTGCTATGCCTCCCAGATATTCCTTCAGCCCGGAGGCATTCACTCCCCAGCTGCTGGGAGTGTGAGTGTCAGGGCTGTTAGCTCTCAGCTGAGTGATTCTCTGAGAATCACAATCAAATGAAAAGATCCTTATGAAATTGGTTGAATCCCTTGCTCCAACCATGTTATAGATCAACAGCTTTTTCAGCTCAGTCCTACTTCTCTTAGTCCCCTAAATGTGTTGATCAAAATGATGGTCTTCACAAGACTTCCTGTTAGCAAATGTCTATCTCAAAGTCTAGTTCCCCAAAAAGCTTACCTAAAACACTATTAGAATGAATTTTAATCCATTTTCTCCCACTTGAAAATATTTATTATCACTCAGCTTATGAATTTAAAACTAGTGTAAAATATTTTCAGGGACTTCATAGTCTTTTATTCTATGAACCTATCATATTTTACTTAACCATTCCTGTTATTAAATATTGAAAACAAGGAATTCGGGGTTTAAGATACAGAAAAGCTGTGGGAAAGGAAGTATCTGACTTGATGGCTGGGAGGTAAAATGGGCAAGTGTAGAGAAGGAATGCATGTTTAACCTGACAAGAGCAGAGATTGTAAAGAGCAAGGATGGTAAGGTAGGAAATGCAACTGACAGTGGACCTCTGAAAGCAAAAATAAAATAGCTAGATTTAAAATAATGAAAGGAAAGAAAATTACTTGATAAAAAAAAAAAAAAGAGCAGTGGGGGAAAGTTATTCCAAAGGTTGTAAGGGAATCAGGTGCACTGGAGAAACCCTAGGGGCAAGGAAGCGACTGGGTCTCTAGCACCGTCAAGACCAAAAAAGAAAAAGTGTCAAAGCTTAGTAATGGATTAGATCTAATGAAGAAAATAGAAAGTAAAAGTGAAAGTGATTATAAGATATTTACCCTGGGGGAATAGGACAAAGGCAAAGCTTTTAAAATTAGGAATGGGTGACTGTTGGTAGAAGATGATTAACTTACCCTCTGATAGGTTAAATTCTTGGTGAAAGGAGTTCCAAGAGAAGATAATGTATGGGCAATTTGAATTACATAATGCAGAAAGAAGGAAGCTATATATATAATGTATAATATACATATTTATTTACTTATATATAAATATTTATAATATATATTTTTTTATCTGTATAAAATGTGCAAAAAATGAAAAAAAAGGTTTTACTTGTAGCAAAACAGAAAACAAAGCAGTGTTACAGCAACTAGTACACATGAGTATGCAAAGCGCTGGAGTTTTCTCAAAGAAGCAATTAGCATATTAACAGTTAGAAGTCTTATCTACATAAAAAATTATATATATATATGTACATATATATACATACATACATATTCACAAATATTTTCTCCAAGAATATTATAATTATAAACTTCCCCAATAACTTTGAAAACTTGAAAATATAGGATATCAAATTTTGGGGTCAATAGCAGATTTTATATTTGTAGAGAAATAAGTACTTTATTTAATCAATACTAAGTTTAATTTCTCAACAAAAGCATAGACTAATTCTTATAACTGGACCAGGTTTGCCACATTCAGATATATTCTTATGGTATATTTGACATTAAATATAAGAAGATTAGAATCATTTGATGAATAAAAAATAATAAAAACCCTCTTAGAAAATTAGCTTGGAATCTTAAATTTGCATTATAATCAGTTTAAGGATTACTCATCTTTTGAACCGAACCATTGTGAAAATGGTGCACAAGTGCACCAGTGCATTGATAATTTAGTAGTACAATCCACTTTTCACTGATTATCTCTTCAACTTGCTCATGAAATACATTCATTTCTTATTTTCACACAAAATCTTCAAGTTACTTCTGGGAACTCTCGGGAAACAGAGAGTTGTTGGTTATAACTTTAAGTTCTGGCCTTCCTGTCTGATGTTGCTTGCCTTAGAAGCCAATTGAGAGCCCCTTGGTTCTTCCCTTGCTTCCAAGCCCCACCGACATAAGGATGACATTTGTGGTAAAGGTGTAATATTGCAATGTTCAAAAGCCACAAATAAGATGCCAAAGTGGTACCAGTTTTTCTGAAGCCTCAGTGAGTCTAAGGAACCTTACTTACAGAAATAGAAGGGACACTTTCCTGAGCTACCTCACATTTTGTCACCTTGCCTCTTGTCACTTTGCTTTTGCCCATAAAATAACAACTCATAAAAAATGTCTTTTTCTCCTGCATTCTCCTGCAACTCTGTTCCCCAAGGTCCTGACACAAGTTTAAGATCTCTGAGACAAACGACCATGCTATTATTCCCGTTGCCTTTCCTCTCTATTGCATGTGTCTCTTAGCTCTCTTTCCCTCAACATCCCTAATAAAAATGATTCAGAGGAGTGATATCAGCAACATGGATAAAGAAAACATGCCTAGTTGTATCCCCCCTTCATCAACAGCAATTTGACAACCATCCATGGACACAGGTGCCTTTGTGGAAGCTGTGGAAATCAGCATTATACACCAAGGGACCCAGGAGGAGTCTTGTCCACTCACATGTTCAGTAATAGGTGTAGAGATCTCCCAGCTATGGACCCTGTGGTAGCCTGTGAACTGACTCCAGTCCCTCTCAGCCATGGTCCAGGAGCCTATGAAGAACATTGCCTTACACAATCACTCATGGCTGAAAGAACTGTTGTGAAAATCTAGGCTTCCAGGGGAGGAATTCCAACACACCACTGGAGCAAAAAAATACAAGTTTGGACATGTTGAATGGAGTAAAAGGAAGAGTTTGACCTTACCTATGAAAACCCTCCTGCAAGATGGCACATCTGAGGGTCAAGAGAGATCTTCTCGGACCAAGATTTCTTCTGCAGGGGAAGGTGAGAGGATGTGAGTGAGTTCACACGTTCCCCAGATGTGTGGGACATTGCAAAAGAGGCTCATTTGAGCTGCATGAGCAGGAAGAGGCTGGGGGAGTGGCAGATAAGAATCTCGAGGTAATTAAAGAGGTGTGGATCCTACTAATTACTTTGCAGACTCCATGAAGAAGCTCAGTGATGAGCTGCTGGGAACACCTTGCCAAGAATTCGCCCAACTAGCCCAAGGGCATCCCCAGTATTCCCTGCATCTCACCCACAAACACCCCACCCTGTGGCTGGCTCTGTCCATGTTCCTGATGGTGAAGAGAGTGAGCTTTGGCAGATAGCCAGTGAGCACTTGCAGAAAGCTGGCCCAACTTGCAGGCCAGGGAGAGACCACAAGCAAAAGCAAAAGGAGGGTTGTCAGCACCTGGCCTGGTGTGTTGTAGGACTGGGAGAAGGCATAAAAACTTAAGAATTCTGCAACAATGGGAAACAAGAAGCTTGGAACAGGCATATCCATAGAAGATCTGAGAAAGCCTCAGAATCTGTAGCAGGGCTGACAGAAGGTATTTATCTTTTAAAAGCAGATAGTAAATTATGAAGGAAGTGACTATTACTACAAAGGCAAAGACAGCTACACAAAAATTCAAGAAACATGAAAAATCAAGGAAATGTGACACCATCAAAGGATCACAAAAATCTTCCAGGAACTGACTCCAAAGACATGGAGATCTGTGATTTGCCTGATAAATAATTCAAAGCAGCTGTTTAAAGGAAGCTCAATGAATTATGAGAAAACAAAGAAAGACAATTCAATTAAATTAGAGTAACAATACATGAACAAAATGAGAAGTTAGACAAAGAGGTAGAAATCATAAAAAAAGAATCAAACAGAAATTCTGGAGATGAATTATACAATGAGTGAAATGATTATGCAATACAGAGCATCCCTGGGGTGCAAGGATGGTTAACCATACACAAATCAATCAATATGATATACCACATTAATAGAATAACATAGATAAAAATCATATAATCATCTCAATAAGCATAGAAAATGCACTTGCAAAATAGAAAATCTTTTTCAAGACAAAAGCTCTCAACAAACAGAGGAAATGAACCTCAACATAATAAAGGCCATATATGACAAGCTCACAGCTAACCACATACTCAGTGGTGAAAGGTTGAAAGCTGTTTGTCTAAGATTAGGAACAAGACAAGAGGGCCTACTTTCCCCATTCCTATTCAACATAACACAGGAAGTCCTAGCCAGAGCAATTAGAAAAGAAAAAGAAATAAAAGACATCCAAATCCGAAAGAAAGAAGAAAAATTCTCTGTTTGCTGATGATATGATCTTATATAGAGAAAATCATAAAGACTCCACAGAAAAGAAGAAAAAAATCTGTTAAAACTAATCAATGAATTCAGTAAAGTTGTAGGATACAAAATCAACATACAAAAATTAGTTGAATTCCTATACACTAACAACAAAATACAGATCTTCCTTGACTTGTGATGAGGTTACATTTTGATAAACCATCATAAGTTGAAAATATCAGAAGTTGAAAGTGCATTTAATATGCCTAACCTACCAAACATCATGCTTAGCCTAGCCCACCTTAAACATGCTCAGAATGCATTAGCCTAAGTTGGGCAAAATCATCTAACATAAAGCCTATTTTGTAATAAGATGTTAAATATCTCATGTAACTTATTGAATACTGTACTGAAAATGAGAAGAAAAAAAAAAGGGTTGTATGGGTACAGAATGGCTGTACGTGTATCAAGTGTTTACCTCCCATGTCTGGATGGGAGCTGTGGCTTGCTGTTGCTGCCCAGCATCACAAGAGAATACTATACCACACATTGCCAGCCTGAGAAAGGATCAAAATTCAAATTTGAAGAATGGTTTCTACGGAACGCATATTGCTTTCACGCCATTATAAAGTTGAAAAATTATAACTCTAACCATTGTAAGTCTGTACCTGAAAAGAAAGTTCCTAAGAAAGTAAATCTTAAATGTTCTCACCACATAAAAGAAGAAATGGTAATTATATGAGGTGATGGAAGTATTAACTAACCCTACTTGGGGACCATTTCACAATATTTAAGTGTATCAAATCATCACAATTTACACCTTAAACTTACACAATGTTATATGTCAATTATATCTCAAGAAACCTAGATAGACAGACAGATAGATAGATAGACAGACAGATAGATAGACAGATAGGTAGATAAAATGATTCTTTGACTTCTACTGGCCCTTTACCAGATATTTCTTGCCGTATATTCTAACAGTGGCCACATTTGCAGCTGGGATCCCAGTTGCTTTTGTTTGGGTGAACATATAAGAGGCGATACCCAAACTTTGGAAATAGGAAAATTCAAACATATGCATCAGATACATACTAACTAGTAATGAATTGATTGCTCGTATTTAAGATATTGACATGTAAAGGCATGGTGTTATGATATGATTATTATAGAAAGTAGGAATTTTTGCAAAACAAACATGCTGTGGCAACATTTATTTTTGGCACTTCATCATGATTTTCTTTCTTTCTTTAGCGTTCTGGTTTTTCACCTCTTCTCCAAAGGCTTGGAACTCACAAAACTCCTGGGGAGCTTCTGAATCTAGTCTGCCTCTATCACTACAACTCCCGGGGCATCTCATATGCAGAACCTATTATTTTTACAGTATAAAATAAAATTTGTAAAACCACATAAGGAAAACTTTCTTCATATTATTCTTCCTTACATCCCTGTTTTTTTTTCTTTTCCAATGCACAGCATAGCACTTTCCTTTAGTAAGGAGAGACAGCATTTATGCTGTGTGCAAGTAGGATGCTTTTTGATTTTCTTCCTCATAAGGAAGGAATATCATAAAAGATGTTGAGCTGATAGGTCTGAATAAATGGCCTATTCTATAACTGAAATACAGCTTATTTTTATAGGTAGGGTTACCTTCAAATTTGAGAGAGGTAAAAATGTATGTTGAGAGTATGGGAATAAGAGTAGAAAGAAAAATGGAAAAAGGCTTCCTCTAACTTGCTTCTCCCTGTTTGCACCTGTATTTATTAATTTTCAATAAATATCATTATAAGTGCTTTGGCGACAACAGTAGCAACCTGTCTCACTGAAAACTTTGGAATTCGGGACAGAAAACTTCAACTAAGCTCTTCTGCATTTTCCATCACGGGTGCTAACTCTCTAACAGTGGTGTAGCCTCACAAACTGTGCACATTAAAGAAACATATATCAAAGTATAACACTCCACGCCATGTAGGAAATGTCATTAGTGCTGGAGACTTTTTTCCAAAATATATATTGCAGTTTTGTTTTCATAGGGAGGGTGGGAGGGAGGGAGATGCAAGAGGGAAGAGATATGGGGATATATGTACATGTATAACTGATTCACTTTGTTATAAAGCAGAAACTAACACACCATTGTAAAGTAATTATACTCCAATAAAGATGTTAAAAAAAAAAAAAAGGATTTTGTGTGGTGATTTTTTCATTTTCTCTGCATGAATAGCAATTTCTTGTAGAATGACAGAGTAATATTTCAATAGTTTTGATGATTCTAAATAAACTGACCCAAGTGGAATATGAATATATATAAACATATATATATACACACACACATATATATATATATATATATATATATATATATATGAAAGGTTAGGCATTATGTGAAATAAAACCCAATCATGAGTGATTTGGTTTATAATATTAAATATTCTATGACTTAGAATGATTTTCAATCCAGCTTGCAGGGCACAGTGAATTGAGGGGAGTTAGAGTGATGCTTTAAAAAAAAAGTCTTCTAATTCTTTCTTTCAGGAGGGGACATGACATTTTGGTAAATTAGAAAGTAGAGGGTGATGGTGACTTTCAGAAGATGTAAAACGCTTCACTTGGTACTAATGTACATAAAGCAGTTAGTTACTTGTCATGATGGGTGTTCCCTAAGGCAGTGCACTTTCTCCACTAGTATTTATATCTACATGCCATTACACATTGGGTAGCACGAAATAGATGAGATACGATCAGAGAATTACTCAAGTCATGTGCCATGAAGGAAAGAGATATTAGCAAACATTATTAGCATACAGGTGGAGCTGGATCTCTTAGTTTCCAGTGAGATATTTATTTTTAAATGCTTGCTGAGAGCAAAACATTTAAAACTGATTAATTAACCCTTAGAGAAGAAGTTATTTCTTTATTGATTGGTAAATATTTTTGGCAAGTGAACATGACCATGACAGTTTTGTTAGACATCATCTCTCCCTACCCTTTGCTGAATATCCTGCCTTCCTCAGCTGAAAAATTCAAAGGTCTCTTCTATTTGGAAAATATTACTAATATATTAAGAGAAACTTAATTAAAGGATCTTAAATATAAAGCCAATCATATCCTGTCACATCTTAGGCTTAGGGTATATATCTGAAATGAAAGCAAGATTATGTTATTTGCCCCTAAATATATTTTTCCTCTTCCTCTCCCTCTCCCTCATCTCTCTCTCTGTCTCCACCCTAAGACCTTGAATATTCATATCCCTTAAAAGATAATCTAGTTTCAACTTGGTTCTTTTCAAATATACGTTCTATTTAAAAACCTATTAACTTTAGATTCATCAGCTTTTACAGTGAAATTATTAAAGCATAATCTGCCTCATTCACCACAGTTGCAGAAAATATCTATGTGTCTCATATACTCAAAGTATAAAAAGTTATTAGGGAGTTTGCCCTTTTAGCTAGTTCCCATAGGGTTCAAATTTTGTGTAGAATGTGCCACACTATATGCTGTTTACATCTATGTAGGTCTCCCTCATAATTATTCACGATGCATTTTCAGGCCAAGTAGATTAAACCTGTGTATATAACACTGAAACACTGAAATGTTGAAGCTTTTAATCAGCATTATTACTGATATTTCTTTCAAAAATTTGAAAATAATCTTAGTTATCATTCATCTAAAAATCAGGGCTCTTTTCCAAATAAATTACTATGTTCCATTACGGGGAAAGAGCTGAAAGAACTGGTCAATTGTCTTAGAAATATTAGACTTATCTACACAAATATATGTTTAAAATATAAAAATAAAATATTTTTATATTAATATTGATTGGAAATATTGCTACTTAAGTAAATTCATTATTTCATTGCATACTTGGAAACTCCAAATATTATGCAAGAATGTAACTTAAGTGTAAAGTAATTAATTTGAAGTTTTTAGACATACAGAAGTTCTAAATTTTAAAGAATTCATTGTATCACCATTCACCTAGCATAATTTTAGGGTCTGTACATATCTACCTGATGTTTGGTAATCAAAAATTGTCCGTGTCTTAACACATACAACATTTCTTTAAATCATGTGTTCTGAGCCTTGGAAATTAACTATCATGGCAGCTAAATAAAAATCACTTCTACCTATTATATTGCTATGGCCACTTGGATGGTAAGACATGGATTTTAAAAAATTTGGATTATGAAATATAAATATATAATTCAAAATAGGATAGAAAGATGTTGTTGCACGTCCATTGGTGTATAAATTCCTCTTCTGTGCCTGTATCCCTGTGCAATATTATATAGAGTTGAGGCATCCAGTACATAGAGAAAACACACAATGTCCTTGAAAGATCTTTTCTATTATGAATCTTGGGCAGGGAGAATTTAGCCTTGAATATGTACTCAAGGAAAAATCTATAGAGAATAAAAAAGACTGAATAGTCTGAAAATATTTCTCGATCAACATTCCTCAAAATAACTCAGAGACAAAAATTCTTGCCAGAGAGATTTAAAATACTGCAAATGATGAACCACTCAGGATAGAATCTAAGGGTTGCCAACCTTCCTTCCAACTATAAAATCCTACACACTCTTGTTTTATTGCTGCTTTCTGAATAATAATTATACAAATGTGATTCTAAACACTGTACCAGCCTTAGGAAAAATCTTATAAATTACCTAATGTAACTGACTTGATTGAATAATGAATCACTACCATCTGCAATATATTGTTGTTGTTTTTTTTTTCTAAGTAATTCAGTCATTGCAGCCATAATATTGAATATAGCTATCAATTTCTAGGTCAAATATGAAAATCCAAAGCCATCTTCTTTCTAAATGTTAAGACGATAAGCAAGTCATTTTCCAAGTGAAAATAAAACAACTTATCCCAACCTTTGTGGAAGCTGCCAACTCTTTCTTTCATCTATGGCATCACACTAGAATAAGAGTAAATACTAATATCTTTAAAATATTTCATTTAAAATAAAAATCAAGCCTCACTGCAGGGTTATAAAAATAAAATCATCTGAGTTATGTTTTAGGTTTTTACCTGGTTTTGTTACAATGGAGGAGAGAAATGAGTTGGGAAATTAACAAACATTCCACTTAACAGATGTTTATGGAGCAATTACTGGGTGAAAAATGCACCATTAGACAGGACTGACCACATAATTTGTGGGGCTCAGTGCAAAAAAGGAAATTTAGGAACGCTTGTTCAAAATTTAATAATTTCAAGATGGAGACAGCAGAGCGTTAAACCAAGCATGGGGCACTTCTAAAAGTGTGGCCCTGAGTAACTGAACAGGTCATATGCTCAAGGAACTGGACTTGCTGCTGGACAGTATGAAGCACTAGGATGAATATGACTTTTCTACCCTAAGGAGAAATGGGCAAGGGCCTAGGGAGGTGTACTGTGCTCACCTGGAAGCTAAAGTGAATGATGGCTTTTAACTTGGGGAATCAGGAAATGTTTATAAAAGAATTAGAACAGGGCTTCCCTGGTGGTGCAGTGGTTGAGAGTCCGCCTGCCGATGCAGGGGACACAGGTTCGTGCCCCGGTCTGGGAGGCTTCCACATGCCGCGGAGCGGCTGGGCCCGTGAGCCATGGCCGCTGAGCCTGTGCGTCCGGAGCCTGTGCTCCGCAACGGGAGAGGCCACAATAGTGAGAGGCCCGCATACCGGAAAAAAAAAAAAAAAAAGAATAGAACAGGATCCGGAAAGATGTGTTGAGTTTATCATGATGAAAATGGGGAAATGAAACAATTTTAGACACGAGCATATAACTGAGTTTAAACTTGGGGAAAGAAAGGGCAAGGTGTGCTGGATATAGTGTGTAGATTGAGTTCTTGTAGACAGGAGAGATGAAGTTAAAATTATAGGTGGGCATCAAAACAAAGAATTACATGAATGCTAGTGTAGTGAGTTTGAATTTCACCTTGTAAGCAAATGGAAGACTTTGAGTAACATGATCGCAAGCAGGCTGCAGGGTGAAATGGGAGGAGACAGTGAGGAGAGATACTAGAGTCCAATGTCTGATTACTAAGTCAGTTATACTAGTTATCAGAGCTTGGATTAGAGAGACAGCAACAGAAGTAGAAAACACAGGGTAGTCATGAAAAGCACTGCAAATGAAATATTGGTATACATGGGAGGCAGTGGAGAAGGATTATTTAAATGACCATGACTTTCAATCAACTCAGCAAAAAAGAAGAAAAAGCAAGTTTTTTGGACATTTCAGAAATCATTCCCTGAAAAAGTAAATGAGTCTATTAATAGACTTGGAAGTAGGAAATGTGCAGTGCAATAAGAATAGAGACGCAGACATAGAGAACGGACATGTGGACACAGGTGGGGAAGGGCAGGGTGGGACGAATTGGGAGATTAAGATTGACATATATACACTACCATGTGTAAGATAGATAGCTAGTGGGAACCTGCTGTATAGCACAGGAAGCTCAGCTCGGTGCTCTGTGATGACCTAGATGGGTGGAATGGGATTGGGGGCTGAGAGGGAGGTCCAAGAGGGAGGGGATATATGTATACATATAGCTGATTTACTTCATTGTACTGTAGAAACTAATAACGTTGTAAAGCAACTATACTCCAATAAAAAAAAAATTGTCATTGTAAGCCACTAAAAAAAAAAAAGAAGGGATTATTTGACCATAAATTTAAGGATATTGATTTTTTTTTTAAAAAAATGAAGATAACCATAAAATTAAGAGCATGGACAGTTCCATCTATAAGTAGGTAACACTTAAGAAAATACATTTTTAGTTTACTGTTTCTGTAGCAGGACATTCAAGGATCATGTATGTGTATCATATTGTCTGGATTGAACATATTTTCAGCAAATTTAGCAACGTCTGATTCTGTGTTAAGAGGTATATGAAAACAACAGTAATCCAGTCATCTTTTTTTGAATTCCTGAACTCCTTCAAATTAACAAACATGTATAGATCACCTTCAAAGTACCAGGCACAGTAGAAAGCATGGGACAGAGGAGGGGTGGAAAGGGACATGAACAAGAAAAGATGTCTTCAGGTGGCCCATAGTCCTACAGGGAAACAGAAGATGATAAACATTCTGATTGCAGGTTGAGGCACCCAAAGGAAAGAAGAAATAAGTCTTTCTGAGTGGAAAGAAATCAGGTTCACAATCATGATCCTTGTACAGAATCTTTAAAGGGGCAATTTTGCCAGTCTTGAATGTATATTTCACTGTCTGTATACATTAAAATGTAATGGAATTTGTAACAAACTGTTTTGTTACAACTCTTCTGAAGACAAATATAATAAAATCAAATACTTGAGTAATAATAAAATATTTTTCATTTAAATATTTTATACCTAAATATTTTATACCTATAAAATAGGTATTTTATACCTATTAAAAATAGACCAAGTGGTGTCTCAAAATTAAGAATGTAGTGGACTCAGGGCTTTAAAAGCATAGTCCTTGTAGCTTTTTTTGATTTTTTTCCATTTCATAATCTTAAATATATCTTTTTTTAAGCTCAAAATCTCTGTTAGATATACTTTTATAACATGCTCTAACTTTGCAAAATTGAGTCATGTGTATTTTAGGACAAATATGGGGGAAGCTATGTTCAATACCAATGTCTATACCATTTAAACAATGGAAGCATCAGGTAAGTAACAACATTTGGACAGCAAGTCAATATGACTTATGAAAGGTCTCCAATAATGAGCAAATTCAGACCAATACACGGTTTGAGTATTTGGCCTTATTATTGACAAAGGTTGCTTTCAATCACACTGTATCTATTACCATATCAATCATCACTCTAAATGAATACAATGTTATCATTGGCAAAGACATCACTTAAGCTGAGAAAGTAAAGATTCTAAACAACAAAATAATGAAATGTAGGTTGTTAACAGCGGGAAAATGAAAAATATACCTTAAGGATCTATTCATAGGAAAGTAAAAAAATTGGGGACCGACAGAAAAAAAAAGGCTTACTTGCTCACAAAGACCTTGAAACAGAGTACACTTAATATCACACCATTACTTATTAAAGTTAATGCAGCAGGGTATTTGGTATACAAATTAATATATGGAATTGAACTGATAAAATGATTTACATACAGGATTAAAATATTGGCAGCTTTATAGAGTGAAATGTCACTATTTCGTTGTACCTTCAAGTTTTACATTTCCTCCTTTGAATCCCTGTCAGTCTTCATGGACAGTGGAGAGTTTAATCAATGCTTGAGGTAGCAGTAGCATACCATTGAATATTTTTCTTGCTAATAATCTAAATGATGTTTAGTAAACATCATAAAGTAAAATGACAGACACATACATCCTAATTATCATATTACAAATTAAATAGGGTTCCGTGTTTTAAAAAATGCTGTGCATTTAAAAGAAACTTGCATTTCCACTAAATAAGCTGTTTTATAGTTACCGGTTTAGGCTAAGGCATTTAGTTTACAACAAGAGATTCAAAGATCAGGAAATTCAAAATATGTAGT
This sequence comes from Pseudorca crassidens, assembly GCF_039906515.1. Classification (NCBI taxonomy): domain Eukaryota; kingdom Metazoa; phylum Chordata; class Mammalia; order Artiodactyla; family Delphinidae; genus Pseudorca; species Pseudorca crassidens. The sequence goes on from NC_090312.1 coordinate 65,870,621, forward strand.
TATCACAATTGAAGCCATGTTTTCTTAATTCTGTGATGCAAAGCTCTTGTAGAGTCAGACTCTGTGTGTGTGTGTGTGTGTATGTGTTTAAATGTTTTTCAAAAATTTGGATTCAGTTTGCAATTTTATTCCAGTGTAAAGAAACATCCTATTAAGATCCACTTTGATTCAGATAAGTGAAGGAAAGGGTTGTTTCTCAACATAAAGAGATTTCTATTTAGGTTAATTTATTATAAACCAAAACAATATTCAGGAAACAAAAGAGGGGGAAAGATGGCATAAAATGACAAATGAAATCAAGAGAAAAATTTCAAGAAGATTCAGGGGAATGAAGGGACCATGTGGAAGAGCATGACACATTTGGCCATTAAGGAAAATCATACAAATGAGTGTGAGAAATGGCTGGACAGTTTTATGGTGGGGGTAGGAAGAACCTGCAAAGCGTGAAAGCATAAAGGTCACAGAGAAGGGAAATGGGAGGAAAGAGGCTTATAGCAATCTACCTTTATTAGGCCAATGATTACTACTCACCTAGAAATTGCTTCTCAGGTCTATAAAATATCTGAGCTTTTAAGTAAAAAAGGAAATACTGTTCCTACTTATGAATGCTTTAAATGACCAGGATGCATGGTTTTGAGAAAATATTTTAACTGGAAAATGAAACTTCTTTTCATTTCAAAATAATTCCTGTAGATTAACTTTTTTGGTTTTTTTTTTTTTTTTGCTGTTATAAACACATTTAAAGTCAAGTTTAAAATCTCTATATAACGAGAAAAAATAACAAAAATTAGTAAGAACATTTTACCTTCAATTGTAACTATATTTGCAAATATATTTCTTTTCACATATTTCATAGACTAAATATTTTACATAGACAATTATCATATTACTCCTCTAACCAATGGAACTAGCATTAAACAGTGGTCTGGGCCCTTTATTAAATCACAGTTTGTATCTAGCAAATCTTAATGCCAGTGAAAACTTTTATTATTTCATGAAGCATATTGCCATAGGACTTATGAAAGCTTTATAAAGCCAGAATACCATATTTAATATCTCCTTTTAGAAGGACTAATTTATTTAACTAAAAAACTAGGAAAAAATGGAAAATAAAAAGCCTGAAAAAATGGAAAATAAAAAATGTGAGACACATTTTGCAATCCTAACACTGAAGTTGGGATGATCAGATTACCTGGGCATAACACAGACAGATTCTTATCTGATCACAATCTAGAAATAGGAACCAGGAGACACTGAGAGGGGTTTCTAATCAGTGTGAAGAAAGAGATTGCATGTAGAGCTATTTTATTTTCCCCAATATAAAATAAAGAATTCATGACAGAGAAATTAGTTTAAGGAAGACATGTTGCTTAAATGTAGGGGGACAAAAAAAACTAAAAATGAGCAAAAAGATAAAAATACCTAGCAAGAAGAAAAGCATTATTTCTAAGGGATTCAGAAAGAAACTCTAAGAGGGGCACCTTGTAAAATCCTGATCCGTCCAAGCTATAGGCAGTGAAAAGGGGCGAGAGACAGAGAACAACTGAAAGCATTTAAGTAGCTCTTATACCTGGATCTCAGAAATATTGCCTAGTCATTATCAAAAAGCAAAAAATAAAATGTTAATAATAGTAGAAATAAAATAATTACTACACGATAATAATTCAAGCAGGATTTTAGAGACCAAAATGTTACTGTTTGCAAATTTATTTTCTCATGTATCAGAGCTGAAATATCTCAGAAGACTACTGGTTCTAGCCAAAGGTCTCAAACTGATATAGTTTCTGTGTCTTTATCCCATAGAAGAAATATGCGACTACTAGGGAGTTTCAAAAAATAATTATAGCAACAAACATAGCTGCTAAGGGGCTTCCCTGGTGGCACAGTGGTTGAGAATCTGCCTGCTAATGCAGGGGACACAGGTTCGAGCCCTTGTCTGGGAAGATCCCACATGCCACGGAGCAACTAGGCCCGTGAGCCACAACTACTGAGCCTGCGCGTCTGGAGCCTGTGCTCTGCAACAAGAGAGGCTGCGATAGTGAGAGGCCTGCGCACCGCGATGAAGAGTGGTCCCCGCTTGCCACAACTAGAGAAAGCCCTCGAACAGAAACGAAGACCCAACACAGCAAAAATAAATTAATTAATTAATAAACTCTTACCCCCAACATCTTCTTTAAAAATAGCTGCTAAATATATAGCCAATGTTCATATCCTTAAGACAATAATAGCTAATGCATATACCTATATAAACACATATTTTTATTTAATGCCATTCAGTTTGGGTATTCAAGGGAGAAATATTACCATATAATTGCTTTATTCAGTTTTTGCCTATCCCAGTTTCTGTTATTTACAAATTTTTGTCAAGATGCTGTGCAACTCTGCTTTTTAGGGGAATTAAGGTAAACCAGTTTGTTGGTGGGGGGGGTGGTAATATGGTGGCTATAGTTTAATGAGGGCTAGTTGTCGTTTGAATAACTTTTCCTAGTTTATTCCAGTTCATATAATTCCAGTTTTGTCTGAGGTAACAGCTTGTGATTACCACCCACCCAAGCTATGATAAAATAGAAATCTTTGGCACCCCATGAGGATACAGGACAAGTGCTTATCTCTAGTTCATCTGTGCACCCCAGAAGTGTTTATTGAAGTACTTCTGCAAGGCAGCTTACATATCTTGTTCATAAACTTCACAAGAATCTTGCAAGTAAATGATTATGCCCATTTCACCGATGAGGAAATTTATGCTTAGTGAGGCAAGTGACTTGCTATTGGTCACAAGCCCAGTGAGTGGGCACTGGCTTGTACAGCTTTAGAGCCCAGATTATCTCTACCTGGCTCCGCAACCTCAAATAGGCAATATCAATCATCTTCTGATGATGATTACAGATTTGATGATGCAATCTTATAGGAATACAAGTTTGAGCCTAATGCCTATGGCAACAGGCGTATAAAAAGAAAATATTAGAGGACTGATTAGAAGTCTATGGATTACTGTACAACAATAAAGGTGCAACATAAAGGTTTAAATGAAGATAAAGAAACTTGAAATGACCAAAATATTTTTCAGGGTGAGTTATACAGAGTTACTGATATCACAGAATATCTCATTGTAAATAATAATTTAAAAATATATACACATATATATATATACACAACATATATATGTATGAAGGTGTATATGGTATACGTAAAACATACTTTATACATATATATACATTTTTTTCATCCATTCCTTAAAATCGTATACATTTTTTCCTCTTCAAGTTAGGATTTTTGTTGTGGTTGCTTTGTGGTTGAGGAAAAAATGCCCATGTACATATGACTAATATGATGTAAGAAAAAGAACTTAAAGTTCTTACTTTTCAAACGTTATACAAGTTGCTATATTCCTAAAAGATGAGAGATCTTCAAACAACCTCTTAACATCTGGTCACTTTCCTTTACATATATATAAAACTAAGGTAATACCTGGATCTAGAGATAATCGTGAAGACTCTATGTGTGCAATAAGGAGTGCACAGTGAGGAGTAGGTTTCCTTTCCTTCTACTTATTACATCATAGACTACCTTGTTAGGCAGTGATTATTCTTCTCTGTATGATGCAGGTCAGCAAAGGGGATTTGTTCACATTACCAGTTTAAGTTCTACCACATTGTGTTCTACGAAATTGGCAGATAAAAAATTACTTTCTGAACTTTTGGAAATAGACTATCCAAGATATCAATTCTGAAACAAATCAGAGAGAGAGAAACCATTTGGGGGGATAGAGAGAGGAAAGCTAAAAGAATGAGGACCATTCTATGCTAAAATCATGGTGAAGGCCTGAAGTTAAAGCAGTCTGGAGAAGCCTCCTTTTCCACGAGAGAATTAGTACACAAATCAGTGGAAAATCCTACCCAGGAAGTAAAATCATCTACACAATTCAGTCACAATTTTTGTTTCTTTGATGATTTGTTTTTATGTTTACTTACATGCTTAAATTTTCAGCTCCAAAGGAAAAGAAAATGGGAATTCACCGTATTTATTTAATTAGTTCAGATTATATTGAGAGTTTGTGATGTACTAGGCACCACGCAAGATATTAGGGGTGTTGGCACATACCACCTAGTAATTTCATGGAGAATCTAGGAATAATTATGAAGGAAAAAAATTCCAAACTAGGGGAAACATTTATTTAAAGATGAATTGATTCTTTAATTTTAGATACAGCTAGGGTTTTTTTTGATTGTTTGTGTTTAAAAATTATATGCAAATGCCATGTTTAGAATAAGGTTTATAGTTTATATATTGTTTTCTAAATATCAGTTCTTAAAATTCAGTTTTTAAACTCTACCACATTCTCAAATCATATGCTTAGATTTTAGAAACATGATTCCTATTAAAGCCAATGGAAATAGTGTTGCTTCAAACTCCAACCAGTGCTTTGAAAAATTACCTCTACTAAGTATTACAAGTCTTTCCAGCTGTTGATATTAATATTTACCAAAAGTTGAATTTGGGAAATGTCCACAGATGTAAACAATTTTATCAGAATTTTCTTTTTCCTTCTTTGTGCATAAACAACCATGTTGAATCATCTGAAGAGTGTTTTCAAGGAAATTAAAATTTTTCATAGGTTAAAAATTGTTCTTTTTAACAACTTAATTTTCCTGCAAACAAGAAAAACATATACATAAAAACAGCAGCAAATACTAATTTTATATAATGTAAAGATAAAAATATATCAGAAATATATTTTTAAAAATTTATTACACTTGAAAAACTTTTCCTAAAATTTTATGGAATTTCTACATATGGAAAAAGAAACACAAATTGTACAATATTCATGTGAAAATACGTGAACCTATTTTGAAGGCAAAATCTGAGCAATCAGTTTCTTGCTCACATAAGACTAAGGTTTTTCACAAATGGAAATTAAGGTAATAAGTTAACATTAAATAATTTCATATGATGATTGTGATTATGAAGAATGACAAATGTTTTATTGTGCAAGTTAAATAATTAATGGTATGCTACTGATCCAAGGTGTCTGTTTTGCTCATTTCCATTTCCTCCTCAGGGCTAACAAAGTGGCACCTTCCAAGCAAACAGTGGATCTAGTTGTATAATTTATTAATAGTAATTTAATAATAATAATAATAATTTCAACATTTTGTATTTTTATAGCACAGTACCATTTACAAGGCATTTTCTTTTACTCTGTTTGTCATTCAGTCTTTTTAAGAACAACAAATTACCTATGGCTGCACTCAGGTAATGCTCTGTGACAGATTCCGCTGCAAACAGTAATGCCTAGAATGACACAACCTGGAAGCCACCCTTCCAGATCCAGTCCCCACCTCCCTGCCTTACCCAACTCTATTTTTTCCCATGGCTTCCGCTATGTCCACTACAGTAGTCCATAGTAATACATAATTATGAATGCTTGGTTAGATATCTGTCTCCCCAACCGCACTGTATGTTTCTTGAGTCTGGGCCCTTTATTTTTTCCCTGAGTATCCTGTGGATCCTAAGCACATAGTAGGTTTGAAAGCTTTTGATATGATGAACTTAATGAATCCTTAATTTTCAGGTCAGGAAACAAAGTCTAAAGGGGACAAAAGTCCTGTTTCCAGTATCAATTTTTAGTCCTTTAGCTCTAGATGGAGTTGGGCTCTGTTTTGCAATATAAAATTAATTTCATGTGGGAATTGACTTATTAGGAAATTAATGAGTTCAACTAATGTAATGAAAGAAAACAGAAATGAATGAATGCATAAATTCTACTAAATAATTATGGTGTTTACTGATATCCAACAATTTTTCAGTCTTCAACTTTGCTCTTAGCCTAAAGCATCAACCCAGGTCATTTGTATGACGTGGCATAGTGTGAGCTCTGAGATCAAATTCTTTGGGGTCACAACTTGGCTCTGACATTAACTGTTGGATCTTGGACAAATTACTTAACTTCTACGTGTCCCAGTTTTCTCATTTGTGAAATATGAAAAGTAATATTATCTTCTTCCTCAGATTGTTGTTAGAGGTTCCTTGAATTAATACAGGAAAAAATTATACAACCTAGTACTTGGCAAAAAGAAAATTTTCAATAAATGTTATCTATTATTATTACTATTTTATATTTATTTTTATCAGTGTCTGAACAGTTCAGGTGGCCCTGGACTTGAACTACCTCTGACTTTTCCAATTAGCTGTTGCTAAATATCCTCTGAAAGGTAGCCAGCTCTAATACTCACCCTAGAGAAATTCAATACAGTTGTACTTAGTGGCAAGATTTTCTATTCAGAACATTTTTGTTTTTTTGTAAAATTGAAGTACAGATTCATTTCAATCAAAATTTTCAGCAAGTTATGTGTCCATTAATGAGGTAGAGGTGAAGGTGGAGAAGTGTGCGTTGTCATAGGTGAATTGTTTATACCCATGTTTCAAACTTACATTAGTAAAATTCCATTTAGTTTACTTGGAACTGTCTCTTTTAAAGCACATATTGATGTTTTAAAATAGTACTCAGCTTTTCTCCTTGCCTTGAAGCTATTATCTTAACTGAAAAGTAGGTGATGAACAAGGTCACCCTGAATCTACAGGCAAACTGTACTTTGAAATAAGAAAAAAAATCTGCATTTCCAAAGTTGTTACTAATAGCTCACTTTATAGCCATAGTTCTATTTTCTTGTATCTTTTACTTTAATTTAGCCAAGATCATCTCATTATAAAAGATATCAATAAATGTAAATTATTTAACTATTTTTTTGCTTTTATTAGTTAGAAAAAACCTGCAACATTATTTAACTCGATTTTGTTTTTAAATTGCATGAATGGTAAGTGGTTCAAGGTTACCAAAGGTTCTTGGACTAAACATTGTATCTTTGCCACAAGTCTGTGTTGTATTTTGGAAGATATTAAGGGAGGCCTTGAACAATTTAAATAGCCTAAACGAAAGCTTTAAAATAGAACAATTCATCTAGCTGCTTTGATTTATGCCTACATTGCATAAGCTAACTGGGTTGTCTAAAATACATGCTTGACTATCTGGTTTCCTAACTTATCTAATTATTTGACTTTACATAAGCTATCTTAAATGGTGTTAGTCACCTGAGGATATAAGAGAAATTATTTTAGAGAGAGTAAATAAAAATACAAGTCACGGATTTCATCCAGTGGAGTTTGTTGCAATCATAGGACTATGAATTAAGTGTACAGGGCCCTTTAATGATGAATGGAATAGAGTAAGTCATTGTCTTTTTTAGTATGATGAATATTTATTCAGAACTGTCAGGGATAGTTACTACATACTATGTCATGTTCATTAAACATGTTATACATCAGTCCATCAGGGAGAGAATCAAAAGATCTGCTAGAGAAAAATATGCTTCACAAGCAACAGAGGTCATCATTAATTCAAAAACAGAATACACCATTCAAAACAATATTTTTTTCCTGCTCCTCTCCCAGCCCCCAACCTTCAAAATTCAGTAAGATGGCATCAAATACAAAGTGCAGCATGAATAAAATCCATGATGTTCCCTTGATACATATTAGAAAATCGGAACAGGATGGTTACATGCTGATAGTTGAAGCCTTTGGTACACAAGATTATAAAAAAGAAAAAAAAAAATAGGGCTTGCCTGGTGGCGCAGTGGTTGAGAGTCTGCCTGCCGATGCAGGGGACACGGGTTCATGCCCCGGTCCGGGAAGATCCCACATGCCACAGAGCGGCTGGGCCTGTGAGCCATGGCAGCTGAGCCTGCACGTCTGGAACCTGTGTTCCGCAACGGGAGAGGCCACAATAGCGAGAGGCCCGCGTGCCGCTAAATATATATATATATATATATATATAGCATTTATGGCTAGAAAGTAACTAGTCAGCATTACCCCAATTCACTACTTCACAAATTATATTATCATTATAAAATGTGGATAGAAACGGAAGAAGAAGAAAAAGGAGGATCCGGAAGGCAAGGAGAAAAGAAAGCATGTACTGTTAAGATCTCTACAGCAGAACGTAGACCACCTTCCATCAACTTTCATCACAATCTGTTGAAGAAAATATAATATGAGGTAGCTTATTAAAAATTTTAAAAGTAAAAAGCAACTCATTTCAAATAAATTTACATTTTCAAAGCAGTTCTGTTAATCTTGAGTGCTTATATCCTGAGCATGGTATACTCATAATTTGCTTGTTGAACCAGGTGTGATCTGTACATATTGAAAAGGTCATCTCCTTTGTTTTCAATTTTATCTTTAACTACTAAAAGAAAAATAGAAAATGACTATGAAACATTGAAAAGAAACCTAGCTAGGGTTTGGGTTTTTTTGGTTTTTGTTTGTTTGTTTGTTTTGTTTTTTGATGTCAGAATAGGATTCCTTGGGGAGGAGAAAGGATATAATCCCTGGGGAGCATAGTTAACCATTCTAGGGACTTTTGGGGTTAAGAGTGTTGCATCTGTGAAGAGCTATCTAATACAAAGGAGTATTAGTAACATCTTCACTGCTTCTTTCCCAAGGGTTAACTAATATTTGTTGATTATTTTCCCTTTTCTGTCAAGAATTACTACAGTGGGGAAAGTTAGAAGATTTGGATTTATTTAGGGCATCCACCAGTCATAAGAACATAGACAATTTTTACTAAAGATCACTTTTCGTGATCTGAAAGTGGGGACCATAATATTTTTCCTACTCTCAAAAATCAATTTCTTAGAGGGTATAGTGATATAATACATGTAAATTTTTTTTAATCTGTAATATGTGTCCAAAATCTTCTAGAAAAATGTGATTCTTAAATAAAGGAGGTCATCATTAATTCAAAACAGAATATTCCATTGGAAACAATAGACTTTTTTTCTGCTTCCCAACCACTACTTGATTTTATTTTTTCTTACTTCCCATGGTATCACTCTCCCCAACCTTCTTTGTACTAAAAAGAAAAAAATTATTTTTGTTTGAATAAATGTATGATGTAACTGCTTGCTAGGATGGAAATAAAAATTGCTGGAATAACAATTGTTTAGGAAACTGACTTGAAAATTACAAGTAATTACCATATTTGAGCAGGAGGAAATAGAGATTCACTTTATATATAATTAATTTAATATATAAAGTTTTTAATGTATATAAAAAATGAAGACCAAGTGTAAAAGAAAACACAACAAAAAACCTAAAAAGGTAGTATTTTTAGAATGATCTCTCCTACAATGTTGTTATATAGCATTTCTATAATGACATAGAATATTTATGGTCAATGGACACAAGGATATAGTATAAATCCAAGAAAAAGATTCCAAAATGTCAAAAGAATCTCTAAATTTTTTTTTTGTGTGTGTGATACACGGGCCTCTCACTGTTGTGGCCTCTCCCTTTGTGGAGCACAGGCTCCGGATGCGCAGGCTCAGCGGCCATGGCTCACGGGCCCAGCCACTCCGTGGCATGTGGGATCTTTCCGGACCGGGGCACGAACCCGTGTGCCCTGCATTGGCAGGCGGACTCTCAACCACTGCGCCACCAGGGAAGCCCTCTAAATATTTTTATATCTTGTATTTGAGAACATTTCATTATAATTCTATAAACATAGGCAATCCATTTATGGCTTATAGAAATCTACCTAGATTATTTTCTTAATAGTAACTGATTTTCTTAATAGCCCTGCCAGGTGATAGTCTCCTGCACTTAGTTATCTGAATTGGAAATAAGAGTTAGCCAAAATAGAGAGGCTATGCATTTAACATTGGTTCGTTATTGAAAGAAAAATAAAAAGAAACCCATAAAGTTCCAAGAAAAGTTACCTCTATTTTTGCATTGGAGTTTGTCTAAAATGAATCCTATTTTCCAGTTTTATCAATTTGCTATTTCATTGACCATTGTTATTATTTTCCCATTTGTACATTTAGAAATTCTTGACATCACCTTGACTTTCCTTCAGTTCCTCAGTTCCTGTTATTTCTCCTTTCACACATCTTTGAGATTTGATTGCTCCCCCTATCCTCATGCCGCCAACTAATCTAGGTCCTTATTGCTTCATAGCTGGATCACCAAGATAGCCTCATAACTGATCTCTCTGATAAGTTTCTCTCTCCTCCAATCTATCTTGCATACTTTCAACAGATTAATTTTGTAAGGGCCCAATTTCATCTTTTTTACTTCCTAGGTCAAAAATTGAAAAGGGCTTCCTCTTGTCTACCACATTGAATCCAAATTCTTCTGCCTGCCCTTCGCTGTGCTTTATTATCTCTTTCTTCCGCTTGCAAACTTACAGTCCTGTGCCAGAAAACCTGTCAAAAATGTCTCCTCTTTGGCTTTTCCAAATCCAGTGGTTAGTCTGTAAATTTGCTGTGTATCCCTACTCCTAAACTGCATCAAACAGGCAAGTTTTCTTTGCTTCTTTTATTTCCAAATTCCAGCCATTTTTAAAGTCCAATCATTTCACACATTTACTGGAAACCATTATTTTATATTGATCTCTTATTCCTTTATTTGAAGCACTTATTTTCAGTTTCATTATATTCAGTATTTTATGCATTAATAATTAATTTTCATTTATAAAACTATACACTCAGCCAAACAACACTATGCTTATTGTTCATAAACATAATCTTATTTAATATTCACAACAATCCTAGGAGGTAGAGATTCATAATGCCTATAGATTAACACCTCAAGATTCCAGAAACAATGAATGACCCAGAAGATCTTCTATTCTCACCATAAAGAAATATTTTATTATGCCTAATTTATGGTTGCCGTGTTAAGCAAATACAAATATAGTAATAAAAATAATTAAATTTGAATTTCAATTTAAAAATCAAATATTTTTGTATAAGTATGTCCCATGCAATATTTGAGACATATTCATACAAGAATATTATTCATTGTTTACCTGAAATTCAAAATTAACTGGCTTCCTACATTTCATTTGACAACTTTAGCCTAAATCTGATATGGATCCCAAAGACTTTTCATACCAAATAGTATCTCTTCCATAGATTTTAAGAATATGGACAATAACAATGCTCCTCTTCCCCCAGGCTCAGCTTATACTTTTAGTGAAAGTAGAACTAGAAGTGTGCACTCTGAGCTTTCTCCTAGATTGCTCCAAACACATGGTTATTAGACATAAAAAACAAAAAAATAGTAATATTCAAAGCAAGATCTTTGGACCAAAATAGAATTAATATACTAAGCTGTGAGTGGGGCTTAAGCCACATGTTCTTAGATCCTTGGTCAAGAAGCAGAATGAGAAGCCCAGGTGACCAGCTCATGAAGGACAAGGGAGAATAATGATCTGAGCATGAGACACAGTCAGGAGCTGAGTGCAGTATTTGAAACTAGGGTTTGAGGTTGGCTTTTTCACTCATGAAAAGTGGTTGAAAAGAAACCATTGCCAAGCATTTCCTTAGGTTATGGCTCCTGTGGTATTGATGCTTAGGGAGATGAGGTACATTTCTTACTTCAATTTCTTCATTTAAAAATTAGGGGAGGACTTCCCTGGTGGGCAGTGGTTAAGACTCCGCCTGCCAATGCAGGGGACATGTGTTCAATCCTTGGTCCGGGAAGATCCTACATGCTGCAGAGCAACTAAGCCCGTAGGCCACAACTACTGATCCTGCACTCTAGAGCCCGCAAGACACAACTTCTGAGCCCATGCGCCACAAATACTGAAGCCCACGTGCCTAGAGCCTGTACTCCACAACAAGAGAAGCCACTGCAATGAGAAGCCCATGCACCACAACGAAGAGTAGCCCCCACTTGCTGCAACTAGAGGAAGTCCGCGTGCAGCAATGAAGACCCAATGCAGCCAAAATTTAATTAATTAATTAATTTTAAAAATTAGGGGAACTAATACATATGTAACACATTTATTCTGAGGATCAGATGAATACTCTTTCAAATGAATCAATAAATAAATTAGAACATTCCTAAACAGCACCTATAATCAGCCTGAGACTGCGATTACAACTTTATAAACGTGGTCTCATGATTACACGAAGATGGCAAAATTAAGTTATTCACTCTGTTTTTAAAAGCAGAACCTGAAGATCAGATAAATTAAGTGTTTTATTCCATGTACCTATACTAAGAAAATGTTGGGGGTCCGAATTTGAACCGAAGTCTGACCAATATTCCCCGGTACCATGTGTGCTGCCATCCATAGTGTAATTTATTGTAAGTAGGAAACAAAGAGCAGAAGGAAGAGATTACGTTCAGATAGTCAGTAGATGATTGGAAGGACTGAAAATAAGCAACTTCACCAAAACCTATCATTTGAATTTTCAGACTCTAAGCATGATCTGTCAGAAAAGATGTGTTTAATCATTATTGTAAATGAGTTCATGTCTATTGGTTTGTAAATTGGCTCCCATACTTGCAAGGAGACTGAAGAAAGAGGCAGACCACTCCAGATTGGTATGTGGCAGTTTTTTTTTGTTGTTGTTGTTTTTTGGCGGTTCGCGGGCCTCTCACTGCCGTGGCCTCTCCCGTTGCGGAGCACAGGCTCCGGACGCGCAGCCTCAGCAGCCATGGCTCACGGGCGCAGCCGCTCCGCAGCATCTTCCCGGACCGGAGCACGAACCCACGTCCCCTACATCGGCAGGCGGACTCTCAACCACTGCACCACCAGGGAAGCCCAATGTGGCAGTTTTGATAAGCAAGGGAACATACAAGACTTGTCTTGGGTGGCTGCAAGGTGAGCAGATCTCTGCACCTGCCTGCCAGAATCTTAAAAGTTTACATACAGGCCTTAAATGGGTTTAGGCACATACACAGTCCAGATGGTCTCAGCACACATTTCTCTCTCAAAGCTGTGTCCTTGAAATGGCTCCTACTGTGAGAATGGTGAGCAGACTGTACATTCCAAGGACGGGGAGGAGGTGAGGGGCCACTAATTGCTGAGATCCAGCTCTTGGGTCATATCCTTTCAATGACCTCTTCCAACAATGCCCTATACTTTCTAATCAATTACTTTATCCAGGGTAATATTAGCCTTAAAGCAGATGTTAAACACATGTGTCTTGGTCAATCTATGGATAGTAAGAATATCACCTTCAAGAGAGCATTCCCATCTGACTGAATAAAACAGATATAAGAGAGTAATGACCACTTGTCTGCAGAGTTTAGGCATTTCCACGCTGTAATATCTGTGGAACTCACCTGGTTCCCGCAGTTCTGAGGAAAAATGTATTAGTGAGTGTACTCTACTGACTACAGCAAATAGCCCAGAGAAAAAATCTCAGTGTACTAACATGATAGACAGTTATATTTTGCCATTATCACTATCCAAAGTAGGTGGGAAAAATGGAAGGACAGAGGAAGGAAATGAGGCAGCTTACTCAACATAGTCATTCGTGGAATCATCCATCTGGTACCAACAGACTCCCCTTCAATCTCAGAATTTTTTGTTGGATTCTTTACCTGGTGACCCAGTGAACAAAGACCCAGCATGGAAAATAATACAAGATTTTATGTAGAGGATAAGCCGGAAGTGATATAGGTTACTTCTACCCATATTCCATGTTTCAGAATAACATTCAGAGTCAGAGGCTCACTGCACAAAAGGCTGACCAATGCAGTCAATCTGTGAGCTTGGGAGGAAAATGAAACGCATTTGGTGAAATAAGGGCATTGTTTCTTCCACCGTAAACCTATAGAATGTGAAATGGGATGCAGCTGTAGGGCAGCCAAAATCAGCAATAATCAAAATTTGAAGTAGCAAGAGTTTATCATTGGCAACCCCAGACTGTGCTTTCAATTCTCATTTATTTTATCACCAGTGGTGGCTTCTTTTCCCTCTAGGGATATCAAGGGATCTTATGCTCTATCTCTGGAGGCCTCATTGAAACCTGTTCTTACAGCCTTAATACATTCAGAGGCATAAATGATTGATATACTCTTCAAATGTAATAAATTCATGACCTGATTATTTATGATGGTAACTTCTACTTGTGTAGTGTTTTGTAACAAACTCTCTCATACATTATATCACTAGATCTTTCAATATATGCTATTATTTCTAATTTCATAGACGTTCAATCAGACACAAGTAATAGGCTTGCCCATCATTGCCCAGTGTGTAAATCAAAGAGAAAATCAAATACAAGTTTCTCTGTTTGTTTTAAATCAAAGCTAAGCATTATTTGCACTTTGAAAATAGAACTGTAATAAAAGAAAATGGCTTTAAAATGCCCAGATGATGTCTTTGCAATTAGAATACAGATATATTCAGCTATTTAGTCTAAGTGTGTGTTTACTCTTGTGCACACATTACCTACTCTAAATGTGCCTACTATGTCTTCTTAGGCACACAGATTTCCACATCCCTGCAGGGGCTGGGTTTGATTAGTTGGTGACATGCCAAACATAGTTTTTTCTGGATGTTGAAAATTAGAAGCTACCTCTTGTTCCTGCTGAGCCTTCAAAAACATTTCAATTAAATAAACATGCCATCCTCATTATTATGAATTCTGTATTTGAAGATCCATCTACCCATCAAAATTTATTTTGTAACCCCCAAATCAATACTTGTAGTCCTTTTGGGGATCATCTGTGCACATTCACAGAGCAGCAAAAAGCTGGAGTTGTCCTAGATGCATATTCCCAGCTGACGTTGAACAAAGCAATGCTCTGACTTCTTGTTTTAGCTTTCGCATTGACAACAAGTGTTCTTTGTTCGGTCTATTCAGTACAAGCTTTTTCTCATTTCTTTGCTTTTTCTTGGTGCTTTCACTTTTTGAAATGGTCTCCAGGTTTAGCGTTGACATGCTGTCTAGTGTTCCTAAGTACAAGGCAGTGATGTCTCTCATGAGAAAATGTACGTATTAGATAAGTTTTGTTCAGGCATGAGTTATAGTTCTGTTGGTTATGAGTTCAATGTTAATGAATCAAAATACATATTAAATAAGATGTCTTTAATCAGAAAAGAAGGTTATGTATTGATTGGTTGATAAAAATGTGACCAGGGGCTTTCAGGAATCTAACCCTGTATTTCTCATTGGAGCAATGGCTTCAGTATTTGCTAATTCAGTGTTCATGGCGATTTTGTAAAACATAATGACTGCGAATGATGAGAATCAACTGTACATGGCTGTGTCAGCCACAGTCAGTATAGTCCCAAACCCTTTGAGCAAAGAACACAAATCCTTTAAAAAATGTATACACGTGTCTTTTGTAATAATATAATAATATCAACAACAAAATTTTAATATTTCTTATATAAAAACTAAATATCTTACTATACTTTTATCTACTTTATGATGCAAACTAAAGGCCTTGGTGGTTATAAGCAGACCAGAGGACATCTGACTTTTAAGAGAGAGAGGGGGACAAATGATATTTGATAGACCAGGTGTGTTACTTTTAAAAGAAACATATAAAGCAGACATCATGTCCATTTCTTTTCTCCCATTAGAACACGTAATACATCATGAGGAAAGTACAGATTCCAGCATTCTCTGCCAACAGGTCAGACTTCACTTTCCTGAAATCACTACCAGAGACATGAGAAGGAATGAAGGATAAAGATTCTAGGGCAAAGAATCATTTTAGTAATCTAGCGGACAAAGGTAACTCCTGAAAATGATCTATTTCTGTTTCTTTTTCTCTAGAAATGGAACCTCAATGTGCTGTTCACTGAAACACACACAGTGATAGTGCAATGCAATCACATCTAAAATGCCTGTAGATGAATTTGCTTTGGAGTAAAAATAGGCTAAATCAAGAGAAAAAAAATAAACACAAGGTGGTCAATCATAGAAAATCAGATACGTTTGTCTTAGATTTTCCCTGGCTCAATTGCCCCCACTAACATAATAGTAAGATTCTTCCTCTACCCTCTTTGGTATATTTGGTAAACGCAATAAAATAATATCCACACACACAAAGGGCCTTTTTGTTTATTGCTGCCATTGTTTCGGTTGCCTGAATCCCTATTCTTACTGACCTTTTTTGTTTCTTATTGGTGAAGATAACTGATAATTTCTATTTAATAGGGAAGCTATCCACCAATAAATCAATCAATCCGTCTCTATCTTCCCCTTTTCCCACGCAATACACATTTAACTACAAGGCCACCGTACAATGCCAATGTTTATTAAATTACTTAATTTTCTCTATATACTAGGAAATGGGGATTACATTTTTTAAAGGAGTATGTATATTTCTATTTTGACAATGTGCTGTAGTTTAGTGGCTTTTTTAGGGTATTTAGAATTTTGTATTATTACACAATCTGTGACAATTGTGATTGTAATATGTTTTTTACATACTTAAACACTTGAAATATTGCTTGGATAAATTTTATGAGCATTTTAAATTTTGGTGCATGTTGAAAACTACACTCTAGGAAGGGCATATAAATTTGCACATCCTCCAACAGAGTATGTAGGTATTATTTTCCCAAACCCTCTCCAACTCTGCATTTCAACATTTCTTTTCTATTCTTGTCAAATATTTAGGCCAAAACCCAAAACACTACAATGCAACAAAAGAAAAGAAAGAAAGAAAAATCACAGAATATAAAATCATAATTTACTTTTATATTATTTTTACTAGATTGACCATTTTCCTATATCTATTAGCCATTTGTACTTGATTGAATTACCTATTATTACCTCTTTTATCCATTTATCTCTTAAGGTACCTGTTGTCTTCTAATTCATTTGTGAACACTTTTTAAAAATGTATATCAACACTTTGTCTTTCATTTGTGAGTATGTTAGTGAATACTTCTCAATTGCAACTAAAATGAAACATAACTCAAAATAGCTTAAGCAAAACATGGAATATAGTGGTCCATATAACTGACAAGTTTAGAGCGATTCTCAGATATGTCTGTATCTTGGCAACCAGTGATATGATAGGGATACCGTTTATCCATCTCCTGCCTCTAGTTGGCACCCTGATGCACACTCTCCCCATGCAGTCCATTGAGATTTCATGGTGACAACAGCCTTAAGTTTGCATTTCAACCAGCTTAATTATTCTAGGAGAAAGAACACATTTTTTTTCTTTTCCTGATAGCTCCAGCATCATTTTTGGAAATCACTCCCAATTGGCTAGATCTGCCCATTCTTGGAGTTGGAGGGAAGGAGTGATGATGTCTGCATTCCCTAAAAAACTAAGACTGACAATGGGGTAGGATTTTTTTTTTTTTTAAGAAAATCAGGATGCTATTCACAAAAAAGTAACAAATTCTAAGTTGGCAATAATAACTTATGCTTTCTACATGGTGATATATTTTTCCCAGATCATAATTTGTCTATGTACATTATTTATATAATTTTTAAAATTATGTATTCAAATCTATTAGTTTTAATTTATAAGTTCTGCCTTTGGTGTCATGCTTAGAATATACTTCCCTTCCCTAATATTGTGAGAGATTCTCCTAGAATTTATTTAATTTTTAATCTAAAAGCTTTATTGAAATAGAATTTATTTTTTGTTCGGTATGGACTATTTTTCCTCACATTGATATCCAGTTGTCTCAATATCTTTCATACAACCATCCACCTTTTCCCACTTATTTGAAAACTTATCTTTATTACGTATTAAATTCCCATGAATATTTTAGTAACTTTCTGGGGGCCAGCAAATAATTTTTTTTTAATTTCTTTGCCACAGTATTTTCGATATAAATTTTATTTTTATTCATCCATTCATTTCTTTATTATAATTAAAATAAAATAAATTATAATTAAATAAAGTAAAATTAACCTTTTTTTGGTATACTGTCTATGAGATTTAGATATGGATACATTCTGATAATCACAACCAAAGACAGGATACATAAAATCTCGACATCACCCAAAATATCTTCATGCTGCCCTTTCTTTAATTTGCATTTCCCTAGTTACTAATGGCGTTGAGCTTCTTTTCCTGTACTCATTTGCCATCATATATCTTTTTTGGTTAGGAGTCTGTTCAAATATTATATCTTTTTAAAAAAAAAAAGATTGTTTCATTATTGTTGCTTTTAATTTTTAAAAATTGTCAAGATATGAGTTCTCTGTCTAATTTGTGGTTGGAAGATATGCTCTCTCAGTCTGTGACTTGTCCGTTGCAGAGCAAAAGTTTTTAATGAAATGTACTTTATCAATCTTTTCATTTATAGATTGTGTTTTTTATGCCATACCTAAGAACACTTTGCCTGACTCAAGGTCGTAAAGATTTTCTGCCATGGCTTTTTTCTCTAAAAAATTATATGTTTACATTTCACATTTAAAATTTACATTTACATTATGATCAAGTTTGAGTTTAAATTCTGTATACAGTGTGAGGTGTAAGTCCAGGTTCATTGTTTTTGTATAGAAAAAAAATGTTTTCTTGTTCCAGCATCATTTTAAAAGAGTTTCTCCATTGAATTACAATCTGATAGAATGCCTTCCTTCATCCTTTATCTGTAAAAATGTATTGCCTATTCTTTACTGTTATTTATTCCAAATGTTATTTGGAATTAATTCTCATCTTAATCTTAGAAAATTTAGAGTTGTGACTGGAATTACATAAAAGTACATAGATTAACTGAGAGAATTTATATTCTTACAATAGAATTTTTTATTTTTTCTTAAAATTTTTCTTTAATTTATTTATTTATTTTGTTTTTTTGGCTGCACTGCAAGGCATGCAGGATCTTAGCTTCCAGACCAGGGATCAAACCAATGCCCTCTGCAGTGGAAGCTAGGAGTCCTAACCACTGGATTCCCAGGAATTTCACTTGCTGTGATAGAAATTTTATATAGGTTAGTCTTACATCACTCAAAATGTGAGTGTTTTCGTTATGTAGATTCTCAAAATGTTCTTAGTATCAGCAATTTTATATTTGTATTGATATTGTGAGTGTAATATATACCTATTAAATTTTCTAAACAATTATTTCTATTGTGTGGGAAGGTAGATTTATATATATATATATATATATTTAAACATCTTTATTGGAGTATAATTGCTTTACAGTGCTGTGTTACTTTCTGCTTTATAACACAGTGAATCAGTTATACATATACATATGTCCCCATATCTCTTCCCTCTTGCATCTCCCTCCCTCGCACCCTCCCTATCCCACCCCTCTAGGCGGTCACAAAGAACCTAGCTGATCTCCCTGTACTATGCAGCTGCTTCCCACTAGCTATCTATTTTACGTTTGGTAGTGTGTATATGTCCATGCCACTCTCTCACTTTGTCCCAGCTTACCTTTCCCCCTCCCCATAGCCTCAGGTCCATTCTCTAGTAGGTCTCTGTCTTTTTTCCCATCTTGCCCCTAGGTTCTTCATGACCATTTTTTTTTTTAGATTCTATATACATGTGTTAGCATACAGTATTTGTTTCCTTCTTTATCCATTCATCTCTTGACGGACATTTCGGTTGCTTCCATGTCCTGGCTATTGTCGATAGAGCTGCAATGAATATTTTGGTACATGACTCTTTTTGAATTATGGTTTCCTCAGGGTATATGTCCAGTAGTGGGACTGCTGGGTCGTATGGTAGTTCTATTTTTAGTTTTTTAAGGAACCTCCATACTGTTCTCCACAGCGGCTGTATCAATTTACATTCCCACCAACAGTGCAAGAGGGTTCCCTTTTCTCCATACCCTCTCCAGCATTTACTGTTTGTAGATTTTTTGATGATGGCCATTGTGATTGGTGAGAGATGATATCTCATTGTAGTTTTGATTTGCATTTCTCTAATGATTAACGACGTTGAGCATTCTTTCATGTGTTTGTTGGCAATCTGTATATCTTCTTTGGAGAAATGTCTATTTAGATCTTCTGCCTATTTTGGGATTGGGTTGTTTGTTTTTTTGATATTGAGTTACGTGAGCTGCTTGTAAATTTTGTAGATTAATCCTTTGTCAGTTGCTTCATTTGCAAATATTTTCTCCCATTCTGAGGGTTGTCTTTACATCTTATTTATGGTGTCCCTTGCTGTACAAAAGCTTTGAAGTTTCATTAGGTCCCATTTGTTTATTTTTGTTTTTATTTCCATTTCTCTGGGAGGTGAGTCAAAAAGGATCTTGCTGTGATATATGTCATGGAGTGTTCTGCCTATGTTTTCCTCTAAGAGTTTTATAGTGTCGGGCCTTACATTTAGTTCTTTAATCCATTTTGAGTTTATTTTTGTGTATGGTGTTAGGGAGTGTTCTAATTTCATTCTTTTATATGTAGCTGTCCAGTTTTCCTAGCACCACTTATTGAGGATGCTGTCTTTTCTCCACTGCATATCCTTCCCTCCTTTATCAAAGAGAAGGTGACCGTATGTGCGTGGGTTTATCACTGCGCTTTCTATCCTGTTCCATGATCTATATTTCTGTTTTTGTGCCAGTACCGTACTCTCTTGATTCCATAGCTTTGTAGTATAGTCTGAAGTCAGGGAGCCTGATTCCTCCAGCTCCGTTTTTCTTTCTCAAGATAGCTTTGGCTAATCGGGTTCTTTTGTGTTTCCATACAAATTGTGAAATTTTTTGTTCTAGTTCTGTGAAAAATGCCAGTGGTAGTTTGATAGGGATTGCATTGAATCTGTAGATTGCATTGGGTAGTATAGACATTTTCACAGTGTTGATTCTTCCAATCCAAGAACATATATCTCTCCATCTCTTTGCATCATCTTTAACTTCTTTCATCAGTGTCTTATAATTTTCTTCATAAAGTTTTTTGTCTCCTTAGGTAGGTTTATTCCTAGATATATTATTATTTTGGTTGCAATGGTAAATGGGAGTGTTTTCTTAACTTCACTTTCAGATTTTTCATTTTTACTGTATGCAAGAGATTTCTGTGCATTAATTTTTTATCCTGCTACTTTACCAAATTCATTGATGAGCTCTAGTAGTTTTCTGGTAGCATCTTTAGGATCCTCTATGTATAGTATCATGTCATCTGCAAACAGTGGCATTTTTACTTCTTTTTTTCCAATTTGGATTCCTTTTATTTCTTTTTCTTCTCTGATTGCTGTGGCTAAAACTTCAAAACAATGTTGAGTAAAAATGGTGAGAGTGGGCAACCTTGTCTTGTTCCTGATCTTAGTGGAAATGCTTTCAGTTTTTCACCATTGAGGACTATGTTGGCTGTGGGTTTGTCATATGGCCTTTATTATGTTGAGGGAAGTTCACTCTATGCCTACTTTCTGGAGGGTTTTTATCATAAATAGGTGTTGAATTTTGTCCAAAGCATTCCCTGCATTTATTGAGATTATCATATGGTTTTTCTCCTTCAATTTGTTAATATGGTGTACCACATTGATTGATTTGCATATATTGAAAAATCCTTGCATTCCTGGGATTATCTCCACTTGATCATGGTGTATGATCCTTTTAATGTGCTGTTGGATTCTGTTTGCTAGTGTTTTGTTGAGGATTTTTGCACCTATGTTCATCAGTGATATTGGCCTGTAGTTTACTTTCTTGTGACATCCTTGTCTGGTTTGGTATCAGGGAGATGGTGGCCTCGTAGCATGAGTTTGGGAGTGTTCCTCCCTCTGCTATATTTTGGAAGAGTTTGAGAAGGATAGGTGTTAGCTCTTCTCTAAATGTTTGATAGAATTCGCCTGTGAAGCTATCTAGTCCTGGGCTTTTGTTTGTTGGAAGATTTTTAATCACAGTTTCAATTTCAGTGCTTGTGATTGGTCTGTTCATATTTTCTATTTCTTCCTTGTTCAGTCTAGGAAGGCTGTGCATTTCTAAGAACTTGTCCATTTCTTCCACGTTATCCATTTTATTGGCATAGAGTTGCTTGTAGTAATCTCTCATGATCCTTTGTATTTCGGCAGTGTCAGTTGTTACTTCTGCTTTTTCATTTCTAATTCTATTGATTTGAGCCTTCTTCCTTTCTTTCTTCATGAGTCTGGCTGATGGTTTATCAATTTTGTTTATCTTCTCAAAGAACCAGCTTTTAGTGTTATTGATCTTTGCTATTGTTTCCTTCATTTCTTTTTCACTTATTTCTGATCTGATCTTTATGATTTCTTTCCTTCTGTTAATTTTGTTTTTTGTGTGTGTGTGTGTGTGTGTTTCTTTCTCTAATTACTTTAGGTGTAAGCTTAGCCTGTTTATTTGAGATGTTTCTTGTTTCTTTAGGTAGGATTTTATTGCTATAAACTTCTCTCTTTGAACTGCTTTTGCTGCATCCCATAGGTTTTGGGTCATCGTGTTTTCATTGTCATTTGTTTCTAGGTATTTTTTAATTTACTCTTTGATTTCTTCAGTGATATCTTGGTTATTAAGTAGTGTATTGTTTAGCCTCTATGTGTTTGTATTTTTTACAGATTTTTTCCTGTAATTGATATCTAGTCTCATAGCATTGTAGTCGGAAAAGATACTTGATATGATTTCAATTTTCTTAAATTTACCAAGACTTGATTTGTGACCCAAGATATGATCTTTCCTGGAGAATGTTCCATGAGCACTTGAGAAGGATGTGTATTCTGTTGTTTTTGGATGGAATGTCCTATAAATATCAATTAAGTCCATCTTGTTTAATGTATCATTTAAAGCTTGTGTTTCCTTATTTATTTTCATTTTCGATGATATGTCCATTGGTGAAAGTGGGGTGTTAAAGTTCCCTACTATGATTGTGTTACTGTCGATTTCCCCTTTTATGGCTGTTAGTATTTGCCTTATGTATTGAGGTGCTCCTATGTTGGGTGCATAAATGTTAACAATTTTTCTATCTTCTTCTTGGATTGATCCCTTGATCAATAGTATTTATTTTACAGTCTATTTTGTCTGATATGAGAATTGGTACTCCAGCTTTCTTTTGTTTTCCATTTGCATAGGATATCTTTTTCCATCCCCTCATTTTCAGTCTGTATGTGTCCCTACGTCTGAAGTCTGTGTCTTGTAGACAGCATATATAGGGGTCTTGTTTTTGCATCCATTCAGCCAGTCTATGTCTTTTGGTTGGAGCATTTAATCCATTTACATTTAAGGTAATTATCAATATGTATGTTCCTATTACCATTTTCTTAATTGTTTTGGGTTTGTTATTGTAGGTCTTTTCCTTCTCTTGTGTTTCCTGACTGGAGAAGTTCCTTTAGCATTTGTTGTAATGCTGGTTTGGTGGTGCTTAATTCTCTTAGCTTTTGCTTTTCTTTAAAGGTTTTAATTTCTCCGTCAAATCTGAATGAGTTCCTTGCTGGGTAGATTAATCTTGGTTGCAGGTTTTTCTCCTTCATCACTTTAAATATGTCCTGCCACTCCCTTCTGGCTTGCAGAGTTTCTGCTGAAAAATCACCTGTTAACCTTATGGGGTTCCCTTCTCTGTTTTTTGTTGCTTTTCCCTTGCTGCCTTTAATATTTCTTCTTTGTATTTAATTTTTGATATTTTGATTAATATGCGTGTTTGCATGTTTCTCCTTGGATTTATCCTGTATGGGACTCTTTGTGCTTCCTGGACTTGACTAACTATTTCCTTTCCCATATTAGGGAAGTTTTCAACTATAATCTCTTCAAATATTTTCCCATTCTCTTTCCTTTTCTCTTCTTCTTCTGGGACCCCAATAATTCAAATGTTGGTGCGTTTAATGTTGTCCCAGAGGTCTCTGAGACTGTCCTCAATTCTTTTCATTCTTTTCTCTTTATTCTGCTCTGCTGTAGTTATTTCCACTATTTCAGCTTCCAGGTCACTTATCTGTTCTTGTGCCTCAGTTATTCTACTATTGATCCCTTCTAGAGAAATTTTAATTTCATTTATTGTTTTCTTCATCACTGTTTGTTTTGCTTTTTAGTTTTTCTATGTCCTTGTTAAATGTTTCTTGTATTTTCTCTATTCTATTTCCAAGATTTTGGATCATCTTTACTATCATTATTCTGAATTCTTTTTAGGTAGACTGCCTATTTCCTCATTATTTGTTAGGTCTGGTGGGCTTTTGCCTTGCTCCTTTGTCTGCTGTGTGTTTCTCTGTCTTCTCATTTTGCTTCACTTACTGTGTTTGGGGTCTCCTTTGCGCAGGCAGCAGGTTCGTAGTTCTCATTGTTTTTGGTGTCTGCCCCCAGTGACTAAGGTTAGTTCAGTGGGTTGTGTAGGCTTCCTGGTTGAGGGGACTAGTGCCTGTGTTCTAGTGCATGAGATCTGGTCTTAAGTAGTGGATCTGGTCTTTCTGGTGGGCAGTTCCATGTCTGGTGGTGTGTTTTGGGGTGTCTGTGACCTTATTATGATTTTGGGCAGCCTCTCTGCTAATGGGTGGGGTTGTGTTCCTGTCTTGCTAGTTGTTTGGCATAGGGTGTCCAGCAATGTAGCTTCCTGGTCATGGAGTGGAGCTGGATCTTGGCGTTGAGATGGAGATCTCTGGGAGATTTTCACCATTTGATATTACGTGGAGCTGGGGTGTCACTGGTGGACCAGTGTCCAGAACTTGGCTCTCCCACCTCAGAGGCACAGCCCTGATGCCTGGCTGGAGCTCCAACAGCCTGTCATCCACATGGCTCAGAATAAAAGGGAGAAAAAAAGAAAGAGAGAAAGAAAAATATAAAATAAAAGTGATTAATGTAAAAAATAATTATTAAATTAAAAGTAATTGAAAAGAAAGAAAGAAAGAAGAGAACAACCAAACCAAAAAGCAAATCCACCAATGATAACAAGCACTGAAAACTATACAAAAAACAAACAAACAAAAAAAAACGAACAGACAGAACCCCAGGAAAAATTATAAAAGCAAAGCTATAAAGACAAAATCACACACAGAAACATACACATACACACTCACAAAAAGAGGAAAAGGGAAATATATATATATATATATATATATATATATATATATATATATATATATATATATATATATATATATATATATATATATATATATATAGTTGCTCCCAAATTCCACCTCCTCAATTTGGGATGATTCATTGTCTCTTCACTTATTCCACAGATGCAGGTACATCACGTTGATTGTGGAGATTTAATTCCCTTCTTCTGAGGCTGCTATGAGAGATTTCCTTTTGTCTTCCTTGTTCACACAGCTCCTGGGGTTCAGCTTTGGATTTGGCCCCACCTCTGAGTGTAGGTCACCTGAGAGCATCTGTTCTTCACTCAGACAGGACGGGGTTAAAGGAGCAGCTGATTCGGGGGCTCTGGCTCACTCAGGCCGGGGGGAGGGAGGGGTACTAATGAGGGGCGAGCCTGCGGCGGCAGAGGCCAACATGACGTTGAACCAACCTGAGGCGCCCTGTGTTCTTCCAGGGTGCACACAGGCTTCTTGGTGGCGGCAGCAGCAGCCTTAGCGTCTCATGCCCCTCGCTGGGGTCTGCGCTGATAGCCGCGGCTCACGCCCGTCTCTGGAGCTCGTCTAAGCAGTGCTCTTAATCCCCTCTCCTCGCGCACCAGGAAACAAAGAGGCAAGAGAAAGTCTCTTGCCTCTTCGGCAGTTCCAGACTTTTTCCCGTACTCCCTCCAGGCTAGCTGTGGTGCACTAGCCCCTTCAGGCTGTGTTCACGCCGCCACCCCCAGTCCTATCCCTGGGATCCGACCGAAGCCCGAGCCGCAGCTCGCAGCCCCCGCCCACCCCGGCGGGTGAGCAGACAAGCCTCTCGGCCTGGTGACTGCTGGTCGGCACCGATCCTCTGTGCGGGAATCTCCCCGCTTTGCCCTCCACACCCCTGTTGCTGCGCTCTATTCTGTGGCTCCGAAGCTCCCCCATCCACCACCCTCAGTCTCCGCCCGCGAAGGGGCTTCTTAGTGTGTGGAAACGTTTCCTCCTTCACGGCTCCCTCCCACTGGTGCAGGTCCCGTCCCTATTCTTTTGTCTCTGTTTATTCTTTTTTCTTTTGCCCTACCAAGGTACGTGGGAAGTTTCTTGCCTTTTGGGAGGTCTGAGGTCTTCTGCCAGAGTTCAGTAGGTGTTCTGTAAGAGTTGTTCCACATGTAGATGTATTTCTGATGTATTTGTGGGGAGGAAGGTGATCTCCACGTCTTACTCTTCCACCATCTTGAAGCTAACCTATATTTTTAATCTATCTACTTTTCAGAGATTATTATTTCCAAATAATTTTCTATTTATTTTGTAAGATTTTCCTGATGTCCATTATATGCAAATAAAATTTATTAATCTTTTCTTTCTCAATGCTTATATTTATCCATTTTTATTCTGATTGCAATAACTAGATATTCTAGAATACTGATACTAAGCATCCTTAACTAGTCTTGATTTTAAGTGAGCATGCCAAATCTCATCTTAATGTTTATTGCACTGTTGAATTCAAATAGATAACCTTTATTATTTTAAAGAATAATCTTCTATTCATGACTTAATAAATGTGTGGGTTTTAAATTTTTTTTTTAATCAGGAATTGACATTGTATATTATAGGAAGCCTTCTACATACAGATATAAAGTGATGCTTTCAGTAGTACTCTACGGTTGTATTTTGCGTTATAGATATTTGGTGGTTGTTTTGGGACGTTACTATAATTCAAAGCAGTCTTTCTAGGAGAAAATACTTTGCATTCCAAACAACTAATTGATAATTAATTAAAGAATGCCTACATGTACTTTTAAAGCATAAATACTTCAAAGGATTTTGACCTGCTTTATCTCTCTTCATGCATCTGTTATAATTATTTGTCATATTTCTCTGATATTATGACAAACATAATACTAGAATTGAGACTATGTCATGTACGCAGCTCTGCTTATATAACCACTAGCAGCTCTAAGATCTTTTTAATATTTTCTTTTACTCCCACATCTTTACCCAAGGAACCTAGTCTATTGACTTCCTGGACTCTATTCTTTTCGGCTAAAACCCATTACAATTTGAAAACTTCATCTTAGACAGTAAATCAGGTATCTGCCCTTTTTATTTCTCCCAGTATCTCCTCTTTTCTCCCCTAATAATACTGTTCATGTATAATGGTTTAACTATTAAAATCTACTGCCTCTCCTTCATCTTGTTCTTTTCCTTTTTTCCTCAAAATACATAAAGGTAAGGATCTGAGATCAATACTACGTTAGCTTAACCTGAACAAATTGAGTCTTGGAAAGCTAATCTCAGACTGGATTTCTACCAGTCAGACAGCTTGCCAATAGTTGTTCAATGCTACCCTGAATCTAACTGAGTGGATATCAAACCTCAACCAAGAAAAGCCTGGAAGAGATTCTGAAACTGTATGTCTTAAGCATTTCAATAGACATTGTGCCCACAATATATCATTGTGGCCAGTTTGGCAAATATAAATAGCTAATATTTATTCAACATTTATATTATGGGATCATTCTAACCATTTATATATATTTATTCATACTATTCCCATAACAGGACTTCAAGGCAGGTACTATTAAAAATTCTTACCTTACAGCTGAGATACTGGGGTACTGAGAGGTTCACATAACCAATAAATGTTACAGGAAATTTAGAACCCAGATTAGTTCATTCTAGAAACTCTGAGTATAACCATTAGATTAGTGGTCATCTGGTGATTTGAAAGATCTTGAATTTAATCTTGTGAAGTTGGAGTCCTAGTGATGTCTAGAGTTAAATTGTATGAAATTGGAGTTGCCGGTAAACTCTATAAAGTCATATACAGGACCACTGGAGAATCCTCACAGGTTCTTAGAACTGCCAAAAATTGTAGCCCCATTTCCAGATTATATCTCAGCCTTAACCATTGAGAATGCTACATCTGAAAGGTAACATGAATTACCCAATCAAAAAAAAAAAAAAAAAAAAGGGAGAGAGAGAAACAGCATTGAGTAGTTGGGGATGAAAGTGGATGCCTAAATTACTCAGGGCTCTTAATATTCTTTCTCAAACCAAGATACTCGGAAGATGATCAGCCATGTGTTTGACTCTCAAGCTGAGGGACAGTCTTTGAAACAATAGCCCATTTATCAAAATCACTCTCAACAATCAAAGACGTGGTACCTTCATAGGACATCAGGTGAAACAAAATGATGTTGATATTTCTGAGTGTCTACTATATGCATGCACTCTCCCAGGGACTTCAGTAATTTTTAAAAATATTTTCCTCACAATATTGTTGGTGAATTTGATTTTGGTAAATTGGCTGCTACTGTTTCAAAGCATTCTCTGATTTAACTGGGGGAACTTTTGAATTCCTTTCTCAGGCTCAGAGTCAAATCCACATTCAAATCCATTAACATGGAGGTATCAAAACCTTCATTTTAAGGATGAGGAACGCAAGACTCCTCAGGTTTCATAGTTACTGAGTGGCAGAACCAAGCTGTAAGCCTGTTTCTTTTGATTCAAAGCAAAATGAAAATAAACCTGAGATTCCCTGTTATCCAAGCCAGCATGGTGACATTTGAACCCGGCTTTCATCTGTATCCAACATGGTCTCTTCTCCAAGCTCAGTTCTCTCAACTGATGTTCATATGAAATAATTTTAGGACTTTGTCACAAGCCTGGCTATCTCCTTCGAAAAATTTGTTAAGACTGTTTAGAGACAGATACCAATAACTGACCACTCTGTTCTGACCAGCAGAGAATTATACCTCACACTTTAGCCTCCCTTTCCACAAATTGGTATATGGCATTTACTTATCTATTTTACAGAGTTGATGTGAATTTCAATGAAATCACATGGCAAACCATTTTAAATTATACATTGCTATACTTTTGTACTATTATTAATGTTAGTAGAATGGGAATATTTGAAGCTCAATATTTTTCAAAAATTATCTATAGTCATAAGACTTTCTCTTAAAAGACATAATATGCTTTCCTTTGATATACATTTTACATACTTCAAAAGATCTCTAAGTATTTTCTAAGTATTAGCTTAATGTTTCATATGGTGCACAGACTGAATGTATTTTATACTATCTCTAATTTGTAAATCGAAAAAGACATGAAGTAGGAACCATTTGGTAAATTAATGAAACATTTAACAATTATACAAATTCTGTGACTCCACATCAGTACATTAAGGCTTTTGATTCACTTAATCTTTAATTCATGTGTAGTTCATTGATGCAAATGTTCTGGCTATAACATTTCTATTGAATCAAACATATGCTCCATTAAAGACTCCATGTGACCTTAGGGCCTCATCTGACTTAACTCAAATGATATTAATGATGGAACACATTCTCATTTACTATAAATTTTTAGAGGCCTTTCATACCATTGCTTAGGAAAATGATTGCTACTGGTGGCAACTTTTAGTACAAAGAAAAGTTGTGTGGTATTTATTTGTCTATCAAATTTACCTGATTAGCATGGAGACAATTTCTGTGATTTATTTTATTTTTAAACTATAAAATGCATAATAAATATATAGACAAAGAATAATATAAATTAAAAATAGCAAGGAAATAAGTCATTATTACTAAAAGTTCATGTTGATCTATATATTTCCAGACATTTTTATGTATGTATATATTTTATGTAATTATGTTTTACAGTATGCTCTCTTACTTAATATATTGTAAACATTTCCAAAATCAATAAATACATTTCTTCAAAATAATCTTACTAATCTCTAGTATTTCAGAATATACATGAAACACAATTTTCTCAATCACTCTTTATAGAAAGACCTTTCTATTACTTCTAGTTTTATTTGTTAAGTGATGCAACAATAACTGTATTTGTGCTTAAAATTTATCCTAATATTTCACAGTTTCCTGGGGATAGATTACTAAAAATGGAATAGCAGTCTTTAAGGGTTAGATATATATTGCCAAAGTGATTCATAGAATGGTTTTATGGAGTCTATGAATTGACTTTCCACAATCTCCTTGTTTCAAGACAACCCTGGCTGTAGTCATTTTTAAGTTAAATCTTTCTCAGTTTACTAAATGATAAATGGTATCTTCTTGAAAATTGCACGTCTTTCCAAGTCAGTACATTTTTTAATGTGTTTATTGACTATTTTCATGTATTTTCCTGCACAGTTCTTATTCATGTTCATATTTTTATTCTAAGTGAAATTTTCTTCTTTTGGTCTTATATTAAGTGTTTTTTTAAAATAATTTAAGAGTAATTATCTTCTCTGTGTTTCGATTTTTTAATCTATTTTTAAATTTATAATTTTTCCATATGAAAATTTAATATGTTTTGAATGTAAGGGAGAAAAAATTTTTACCTCTTCTCTCTTAGAGTTTTTCGGCTGGGCCTGAGAAGTAAACATTAGACAAATTAATAGGAGCAAAGCATACAAATTTATATAAGTTTTACATGACACAGGAAATGAGGCCCAAAGAAGTGGCAAAATCTACATACTTTTTTAGTAGGTTGAACAAATAGAGGCAATTATAGAAAAGGAACTAAAATGTATGGGGAGGCTAAAGAAAGGTAAGAATTATTTTCACAAGGTCTGTACAGAATTCTCTCGGCTTTGACTTCCCGTTGAAGAATGATCCTTTTCTCCTGGTACAGGAAGGGCATCTTTCACATGGGAATTTTTATCTCCTGTTTTAGAAGGAAAGGGGAGATTAAAATGCCCTGCTTGCATTTGCTGTTTTTTGTTTGTTTGTTTGTTTGTTTAAGTGCCCTTAGCTCAAAATAATCCTTATGTCAAAGTGGCATATTTTGGAGTGTCATCTTCTACAACCTTAAGAAATAAAGTTTTTCATTCTTTTTCCACATGGAAATATATTTAAAATGTACACAATCAAATTGATGTTTGTTTGTTATTTCTGCCTTTGTTGTAACTTTTTAACATCTTTTCTCACTATAAAATTATATACATATATATTATTTATATATAATTTTAGTGTTATTATTCTGTCTAACAAGTTCAATCTCTTAGGAATTTGTTTTGATTTATGTTTCTCAAAATCAAAATAACTCTCTGGTCATTCTTATCCAAAATATTTATGCAGTAACTCATCCTTTTCTCCTGATTTGAACTATAACATTTATCATATTTTTGTGTTTATCTAGATCTATTTCTGAGGTTTGTCTCTTGACCCATTTATTTGTCTGTTACATCAATACCACATCATTTTAAGTAAGTAACATATTTTAATATCTAGTAGGATAATTTTTTTGTCACTGTACTTTTGTAAAATAAAATCATTTTGTCAAGTTCTAAAGAAAATTCTACTTGCATTTCATAGTGATTGTATTAAATTTATATATTAATCCTGAGAGAATGGGCATCAATATAATATTGAGTCTTCCAAACAAGGATATGGAATTTAATCTTCATTTATTCATTAACCTTTCATGGCTCTCAGTAAAGTGTTTAAAGTCCTAACCACAAGTAAGTTTCTTAGTTTTGATTAATGTACCATGGTTATATAAAATGTTAACATTAAAGGAAGCTGGATGAAGGACATATACTGTAATTCCATACTATATTTGCAAATTTTCTGTAACTCTAAAATAATTCCAAAATAAAAGTGTATTAAAACCATTGGATTTTGGCTGTTTCTGTTTATATCCATTTAATGAATGTTTCAGACATACATTTCACTAGGCCACAGGTGAATTTCATGATGATGGAAGCTAATGAACAACCCTCCAACCACATAATTACTCACTGTTTCCAGAAACTTGAATGTCAACCAGAAAGCCTCAGTAGGAAGCAGATAATCACTTAGCCAAAGAGGTTTCTTGGAATTCTTTCTTTCCTTCTTTCTTGTCGTCCTCCCCTCTCAGAAACTTATCCAGATCTGTGCACGTTCAGGATGTGGAAAGTGTGGGGAGAGTTCTGTCTCGCCAATGCACAGTGGTCATTGTGCAAACACCAAGCCCAGGTGCAATTAAAAGACATGGAGGCAGAGGCCTTAGTCAAGTCTACTCAGTAAATAATTCTCAGGAGCCACCATCACAAGCTAGCAGGCCCAGGGGCACTAAATTGGATCAACAGGCTCAATTAGGAAGTGCACACTGTCCTTGATCACCCCTTGTCCAGACCATGATACTGTAATATAGTTGTAAAAGGAACAGGCTTTATACACTAATTCTGACACTGAGTACCTATATTTTGTGTGTAAGTTACTCAACATCTCTATGCCTCAGTTACTTCATCAGTGAAACTGGGTTGCTTTTTCACATCTCTGTGCCTTTGTCCCATATGCATTTGTACCTTAATTTTGCCAAACTGTATACTGATTTATTCAAATATATGATAAGAGGTGATAATGACACAGCCATTTTTCCAGATGCTGGAGATACATTAGTTTCTCTTACGCTCACTAGACTGAGTTACTTGGTGGCAGGATGCAATTTTTACTTATTTTGCTATTACCAGCTCCCAGCACCAACTAGCTCTACTAAGCGTTTAGCAAATATTTAACAAAATAATTCCCTTGGCAACAAGTATAGTCTCATATATTCTAAAGCTGCTGAGGTTTCCCCACAAAGTGAGAGGTAGTCTACCCTTTTCCACTATCCAAGAAATCCTGGGGTTTCAGGAAAATTCCATTTGTTGTTTGGGAGAATATTAAGGACAAGGATTTGAGGGGAGAAGGAAAGCTATCTTCATCAGGTGCTGCTTTTATTACCTTTCCAACACTCTCTGCCATAAAGTAGAGAAACACACACATCTAGTTAAGTTGTCACATCAGGAAAGTCTGATATTCTCTAAAGAATATGCATGAATCACAGGGATGTAACTAGGAAATGAGAATATTTGCCTGTTGTGAGCTTCATACAAAATCACAGAGGCTAAGATCATGTTTGCCTAACCCATCAGGAAATTCAGATGAAAGCGACAGTGCTACCACATCTGAGTGAAATACAGGACATCCTCTGGGTTTGTGGACTCAGGATTCCCAGTTTTCAGTATTTATTATCAACATGACATGTGCTCAGTTAATTGATGATCCTCTGGGTTGCTTTAGCCCTACCAGCTGTATTCTCGTGGCTGCTATAGTTATATAAATGGCCCTGGGAACACAGCTTTTTGTTAAAGGAGAGGTTCGCAGATTAAAGAAGGGTGCTAAAGACAAACCAGCCCCTAATATGGACTTCCTCTCTGATGTAATCAGGAGAACTAAAAGATCTGGAAGGAAGCAAAAGAAGACCTGTGGGGTGCCTGGGTTAAAACCCACAACTTTATGTTTGCCCAATTCTAGAAATATTTATAAATTTTATCTGTCAAGATAAAATCTTTATGAGCATACATTATACATCAGAAAATAAGTTAATATGAGATTTGACTTGGAATTATGTGAACATAAAAATAAAAATATGATTACAGTATACCTTTCAAAACTCTTCACATTAGTATTATTATTAAGAGCTAATGCTGGAAACATAGCAAACACATGAAAAAAAAAATCTAGAGTGTTGACAGCTGCCCAAAGAAATCTCTGATCTTCAGATTCCCCTATGTCGGAAAACAAATATTATGTTTAAGGGCACAAAATTCATATTCACAAAATATATTAAGGTAACATTGTTTCAAATGTTTAGATCCCATCATATAAAGCATGTGGTTACCAATTGTTCCGAAAATTAAATACTGCAGTAACTAGTACAAGTTAGAAACCAGCAACAATATGGGAATATGTAATTAACCATTAAAAAGCTTAAGGTATATTATTTTAGGTCTAAGGACCAGGTTCTAGCCAAACATTCTTGGTCAATAAAGAAATGTAGGCCATGGTGATATTGTCTTTCAGAGGAGTCATTTGGACAAACGGAAAAGGCAATCAAAGATTTGTGAGCCATGCTTAACCTATTTATTATCAAACAGGGTGTTTTCTGATAGTGTGTGTGCATGTGTATGTGTATATGCATTTGGTTATCAAGGTATTACCTAAAGTATCCAAACAGTGGTTTTTGTTTGAAAACAAATTAAGCAAATGCTACTAATAATTTAATAAGCATTGCTTCTTTATATAACCTCCAGTTATGTTGTGCACTCGTGTAATCTTTTCTTTTTTTTTTCTGTGTAATCTTTTCTTAAGAGAAAATCTAAAGAATTATAAACAAAGTGTTAAAATTAAAATAGATTTTAAAGAATATGCAGTAATTTCACTAAAGCAAACTTGTCAGACCCAAGTCATAACCTGAATCTTATCCAATTGCTTAGGAGATTTCCTAGAAAATTATCTTAAAATAGTTTAAAATTTTTACATCAAAGTATATAAATTACAGTTTATTAAATCAGATTTTTAAAGACTGTACTTTATTTCCAACATACAGTCCTATTACACAGGAGTCAAGGAAAGAACAGGTTAATTTTCAGTTAAAATATTCACTGAAGAAATTTCTGAGTCATTTGTTCCTTTTCCTCTCCCTTCTTTTTGTTTTGCAATATTTCCATGTTGACCATAAAGTGGATTTTAAGCTGATAAGTGCATTTAGTGAGGAGGCATGTTCCTTAGTTTTGAAGTTTTGATAAGTAGAAGCTCATATAAATCTTTTTATTTATTGACAAATTAATTTACCTTTTAATTTTAACCACATACCAGATCATTTTGTGCTGTGATTTTATGGTTTATATAAGAAAAATTTCTCCTTGTAATCTTAGAAATAACTGATGTTTACAATATTAAGACATAAAAGATCTCCTAAACGTATAAACGTTTATGTTAGAAGGTATGTTTAGCTTTACCTGAAATCGTTTTACCTGAAAAAGATTCAAACGTGTTTTCTCAATGCTGAGTAAACACAAAGCCTGTCTAGTGTGTAGCTAGCAAGATTTTTGTACTGTGGCTTTTACTTGCAATCCACAGTATTTGTTTTTCAGTAACCCTCCATCCATCCATGCCACATGTGGAACATGCTTCAAAAACTCCTTAAAGCATTTCTTCTGACCATCTTGCTTCAGTAGATTAAACTCAGTTCCAATCTATATTTGAAGACCCTCCTATTTTAAGTATGACTTAAAAGAAATAGTGACAAGACCTATAAAGGAGTAGTAGCCCTAGAAGCTGGATTTGAGAATCATCAGTTGGCATGAATGGGCTCAAATTCACTATGAGCTAAAAGGTAATGATCACTCTAAGAAGCAAAAGAGGAAACAAATCCAAGGTAAATTGTGGAAACTCAATTTTCCTAATTGGGTCTTTCAGATCCCTCGGGAATTTAATTGTGGACACATCACATGAAGAAAATATTTCTCCTATTCTAATTTACATGGGATATTAGGCAATTCATTACACTGCAGAACATTTACTATAACACTTTCGAAACACAGTGTAACCCCTTACCCACTACTAAATCATCAGTGCATTGGTTTGTTGCTCTATGTGTAGGAGCTGGGCCACAGAGATGCCTCTTTCATTTGGGAGCAGTAGACTCATATACGTGCTGAAGACTCTAATATGCCAGGGTCAGTAATCTGTGGTCCCTGTTCTATGGCAGGATGTTCTCTGGGCCATCAATAACTCTACAAATTCACATCCTTTAATTACCAATCCAATCCTGAACAATTCATTTTACTTCTATTAGGGTTATAGTCTTTGGTCAATAGAAAATCTTATTTATAATTCTCCTTGCCACTAAATCATCTTATTATTAGTAGATTCTAAGCTATTATATAATCATTGGCCTAATAGCAGCATGTGGATATCTGACCTACTACAAAATGAGACTACTATTTCTTTCTATCTAGCCTTAATAGGTAGCAGTCATTATTGTAATTTTTGAAATCATAGGTAAATATACTCTTGTCTTTGAAATTTGTACTACCTGTCTAGAGGACAGCTTTTCACCTTTAAAGATTCAATTTCATTCCCTCCTGATCTCCACCCTGGTCTGCCCTCATTATAACTGATGACTCTCTCCTCTTTGCCACATCTGGACCTTCTATGGAGCAATATTAGGGAACTTTTAACACAAATTACAATTATTGGTTTATCTGTTTATTTCCACTAGATAATGAAACACACTGAATGCAGTATGTTCAGTCCTGGAACATAGTAAGCATCAAATAAATGTCTATAGAATGAATTGATTAATGAACCATATTTATTTGGTTATTAGGCATGATTCACAAGGAAATAATAAAATATAAAATATATAATTTAAAACAAATCTTTCCAATTCTAGAATCATTGTAGAAGTTAATTCAAAGTTGGAAATTTTCTACTTACAAAAATCAGAAAATAAGAATATCTTTAAGAATTATGGTAACAGTTAAAGAAACTGAAATGAAAGTGTTCATTATTTTCATTTTTACTGTTTTAGTTTGTAGCATTAGTATTTGAATATACTCTGAACTGTGGCTTTTTTGTCCTCATTTTCAGTTAGCTGTATTAGATTTTAAGCTGAGAGTTAATAACAACAACCAAAGACAAAACTTGAAATTGAGAAGCATTAAATTAAAGGTACCATAATAAATGTTTTCTTTGAAACTTATGAGAACTTTCTGTGATAGTATTTAAAAAAAGCCTATGATAAGGCAATTTATTTCATAAAGGTGTACTTTGGTTTGGCACTCACAATGCTTTAAAAGGAAAAAGAATATAATACATGATCACATTTTGCACTGGAGCTTAATTTATGTGGGAATCAAAGGAAAGATTCCCAAGAAACATTTAGTTCCTTTGTACAAATACCAAGTTACCTAAATACTGGCATACAGGACAGAAATAACTGTGTATTTACCCTGTAATTATATGATACTTAACCTTACAATTAAAGGAACAACAGTTGCCACGTACACAAAGTGCACTTACAGGAAGTAAGAGCACTATAAAATAAAGCAATTACTGAAATAAACTATATAATTAAAAATCTCTTAAGGCAGCAACAAGGCTTGCCCAGCTAATTCTGAAAGTACAAGTACAGTTACTCCAGATGCATTATCCTGTAGTTTACAAAGAATAGAAAATGTATCTTTTTCAGAAGCATGTTCTCTGGAAAAGAACACAAACAAGCTAAAACCTTTTAATTTGTTCCCAGAGCTGGTACACCCACCCTGTTTGGGAAGAGATTGAAGTTAGAAGAGCATTCTGAACACTAATGTCCAAATGCATTTTTGATAATAAGTGATGATTCAAAGCAGACCTATCCATTGGCACTGAGAGAAACAATGTCTCTTTTTAAAGGCCCATCCCAGTAAGTACTATGTCACTTTTCCAGAGAAAACCCAAAAGTAGTTGGAGAGATATATCTCTTTCTGAGAGGCACATATGTTTGACCCTGTCTATCCTTTTTCCCAAATATGTATACAAGAATTGAGTAAGAACCAGAGAAGAACTTGTATGTGGCTCTCGCCAACTTTCACTACAGTTTTTCCAGAAATATCTTATATTTCTACCCTCACTTTTGTTTACTTTTTTAAAACTACTTTTTTAAAAATATATTTTTTCTTGAAGTATATTTTACATGAATTGAAACAGAGGTTGTTTGTCTGTTTGTCTATACTGCATGGCATATGGGATCTTAGTTCGCCCACCAGGGATCTAACCCATGCCTCCTGCAGTGGAAACACAGTCTTAACCACTGGACAGCCAGGGAATTTTCTTTTATGACTACTTTTAATTGCACCCTCTTTCGTGGGGAATAAGACCTTATAAAGCCTTACTGATTAATCTCATATCACAAATAATGCACAGGGAGTATCAAGAATGACTCCGGGTTTCTGACTTATGCAACTGAGTGGATGGAAGGGCCATCCACTGAGACAGAAACTACTGGTTAGTGTGGAATATGGTGAGCTTAATTTTGAATTTTGGATTTGTTGGATTGAAGTTATTTTAGAACTCACAAAAGATATTTTAATGTATACACATGGGGAATTCCCTGTCGGTTCAGTGGTTGGGACTCCATGCTTTCACTGTCAAGGGCCCGGGTTGGATCCCTGGTCAGGGAACTAAGATCCCATAAGCCTCACGGTAAGGCCAGAAAAACAACAACAACAACAACAACTCCAAAGAGAGATCAAGGATACAGAGGGTAATTGAAGTCATGAGTATGGGTAACCTTTTTCTAAAGAGAGAGAGCATTGTGATAAAAGGACAGGTGTAAGACTGAAGTTGTGCAACACTAACAATGAAAGAAGGGATGAGATAGCAATAGAGGCTAAACAAGAAATGATCATTATGGCAGGAAGAAACACACAGGAGAGTACAGGGCCAAAATGCTAAGAAAAGACAGTCTTTCCAATAAGCCAGAGGGAGTCAACAATGTCAAATGCTCCTGAGGCACAAAGGGATATGAGAACTGAAAACTACCCTTTGGGTTTAGTATCATTGATGACCGAAAGGGGGGTCACCAGTGATGGCGGAGCTTTACAGTATTTATGTGAATCTGAGGCAGGTGCCCAGTGTAGAAGGAGGACTCATCCAGGTGTACGCCCCATTTTCCACTTCTGACCCGTATAACTGGAAAAGTCATAGGAAGGAGTTGGGGGAAGATCCAGAGGGGTTCCTGAATTGGATTAGCAGAATCATTTAGACTTATGACCCCACCTGGGCTGAAATCCAGAGCCTCCTCAATGTACTCCTAACAGGGGAAGAAAAGGCTTTGACCTTTTCAAAAGTTGGAGAGGAAGCAGACAGTGAGAAGAGAAAGGATGCAGGTCATGCTATTTTCAGACCAGGGAATCAAGTGGTCCCAGACAATGAACCCAACTGGGACAACCAAAACGATAGAGAAGAGGATGGAAGGCAGAGGCTGGTCCATTATAAAAATACGATCTTAGGGGCTTCCCTGGTGGCGCAGTAGTTGGGAGTCTGCCT
This sequence comes from Pseudorca crassidens, assembly GCF_039906515.1. NCBI lineage: Eukaryota > Metazoa > Chordata > Mammalia > Artiodactyla > Delphinidae > Pseudorca > Pseudorca crassidens. The sequence goes on from NC_090312.1 coordinate 65,909,140, forward strand.
GCCGAGGCAGGAGACGCAGGTTCGAGCCCCGGTCCGGGAAGATCCCACATGCTGCGGAGCGGCTGGGCCCGTGAGCCATGGCCGCTGAGCCTGCGTGTCCGGAGCCTGTGCTCCACAACGGGAGAGGCCGCAACAGTGGGAGGCCCGTGTACCGCAAAAAAAAAAAAAAAAAAAATACGATCGTAAAGGGAATCCAGGTAGCAGGAAAGAAACATGACAATTGGAGTAAAATAAAGGAAATCAATCAGGAACCAACAGAAAACACTTCAGCATTCCTAGAGCACCTCAGGGAATGCCTCCCAATGTCTGCTACCACTGACCTCGAGTCATTGGAAGCGAATACAATCCTGAGGTCATATTTCATTTCCCAAAGTGCCTCTGACATTAGTCATAAACTTCAGAAACTGGAACTAGAACCAGATATCCCTAACCTCGCGTCTGGTCGAGGTTGCCTACTGGGTGTTTAATAACCAAGATGAAGAGGACGAGAAATCAGAGGATAAAAAGGCCCACAGGGGGCTACCCTGGTGGCGCAGTGGTTGAGAGTCCGCCTGCCGATGCAGGGGACACGGGTTCGTGCCCCGGTCCGGGAGGATCCCACATGCCGCAGAGTGGCTGGGCCCGTGAGCCATGGCCGCTGAGCCTGCACGTCCGGAGCCTGGGCTCCACAACGGGAGAGGCCACAACAGTGAAAGGCCCGCGTACCACAAAAAAAAAAAAAAAAAAAGGCCCAGAGGCAAGCCCACCTTCTGGCTGTTGTCCTCCAATATCAACCAGTCCGCACGGGAATCTGGACTAACTGTCCACCAAGACTCTCAACTCCGGTGCGCGAGCCCCTGCCCCCGCAAAGGGTTAGCAAGCCAAGGAAACTAGGACCCAATCAGTGTACCATATGTAAACTAGAGGGACACTGGAGGAGAGAATGCCCTAGCCACCCCTGAAGAGGGACAGAAATGACAGATCCTGGCCACTACCCTCGAAGGCTGATGGTCCAAATAGATGAAGAATAAGGGGGCCAGGGGGCTCCTAAGCTGGCACTCCAGTTGGCCTCTGAGGAGCCCTGGCTGACATGGGACATAGGGGGAAAACCTGTTAAATTCTTAGTCAACACTGCTGCCACTTACTAGGCTCTGAACAGGCAAACTTGGTCATAAGAGTTGTAAAATTATGGGGGTATCAGGGAAGGCCCAAGAATGGGCATTTATGGAGCCCTTAGAATGCAAATTGGACAAACAAACACATGCTCACATATTCCTTCCTGTACGTTCCAAAATACCCTTTACCCCTGCTAGGAAGAGATATCTTGCATAAATTGGGGGCTACTATCTGTCTAACGGGAGACAAACTGGAGATTGGTGTCCCCTTAGACAAAGAGCACAAGATTATAACGTTCATGGAGGAGGAGGAACCTCCCTGTATAGAGCAAGTCGACTTCCCAGGAGTAAAGGCAAGGTCTGGGCTTGGTGGGACAAGCTGTAGGAGCTAGTCCTGTGACAGTCCATCTAAAACTTGGACATACATGACCCAATAGGAAACAGCACCCTCTCTGTTGGGAGGCCTTGTTGGGCATTGCCCCTGTTATACAAGGTTTTATTAGAACATGCCAATCAGCCTGTAATGCCCCCATTCTCCACATAAAGAAACCCAATGGGAAATACTGGATGGTACAGGACCTCAGGGCAGTCAATGAAGCCACTGAGGATATATACCCAGTAGTCCCTAATCCAACACCCTGATGGCCACTGTACAATCCACCAGGGCTTGGTATTCTTATTAGATTAAAAAAGATGCCACCTTCTGTATTCCATTAGCCCCAGTGTCACAAGAAATTTTTGCTTTTGAGTGGCAGGACCCAAACACATAACAAAAACAATACTGCTGGACAGTCCTGTCCCAAGGAGTTAAAAGTTTCTCACTATCTTTGGGAAAATCTCAGCTAAAGGTCAAAATTTGGAAGAGGGAAACTTCTGACAAAAATACTGTAACCACCCTGGGGCTTCCCTGGTGGCACAGTGGTTAAGAATCCACCTTCCAAGGCAGGGGACACCGGTTCGAGCCCTGGTCCGGGAAGATCCCACATGCGCTGAGCAACTAAGCCCGTGCGCCACAACTACTGAGCCTGCACTCTAGAGCCCTCGAGCCACAACTACTGAAGCCTGTGCGCCTAGAGTCTGTGCTCCTCAACAAGAGAAGCCACTGCAATGAGAAGCCCATGCACCGCCATGAAGAGTACCTCCCGCTCACCGCAACTAGAGAAAGCCCGTGCACAGCAACAAAGACCCAAAGCAGTCACAAATAAAATAAATAAATTAAAAAAAAATACTCTAACCACCCTGAACCACCTAGTTGATAAAGAATATAAGGTTTCCAAGAAAAAGTCTCAACTATCACAATCTAGGGTGACCTACCTAGGCTTTATTCTCACAGAAGGTCAGAGAAGCCTACCCCAGGAAAGAAAAGAAGCCATTTGCAGCCTTACCCCTCCTGAAACTAGAAGACAGCTTAGGGGGCTTCCTGGGGATGGGCAGGTTTTTCTGCATCTGGATCCATAACTATGGTCTAATAGTTAGGCCTTTACATGAAAAGATGAAAGGAAAGGCTGATGATCCTTTTGAATGGAATTCAGAACGTGAAGGGGCCTGTCAAGAAGTGGAAAAGTGGGTTTCCCTGGTGGCTCAGTGGTTGAGAGTCTGCCTTCCGATTCAGGGGACGCGGGTTCGTGCCCCGGTCCGGGAGGATCCCACATGCCACAGAGCGGCTGGGCCCGTGAGCCACGGCCACTGAGACTGCACGTCCGGAGCCTGTGCTCTGCAACGGGAGAGGCCACAACAGTGAGAGGCCCGCGTACCACAAAAAATAAAAAGAAGTGAAAAAGTAATTACCTCAGGCCCCATCCCTGGCCCTCCCAGACTGAGCTAAACCCTTTGACTTTTATATTCATGAGAGAAGGAGAATCACCCTTGGGTTATTAGCTCAAAAACTGGGACCCCTTTACTTGGGTGGTTACTTATTTCTCTAAACAGTTAGATCAACCTGCTAAGGGTTGGCCTCCTTGCCAACAGGTAGTAGCAGCTACTATAACCCTGCTAAACAAGGCTGAAAGGTTAATTTTTGGTCAGCCAATCACCATATGAACTCCGGTTCAGGCTTTGATAAGTTCTAAGGAAACAGAATGGCTACACTCTGGAAGCTCAATTCAAGTTCAGGCTGTGCTTTTAGACAACCCAGTGGTTACCATAAAAACCTGTCACAAGTTAAATCCTGCCACCATGCTACCCACAGAAACAGGGCCCCTGGAGCATGACTGTATAGAAACCATAGACACAATCTATTCCAGGCTCCCTGACCTAGGAAGTGAGCCTCTCCCAAATACTGAAGAAGAATGGTTTACAGATGGGAGTAGTTCTATGAGAGAGAGGAAAAGACTGGGGGCATATACTGACTTCCCAGACCCAAGTCATAGCGGCACAAAACCTACTCTCAGAAACTTCAGCCCAAAAGGACTAATGGATAGCCCTCATCCGAGCCTTAGAGCTTGGTTGAGACAGGGAAGATCTTAAGTTTTTATACAGACTCCCAGTATGCATTTGCCATCCTACACACACAGGGCTATTTGGAAAGAAAGGGGTAAGCTTAGTGAGAATAAGCAGGTGAAACATGACTTAAACATATTGAGATTCCTAGAAGCAGTGCAGCTTCTGAAAAAAGTGGCAGTAATTCACTGTAAGGATCATCAAAAAGGGAATATGGAGGTAATAAAGGGAAACAACAAAGTCGACACAACTGCCAAAAGAGCATCCCCAGAACCAGTTACTTGGCAATTATCCCTCATACCTAAGAGGCAGATCCATCCAATTACTCCCCAGTCTATACAAAGGAAAAGTTAGACACAGCCCAGAAAGGGGGCTTCAATAGAGATCTAGGAGGCCATGGATGGCTAGTTAATAAACATGGTAAACAATTCTTTTCCCAAACTGCATCTTGTCAAGCCATCAGGGAAGGCATCAAGGAAATCATTATGGGAAGAAAGCCCTATATAATGGGTTAGTTGTGGTCATGGTAACTCCTGGCATGAAAAATATAATCAGTCAGGTAGTTGAGACATGCCCCATCTGCACGTGAACAACCCCAAAACCAGAACCCCAGTCCCGCCAGAAGCCCCCAGATAAGACCCATTCAGACTGAATGGGATATATATCCTGAGGAAGACTGGCAGATTGGTTTCACTGTCATGGCCAGAGCATCAGGCAAATTCAGGTACCTCGGTGCTAATGGACACATTTCCAGGGTGGGTAGAAGCTTTCACCACTAGAACTAAAACAGCAGCTGAAGTAGCTAAACTATTACTAAAAGAGGTAATCCCCAGGTTGGGGCGCCCAGGATCCCTATTAAGTAATAATGGCCCAGAATTCCTGTCTCCTGCCTCAAGTAACAAAAGGGATAACAAGTGCCCTGGACATAAAATGGACCTTGCACTCAGCCTGGAGACCCCAACCACTGGAGGAAAGTAGAGAGATCCAATCAGGCCTTAAAAGGAACCTTAGCCGAGCTATGCCAGGAGACTCAAAGAAATTGGATTGTTACTTCCAATTGCCCTGCTCTAAGAGCTAAGTTAAAGTTAAGTGACCCATTCCCCAAGCCTGAGAGAGGGTTCACTGTAGCCCCCTTGACATGGAACAACTCCAGGTATGCCCTCTAGGCAGTATGCCCTCCAGGTAGGAGAAACCATGAGAATCTTCATGGAATAAGGTAATAACCAGGTGCTGCCAGCACCCACTGATCTGGCCCTCCACCCCTTCTGGCCAGAAGACTGAGTGTATTTAAAAACCTGGAAAACAGGCAGCCCACAAGACCAACTCATTCCTAAGTGGAATGGACCCCACTTGGTGATCCTAACCACCCGTTCTGCCCTCAAGTCGCAGGGGATCACTCTGTGGCTACATCACATTCGAGTGAAGAAGTCCCAGAGCCCCAGCCTCCAGAGAGACAACCTGGGGCAACAAACCCCCTTGACTACTCCTGTGAATCTCCCTCTGATATGTAAATCAGGAAGTTGAAAAGGGGAAAACACAGCTAAGTAGGGTACCTGGATGCCCCAATAAAACGCTAGAATCATTGCACTCATCGGGGTGCTAGTGACCTTGGCCGGGGAACACTGTTTGTAACAGTATATGTAACACCAGAGAAAACGTAACAGCCACCATGGTGTGACAATGGCCAATGAGATCAACCTACACGTCAAGCCATTGACTCACTGGTCGGTATAGTCCTGGGTAACCGAATGGCCCTAGATAATCTGTCAATTGACCAGGGAGAGAGGTCTGTGCACTGGCCAACACATCGTGCTATTGGCCTAATTGAAGAAAATGCAGACAAACTACTGGAAAAAGCAAGTTGGTTCACAGAAAACAGGCAGCCTAATCTAGCAGAACAAATTTGGAGCAGGGAAAAACAGATCCTCCCGGGCATCACTTGTTTTGTACTTTTCCTGGACCCCTTAACGACCATTCTTCTCTTGCCAATATTTGGCCCATGCATCCTGTATTGTCTGGTGTCCTTTGCCTCCAAAAGCTTAAAATCTATAAAACTCCAAATGGTGGCTGTTCAGGAATACGAACAGTTAGGGCTGAGGCTTGGTGACAACCACACATACCTAAAGGCAGCTGAGGAGAAGTTCTGCTCCTTTACCCGGGGATATGATGAAGCCCAAACTCAGCAGGAAGCAGTTACAGAAGATGCAGTTACAGAAGATGTAACTGTGCCCCTCAGCAGCCCTCAAGACTGAAGAGCAGGACAAAAGGCAGAGGAGGGATTTGTCACTGCCAAAGCCCGTGAAAAATTCCTGGGAAACAAAAATAGAATCTGAATAATATAGTTTAACTTTTTTTTCCTTTGTTCTTAATCTAGTTTCAGTTGCTCATAGGGGGGGACAAATGCAGACCTCACACCCTGCACTTCAGACCAGTGTTCCTTGAGTGAAATGGCTATGCTGACACCTCAGCCCCAGCCCTGTGCAGGAGCACAGCGCAGGCACCTCAATTCAAGATGGCGGTGGCAGGCACCTCAATTCAAGATGGCGGTGGCAGGCACCTCAATTCAAGATGGCGGTGGCAGGCCATGCGCAGAGACGCCCGGCACTGCCATCTGGAGCCTGAGCAGCACAGCTGTGCCGGCCTCCCAAGAAATCCGCCTCTTTCCTGTGAGAACAACCCTATAAAGCAGCCCTGCCCATGATCTTCCAGGAGAGCGTGTGCTCTAGAGTGCAAGCTTGCACCTTTCTATTGTTTGATCAAAGAATAAAGCTTTCCTTTGCTTCTGAACCAAATTCGGGTCCTTTTCTATTGCCACGAGTGACACCAGGCAGAAGGACCCTTTTGGGGGACCGAGTTGGGAGGGTGAGTAACAAACTGTGCAGAAACCCATTTAATGGTAGTTATCCATTTAGTATCAGATCACTGATAAAATAGATAACATACTATTACTTGAGTAATTATTTTGAAAGAATTTTTAGCAACATGCATTTGAAATAGGGATATGTATACAATCCATGCAGCATAATTAATTCAGACTTCGTAGTATTCATATGATTTGTGTTCTGTTTGCTATGACTCTGTGATCCATGGCTCTTGAATCATAACTTTTAGACCTACTTTAAACTTGTTTTAATTGACTTTTTAAAAAAAACAAATAAGCAGGAATGATTAAATTTTTTAAAACTGGTATATTTACCTATTTTTCATTCTGACCCAATGTAAAAAGACAAGTGAAACAAAATATAAGTAAATGCCGGCTTCCTTTAAAGTTTTTGCAACCCTATGATCTTCTGTGCCTGTTTTTGTCGTTTACCTGTTATAACTAGTAGATCATTGTGTTCTTTTCTTACATCCCTATAATTCAATAAGTCCCTTGTTGTGGGAGTGAAAGCACTATGCCTTGCTCATAATGATATCTCTTTCAAAGCCTAGCATAGAACCTTGAAGGGATTTTGTAAATACTTGGTAAATGAAAATGATAGAAATAGAAGTATAGGTGACTTTTCACTCCGCTAAGCACACATAATTTGCATTTAAGTTAATTTAACATGTAGTTTTGACTTTTGCTGATTTAAAGCCTCGGAGTAGCATACCCACAGCCCCAGGGTACACTCATTCTTTCCATAAATATTCTTCAGTTTTTTACTATGCAAAGGCACTATGACAAAGAGAGACATAATCCTTGACCTCACTGGAGTAAGACCTCAGAGGTGTGCCCTGTTAAATGAAGTTTGAAGCAATTGACTACCTTTTTTTCTTTTATAGGAAGAGTAGGATTACTTTGGAACTTACAGATTTTATTTTTCTCTATTTTGTTTTACTTTATTTTATGGTTAGAGTTCCTGTTCACACTCTGTTTCAAACTTCCGACTCAACTACAACTTCCAACAGGTTTATAATAGCAGTCCTTCCACACCCTCCACCCTTTTTCCAGGACTCTATATTCCAATAAGTTGCTGGGAATGGTGGGGGAGGACTACATTATTTCCATTAAGAGAGATTCTTTGCAACTTCTAGCATCTTGTCCCACCAGGTATGTCTCTCCCACCCAAGGAGGTGAAATGTGTTAAGTAATTAGTGAGCTAGAGGAAAAAAAAAACCTCCCAGCTCCCTGTCTCATCCCTCCTCACAGGGGTTGCCCAGGTTGTCAAGCGACCACTGAAAGCAGAGGTTCGGCTCACCTACTCTATGCTGTGAATTTCACAGAGGCACTGGTCAGGCCTGGGTTTGTCTAGCACTGACTTTGATTAGGTGTATAGATTTGTCTAATTTAGGGAAGCATTGCTAGGAAATACTGCTCACAATAGACTCACGTTTTCCAATATCACCTTCATAAAGGTGGCCTAGGCCGGAGTCCTCTCCAGCTGTCTTTTAACTGGTCTCACACTCAGGCAGGGGAAAAAGGGCATCATTCACTGTCCTCTCAAAATGTCGTTGACTATAAACTTGAAGTGGAGTCTGGTGTCCTCTCTGAGATGCCAACCTTTTCCTTCCAACAGTGCTGCAGCAGGTCCTTAAATCCCAAATCCTCATTTACTTTACAAATTTGAGATTTTTTTTTTAAGAAAAGCTCTCTCATGCAATCTGTATTTTTATTTTTTTCTGCCTATGTGGTTAAAACTGGTGTGTTTTTCTTCCCCTTTGATTATAACATTTCAAATACAACAAAACGTAAAGAGCATAGTTATAGCTATATAACTTTAGTTAAAGTTACAAAAAAGCTAACAATTCAGACTTTTTAATGTTCTTTTAAAAATTTATGGCTTATTCTTAATAATAAACATGCTATAAATGATGACAGAAGTTGTGCTGAAAGTCACTGAAGTGATTGTTAAAAGAAATGAATGAGAGAGGGAAGGAAAAGAAGAGGCCCGTACCTAGCACTTAATTCTTATCCACCACAAGCCACTCCCTCAGCCTTAATGGATGGTAAGTCCAGCTCAGCTCAGCAAACACAGCACATTAAGAAGGGCCTGTCTGTCCAAGGAAAACTCTCTATTTCAATTCCAACACTACTCTCTCTACATTCAACCTCAATGACATTTTTCATGTCTGGAATAGCATTTCTATCTAATGGTATAGAAATATGTTGATGATGTTACCAGGAAAAGTGGCATTAGCTAGATAAAATGAATAAGGATAATAGAGCAAGAATAAAAATAATAAGTTAACATATTTTATTGATAAAAATGAAATAGTACATAAAAGTTATTTTTATTAAAAATAATAAAGGATTAAAAATCAGATTCAATTCTGATTCACAAAATTCATTAGGAAAATAGTCTTTGGAGGTTCAGTGTCTTTTAAAACACAAATCTTTTTATATTTTATATTTCGGAATTCTAGACCTGGTTTCCTACAATCTTTCACTGCCTACACTACAGTCGAGTTTTATTTTACATATATTTATATATAAAAATGTACTTGTTCTTTAAAGAAACATATGACATGGGATTAAAAAATACTTTTTAGAAAATTATGGTTATTATAAGGATATTTTTTCCTTTGAGGTTTTGTGTAACTTATTTCTTAAATTTCAGTAAATGGTCCTAATTGTGTTTTAGCTTTATAGAACAAATTAAGTAAAGATCCCATTTGAAGCAAAAGTCTCACACATCAAATATATCTATTAAATATCTGTTTTGCACTAGTCCTTGTCCAATGTGGATTACAAAAGCAATTAATATAAAGTCCTTGCCTTCAAGGGACTTTGAAGGAAGTGGTTTACAACTGCCCACAAAAAATGGAAATGAAGAAATTACAGTGTTGTTAGATCTACAAACAGAACGTTGTAAGAGTTTAGGATAGGAGGATGCAACTTCCCACTGTGGAAATCAGAAAAGGAGGCAGGGTTCCACATTGCCAAATTGTACAAATAGGTAAAAGCAGAGAAAAAAAAAAGAACATCCAATAGATTTGTCAAACAGGAAGTCATTGGTGAGCTACGCTGGATCAGATGCAGTGGTGTCTTTGGAAGGGACTCTGGGAGAAGCCAGGTTGAAATAGGTCAAAATATGAGTACACCCATAAAAAGTAGAAAAATAACTATAGAGATTGATTAAGGCAAGAATATGAAGATTGAGAATGGTAGGAAAAGAGACTAGATTTTAATTGGTGAAGAATGGCATTGTCATAGAAAACTTATGCAAAAAGTGATTTACATTTTTTTTCTTTTTAACATTTTAAATTAAGGTTTATTTAGAAATAATTGATATATAACATTGTGTAGAGAAGATGCTGATTTTTGGCTTGTTGATAAATTTAAGGTATACAATGTGATAATTTGATCACGTATATATTGTCAAGTGATTACCACAAAAAGGTTAGTTAAAGCATGCTTCATCTCATAATTACCATTTTATTCTGTTATTGTTATGGTGAGCACATTTGAGACCTACTCTCCTAGCAACTTTCAGGTATACAATACATATTTTTAACTATAGTCACTATCCTGTACATTACATCCCCAGAAATTATTTCTCTTATAACTGGAATTTTAAACCCTTTGAACAACATCCCCTCATTTCCTTTACCCCTCAGCCTCTGGCAATCACCAATTTACTCTCTGGTTCTAGGAGTACAAGTTTTATAGATTCCACAAATAAGTAAGATAATACAGTATTTGTCTTTCTCTGCCTGACTTATTTCATTTAGCATAATGCCCTCAAGCTTTATGCATGTTATCAAAAAAGGTATGATTTCTTCTTTTTCTGGCTAAATAAAATATATAAATATATTTATATGTATTTATATAATTTTATGGCTATATATATTGATACATACATATAAATAAATACATATATATATATATATATCTCTTACATTTTCTTTATGCCTTAATCCATCAATGGATTAACAATTATGTTGTTTCCATGTTTTGGCTCTTGGGAACATGGGGGGATTACAGATATCTCTACAAGATAGTTATTTCATTTCCTTTGCATAAATATACAGAAGAAGGATTGCTGGATCATATGGTAGTTCTATATTAATATTTAGAGGAACCTCCATTCTGGTTTCTATATTGACTGCACAAATTGACATTCCCACCAATGGTGCACGTGGGGTCCCTTTTCTCCACATCATTGCCAACACTCCTTACCCCTTGTCTTTTTGATGAGAGCCATTCTAACAGCAAAAGGTGATAACTTGTTATGGTTTTGATTTGAATTTCCTGGATGATTAACTAGTGATTTTGAGCACATTTTCACGTACCTATTGACCATTTATATGTCTTCTAAGGAAAAATGTCTATTCAGGTCCTCTGCCCATTTTATAGTCAGAATTTTTTTTTTGTTTTTTGCTCTTGTGTTATATGAGTTCCTTACATATTTTGGATTTTGGTTCCTAATCAGATATATGGTTTGCAAATATTTTTTCCCATTTGGTGGTTGCCTTTTCATTTTGTTGATTGTCTTTTTTGCTGTATAGGAGATTTGCAGTTTGATGTAGTCTCACTTGTTTACTTTTTCCTTTGTGGCTTATACTTTCAGTGCCATTCCAAAAAATCATTGCCAAGACCAATGTCAAGAACTTATTCCCTATGTATTCTTCAAGGAATTTTACAGTCTCAGGTCTTATGTCCTTAATCCATTATGAATTAATTTTTGTGCATGTTGTGAAATTCTCTATTTCATTTATTTATGCTCTGATCTTTGTCATCTTCTTCCATCTGATAACTTTGGGATTAGTTTGTTCTTCTTTTTCTAGTTCCTTGAAATGTAAACTTAGATTTTTTTAATGTAGACAATTATCAATATAAACTTTCCTCTTATAACTGCTTTTGCAGTTATAAATATTTTTAGAATTGCGAATAAATATTTTGAAATATTTCACTTAGACTTGTCTATTCATGAGAAAATGATAATTTTTCAGATTTTGAATCAGTAACTTTAGTTCTGAAAATGCTTTGACAATTGTCCATATTATTCTGTACTCTAAAAAAAATACATATAACATTAAAGTGTGCAAAAACTTACCTGGAAAACTATCAGTGCTTGTTGCCCTTTTGAGCTCATTCTTTGATTATGTTTGTTTGTTTGTTTTACACATTAAATGGCTAAATTTTAAAAAAAACTGCTTTTGCTACATCTTGTAAATTTTGGTATGTTCTATTTCCATTTTTGTTTGTTTCAAAATTTTTTTATTTGCCTTTGATTTCATCTTTGACTCATTGGTTGTTCAGGAGTGTGTTGCTTAGTTTCCACATTTGTATATTTCCAGCTTTCTTCCTGTTATTGATTTCTAATTTCCTACCATTGTGCTCTGAACAGATACTTGGTATAATTTCTGTCTTCTTAAACGTGCTAAGACCTGTTTTGTGACCTATCATATTATCTATCCTGGAGAATGTTCTGTATGGACTTGAAAAGAATGTGTATTCTGCTGCTGTTGGATGGAATGCTCTGTATATGTCTTTCAGGTACATTTGGTATGAGGTATAGTTCAAGTTCCTTGTTATTCTTATAATTTTTTTCTTTCCCAGAGGAAGTATATTGCATTCTGCATTTAAAAAGAATATTTTTTATATTGTGGCTTTGACATTGTTTGTGGCTAGAACACCTGTAGTTTTACCATCCCTGGGTGATGCCTTACATTAATTTCTTATTTAAGCTTCCTTCACAGTGCAGGTAGAGATAATTTGGCCTGCAACAAAACTAATATGATTATATTTTTTCTCACTAGATTTACCTTACTTTTTTCAAAAATCCAAAGATTTTTCTAATTCTCCTTGTCACAGAAGGGGTCACTTTAAGAGATTTCCAGCATCACGCAGGGATAATAGTTCCAGCTTCTTTTACTTGTATAACCCCAAGGTCATTTTTTATCATATGGACATTAAAACCCCAGTCTCTGATCCCTAAGATCTCAGTCTGGGTCTAATCAGCTGCTGTGATTTTGGCTATTCCTCTCAGCATTCCAGTTTTGAGAATCCTGTGTGCTTTAGACAAATGGTAATACTCTTGCTGATTCATATTTTTAAAATATATTTCTTAGGGATTAGAGTATGAATCCAGAGTTCGATTTTCTGGATTTAGAGTCAGTTTTGCTACTTTCAAATAGGGTGAATTCAGTAAACCCACCTATGACTCTTTATCCATCTATGATTCAATTGTTTAACTCACCACATTATTCAACCTCATTTGAAAATATTGGGTTGGCCAAAAAGTTCATTCTGTAACAGCTTACAGAAAAACCCGAATGAACTTTTTGGCCAAACCAATATATTACAGACTGAGAAGAGGCTAGAGATCTGAGTTCTGAAAACAGAGACTTACTGGTTGCCTTATAACTGATTTCTGGCAAATGGAATATGAGAAGAAATAATATGGGCCAGATTTGGAAGTGGAACTCTCTCATACATAAATCTCCAAGGTCTCATTCCATTTCACAAATATTTTAAAGACCATGTGTTTAAAATTTATGCACCATAAAAAAGGAAGGAACTTCAGTCCTTGAATCACTGCTTGGAGAAGAAATATATGATCATCATTAAATTGTGACATGAGGAAGAAACACACTTTATAATATTAAGCCAGAGGCTTGGGTATTGTTTTTTATTCAACTGCCAGTTTTGCTATCTTGCTTAAAACAGAAATTGATACTCTGTAGTTGATACTGAATAGTTTGTTACAGAAGCTTCCATAACAGAAACCAAAAACAAGATGCCTTTGATATACCAGTCAAATGACAGACAGAGAGGAAACTAATACTGGGGTCAGAAAATTGGTAATCAATAATATTCAGTGACAAGCATTTGGAAAAATGTTGCCCATGATAATCTGAAAGATAGCATCGTGGGTTATAATTGAAATGACTCAAAATTGTAGTATATAACTGTCTAAGTTTGGCTGTGTTTGGCAAGATATTCCAAAACCAATATGATTTTAGGTGAAAATTGCCAAGATTAACAGTAACAGTTTTTGATGATGGCCATCCTGAGTGGTGTGAGGTGATACCTCATTGTAGCTTTGATTTGCATTTCTCTAATGATTAGTGATGTTGAGCATTCTTTCATGTGTTTGTTGGCTGTCTGTATATCTTCTATGGAGAAATGTCTATTTAGGTCTTCTACCCATTTTTGGATTGGGTTATTTGTTTCTTTGATATTGAGCTGCATGAGCTGCTTGTAAATTTTGGAGATTAGTCCTTTGTTAGTTGCATGGACTAATATATACTACCAAATGTAAAATAGATAGCTAGTGGGAAGCAGCCACATAGCACAGGGAGATCAGCTCGGTGCTTTGTGACCATGTAGAGGGGTGGGATAGGGAGGGTGGGAGGGAGACACAAGAGGGAGGAGATATGGGAATATATGTATATGTATAACTGATTCATTTTGTTAAAAAGCAGAAACTAACACACCATTGTAAAGCAATTATACTCCAATAAAGATGTTAAAACAAACAAACAAAAAAAAACAGTAAGATTGAGAAGGACAATGATAGTCTTGAAATATAGGACCTTAATATTTTTTGAAAAGTCTACTGCTTCTGTATCCCAATTCGTAGTAGATAAAACTGAGAAAGCTTTGAATATAAATTTCCACTAAGACTCAAGTTTGCAGGAAGGTTCAGTTTAAGAGGTGTAGTCTATTCTCTCAAACTTGATAGTCTTAAATAACCTCTTAGAGGGTAAAGCCTGAAGTGAAGGAACAAAATAACAAAAGAATTTTCCAGGACACCAAAATAGGGTTAATCAAGGAACTATACCTACCAACAGGGTTAGAAGCCTTCACAGTGTCTGCCCAGCAAGATTTCAAAGTTGCTTTAGACAAGTGTCTATTGTGTGCTTGTGTGTCTTTCATTCCCTCTTTTCTCAATAAGATTTATTATTATGGTTATCCCAACCCTGCTACACTATTTTATACTAGCTATGTATACGTTTGAGTGTTAGAAGGTATTAGCAGAAAAGATACTTTATCTCTTTAATTAGAATAACTGGACCAGAATCCACACCCAGAAACAGACTGAACATCATTTAGAGGTAGTAGACAATGAGCTAGGTGCAAGGTCTGGATGGGACCTGTCTCCTTAAGGGAAAAACAGAGAAAATTGATATGTAATTGATCAGAAGGGCAGATATTAGTAAAGACTGAATCTATGCTCATCATTTTTGTTGTTCTTACTTGACACATTCATTTCTCAGCCACTTTGAAGGGCTGAGACTGAGCTACAGCCAAGAAAATGTGGGTGAAAGTGATGTATGTCATTTCCATCCACAATCCGTGAAAATCTCCCATTTACAGTTTTCCATATTCTCTTCCCACCCAGTGACTTGAGGCCACATGTTGAAGATGACTATATTCCAAATGGAAGAAGCCACCCTATGATATGGGGTAGAACCAATTGGATTTTCATAGATTATGACATGAGTGGTAAATAAATACTATTATGTTAAACCACTGTGATTTGGGGATTGTGGCTTATTTTACACTTATTAATACACAACCTCAAATGTTATTGACAAGATTAAATTAACACATGTAAAGTATTTGGAAGCATGTCTAGGATATAGTAAACACATTACAAATGTCAGCTATTTTTATAACACACTGTTCAACATGTATATGTGTTTAGATGGAGTGGTTTTCTCTGTCAGCTAAACACATCATATTGTGAGACTTCAGGTGGTGGGGGTGGGAGACTCTAGGGAGGTTTTTCTTTCTTTAAAAAGAGATTAAATAATAAGTTACTTAACCACTGCTATTAACACATAAATTGTTTCATTATAATTCATTTTAGTGGACTAGTTATTGGAGTAAATATTGGATTAGTTATGCCCTGCCCCTGTGGCTTAAGAAGAAAAAAAATTATTTATGCAATTAGTGCATATTAGTGTCAAGTGTAACAATTTCACAGATAAGAACTCCACAATACTAGGATCTCTATATTTATGTTTATCTATATATCTATATCTGTAGATATATGTAGTTAGATATAATATTATAGATATGCCATAATCTATAGAAATCTTAGAGGTAAAAAAAGACTTAAAATATGAAAGTCTGGAGTAAAACAAATATGTCTCTCTTCTGGAATCTCTGAAATCCATGTAGTAACAGATTGGTTTCTTTCCTCCTGATATGAAACATAAGTGATCCAAACCAGAAATACTGTTTTTCACCATAATAGTGAACGGAAAAGACCAAAACCTTTTACTTTTGTCATGTTTGTTTGTCAGTGGTATTGCTGATAAATACGTAGTATGTTTTCTTGTGACTTAGCTCATTTTCCATTTCATGTGCAGAAGTTCCTAATCACATCAATTAAAAGGAGACTCTCCTTCACCCCAATCTGTATACCTTTTATTTCCTTTTTTTGTCTCATTGCATTAACTAGCACTTCCAGTACAATGGTGCAAAGGAGTGGTAAGTCTTTGAGTCATTCCTGATATTAGTGAGAAAACTTCTAGTTTCTCACCATTAAGTATGACCATTAAGTATGACATTCACTGTAGGGTTTTTTTTTTTTTTTTTTTTTTTTTTTTGCGGTACGCGGGCCTCTCACTGTTGCGGCCCCTCCCGCCGCGGAGCACAGGCTCCGGACGCGCAGGCCCAGTGGCCATGGCTCACGGGCCCAGCTGCTCCGCGGCATGTGGGATGCCCCCGGACCGGGTCACGAATCCTTGTCCCCTGCACCGGCAGGCGGACTCCCAACCAGGGCGCCACCAGGGAAGCCCTCACTGTAGATTTTTTGTAAGTAGTCTTTATCAACTTAAGGTAGTTCCCCTCTATTTCTAGTTTACTGAGAGTTTTTAATCATGAATGGGTATTGGAATTGTCAAATGCTCTTTATTCATCTATTGATATGATCACATGATTTTTATTTTTTAGCTTGTGATAGATTACATTCACTGATTTTTAAATGTCAAATCAGCCTGCATACCTGCGTTAAATCCCACTGGTCATGGTGTATAATTTTTCATATGCATTGTTAGATTTGATTTGCTCAAATTTTGTTGAGGATTTTTGCATGCATGTTCCTGAGAGATATTGATCTATAGTTTGTTTTCTTGTAAAATCTTTAACTGGTTTTGCTATTAGGGTAATGCTGTCCTCATAAAATGATTTAGTAAGTATTTCACCTGCTTCCATCCTCTGAAGTGATTATAGAGAATTGTTATTATTTCTTCCTTAAATGTTTGGTAGAATTTTCCAATGAATCAATCTGGGCCTGGTGTTGTCTGTTTTCAAATTTTATTACTTATTGATGCAATTTATTTAATAGTTATAAGTCCATTCAGATTATCAATTTCTTCTTGTTTGAGTTTTGGCAAATTGTGTCTGTCAAGGAATTGTGTCTGTTAATTTCAGGGTATCAAATCTGTGGGCCTAGCTTTGTCATAATAATCCTTTATTATCTTTTTAATGTTCATGGAATCTGTAGTGATGTCCCCCTCTTTCATTTCTGATATTAGTAATTTTCTTAATCTCTTTATCTTAGCCTGACTAGAGGTTGGTTTTTTTTTGGCTGTGCCACTCGGCATGAGGGATCTTAGTTCCCCCACCAGGGATCAGACCCATGCCACCTGCAGTGAAAGCATGGAGTCTTAATCACTGCACTGCCAGGGAAGTCCCAAGAGGCTTATTTATTTTTTTTAATTGATCTTTTCAAAGAACCAGCTTTTGGTTTCACCAATTTTATCTATTGTTTCCAATTTTATTGATTTCTACTCGAATTCTTACAATTCCTTTTTCTTTCTGCTTACTTTGGATTTAATTTGCTCTCTTTTTCTAGTTTCTTAAGGTGGAAACTTATATTATTGATTTTAGATCTTTCTTCTTTTCTAATATATGCATTTAATTCTTCAAATTTCCCTCTAAGTCCTGTTTTCAGTGTATGCCACACATTTTGATAAATTGTTTATTTCATTTTCATTTTATTAATATATTTTTAATAACTCTTGATATTTCTTTTTTGACTTATTTCATTTTTAGAAGTGTGTCATTTAATCTTCATCTGCTTTGAGATTTTTCAGTTATCTTTCTGTTATTGATTTATAGTTTAATTCCATTATGATGAGAGAGCACATATTGTATGATTTCTATTCTTCTAAATTCGTTAAGCTATGTTTTATGGCCCAGAATGTGGTATATCTTGGTAAAGGATTCAAGTGAGCTTGAGAAGAACGTGTATCCCTTATTGGATGAATTAGTGTATAGATGTCAATTATATCAATTTGATTGTTAGTGTTGATGAATTCAACTATGTCCTTACTGATTTTCTGTCTTATAGAGATTTTCTGCCTGTTGGATCTGTCCTTTTCCGAATGAAGGGTGTTGAAGTATTCAACTGTGATAATGGATTCATTTATTTCTCCTTAAATTTCTATCAGTTTTTGACTCATATAGCTTGACTCTGTGTTGTTAATATATTGATTTTTTTTTAAATGTCTGTCTTCTGAACAAGACTGCACTCTCCTGAGGGTATTTTCTCACTGTTACATGTTCAATGCCCCAATGCCCAGTACTGTAAGTAGCACAAAGTATATACTCATTAATTCATTTGAAAATGAATTAATGAAAAAATGTTTTCTATCTACTAATTATATTTTCAGAAATGAGTTGCCATGGAAAAAAATAAGATTTGAAAAGCTTCTGACTGCGAATTGTCTTCATTGACAACTGATCTCACTTAGGAGTGACTTCTAATTTAGGCTGCCGTCAGGTAGGGAGCATATAGCAGTTAGCATCGGAAAGTCAGTAGTTAAGATTGACTGAGCTTACTGTTTTTCTGGTTAGACTGTTTTATTTCCATTGTCATGTTATTCTCTCAACAGTCATATAAAATACATGATATTGTTATACTTATTTAATAAATGATTAACTGAGGCTTAGAAAGGTTAAGCAAATTTTTCAAGGTTAAACAGCTATTAAATGAAGATCTTGAGCATTGAATAAGGTGTTTAACTCCCAAAGCACTGCTCTGGACCACTAAAACAAGGATATTGGAAATTAGGTTTGTTCTGGTAACTCTATGTTTGCTTTTAGGAGATTGGTCAACATGTATGAATAATTCAGACAGTTAATAATCAAAAAATTTTCCTATCCATGGGGAACGTTGGTCTCCTTGACAATAAAAAATTGCTGGGATAAAACCTTTTGTGATGGGAGAATAGTTCTCTGATTTAGCTGTTCTATAAGTTTGGATTTCTAGTACGTATTGGGTAGTCTTAAAGTGAGACACTTAGGCACTTGAGTTGGAATTACCTGGATTATCTAGGCAAAATGTGTGTTGAGCTCTTGGAGGCTTAATTACTAGAGCAATTGCACAGCCCTCCACTTCAGTTAGGCTCTTTAGGCACAGTGACCAAGTAATTGCAGTGGTTTTGTCAAATTGTGCTTTCTCAGTTTACTGTTACTTCCTTTAAATTGAAGCTCCACTATTGCCATCCTTTATTTTCTAAGATGATAACGTTGATAAGGGTTATGGTCAGTATGTCTAAGTGTTGCTTTAAACACCAATGAACACCTAATAGCTTTCTCTTCTCCATAAATACAGGAGAAATAATTTATTAATAAAATCAAAACTTAATAAAAATGTTTCATTATAATAGAGATGTCTAATGAAAAAACAAGAAATACTAAGACATAAGTATATAGAATTTCTAATCATGAGATAAAATACTGAACATTTTCAAGAATCACTGAAGTATCCAACCAAGTATATACAAGTATAATTATACAAACAACATATATTAATATTAATTATACAATCAACATATATATAATTATACAATCAACATATACTTTAAACATATATTATTGTTTAAAGTTTTTGTACTGACACTGTAATGGCCACTAAACAGTGTAGCAGAACAAAATGCATCAGAAAATAATAATAAGATACACTGAATATCTAAGTAATCAAGAGGAAATTTAAAAAGAAATAAGTCTGACCACCAACAAAAAAGTTAATATATGAGTAAAATTATCCGTATATTTGGTCCCTTTTTTCTTTTAATCATGACTTGTGCAGTCCTCCTCAGACTACATCTTTGATATCACATAGGTTTTCAGATGCCAGTGAAAGCACTACTTGGTTTGTGTCACATACTGTGACTAAATTTGAAAGAAATTATGCTCAGTCTGAGAAAGAGACCTTAGCTGTAGTGACTGGAGTAATGAAATTGCCCAAATAAATTCTTGGAAGAGAAATTACCTTGACAACTGCCCATAAGCTCTTACTTGAAATCTTAAAACCCTAGATTGGGTAGCATCTGGAGCAGCTGCCAGAGTGCTGTGATGAACTTTAATACTGTCATACATTCAATATAAATATTTTCTGGAATACCCTAATGCAGATGTCTTTCCAAGGCTGCCCTGAGAAATGTTATCACTGAGTCTACTCTAAAACACTTTTAAAACCTCTTCTCTTTAAATATTACAAATGAAATGGTAGAGTACATTTCCAAGGAAATAATATTTAAACAATTCTTACTATGAATGTGGTTAGAGTTCTGTTCTTATTATGTTGTAAAAAAAAAGCACTTAATCATTTACAATACATAACTATGATTACTTATTAATTGTTTTAAAAATCACTAACTACCAACTTTGTGCTAATTGATGTGTTTAATCCTCCATGAGATTAAAATATAATTATTAAAAAATGATTTACCAGGTCAAAATCTAATTTCTCTGTTCTCTTTATTTTGTCTAATTATATGTAAAAATATGTGTTCTGGTCAGAAGTCCTAGGCTGGGTTCCTGGTACCACTCTTTGACTTGGACAACTAAGCACCACTAAGAATTTCCTCATTCATAAAGTATAAATGTATGGAAATTAAATTTAATGAATGGATTGAATTAGAAAAGATAAAAATTGTGATTTTTTGTTATATTGGAAAATATAATTATCTGTAGGTTAATTTTCCTATCCGAGTGTGAGCTAAGGCTTCACCAAAAGATATTTTTTTCTTCCTGTTTAATTTTTCTTTTAGAATTATAGATGAAAGTCTGCAAAAGCTCAGTAATATTATCAGTTGTTACAAAAAATGTTGTTATATATTTATCCCAGAAAAAAAAGACACAAAATTCAATTTCATTATGAGTACCTGATAGGGTGATTGAAGGGTCAGTGATAAAGGAAAATATTCTGTCATATTTTTTAACTTGAAACATGCTGACAAATTCTGCTTCTTGGCTTGATTCATTTTCCAGTCACTTTTTATTTAAAAATTATTCAGCTATTAAGGTTGAAATTATTGTTGTAGATACGCCCTTAGAATAGAGTTTGGTTTCTGAGTAGAAGTAAAGGAGTTTAAAATCTCAAAGATATGAAACCAAAGACAAAATCAAACTGAAAGGGTTTCATTTGTTTGCAACGTCAGTAATGTTTCATGTTGCTGAAAACTGACGTTCTGTTTCGGAGTAAGCAACCACCTCATCACTATGCAAGAAAAGCCTTCTGCACTGACTTCTGGTTTGTTTGCATAATATAAACTGCAATCCTGTTCCTTCTGGTCTGTCTCCCAGTTCACCCAGTTCTCTGCAGAGTTATGTACTTGACCCATGGTCATTACTTGAAGCAAGGTGGTTTGAATGTGTCCACTTCACACCTAAGTGCATCTTCTTCCTTCTATTTATCTCTTTTTAACTCTTCTCCAATCTTTCCTCCAGTGGTTGTGGTTCAGAATTCTGATGAGATAATCTATGGTGCACTTGCTGAAATAAAAGTCATCATACCTCACTGAAAATTCTTTGAATAACAGATAATCAAGTTTATCACATTTTTAAGAGATATAATATTAAAATAAGTAAGAGTCATTTGGAAATGGGACCTATATGAGTAATAGAAAAATGAATCTTTCATTCTTCCTCTAGTTTAATTGTTACCCTTAAAAGATAAGCTAAAAACCTGATATATTTTCTGTGGCACAAAGTTGTTTTTTGGAAGAAAAAGTATTCCTTAACAGAAGCTTTCCTGAAAAAAATATAGACAGATTCGTGCTTGTTTCAAGTACATTAAATATTTATTCTTATTTTTAAAATTTCCAAAGGCTATTCTCTCCCTGAGTGTACCACTCTTAATTTTATAAACATTTAGTAAGTAAATCATCTAATCAAGTAATCACTTACAAATTACATATTAAACAGATAGACTAAATGCATAGTTGAACTAAATATTTTCCTTTTATACCCATTTGTAAAATTAGTTAAAATTCTTATGATTGCCACTATGATACCAGAGAAAAGAATACATTTTATTGTAAATGATG